>NW_012267224.1:5761141-5794507 GCF_000151885.1 Dipodomys ordii
GAAGGAAGGAAGGAAGGAAAGAAGGAAGGAAGGAAGGAAGGAAAGAAGAAAGGAAGGAAGGAAGGAAGGAAAAAGGAAAGAAAAAGATGGGAAGGAAGGAAGGGAAAACAAGGAAGACAGAAAGAGGAAGAAAGGGAAGGAGAGAGAAAGAGAATGGAAACAAATCATTCTGCTTTAAGGTGAATTGTGTCTGGATTCCTGATGTTTTATGTCAGTTTTCTGTAAGGCTCAAACTATTCTGCAATAAAGTAAGTAGCTTTTAAAGGAAGGAAAAGAAAAATCCCATACGATTTTGTGAATATAAAAAACAACTGCCTGAACAAGGTCAGAGAAGTTACTGTTATGCCAGACAGGACTATGGACGGACTGAGTTCTTTGCGTTCTAACTATTAGAGAGCCCTGTCCTCAGCACCTCTGTGATCTCTTTCTTACCACGTGTGCCCTGCTCTTACTCCCTCCTTTAAATAATTAGGTTGTTTTATGTGAGTTTCAGAATGCAATATTTCATATTTAATAACCTTGTATCAGAAGGAAAGGGAAGTCAAAGAGGCTGGAATTTATTGCCAGGTGTTCTGGAAAGCATCTGGGGCATTTATGGTGAACCCACAAAATTCCACAGTGCCCTGAGGGAATCTACAACCCACACTTTTAGGAATCCAATAAGTTTCAACTGAGAATACTATAAATACCACAGAATAAGTCCCTTACATTGATCAAGCTCATTCACCAGCTATTTAGGAAAGGGGAAGCCAAGGGTAGTTATAATTGGCCTTTGCATTTAGCACCTTGTTAACATAAACTGAGGAAGTTCACACCTCTAATCTTCTGTTACTAATGTCAGGCTGCTAGAATCTGAACTCAGTGAGATGAGGTCATCTTGCTGGAGAAGCTTGTGTTTCTAAACAAGGGGAAAAGAACATAAATATCTCGATGGAGCAACATGGAAGCTAAGATGACAGGTGTCTTTGACTTTGGGAGTAGTGAAAGTCAGAATGTCACTGTTTGTTAATCAGCATCTCTGATTCCAGTCTTTCTTATGCACAAATGCATAGTTGCTTTGTTCGTTTAAGTCATAGTACAACCAGACTGAAGAAATTGCTGCACTCAGATATAGTCTATCTTTTCCCTCGTCATTCTTTTGCTAGCAAACAGTGTTGCCATCTCCACATTAGTATTTCCTTAGATTTCCAGAAGTCGGCTTAAAATCCCCTTCAAATTCATTCTCTTTCAAAAATGTCAGTGGAATTCCACTGGGATGTTTTCTATTTCCAAATGGAAAATTCCAATCTCTCTTTGAAGCCTTATTTACTTCTTCAATGATCCCTACTCATTCCCCAACCCCCATGCTTACTGTATGTATTATATCAAATTTAATATCTTCTTATATGTGAACTTAAATTTTAAAGTCTTCCATCCATCATTCCTTAATCAACAGAAAGCTATCTCAAATTTCTCCGTTCTCACAATGCCCAAGACAGAGCCAGTGGAGTAGTGCGCTCATATTCAAGAAAGAGATCGTTAAGGATCTTCCTATGACAGGAACTCTCATCTTGATTGGGTGACATTAGGCTGGTAATTTTAAGTGTATATTTCAAGAAATAAGCCTCTCTTTAAGAATGCCAGAGTTTAGGCTCCTGAAATGGCAGTGGAAGGGTTATCTGTGAAGGGTTGAGCAGTAGCGTCAGGATGAAGAGGTATAAAAAATCTGACTACCAGAATTTCCCTTACCAGGCACAGAGTCTAAGAAAAATGAATATATGGGAAAATTGACGATTAACAGGCAAATGTGAAAAGGAAAAGCCTCTAAAGTTTCAGAAACTAGAAGCCATGGAATGAAAGAGAAATTTATGTAGTAGCTTACTGTGTCTGTGTATTTCCGCACAGCTCTTGCTTTAAGATGGGAGAGATGTTGTGGCATTTCACTATCACCTCACATTCAAAAAAGACAAACTGAGTGGACATCTGCAGATTCCTCCTGTTCTTCCTAGCAGGGAGAAGGTGCAGTTGCTGGAAAACTTGCTTTCATAAAAATGGAAAATCAAGGCTCAAGAGCTACTCTGAAGGGGAAGAGCAATCCAAAGTCCATATTAAGTAAATTAAGGCCATATGTCTCAGTCTGGCTTGAGTTGTTAGACTACCAGAAAACCACACAGTAGGTCTTTTATAAAGAGAACAATGTTGTATCTCATGGTTATGAAGTCTGCAAGGCCCAATACCAAAGTGCCAGCATCTGACGAGCGTGAGGGAACATGTGGTCGCAGATCTTTTTATACTGCGATATATACCCTGTGACCTCAGTGTCCCCTCAAACCCAATTCCTTCTCTGAGGTCCAAATGACACTAACACATGAATTTGATCATTATGTTTGTAACACATCATCCTTGTGGGAGATATTTAAACTATAGCACCATGAGATGGATCATAAACTTTACAACCAGAAGAAATAAAACAGATAAAGGAGTCTTACCCAAACCTCTTTTTTTTTTAAGAAAAGAAAATAACAGTAGTATAAAAATGTTTCATCTCACTATTCTGGTCTCCACATGTCATCAAGCTATAGAAGACAAGACAGAACCACAGGTATCTTAGCTTCAAACCACTCTGTAGTATGAAAAACAAACTAGTCCTAAGTAAGTAAGGAAATGATTTGGTATTCATGAAGTCAACTTCAGTAAAGCAATGACTAGATCTAGACAGCTTCCCAGGAGGTAGCAAAAGAAAATTCAGCTAAGAAAGGAAGGAATAATAGCAACAGAGCTTTTAAAAAACAAAGCAAATATAAAAACGAATAAAGTTACAGAAGAAAATTCTTCATAAGAATTATATTCTGCAACAAATGTAACTACATGAATTCAATAATCCAATGTCTGAGAGTCAGAAAGATAAAATAACAACCATAATCATGAAGTTAAATTAATAACGTAAGACAAAAGATATATTGTAACGTAGAAGAAAATAACATCGTTATCAAATTGAGATATAAATTAGAAGCCACCAGGAACCTAACAAGGCCAGAGGGGAAAATCAAATTACAAAAGAAAAAAGAGTCTTTAGAACACTAGAAACAATATGGGCAAGAAAAACAAACAATAATATAATTAGACATGTAAGACAAACGGCTACCACTGAAACATAGAACAATTGAAAGAGACTAAATAGGGAGTTTATGTTTTAAAATATTTGCTAGAAGAAGAAAAGAATAGAGTGAAATTGACATGTAAGAATGGACACTCATAGAGCAAAATGTGTTATGGGACAAGAAGCATCTCTATGAATTTCAAGTACAATGGAACTTTGCTTTAAGCATTCAGGCAGAAAAGCAACATACACACAAGTTAGACATGATCAGGATGGCTGTAGATTATTCTTTGCACAGGGTTGTTTAGTGCAGTGCTGAAATACAATGGATCTTAGGCTTAGAAGTTCTGAGGGAAAACATTTGTACTATAAGATGTTTGTCTAAGCAACATGTTGTTTACCACAAATACATACAATATCCACTGTTCAATTAAAATGTAAAGGATAAAAGGAATCATATTGTAAGAACTGTCTTCATTGATCAGTTACATCAAAGGAAGTATCATTTATTTTTAATTTAGTTTAGCAACAATATTAATAGTATTTGAAGCTTAACTGATGACAGTATCTGGCTTTCTATTTTTCAAAAATTTCTCCCTTTTAGGAGAATATAAATACATGACTTCCAAAGGCTGTCCTGAAATAATTTTGGCATGAGTAACATGAATTACATGTGAGAGATTGTTTTACAGTAAATTGGTAAGCAGCCTACAGCATTTCTACATGTATAGTGTCATGTGCATGTGTAGTGTCATGTTATTACCAGTTCTATTTAGTACACAATAAATAAAAATAAACAGTACATAAAAACATTACAGGATTAGTAAAGCCAAGGATTTTCATTATGATTGTCATTATAAGGATAAAAAAGAAGTAAGAAAAATCATTTATATTAAGTAGTATATTCCCTTAGTGATTTCACTTCTGATTTCTATCCCAGTGAATAAAGCACTAAGAAAACTTGGCTGGTTTTTTTTCTGCATGGCTAAAATTTGAGTCAACTGTTGTCAAATGCCTATGATCTTCAGAAATAAACAATTTACTTCCCTGCAACCTGAGAGTTAGCATTGTGTGTTGAAAAGAAGCATGATTGAATTGCTGAGTAAAATTATGAACTGTGGAATCTTAGGTATGAAAGTTGCCCGTGGGAGCTGGAATTTCTTGCTATGTAGAATTATGGTTGGTTATGTAAAAACTTAGTTAATAACCTACAAAGGCATGTTTTACTATACAATAAATAATCCTCTCCCTCTTTGCAGGTTTTGAAATCAAGAAAAAAGTTTAGTGGTATGACAGAATGATAATATACTGGCACTTAATTGGTATTCTTGTCTGTAATGTGTTTCTGAAGACTTTATGGTAAATACTGGGAGAAGTTGGTATGGACATCAGTTACAGAGTACAAGCAAACACAGTGATTTAAGGCTGCCACCCAAATGATTATAAAATCTGGTCTATGGGATATTTGCAAAGTAGCTCATTATTGCTGACCAATGGAGGGAAGCCAGTTACTTTAAAGAGCATTATAATGGTGTGTGAACAAACTTGACTTTTTTGTGGATGATATTCTCACATCTCAATGAAATCCCTCAGTGACTCACATGTAGTGATGGATTCAGGTCAATCTGGCTGAAGCCTGGGCATTCCAAAGCTACCATTTTGGATCTTTAAGAGAATTGATTTGGGAAAAGAATTAATTCAGAAGCTCATTAAGACACTGCAGGACTTCCATTTTCCATTTCTATTTCTTTTTTTTTCTCTAAAACATACTGATAAGCTAAACATGAAAAGACATTCTAAATTTTCTAAAATCCTTTATCACATAAGATAACTAGTGAAGTGATTAAAATATGAAGAGAAATATATTGTTTATTATTGAACATTTAATGTCCCATCAAATAAAAAATATTTAAGAACCCTGTTACACACAAGTTAGATTATTAGCTTTTAATTTGCATACATGAATAGTGATAGCCAGATTATGTTTTTCAGACCAGTTAAGAACCAGTCGTATTTAGAGAATACCAGATAGCATAGAGACTGCCCCAAGTGATGTTTGTTTATTATATGAAGCTTTGTGCCATTCCTGCTGTATCTGTTCATTATGAAAGATCGGTGATTTCTTAACTAGCGACATTTGAATCCATTGAAGCAACTGTGGTGTGGACTTGGATGCCACTAAATTGTTACACAGATTTAACTGCCTTACTCTTATATGAAGGGTGTTCAAAATGAAAACTAGGTGTTGTGAAATACTTCTGACAAATATCATTATAGTAAAAGTATCTTAAATTTCTGGCTATATTTCTCAAAAATTAACCGTTGACTCCAAGAGTACATGAGGACAATATGACTTCATGTTTGTGTGTGTGTGTGTATATATATATATATATATATATGTGTATATATATATATATATATATATATATATATATATATATGTCTGTGGATCTATACAACAACAAGTTTCTCAAGTAAAATATCATCTGCAAAGATCACCTCTATTCCCTGGCCAAACAAAATTCCATTAACTAACTTAAATTAGACTTAATAACAATCACATAAACCAATTAGTTTCAATTTATAACTCCATTAGGAGTATTATTCATCATGACATTGCCAGAGAGAGCTGTGCTTCTGCAGACTTTGAAGAGATTAAGTAAATATAACCTGGGGTGCTAATTATCTGATGATGATACAGACACTCCAAAATCTCATCCCTTAATACAGATAGACTTTTAGTAAAAATGGATATTTTTTTAGAAAAGTGTCCTTGGTCTAAACCTGGCATTTTCTCATTTAATATTTGAAATGAGTGCCAATATGTAACACAAGTTTGGATATACAATGTCCTGTGGATTTGGTTGATACTCTTTCCTTTCCCTGAAAACTCAGATAACCTTTATTTATTTATTTATTTATTTTGGTGTCCTGTTTACAATATATAGCTTTCCAAGCACCCAACTCTGTTGTTTTATGCTATGAGTCATAGAACAAAATCATGCAACTCTATAGATAGTGCCTTAAACCTTGACATGTACCAGTATTGATCTCCCAGAGCCATTTTCTAAGCCCGTAAAAGTATGCAGTATTTTCCTGTGCAATCTGAAACTCATTAATAGTGCCAAACACAGATGTCCTTTGATATCTATAGGGATCTTTTCCATAAGCCCACAGACATCAAAGCTTTTGTGTATATAAGTTTATATATTTGCATATAAACTACATCCATATACATTCTTATGTAAATTTAATCTCTCTAGATCACTTTAGTATCCATGCACTGTGAGTTGTATGTAAATAGTTGTTATATATATTGTTTAGGATATAATAACAAAACTCTATAGATGTTGGATATAAAAAACAGGATGTTGTCCAAAGTATTGTAATCCATAGCTGGTTGAGTCTGGAGATGTAGGACCCACAGACATGGAGAACTTACTCTATGAGCTTATGCCCCCTAAATTTATAAATAGAGTCAAGAACTGCTATTGGATCCAATGAAAGCTTGCAGTTTCTCTTCACTAAGAAAATTCAAAGCAATATATAACAGAAACACTTGTCTGATAATAAGCAAATTTCTCTTTTATTAGAGATAAAATAATAATAACAGAGATATTTACTCATTTTTGAGGGTTTAGCAATTACTGAAGAATTTTATCAAGTGGTTATAATTTTGCTTTCACATTGTTCAACCGTTCTTTATTTCTTTTGTTTTCTTTTGAAGACACTTATTATTTTCAGAATTCTTATTCTTTGTCTGACATTACTTAAAATCCATTCTCAGCCCCAAAAGCAGAGCATTCCAGGACTAAGTATAATTATTATGTTCCCAAGAGGAGGTACTCTCCTCAGTATATTCTGAGAACCAGAACAAAGAACTATGTATACCACCATTTACTTTTGTTAAAAAAAGTTTCATTGAACATATTTTGTTGTGATTGTGGCTATTTTCTTACCACAAGAACAGAGTTGATAAGTTTCTAAACAGACTATAAGTTTAACAATATTTAACATACTTACTATTAAGCTCTTTATTATAAAATGTTTAGTGATCTCTGCACTAGAAATTTCTGTGTCTGCTTAGATCTGAATTATACTGGTCTGTTTTGTATTCCCCACAAAATCAAATGTATTTTGTAGAAATAAAATTCAGTGAATTAACATCAATGTTAATTTGAATGTTTATTAGTTTTACAATGTGACTGTTAAGGTATGTTGGTTTTGCACATGAATAAGAACATGATACATTTGTATATATATATACATTCAAGTTTGATACATAATTATGAACATATTAGAAGTGAGGATATTTGCTTTGCTTTATCAAGGTTCTCTATTTGAGAAACATGACTCCAGAAAATCATTGAAAAATTCTAATCCTTATTGCTGTGTGTGAATGCTTCTCATCATAGTCAATTCCAAGCCTCATCTCTACTCTCCAACAGCTACTTCAGTAGTCTGAGATTAAAAAAATCAAAACCAAAGAAACCTAGATTTTATTCCTCCCTAATACATCAAACTACTAACCCTTTTAACCAAAACCAATCACATAATTATGAGAAAAAAATTATCACACATTTAGAAGAAATGATGCTTCCAAGTGGGTATTCTCAATTTCTTATCCAATGAGAGCAGAGTAAAGCAAGCATGTGGATTGTAGTTGATTGATTGCAGCATCCCTGAGAGAAAGAACATGGAAAAAGAGTCTGCCTAAATCTAGACCAGACAGCGTTTATCATAGGGACTACCAGGAAATAGGGCACTGAACCAATTCATTTCTCAATAAAGTTCTGAGTAATAACACATGAAGACCTTATAAATGTGAAAATATTGCCACAGTAGAGGCAGAATATGCATGTTAAAAATCTGTGAATTACAGTCAACATAATATCCAAATTATTACTTCCTTAATGTCTTCATACTATTTGTCTCATCTACTCTAAATTGTATTCTTTTGATAGGAATGCAAAAGCCCATCCACATATTTGTTTCATAATAAGAAATAAGTATGAGGAAAATGGTAAGTTATTTTTGCTGGACTCTGGAGTAAATAATTCTAGTACCCAGTCACACCTTTGTTCCATTCCCTGAGTCTAGGATTAGCCAAGAGTGGAACCCTCAGTGCTCAGTTAGACTCATGGGACCCGATGAACATTTTACCTGTAGCACAAACCTTATAGCATTTTGTTGTCTGCCTTTGGAAATGGTTCTGCACGTTCACCTGAATGACTCCACAACCACAGATACAAAGCAGGAAAATCAGGGGCCAAGTGACAATCCTATCCAATGTGGATACTGTCAGGCCGTGCTCTGGCCTTTTGCACTTTAGGTAATCATCCTTTGGGTCATTATGTATACTTGTCAGACAATCTCTGCTAAGTTCAGCCTCTGTTGACTAGTATATGTTCTTGTACATCTTAGTAATAGACTTTTCCTTCTCTATCATTTTTCTCGTTCACTCTTCCCTCTATGTTATTCTCACTAGATGGCACCCTTACCAACTATCAACTATATCTTATTTGCTTAGGGAACAATCAAGACAATTAAGACAATGAAATGTATATCATAAATATTCTATAAAATATTTTACCTTTTTATCTAATTCTCATTCCCATCTTATAGTACATACTATTATCCCCACAGAAATTTATAGAAATTAATTAACTTTATCTAAAGTCCCATGTCACTAAATTACAATAGAACACAGCTTTGATTCTACACCCTAATTCTAAATTCTAAGGTACGTTGAGTTTATTACTCCCCACAAATTAATAACTGGCAGTACTATTAGTTTCCTAAACTCACCCCACTCTCTACCAAAGTGAGACATATCACATTCATGTCTTCTTTTCCAAGGTGGCCTTAAATTACTGGTAAATCACCTCTAAGTAGGCACTGACCAGCGGGAATTTCCAGAAAAGCATTAATTATTGCATAAGGAAAATGATTGGTGAGGGTATCGTAGCCAAATCTTCACGTTTTTCCTTTTATTTGAATATTGATTTCATGTCTAAATTTGGCAGCCATCTGTGACCACAGGGAAACTCAGGAGGACTCAATTAGTAACACAACTTCTCATAAATGTCATAAAATATGAAGTACTATAAGGTTGGCATTAGCATGGGCCTTGCCCTAAAATGCATATGCTGATAAACATATGAAGAAGAAAATGTTTTAACAATTTGGTCACATCAAAGTCATAGACTACAATAACTTCTCAAATCAGACATATGCCCCAAAGTGAAGACTGAGAGATCTTCCCAGTGCAGAGCATAAAGAGCGAGCTAGTGTCTTAGTGCTGGTGATAGGACATCTCATTCACAGGTGCATCAATATGGAGAACCATTGCACCATCTGAACTCATTATTATCTCAACTCCCAAGTTAGAAATACTTGATTTTTTTGTGTTTGTTCCACAACAGCCCACATAAAAAGCCCTGGGCATGGGCATGCTAGGTCAATATCATGACTATTAGGGGGAGAGTCTCTGAACTTCAGCAATGAATAACTCTTATTTCCCTCCAATTGCTAATAGTTCAGAGAGGAACAATATTTTCATCCAGATTGTCTGGCTTTTCTGGTAGATTTGTGAGCCAGACGTAGAGTAAACCAGATGCGATTTGAGACTTGTGGAATTTGTTTCTCAGCCAGACTAGAAGCTGAATTAATAGACTTTTACTTTTGCTTTTGTTGAAATGAGAAAGCTGAAGATTTTCTAGCATATTCCTACCAGATGGCATGCTCCATTGCCTACAGTTTGCTCCCTGCCGTGGATTGCTTCCAACTTCCTCTTCTTAAAGGTGAAGAAGAAAAATACCAATCTGCCTATTTGTAAGGTAATCAAAACAGAGATGGGAAAGATCAGCCCGTGTACCTCCAACTGTGGATCTACCTGACTTTAAGCAATTGTTTCAGACCGGCAAAGTAAAACATGTTTGCTGAAACTTAAAAGCAAGGAATACTCACCAAATTTGGTGTGAGAAACAAAGGGAATTAATATTTGATGGGTAATCACCTAAATAGGAGAGACCCTATTGATATTTATGAGGTCTAGGAGTGATGATTAAAAAGAATTTAATCTATAGATCAAAGCCAATGGAAGAAATTCACCTGGTCAAAGACAGTGTTTAGAGCTGAGAATGTCACCCAAGGAGAGAGCTTTGTCTACAGACATGGGAAAAGCATTCATCCTGTTTAAAGCATTCATTCCTGTTTAAAGATATGATTACTTCAAAGTTTCAATGAGTCACAAAGACATGTAATAGAAGAATCATAACTGTATTATTGAAAGATATTTTTATCAGCTTAGATTAAAATATTATATCATACACTTTAAGTCAAATAGGAACTTGAAAGATTTGACCATAAGTTAGAAATAAGAATATTTAAGGAAGGGACTGAAGTTAAATTATTATGTTCTCATAAATGATTATTACAAGAATATATTTCTGATAACCTTTCTGAAGATATTAGTGAATAATAGGAGGATTAATTTTCAAAGTAGCTAGTAATTTTTCAAGGAGGTCTCAGCTTTTAAATCCATATGGATCTCCTTTGATATGTATCTTCTGGAGAACACAAAACAGTGCAGAAAGTAATATCAGTGGAAAAGAGTCAGGAGAGCTACAGGTTTACATGGGCTCATGGAGCTGTTTCAATGCCTAGGGTTTACCCATAACTTATTTCAGTCTCCCTTGAAGTGTACACCAATGGTGATCCTCAAAGGGAAAACATTGCATGCCTTAAAGTTCTGAAGAACAATGAATAGCATATCAGGTATGCACATCAATCTACTTTCAGTTCACATCATACCTTCTTTCATTTCAAGTGCATGGCTAACTTTGTCTAGTTTCAAAGTCTCCACACAGACTTTCTTAAGATGCATGGATTTTCTTGTCCTGGCTAAGGTTGGGCATGATGTACTCTGTTCTTAATTCTTTCACAGATGGTTGATGGCATCAAGCTAGATCCTCATCTGCACACATACACCAAAGAAAGTCTTGATGCCACAAAATGTCATTCAGACTTAAGTAAAGGAGAGATTGAAATTTGGGAATGTATAGAATCTTTTTTTCAAAGAGATTTTGCAATTTGTTTACTATAAGGGCAAACTTCTTGTTTTTTTGTCACTGTAATTTAATTATTTATATTCCTTTATATGTCTTACATTCTCCTATTTCTGAATATGTCCCTCTAGATATTTTCCTCGATATCTCTAATTTTATCTCATAGATTCAGACGTCCACTTCAAATTCAGCTTTGCTATGTTAGCCATGTTGAATTTATCAAAGATGGATTGGTGCAGTCTCATTGTTCTATAAACACTGTGAGTAGAATTTTTCCAGAAGTTCTCATCTCTTTCTGAACTTCCTTATCACAGCTGGCAATGCTTCTTCAGGCAATTCATTCTGGATCAATGTCATATTAGAAATCTTTTTTAATAAGCTTTTTTAATTGTGAAAATACCGTACAGAAGGGTTATAATTACATGAGCAAGGTAATGAGTATATTTCTTATCAAGCATTGTTGCCTTCTCCTTTGTTTTTCCCCTTACCATTCCTGCCCTCCCATCTCCACACCTACCCTCCCCCGCCCTGCCAAAGTTGTAAAGTTTGTTTTTCGACATAGCATCTTGTACATCTCATTGTTGCAATGGGTCCACCTGTATTCCTATTTAAACAATTTGTTTTTTTCCCTTTCCCTCCCCAAATTATACCAACATCAAATACAGTGGAAGATAATTTGAGGTATACGGGTTAAAACATTTCCTCAATATAAACATTAACGGTAACTCTTATTTTGTGCTGTAAGAATTCCCATAAATTATAGCAATAAGTGCTGAGGGGGAACGAAATGTGAGGTGCTAGACTTCATTGGCTCTGAAAACGTGGTGATTTGTTTCTTGAGGGTCATTCATCGTTGCTAGGGAATGAAGCTAAGCTCCTTGGTTATAAATAACAAACCAAAACCTTCAAAAGCCAAAGCCACCTCACTCCTGTTTCCTATTGATTTTACTCTGTCGTTTCTTTAAAATAACCACAAAAGTGCAAAATGGTGTCACCTTTAAAGCATCTTTGCTTTTGGACGCAGGACTTACTTTTATGTCCTGGTCAGAAAACTAGAGTCAAGATCTCCAGGATTCCATGTCAAGCCGAGGTGTACGTTAGCCAAGGACTCTGGTCTTTCAGTCCCCTGCCCGACTATCCAGTCCCTTTCTAAACTTCCCGTTAGTATACATTACATCCATGCTCAGTGCTCACCACATGAAGCAGGGGCTATTCACTTTGCGGAGCTCATGAGAGCTATAAATAACCTCATCTGGAGAATATCACAATGCAAAAAGGAAATGCTAATTTTTCAGCAAAGCAGAATGCACTGGATCCTGTGTGCATCAAGCATGAGGGAAGCCACCTTGTGAAATACTTGCGGAATCCCCGCCTAGCTAAAATTGTGTGCAATGGCTTATTTCCTTCCTTTGGCTTTCTTCAATTAACAGACTGAAAATCTCTCTCCCACATGCTTGGCTACCAAGCAATCTATAGACTGCCAAAAGAATCTTGTCAAACACGTTAACTAGACAAACCACAGAAAGCAAATTCTAGAATGATGAAGTAAAATCAAATCATGCTAACAGGTATGATGTTAAAATTCTAATACTGAAAGGTTTTTGAAGCTTAGCAGGACTTAGAGCTATTTAAATAATTTTCCTGACTCTGAATCACACCTTGTAAAATTCCATTAACTTTCATTCATTTCCTCAAATACCTCCTCCACCTTGCCCCCACCAACCAATGCACTGCTGGTTATAGTACAAGTTGGTTTGATTTGATTCCATTAAATTCTAGTGGAAAAAGCAGAGGTTTTCTTTATTTCTGTCTTTCATTTTGCATAACGCAGGAAAACCAAGATAAACTATACACAGTTTACCAGGGAAAAATAGGAGATAGTAAAGGCAGAGAAAGAAAAATAAATAAATTCAACATAAACATTAAATATTTTACTTTTATGTAATCTAAGAAATTTATAAGCATCAAAATTGATACCAAGCTGGGTACCCATAGTCAGTCATGTAATCCTAGTTACTCAGAAGGCTGAGAGGTGAGGATTTCAGTTCAAAGCCAGTCATGACAGACAGATCCCAATGATTCTTATCTCCAAATAACTGTCAACAAAACAAAACTGGAATTGGAAGTGTAGCACTAGTAGTAAAGTGTTAGCATTGAACAGAAAAGATAAGGAAGAGCACAAGGACCTGAGATTAAGCCCCAATACTGGAATTAAAAAAATATATCAAGGTAACACAACCTGAAAAAAATCTAACAAGACTCTAGCCTTCCTTTTAATTGTCATTTGATAAATCACAGACTTTTAGCGACCTTAATTCCTATCTGTGCAGTAAGGGCTTGCTTTTATAAAACCGTAAAACTCCGCTACTATATATCAAAAACATATTGTTTTCTTATTTAAAACTTTTATGTTATAACAAGTGTACAAAGGGAATTTTAGAACACACACAAATACACAAGCACAGAAAATGTTTTATTAATGAGTAGGTAGGCAAAATAAAGCTTATTAACACAAGACTGTTAGAGAAAAACAAAACAAAACAGTTTTGCCTCTTTTAATGGGTACACCAACCAGATTATTCTCTTCTGCTCTCCTACAGTTGGGTATTTTTCTAATCTTTGTTGTAAAGTCCCCTGCCATTTGCATTGTTACTTGCTTTTTTCTCATAAATACATTATGAAAAGATGTCTGTGCTCTTGAGATTCACATAAATAGAATCATTCTCTCTGTATATTTCTGTGAAATTTCCTTTGTCTCAATATTGACATTCATTTTGATGCATGACAAACTCATCATTATACTAATTCATGGCTTATGGGTATATTTTATTTGAGCTTTTTGTTTTGATAAACATCTAGGTATTTGCATTTAGGAGTTATCATTAGTGATAATCAGACATATTTGTAGATCTTGCTGTAAATACATATATTACTTCTCACCTGGGTATCACTGAGTATTGCCAGAATATTCTCCAAACAATCAACATATTTCACTTTATATTTCCACAACAAGGGTATTTATTGTTCCTTCTTACTAAGGTTTTCTTTTTTTCATATTGGTTTTGTCTTTACCAAGTTGGTTCTGTGATTGTTCAATATTTTTTGTTTCATTTTGTTACATGAGACAGAGTCTTACTCACTAGTCACAGGCTGGCTGTGAGATCTCCTATCTGTTACCTGATTCCTTCGATTTTTCTATTCATTTTCTCATAGATTGTCTGCCCTTTGTGTCCTGATACATGAGATCAGAAATCTTAGTTGTCTGCTATAAGATATTACTTCTACAAATAAAACTGATTTTACTGGGTTTGCCTCAAAACCATGTAAGGTGCTTAGAATTTTATACAAGTGTCTTCCCCTACGGCTGAAGATTTTCCTTGGTACTACACTAACCACATTTTTCTTTTTTCTTTTTTTTATTGTGAAAATACCATACAGAGAGGTTACAATTACATGGGCAAGAGAATGAGTACATTTCTTATCAAGCATTGTTGCCTCCTCCTTTCTAGAAAAATTTTTCTAGAAAAATTATTTTACATGAAGTTTTTCTGTATCTGAAATATTAGTTCTATGCTATACAATATTACTTCTACAAATAAAACATAGTATTTTAGTGGTTTGTTTTTTCTCAAAACTTTGTAAGTTGCTCAGAGTTTCTCCCACTAAGTCTGATGGTTCTGCTGAGTACTACACTACTCACTTTTTCCAGACTGAAATTATGTTAAATGATGTGCTTGGAGGATTAATACCCCGCCCCGGTCTAAAGACCATTTTCAGTTGGGTGCTGGTGGCTCATGCCTGTAATTCTAGCTGCTCAGGAGGATGAGATCTGAGGATAGCAGTTTGATGCAGGAAAGTCTGTGACAATCTCATCTCCAATTAACTACCAGAAAACCAGAAGTGGCATTGTGGCACAAAGTGATAGAGTACTAGCCTTGAGCAAAAGAACTCAGAGACAGTGCACAGGCCCTGAGTTCAAGCCTCGAGACTTTCCAAAAATTAGAAAAAAAACCCCAAAAACAAAAAGCAAAAAATACTTTACCTTGTATTTTAATATTACTGTAAAGAAAAATGATTTCCTATTTTCATTTTTAAATTGTTTATTGCTAATATACAATAATATAATTATTTTTATAAATCTTATATCCTGTTACTTCATAGAACTCATTTATTCATTCTGAAATTTTGTTCAGTAAAATCCATGTGATTATCCAAATAAAGATGTCATCTCCACAAAAAAGAACATTTTACTAAATCTTCGTCTGTCAAAAATCAACCAATTCTTCAACTATTACCCCGTCTAACATTAAGTTTTGATAAAATCAAAAGATGAATCCTCTCTTTTTCTTTTCTTCCTTCCCCTTTCTTTTCTTTTGTTCTTTCTGTTTTCCATTTTTAGGGCTTGCACTTTGGGCTTTATAATCTGTCTTGACTTACGTTCATAGATGGTGCTGTCATTTGAACCAGACATCCAATTCAAGGTTTTACAAGTCTTTACTTTCTTACTTTCACTACATTTTTGTTTTCCTGGGCTGGAAAAGAGAACTAATATTTCATATGACAAATTGAATGTTGGACCTAATAGCTAGTTTTCCTTTAGCCCAAGGCAAGCACAATTGCAATTATAGTAATACTAAATTTCAAACTCTTTCCTGCATGACACCAACATCATTCTTTTTCTACTCATCCATGCTACTGAGAGATATCCTTTCTATTCTATTTACATATAGATAGACACAGCAAAGATATTTTAGCCAGAATGCTTGGTTTACTGGGTTGAAGGGAGGATACTACAATCACTAGTCTAAAGTCCATTGAATATGGCTGTGCTTCTAAAGGGGATTTTAGCATGTACAATCCCATTCAGGATCTTAATACACAATGAACTTGGATTTCAGAAGATATCCTTACAAGTGACAGAAGAGGACACACAGATGGGAAAGGAGAAGACCAGGTAATGTTTAGATAAGACTAGAATGACACTGCCACAAAAAGTACTTGTTGCCAAAAGTTAGTAGAGGCGAGAAAGCATGCTTCTCTAGAGCCTCTGGAGAGAATATAGCTGACCTTGATTTGACTCCTGGTTACTCAAACTGTGAGAAAACGACTTCCTGTTATTTTAAGCTATGTAGTTTATAGTAATATAGTAATCCATTTCCATGAAAGCATATTTTGTTTTGCAACTTAAACAACATTTATGTATCTGAGATTCACTTTCTTTATCTATGAAATAAAGACACAAAACACAAAATCTAGCTATTTTGACACAAGTTACTTACTAAACACCAACTATTTAAACATCACAGAGTACAAATAAGTCTTTGATGGCTCTAAACTATTTCTTTTCTTTGTTGCACTGGAGTTTGAAATCAAGGTCTTCTATTTGCTGGGCAGGTGCTGTATCACTGAAGTCTCACCCTGTCCCTCTTTAACTTCAGTCAGTTTTCATCTGAGGTTGTTGAATTTTCACTTGTGATAGCTTTGAACTACATTTTTTTACCCCTACCTTCTGCATAGCTGGTATTACAGATGTATTCCACCATAGATGCTTTTCCTTTTCATTGCGATGGAGTCTTCCTAACTTTATGCCCAGACTAGCCTCAAAACGTAAATCACCTCAGTATCTCTGCCTCCTGAGTACCTCGGAGTACTGAGTACCTCGGAGTACTGAGTACCTCAGAGTATTGAGTACCAGTGTTTCACTGAACTTGGCTCATTTTAATAATTTTGATTACTGACTTATCCTAGCAATGAAGTTTTAAATCTTTTCAGAGCAGAAACTACAGTATCTTCATCTTTATATTACGACTGGAAAGCTAAAAAACCTAGAACAGGTTTTATTTGTGGGGCTTGAACTCAGGGCCTGGACGATATTCCTGAGCTTTTTTGATCAAGTCTAGTATTCTACCACTTTGAGTCATGGTGTCACTTCTGGTTTTCTGGCAGATAAGGAGATAAGAGTCTCATGGACTTTCCTGACTGAGATGGCCTCAAGCTGCAATCCTCAGATCTCAGCCTCCTGAATAGCTAGGATTAGAGGGGTGAGCCACTGGTGTCTAGCTTAAAAAAGTTTTTATTCAATGAGTTTATCAACTTTAATAATGGAAAAGCTAGGATCCATCAACCATTTAATCTCCTCTACAGCAGTGCTAGGATGTAGGCTATTAAGAAAATAACCACTATTAGAATTAGACCATGCTTCAGTCACTACTTAAAGTTAAAACATCTTTTTCGTATAACTCAGTAATGAAGTACATTTAAAACATATGAGATATTAAACTTTAAGAAGTCTCTATACTTTTCCCAAATGGCAGCTCTGTTATTAGTCCTTAAAAATTGAACTCAGCGTTTTTCACCATTCTTAAGAACTCACCCCATGGGTGGGGCATGGTAGGCCAATGGATGAGGACATTGGCAGCCTAGGTAAGAGAGAGATGCTGAGCTGGATTAAGAATTTCTACTTCTGGGCATCCTTAAAGACTTAACTACTAGGATTTGCTTTAAACATTAAATGTAGTTTTTTTTTTTTTGAGTAAGACCAAAAAAAAAAAGTCTTACCTATTTGGTGAGAGATCCAGGATTGTCTTTCCAACCCAGGTTAAAAAATGCTCACGGGGCCCCATATCAATTAAAACAACAAACAAACCAATACACAATCAAAACTAAATGTGGTGGTGCTGTGGGGAGATGTATAGAAGGATTGTGGTCCATGATGATCTGGGAAAATTAGAATTATCTAAACAACAGTAGGGCAAAAAGGCTCTAAAGATCTGTGTCCAATGGTTGCATGTCTGATCAGCAAACAGGAAGCACTCAGTTTGATCCTGGTGCTCCAAAAACAATAAACAAATAAAAGAATTCTCACTTCTGGAAAAGTGTATTGTTGTTGTTGTTGCTGCTGCTTGTATTTATTTGGAGAATGGGTAAGCCCTGGGTTCAAAAATTCATGGTATTTAATGGCTGACCATGGTAGTGAGTGTCTGTCATTCAAAGGCACACGAAAATCACAAGGCCTGGGTTCTCTGGCATATCCCCCCACATAGGTCTGTCTTTTCAATAACAGAGGAAGTCATAAATGGGAGGATCACAACTCAGGGTGGCCCAAGCATAAATAAGATTCTATCCTGAAAATAACCAATACAAAAGGGGAGTCACTAGGTGGTTTTTGTGGGAGAGTGCTTGAATAGCAAGCTAGAGACCCTGAGTTCTAACTGTGGTACTGGCAAACAATTGATGACTAGATGTACCAATTAAAAGAGTATTCTATGATCATTAACAATAATCATTTCTTATTTGTACTTTTCAAGGTGATATGCTGCAAATGTGCAACACTCTTTGATGGATATAAGCAACAAATGCTTTATCAAATACTTCAGCATGGTTGTCTAGGTTATTTTTTTTTTTACAAAAGTATGATGGAATAAATTTATAAGTGAATAAACTTCCATAAATATGTGACCAGTAACTCAGATTCCATTGAGGTAGAAAGGAAATTACTAAATAAAACTGAAAATGAAATCCTGAGAATTGCCTTTTGAAGTTTTGGATTGATAATACAAAAACACACTAAAATAGTTTTTCCTAGAGTTATTACCTAGGGTTACCTGCCTGGTTGTCATCATAGCTAGCTCAGTTGCAGAAGAGCCATGGTTTTATACATGCATTGCTTTCGGTAGACACAAATTCCAATAGAAACACCAGGTTTGATCTGTAAGCATGACACGTAAATGGAAGACAGACGGTGGAGATGAGTGCTAGGGAACTGTACCCAACACTCTTAATATTCAATTTTCTCTAAATCTGATTCCAAAATGTTGATGCAAGCATAGTTAAACTTTTCCTTTCCTTTATTTCTTTTTCCTTTTTTGGACTTATCAGGAAATAGAAGCCCAAATAATCCTAAGAATTTTCAAATTGGACAACTAGTAATTAAAGGAACGAGAATGGGCCATTGGCCCTTTCTGATAGCAGTATTGAAGAAAGCAGAGATGAAGATAGATAGGAAGAGACAAATATTATTGGAAATTCAAGTGAATTTTCTGCTTCAGTGAAACTGTTTCTCAGTGTGCAATTGTATTTTACTTTTTGTGGAATTGCCATCTTTGGGGGAACAGAGACTCAAAAATGAAAATTCGTGTGCTTCTACATGTGTTATTTTATGATTTTTTAATTATACCCCATAAAACATTCTATCAGCTGGAGTTTAAAGCAGGAAGAAAGTAGAGCATTCCTATGAAGATTGGGACATCCTAATTTGGGTTCTCTTCAATGGCATATAGTCCTCGCACCTACCATACCATAACACAAAATGAACTTGCATCTAAACTGCTTCCTGGCAAGCTACAGTGGAGTTGTGTACTGGATCTTGATAGGCAGGTAAGCTCAAGCTGCCAAAAATGCTTTTAAAAGAAAGCACAAGAATAAAATGTGGTTGAGCAGATTACATCAAATATAACATTTCTTGATGAAGTTATGCGAGGTGTATGAATATTTTAATACTGTGTACAGGTACTCTAAGGGATATGGAGAGAATGAGAGAGTAACCAATTTCTGAAAAGTAAACTTAACCACAAGACCTCTGCACCCCACTTAAACTAACCATCTATTAAATTTTCATGACGAGATTTTAAATTTTCTTATTTATATTTGTAATATGGTATTTCTGATAAGCACTATGTTGTTACTAAATAAACTTCCTTGCCGGGAGCTCGTTAGAAAGACTGCATTGTGGGAAGCCCCTGAGATTCCCTGTGACACACCTATCCTCTGGTAGTTATAACTTGGAATAATTTCCCTTCCATGAGTCTTTGCAAGACCTGTGACTTAGTCCAGGTCCCCTTGCTGATACCCAAATCCACACACACTCAAATCGCTTATCAAAAATAGCATAGCATTTGCATATGATTTTACCCAAATTTAATCCATTTCAAACTTTCTTTTTGATCCAACATTGGTTGAATCTGTATTCAAGGAGATGCAAAGAGCTGACCGTGTTTTTAAACAGTGAAATAGATGATCCACTGTTTGAAGTCACAGATGTTGTAGTGATACTGTGGTACACTGGGGTATATGTACTACACATCTCAAAATTCTCTTGAGGGTACTAGGGTTTGAACTCATAGCTTTGTGCTCTTGTTGGGATGGGGCTCTACCCCTTGAGTCACACCTTCAGTCCTTTATGCTGTTGTTATTTTTTAAATAACGTGTTCTATCTAGACGAGAGAGCAACCCTTCTGCTTACATTTCCCATGTAGATGTAGTGGCGATGCCAAGAGCTCACTACTTGCCTAGCTTTTGGCATGATTGAGATGGGTTCTTGTGTATTATTTTCCCAGACTCTTCTTGAACCATGGCCCTCCTGACCTCAGCATTCCTGTCTGATAGGATTATAAGCAAATGCTAAGCTTAGATTTCTTATTTTAATAAACAGGTATTTATTGAGTCCGTATTACATGTCAATATTGATCCTAGGGAAAGCTTTTGGCTAAGGATTTCAAGGTTTTTGTTTTTGTTTTGTCAAATACAAGAAATGTATTGCTCTAGTGGAGAAAAAAACAAAAACAATATTTAACTCACAAGATTACAAAAATGAAAAAGAAATTAACTAATGTGCACAAAAACAACTAACACTGTGTCTTATACATAATAGCTATGAGTGAAATTAAAGAAATTATCTTTGTTAAAATTATCTATTGGGCTACTTTTCCTTAAGTACCAAGAGGGCATAGATTGTCAAGAGCTATGGATATATGAAAGTTAGGAAGGGAGTAAGTTTTCTATGGACTTTGCCTGGAAGAAACAATAATACAAAAGAGTAGGTCAGCTTTAAAAAGTAAAGCCATTGAAGAGCTGTATTGGAGGAGTGGCAAGAAAGGAGAAGTGGCAAGTATAATAAATAGAATAGAATTTTACAGTGAAGGAGAAAGGATAGGTAACCGTATTTATGGTTTTTTTGTTTTTAATTAAAAAAAATACCGGTAGGGCTGAGAATCCAGCTCTCGGTCTTGTACATGGCAGGCAAGCACTCTATCAAGAGGCCCAGTAATTGATTTTTAATTAGCTGGGGGAGGGGTTGCTAAACAAGAATTAATCTTACTAGCTAATAAACCATGTCTTGGAGTCATCACATTTCATGGAGAATTAAAAAATCTCTTAAGATTTTCCTAACAACTTAAAAAGAGGAAAATATACAGTTGAGAATTCCTTAGTTATGACTGGTTACCCCAAATTATTCTTGTGAAAATTCTTATCAATTAATAGATGTTATTGGCTTTTCCCAATTATGCCTAGACAACCTACTGTTAGTTAATTGGTCATTTTGACATCTGTCAGTTGACATTAGGTTGTAGCTGCTGATAGATACATGTATGCTTAGGGTATCTGAATATTTCTCAGTGGTGTATTCCAGTGAGCTTCACTAATGACAGTAGCTGATTCAGTCTAATATCAAATGGTTATAAATAGCACAATGCTTTAGAAAACAGGGCCAGACGATAGGTAGGATTTATTACTAGAAGCAGGCATTGACATCATCAAAGACTCAAAAGTTTCAATGAAGTTGGAGATAAGCAAGAGAGACCACGAAACACTCTAACATAATTAAATGGTAAAATGAATTAAAAAAACCCAAAACCCTTATACCCACAATAATTCTGTAATTAATCTTCCAAATCAGAACACTTGTGATACTGACTGAGACTCCAGCTAGATGAGACTCCAGACAGATTCCATGGCTGCTCCCAGCACATGATACCTATTTGGTCACCTCCTTACTGCCTAGCGTTCAGGATTCTCATTATTAGGCATATGGTGGGCCCTTAGTACAATTTTGTTTATGTCTAAGTGTAATTATATCTATCTTTGGAATTCTAAAGGTACAATGTAAGAGCTTAGAATTTTCTGGCTTAGTGATGTTAACAATGCCACTCTCTGCCCTTCAGAGCTTTGCAGGCCACATTTTTTGTGAGCTGTCCTCCCTCAAACCTATTTCTTATCAACAGAGTCATGACCAGCACTGGAGAATCAGTTTATTTTAAATTTCATTGCCAAGGTGATATACAGAGGGTTACGTTTACAGAAGTCAGGTAACAAGTACATTTCTTTTTGAACAGTGTCACCCCCTCCCTCATTTTCTCCCACTTTCCCTCTCCAGCTCTCTCCTCCAAGTTGTAAGTTCATTTCCAACATTGTGCCAACGAGTATCACTGTTGCATTGGTTCACCCTTTGTCCCACTGTTTCTGTGATTCCTCTTCCTTTTCCCAAATGAAATAACTTATATACAAGACAAAGGGTACTGAAATCAAACACAGTGACAACTAGGCAATGGTTATAAAGAAATATTTTTTAAAGAAATCTTTCCATTCTTCATGACATACAAAAGAGAAATGTGATTTTTATGTGCCTCTTTTCGGTAGGTGGTTATTGATTACTTTCTATGACTCAGGTAGGTTAATTACATACTAATCACTGGACAGATGAAGTCATACTCCGTGAAGTTTGTATATGAATGGAAAGGAAGAAAACTGATTTCACTAGAACAAAACTAGTCAAGAAACACCAAGAATTGAATTAACATTCATCCAAGGTCTATTCATGACAGATGGTAAACAACTGACCCAAATAGAACACTTAGGGAAAAAGACATGATAGTTAAATGGGTAATGTTGAGCTTTGACTTGAATCTGTAGCATAACACATTACATAAGTGGGAGCCAAATTGGAGATTAGGATTGGAAAGTATTTTACATACTGTGGAAGACAATCAAAGTGGATGAGTAAAGTGGAGAATTCTATTTCTTCCTAAGGATATGGAGAAAATAGGAAAACAGGCTTCTATTCAATTCGATTTGTTTGTGTGAAATAAGATCAAACAATAGAGAGTAGATGTGGTGGATATTCTCTTTAAACATGAGTCATGAACATTTCTAACATGCACCAGGAGCTGGTGGTTTATGCCTGTAACCCTATCTACCCAGGAAGCTGAGAAGAGGAGGATCATATTTCCCATTTTTCTGCAGCAAAACTGTTCAAGAAACCCTATATCTCAACAGAAAAGGTTAGACATGGTAGCACTAGTTTGTTATCTCAGCAACAACAAGAAAAATTGTAAAAACAGGAGGATTCCTGTCCAGACTGGCCCTAAAAGTGAGGCTCTATGTAAAAAATAACCAAAGCTGGAGCTTTTGATATGGCTTTTGATATGGTGGTAGACAGTTTGCCTAAAAATCAAGAGGCCCTGTATTCTCAAACCTCAGTGCTGCCAAAGCAATGACAAAAATAAAAACTAAATGACTGCACAAGGTGGTTGACCACTTCATCTTGTTCATTTGTCCAAGTTCTCTTTACATGGAGGAACAAACTTCCTTTTAAAAATACTGTTATTATACTTAAGTAGTTGTACAGGGAATTGCCAGTTCACACAGCAGTTTACAAATACCATGCATCTTGCCAAATGCCATCTTTTTTCAGCCTCCCACATTTTTTCCTATTTTGTAGTTATGTGGGATTTATTGAATTGTATTTATTGTCATTGTATTTATGTACTGAATTTATTTAGTTTTTCTCAGCCAGGCAAAATTTAATGCTCCACAGAAGGGCGTGCCATCAGCCAAAAGTCTAGCAAGTGAGCACATAGAGCAGGGGGACTGCTCTGATATTTATTCTCAACTCAGTAGGCCCCGCCCCTCTGCTCAGGTTGGTTGAGCTCAGGTTAGCAATCCGCTAGCGGATTGGCTAGTTTGAACAGGGTAATAGGTACTTACATCAGGTGATTTTGAATTAAGTTACAGTTCAAAAATACTATTAAACTATATCCACATCCTCTGCTGTTTCTTGAACAGTCTGGGGTGTGATGTAATTCTATCTTAAAAAGAAAGCAGTCTAAGGACAAAACATCGCATTTTACTAACCTTTTCTCATCCTTGGCCAGTTGTTCTTAACAAGAACCAAGCCACCAAGCCAAAGCAGGAACTTCCAAGTAGTATACTTTGATAAAAGAGACAGTATCCCCAAACCCCCTTCAATTTCACCTCCAGGTTTACACATAGATGCCATCAGGATTCAGTGAGGAAGTCCTGAAGAAAGGAAGTCCAGCAACAATTAAATCCTTTAGCAAGATGGCATAGGGAAAATCAGATGGCTCCTAATATTATTCTAGCAGGAAAAAGGGGGATATGTGTCCTAATTAGAAGAGAAAAGGTGTGCTTTCATCCTATATAATAAGGCCCTGCATGAGACCATCAACGAAAAATTCAGATGTAGATGACCGAGTATTGACCTCGCTCTGACATCCCTCATTTTTGTGCTTGGGACAATGTCTGCAATTGGGTGTTATGGGAATAATTCATATGGAAACTAAGGTATTGAATTGTGACTCTTCCTCATGAGTCCATCCCTGTCCCCTGACCCCATTCCTCCCCTTTCAAATACCCACTTCCTGATGTTTATTTTGTTGATGTTTATTTAGCATTTCTAAGGAATTACAGTGTTTGAGATCTCTCCTGAATCTATAGTATTTCCATCAATACACTTGTGTATACTTGCATACCACCCAAAGTATTTACTGTACTTACATATTTTAATATTTGTACATGGAAAAATTTAGTGGGTGTCATCTTTTGTATATAGTTTTTATTGTAAAGATACTGTACAGAGGGGTTACAGTTACATGAGTGAGGTAATGAGTACATTTCCTATCCAGCATTGTTACCCCCTTCTTTGTTTGTCCCCTACTATCCCTTTCCTCCCCACCTCCCCAATTCCTCCCTCCCCTCCTACAAGTTGTAAAGTTCGTTTTCAACATAGTGTCTTGTACATCTCATTGTTACAATGGGTCAACCTGTATCCTTATTTCAGCATTTTGCTATTTTCCTTCCCCTCCCCAAATTAGAAAATTGTATATACAAGAAGCAGGGCACTGACATCAAATACAGTGAAAACAGGGGTTATACCATGGGGGGAAGAACAATACAAAAGAAACAAAAAATAGCACATAGTACATTATAAATACATTAAAAACAACAGCAAGAAAGAAATTTTTGGACAACACATAGTTAAGGAAAGACATCCTTATAAAATTTACCTGGAATAGTGGAAAAGCAATTATAATTTTCATCATAAACCTTGAAGTGTGGTAAAAGAACAAACCAAGTAAATTCACTAAAAGAAAATAAATGACAGAAACACTCTGTTTAATAGTATTTATAAGGAATTTCTAGAACTCAAGGTACTTGTGTTCTCTTGACAGTTTGAAGGTAGATGTGATTTCTGTCTATTTTGTCATAGTATATCAAGTGATTGGTTTTCTGTGTGTCTTTTGTTAGGAACATACAAATAAGTGAATGAACGCATGGCTATGAACAAGATGTTAAATTTATCCGAGTCTTAGTTTTCTCATTTTTAAAGGGAAACACAAGCAGCCAACTTGAAAATTAAATGAATACTTGGCTCTAGAAGACCGAAAAAAAATTTAAAAAGTGTGACTCATCTAGACATGGTAACACAAACCAGTAATCACAGCTAGTTGGAAGGCAGAAGCAGGAGGATGATGAGCTCAATGCCAACCCCAGGAAACTGGAGTGAGCCTGTCTCACCAAAACAAAAACTCACAGGCAAAATGCTGGGGGTGGGGATCAGATGCTACAGTGCTTGCCTACTAAGCGTATGTAAATGATGCTTCCCAAAATGATTGACTTAAAACTCTCTTTCAGACATTGAACTTCATGAAACTGCAATTTTCTAATTGGCCCCCTGGTTACATCACCAGGGTAACATTCTTTTAGTGGAAACTGTTGTTTCCTGGGAAATAAAATCGATCTGTGCTATTAAGGTTAATTGTCATAAAGAAAACACACACACATACCATAGGAACATATATATATATATATATATGTATATATATGTATATGTATATATATATGTATATATATAAAACATACTATATATACCACCATATATATGTATATAGATATATAGATATAGGGCAAGATATAAAAATGTGTGTGTATGTGTGTGTGCAAGATTTGCTAAGCAAGGGCAGGAAGTAAGACAGAGATGAAAATTCAGAATTCATTACTCAAGAAGCATGTACTCTGGTCACTCCAAACCTGGAACTTGTCTACGAATATCTACTTGTTCATTTCTGTGTTAGTGACTTTCTCTGATAACTGTATACAGGGGAAAGATGTCTGTCTTGTATCACCTGTAGTTCAAGAGTTGAGCAAAAGTAATTTCAGTATCTATGACTTAATTCCAACCTTTCAGAAATGAACATTTCTTGGCCTCCTTTGGGACAGGTGAATCTCTCTATGCTCCCAAGGAAGGCAAGAGCAAATTGAATAAAGGAAGATACAAAACTCTGCTTACATACCTGTGTTTTCTGAGGGTGGGAAATATGGGTAGTTCTAAGAGAAATTACAATTCGTAGTTTGAAGGTTAGACCATCAAAATACATCCCAATATTGTAGTACTCATTTTTTATGATAATACAAACGAGATTATGGGGACTGAGTTACTTTTCAGAATAATACAACATGTAAAAAACTTGGATCTACTACGTGATCTGCTGATGATCACAGGGACCTTTCTCTCTAAGAGTGCCTCCCCAGAAGTGGTGCTGGAATCTCATTTCTTCACTATTTTAGATGAATCTCGAAGCTACCTTAAAGTTTCTGGCCATCTCTGACTAATGTCTAGTAGTGTTGTCTATTCAGCTGAATCCTGTAATTAGCTGCACAAAGCTAAAGAGAGTCTACTTCATAGACTATGGGTCTCAAGAAATAAAATGTGCTAAAAGAAATGAGAGTGTGCATAACCTCTTGAATTATTGTCTATGTTTAGCTACTGTGGAGCTGGATGCACAGTGTTTTGACATTATTTTCCCATTCTAGAATATTTTTAAGAAGCGATGTTGATTCCTAAGACCCTTCTGTGATAATTAGAAACATTAAATAAAAAACAATTCTGTCAGCTGGGTGCCAGTGACTTACACCTGCAATCCCAACTATTAAGGAGGCTAAGATCCAAGAATCATGCTTCAAAGTCAGTCCAGGCAGGAAAGTCCATGAGACTCTTATTTCCAATAAACTACTTAGAAAAAGCCAAGAGTGGCACTGTTGCTCAAGTGATAAAGTGCTAACTTTGAGCAAAAAAATAAATAAATAAAGCTGAGGGACAGCACCTAGGCCTGGAGTTCAAGCCCCTGGACCAGCAAAAAAAAAAAGTCCAGTTAGAGAATGATTTTTATGGAACTACTTAATAGCTTTAAAATCGTGCATCAAAGCATAATCCTGAACCTCATAAATACACACAATTGTTGCTTGCCAATTAGAAGCAAAATTAAAAATAAAAGCAGTGTATTTGTTCCCATTGTTCTCGCATTGGCTTTGAGCTAGTATTTTCAGTTGAAATACTTTAGAATGATTAAAATATTATAATTTTGTGACAACATGAAGAGCTTCAGATAAGGTCAGTTCAAAGGAGAACTGGAAATTCAAATTTATCTTTCTTTTGTCTTTTTATTAGCTGACTCATATGTAGTAGAAAGGATGATGTTAATAGAAAATAATTGTCCTGACAGAGGAAAAAAACTTTTATCATTTTTTTACAAAGGTTGAAAAGAAGAAAAATAAAATTTAACAGAAAAAGGTTTTTCCTCAGTCTAGAAACTTTGCAAAGACGTTGAAATGTGAACATCAACTGTTGAAGAGCATTCAGAGCCAGCCTGAAATGCACAGGTTTCACTGTATTTAGTTTGGCCTCTTGAATGTAACATGATGGAACTTTGTAACATAGGAATGTTTTCTTAGGTATATTCACTGGGGAAAGTGAGCGTAATTACAGCTGTTCTGACTTCATGTGGGCCAAATTGGTGTTATGGACAATTAATCTTTTGCAACATTAAGATAGCTCTGTGATTTCTCACATTAGTTTAAAAAAATGTAAGAGGAAGGTAACATAAATCAAATTTTAGTCAATAGACCAGAAGTTTGCCTCACTGACAATGTAAGACAAAGCCTTACCAATTTTTTTATTATATTGGGGCAACCCATAATTCTCTAATTCTTATCTAACTAGGAGAGTAGTGAATTGGGCATTTCCATCTTATTCTTTCAGTCCTCAGTTTAAGATGATTCATCAAGGTGTTCTGATTTATTAGGAAAAATTGATGATATATTAATTTACACATCAACCATGGATACAGAAAGCCTTATTCTGCTTATAACCTAACAACAGGAAAGAAGAAGGATTTTCCAAAATTGACAAAAAACATCAGATGGATTTGATAAATTAAAAAAAAAACAGTGCACTTCTGTGGACTTGGAGGAATAGATAAGCATGTAAAAATAATCCATCTAATTAATGAAAGACATTAAAATTCAGCCTTCTTATAATGCCCAGTTACACTGAAGATAGATTTGACTTTGCCATGAAGACAAGCTGAGAAATTTTCCAAGTTAAGGTAGAATGGCAAAAAGATGTATAATATTCATGACAGTTTCATTGAAAGTCAATGCTGACTATGAGGTGAATTCGTTATAAATTTCAGAAATATACAGATTGCTATCAGCAGCAGTTAATTTTGTGCCCACATGTCACAGAGAAGCTAATTACCCTGACCATGTACTTCCTCCCTTTTCCATTTTCCTTTTACCCTCTTCTTATGCACCACTTTGCGTTTTATTTTAATTGCCACATTGCTATCAAATGAAAGGGAAATATTGTTGTAGAGATGGGTGGAAATTACAGGGTTTCAACCTTCCCAGATGGGCTGGCTGCTGGCGACATGGACCATGTTTTCCAAATACAAGTTTGAAGGTTGTGGCCCAATTTCTAACCCTGAAGTTTCTGGAAAACAGCATGTGGTTTGGGAAAGATGGCTTTGTGCAAGATCTCTGGAGTAGGACAACAAGCTCTGGCTGTCTCCTGCTTGAACTCTGAGCCAATGCCGTCTAATCTCTCCTAACCTCAACCCAAAAATGAATTTTATGGATTAGTTCACCTCCAGCATCTCTTGTCACTGTAACATCTTTTTCCTCTTAAATTTAGATGAGGGTTTACTCTGAAACTTTTCAATATTCTCACCCATCCCTCTTCTACCCAACCAATCCCTGACTTCTCATAATTTTGTAGGACATACATTTGCATTGAGTTTGAAAACAAGAACTTTTAAGCTCTCCTGTGAATTCAACTTTTCTGTAAGATAATGCCTATGGTGTTAGAAGTGATCACATTCAGCTGATATGTTTTTATTAAGTGTCTTTTGTTCAGCCACAGATGGAAAAATATTAGAGAAGAAAAAAACCATATTTCCTATTCCATTTAGACTCATTAAATATTCAAGTGATTCCTCAAATACTCTCAGCATTGCTGTGGATTCATTAAAGTGCATCTCCATTGTATTTTATGATGGAAGACTGGTGCAATATGCTTCTTTCAGTGGCTACCCACAAACAAACAGATTGCTGCATTCCTCTCCAGCCGAAGCTCAAAAGTAGCCCAAAGTCATGAGTATTATAGTAATCAAGGCTGCAGGTTAGAGGCATGGATAATGATGGTAAAATCCACATCAGTAAAAAAGATGCCACAATTTCCTCATCAAGTGGAGATGGAAACAAGCAACTCTTACTAGATGTGCCTTACTGCACCCAATTCAAGAGTTCACTTGCCAAGATCTGCTTTGCCCACCCAAAGGTGGTATTCACCTCAGATGGCATTTTAATTTGTTAAAAGTATGTTGTGAGATTTACAGTAACAATAAATACATGCCACACATTAATAAATAAAATCACAGCTGAAGGAATCAAGGACATATGTAAATTGCAATTTGCTGAATGTATGTAGGTGTGGTTACAGAGATGAGACATAAACATAGCAAATGCTTAAAGCAGATCAATTCCATTGTTGGAGTGATAGTTCAAGGTCAGTCATTTTGCACAGATTTTATTCATAATATTTATGTAATTAATTAGCATAGTCATGCAATATGTCTATATACTCATAATTAGGAGAAAGCAGACAATATTTAATAATGAATTAGGTACCCCAGGTTACATAAGCCAAAAAACAAATGAAGCCGTGTTCTCTAAGAACTCTAATGCTTTCCATTCTATTACATTGCTTTTTCATGATAAATGGTGTTTGTGTGGATGCCAGCCTTATATCCACTTTATCTTCTTTATTTTCCTAATTTTGCTGCAGTGATTTTTAAATTAAAATTTCAATCTGTTTTGGAAGATACAAAAATAATGTCACAATTATATTTGACTGCAAAAATTCAGCCATACATTGCAGTGTCTTCTCTTGCTGAAATGTTTATTCTGAGTCATGCTCAAGTTTGCCTTTTGATCATCTATCTCTCAGATTGTCTCTCTAGTCTTTATAGAGCATGACTTGAACAAAAGCCCTCAGTGTGGATTTAGCCCTGGAAGCTTCAACCTTGAAATGAAATGTGCATTTTTGGCATTTGAGATAAGATTTTCAATCCTGCACAGTCTTTTCTAAAATCTGAGGATCGATTAGTTTTATTGCTTCTGATGTTCTCACGAATCAATAAAGTATGTGGAGTATTTATTCATACAAAGGATACTACATATAGCCTATGAGCCCAAAGGTCATGAATGATATTAGTAATAAAACTACTCAAAATCACATTAATCTCTATATCCCCCCTCCACAACTTCTCCACAAAGACTACTCTTAACTTTGCATTGCAGTCAGCTTTTGATTCTCTCTCATATTCTAAAGGTATTTATTTCTTATTTATTTGCTGCTCAGAAAGGAAAATTCAATAATCACTGTAAATAGAATGTTACCATCTCAAGAGAGGCAATCGAGTAAACAGATGATCACAATATGATTATAGACATGTGACTTCCACAAGATTAGTATGTTGGCAAATCTGCATGCTAATTGTTCTACAGAAAGAAGAATAAGCCTTTAAAGGACAGTGATGAGCCTTCCATATCCCTGAGTATTAGAACTGGAACAGTTGGAATGGTTTGGTATTTCTTGAGCATCAATTGGCCACTGCCTAGCCTGGGCTTGAAAACCCAGCTTGTCAGTTTTAGTGTTGGTCCTAAAGAAAAATAGTAAATGCATTCAGCCTAAATTCTCCCAACACATTTAGTTTAATATTTTAATCATTTTCTCTACAATACTATACTGTATGCTAATTCACCTCAGTGGCTCTTTCCTGGAGACTATTCCATAATGTACCAATGACAAAGTAGAAAATAGCTTCCTCTGTATGAGAAATGTAGACTATCTACACTAATTAAGAATTCTGTTTTATTTTTGAGTGATTTTCTTTATTTAAAAAGGTTTTATTAGTATACTTCAGTTGTACAAGGGGGGATGAATGGTAATATTTCCATAGATGCCTGAATTGCACCCCACTTTGACTCATCCTGCTATATTCCCCTACATTCTCTTTCTTCTCCTAAAAGCAATGTTACCAAGGTTGAACATTCTATCTTTATACATGCAAACAAATGACCTTTTATCATATTCACTCGCAGCCTCTCCATTGCACTGACCCCTTCTGGTGCATAACCCTTGTTAGCCTATTTCTAGTACATTCCTACATAACTTATTAAATTCTTTGTCAGTTATTTTATTTATTTATTGGTATATATTAATCAAAGTGTCATCTTAAGATGATTATTCTCCCTTTAGATTTTAAGAGGCATTTTGTTCCTTGCCCTTTGCCCCTTCTGGTGACTATGTGGTTTCTTGCCTTGTATTCGAGTCCTCAGCCTCTTCTCCAAATTCACATTGCTTTCTTCTTCACTTTCTGCATATTTTTCCCCTTCTGACTACATGAAACTTCCCTCTGTCTTTCTTCTATGAGGTATGTATGTGAGTACACTGATCACCCTCTTGGAAAATTGAGATGAACTTCCTGATTCAATATCCTTAATTTAACCACATCTGAAGAAATATCCATTTGCTTCAATCAGTAACACCTGCAAGCTCCAGGAATGAAGAACTAATTTCTGTGGGTATTTCTTTAACCATCTACTACAGATAAGGAAATTATGAAATACGACACAGCATGCAATTTCTGGAGTCCCTCACACAGACAGTCTGTAAATTCTGCATTATTGATTGTGATTGGAGACAATTTTGATCCAGTGATTTTAGGCTTATTTTCCAATGTCAAATAATTCTAAGACAGTGGAAAGTTTTAGTCTTTTCACAAATTCAATACCATCAACTTCAACTTTATCTCAGAAAACAGATGTCATTGTATCTTAAAAGTCTTACTTTAAAGAGTATATTCAAAATATTTAACTATTGGTAATGGTACCCTCAGCCCAAATTTGCAATCATTAAGATATTTAATGAACATACTGTTCAAAAAAGCATGACTGAGTATTGTCTGTCTCCCTACAAGGTAATAAAATTTTGTCAGCTTTTGTCTCAATTCTTTAAACTTTTACCTTAAGGACATATTTTGATTTATTTTTCCTTGATAAAAAAAATTTCATGTGATCCAAGAACTTTTTTTCATAATTTATTGTATGTTTCATAATAACATAAAAGCTTAAAAATATAACGTGTTTATTCAAGAACTTTTTCATAATTTCCCATGTATCTCATATTAACATTGGGAAAACTTAAAAATAGAAATGTCTATACAAATAATCTAACAAAAGAGAGACAAAATTAAATTCATATTGGAGGAATTCTTTTCATGGCATTAAAATATTCATTAGGAGTATTTTAGTATTTCTTTTCCTATATTCATTGAAACTACATAAAAAATGACATACTTCTATCAACCCCTAGCAATAGAGGAATATTACAAAGAACCTGTTGTTGAAGTTATTTAAATTCTCTGGTGACAGGGTTACAATGGAAATTAGTCTGAGTACAAATTTAGTTTAATTTTGTGTGGGCAACCTGATGTGAATTGTAAGGTAAGGTATAGTTACCACTTTCTCGATTGGTTGCATAATGTTTTGAATAATAATTTACATATATTTAAGAAGCCAGTTTGTGTGAGAATTTTCAAAATATCAAGATCTTTACATCTTATATGTTTGCATATAGGTACATACACATTTGAAATTAACTTAGACAACACCTAAATAAAATGTAAGCTAAGTAAATGTAATGGAAATATTGTGTTAAATAAATAATTGATGAGAGCTTTATAAATTACTAGGTGTGGGATCTTGTACAACTTTAGTGACATCTCTTAGTCTCTGCTTCCA
>NW_012267224.1:5797192-5878808 GCF_000151885.1 Dipodomys ordii
CCTTGCATGCATGAAGCCCTGGGTTCGATTCCTCAGCACCACATAAGCAAAAAGAAAAAAGCCAGAAGTGGCACTGTGGCTCAAGTGGTAGAACGCTAGCCTTGAGCTGAAGAGCTGAGGGACAGCGCCCAGGCCCAGAGTTCAGGCCCCATGACCGGACCCCCCCCAAAAAAATATATATATACTTTAGGAAAACAATGTGTAAGGAACAGTCATACTATAAAGAATGTATTTTGTACAGGTGTTGAAGTATCTTTTCAGATGAACAATGCTACAAAGATTGGCTAGAGTCTAAGAGTTTCTTCAAAGCACTTCACAGTATCTTTACATAAATTCGCTTATCTATTCACCAAAACAGGACTTTTCTCCTCTTTTCTTTAATACATAAAAGAAGAGTGGAACACAGGAAACATAAGTAAAGATGCCCAGTAGCCAAACAAATCTGTTGGGTTACAATATTGCTTTAACTTGAGCTATGTTACTCTAAAATTTATCCCATAATCATTGCCATATACTTTGAAACTTATTGGATAATCTTTCCTGTCATTGAGTAAAAAACTGATAGCTTAATGTAACTATTAAAAATATAATAGTAACTATGTTTAAAAAGAATCACAGGGCTAGGAATGTGGCTTAGTGGTAGACTGCTTGCCTGGCCTGCATGAAGCCCTGGGTTTGATTCCTCAGTACCACATTAAACAGAAAAAAACAAAGTGGTGCTGTAGCTCAATTGGTAGAGTGCTAGCCTTGAGCAAAAGAAGCTCAGGGACAGTGCCCAGGCCCCAAGTTCAGGGGAGTGAGGGAAGCTCCATAATAAAACCTAGCAATTTCACCTCTGAGTATTCACCCAAAAGATTTTTTTTTTTTTTTGTCAGTAGTGATGCTTGAACTCTGAGCCTGGGCGCTGTCTACCACTTGAGCCACAGTGCTACTTCCAGTTTTCTGGTAGTTAATTGGAGATAAGAGTCTTCACAGACTTTCCTGCCCAGGCTGGCTTTGAATTGTGATTTTCAGATCTCTGCCTCCTGAGTAGGTAGGTTTACAGGCTTGAGCCACCGGTGCCCAGCTTTTACCCAAAAGATTTTACAGCTTAGTTTCACATATTTGTCCAAAATTTTTATGGAGGCATTAGTTACAGTAGAAGAAATATAGAAGTAAAAAGAAAATCTGAATGTCCAGAGGAATGGATAAAGCAATTGTGGCTTGTAAATGCAAGGGAATACTATTCAGTCATAAAAAGGTGGGAGATTGTGACACCCAGCAGATAATAGGTGGTGTTTGAATTATTATACTAAATGAAACAGCATAGCCGAACCAAGATAGGCATTATAGGATTTCTCCTATAGAACTTTCCTGGAGGATCCAAATTTCAAATGCACAAACCCAGACAATGGTTTAGTGGTGCTCAGGAAGGGGGAAGGGTAAATAGGGAATTAGTGTTTAAAAAATTTGAATAGACAAAGATTTCAGGAGATTGGTTGCATAACAATGTGATTGACATTAATACTATTCAACTGTACACTTAATAACAACAAGACAATATATGTACTATACCAAATATATGTTTTACAACATTATATGTAATCCTAATAATAACTGTAAGCTTCATGTGACATCACTGTATATATGTTTCGCATATGTAACTATGGTTTAGAACTTTGGAGGACTTTGAATATTACTCATCCATTTAGTGGTAAAGTCAATATTTTAAGACAGCATTCTTTAAAGCAGATAGGGTCAAAATAGCCTTCTACTGATAAAGTGTTGAAGACAATTGTGTCTTTGTTTCCAAGATTTTAATTGGAAGAACATCTGAGAGGTTATTGCTTATGGATTTGATGTCTTTTTCCTTTATATCTGTTCTGTGCTTTGATTGTCCAGATTTGCAGTGATGTATCTAGACATGATTTATAATTGAATTTATACTACAGAGAGTACATAGTGTCTAGTGAATTGATGGGTGTATGTCTTCTCTAAGTTTTCAAATGTGTTGGCAATTACATTTCCAAAACTTGTTCTGCTCAAGTATTTCTTTTTGAAAACAATTAGGAATTAATTTAATGTTAGACTCTTTCTCCATGACCCACAAATCAATATCCTACTTTTTCTAATAATTTTTTCATTACTTCAACCAGTTTGCTGTTGCTATTATTTGCCATGGATTTCACTCTCTGATGAAATCTTTTCATTTCGTCTTTATTCATATTATCATAATCATATTAACCAACTCTGAGGAAGATCTTTATAATACATCTAATTCTATGGCCTGCTGTTTCTCAATTTTCACTGCTCATCTCATTCCCTATATGCCCATTTTCCCCCCTTGTCCACACTGAGTGTCAGAGGATGAGCGGCAGGCTCTCGGTCTTGCTAGTGAAAGAATTCATGGACAGATATAAAGGGTTTTCACAGAGGGAGCTTATTAAAGCCAAAGCAAATACAAGAACAAAAGCACATGCTCAATATGATCCAGCCTCCAAGAGGAATGAAATTATGTCTTTCGTAGGAGAATGGATAGAACTGGAGGTTATCATGTTAAATGACATAAGCCAGACCCAGAAAGAAAAATACTGCATGCTTCTCTCATGTAGTTTCCAGACCTAAAGAAAATGATATGAATGTAAAAGAGGGACAGTTTGAATGTGGGGAGAAGTAAGGGGAAAGAGGAAAGGAAATGAGGGCGATGGGGGTGAAATATAAGATGTATAAAATAGAATCATAAAACCCGTTCCAATTGTTTAAAAAGAGGCATTAAATACCAGTGGAGGAGGAAAATACAGTTAGAGTATATTTTATGCATGTATGGAAGTGTTTTAGTGTGACCCCTTTGTTCATTTAATATAGTCTAAAACAACAACAACAAAAACAGGGCAGGAAACTGAGCCAAGTAGCCATGAACTCCACTTTCTTGATTCTTAATCAGCTTTGTAAGAGATCAGACAGGATCTTTCATATGAATCCCTGTGGAGGTTTCGCGGAAATGGGAAGGTTTTCCCAGGAATTGGAGGAAGAGGGTGTTTGAATCTAACATGTCACCCTGAGTCAGGACCCCGGGCACCAAACTGCTAACTCTAATGAGACAGAAGAGTTCTCTGTAGAAATCTTTAGGTTTGAGATTATGCCTGTTAGAAGACCCCTAGCCAGTGTTCCAAAGAGTGGGTTAAAGATAATGCCACAACTGCTTTTGGCGAAAGACATTTTGCTAAATGTACCCAAAGGTCATTTTGCAGGTATTCTTTACGAGTCTCTCCTGACGGCCCCACCTCACGGGAATCATTACATCAACGGCATGATGGCGCAGCAGCCTCCGTGCAAAACTCACGTTTGCTTTCTGGTGGCAGTGGATCACGTTTGCACAGTCGAGAAAGGGGTTGCTTTGAAGCTCTGTTCGTCTTCACCAGCATGCCTCTGTATCCAGCGTCACTCTACTGCTACCACATCTTAGCTAAAATCTTAGGGTGTTGGTCAAACACTTACCCCTTTGTAAATATGAAATTCTGGCCTCCGTCTTCTTAACTGATATTTAATTCCCCAAAGCTCCAATGATGCTGAGTTACCCTTTGTGATTTTCTGTGTGATGGTTTTGGTTTTTCGCTGTAGTTGTTGCTGTTGTTTTGTGTTTTTGCCATGATCTTGGTCTCTCATGACTACTTCAGTAAGCAGGATTATACTTTTCAAAGAGTGACTTCCTGAGCCAGGCATTGATGGCTCACACCTGTAATCCTAGCAACTCAGGAGGCTAAGATCTGAGAATCAGTGGTTCAAACCCAGCCCAGACAAGCAATTCTGTAAGACTCTTATCTCCAATAAGCTACTCAAAAAAAGCCAGAAAAGGCTCTGTGGCTCAAGTGATAGAGCACTATCCTTGAGCACAAAGTAGCTCGGAGTCAGTGTCCAGGCTCTGAGTTTAAGCTGCAGGACCTAAAAAAAGAAAAGTGACTTCCCCACTCCAGCTTGTTTCCTAGTTCTTAGTGTGATGTTAAGTATTTAGTATTATGTATTAGTATATAGACGAGTCCATGAATCATAACACTGATTGCTCATTCAAACTTTTAGAGTGGAATGTCAACAGTAATGAAAGTCATGAGGTTTGCTCTGGTGTGTTCACTTCGTATATAGATTCTGAGACACATTTCTTTACATCAGAGAGTAGCTGATTATATATTTTCATTGTATTATCTTAACAACTAAGAAATCTATCCACAAAAAAACAGAAGTTCAAACACCTGTGTGAATCTCAAACAAACTTACATTCATGTATTTATACATAAATTTATATATAATATTATCCATAAATATATCATTCAGTTGTATATGACATATATATGAAATATATTTCATAGATATATAATTTATATTTATATATGTGAATATATAAATGTATTTGTTTGTATCTGTGAATATGTGTGTACATGTATGTGTGTGTTTATGGAAAGGTTGATAACCATTGTTGCATCTTTCCCCCCACATATTTTTTAGCACATATTGATTATACAAATGGATTTCATTGTAATGTACTTTGTTGTAATATTCTTTGGCCATGGGTTAATAGTCATTACTCAGACAGACATTTGCTTCTTCAAGGGCTCTTACATTAAATAGGACACAGAAGAGATTCACAGGACAGTTACAATGACCTGAACTAAACCCATACCATTCACTATCCATTTGACTTCAATAATAGAGTGATAGCCATATATCTGAAGGACACAATAAGTGACCTAAAACTTCATTTGTTCTTACTCTCTTATTTCCTTTCTTTCCTTCTGGACTCTCCTGAGTTGGTCTCCCCTACACTTACTTTAGCTCTCAGGTATGATCCTGATTGATGAACATAAGCTAAGGAGATTGGTGTTTAGGCATGATAGATGCTGACATCATGGTATGATACCACGACTCATCTAAAATGACCTGGACTGTTCCGAAGGAAGGCCCAGGCCTTTCTCTTTCCCAGGAAACACTCAATGCTCCCAAAACTTGTGTAACTAATTTTAGGGTCTTGATTCTTCCTGTTTAAAACACGCTTTGAATGAATCTCCTGTCCTGCCTACACCCCTCCATTCATCTCTTTGAGCTGCCTTTCCAGAGAAGGTGGCCACATTTGTTGCCTTGGGCCTGTCTATAGTTTACTAACTTCCCTAACTCTGGCGACATGTTTATGTACTTCAGAAAAGTTCTTGGTATTGCTCATTTACTTTTTTCCTACCTTGCTGCTACAGATTGAACCACACTCATTCCTACTTCCAAATTAGCATTTAAAAGCTTTGCTTGGGTCTACTTTGTGTGGTACAAACTGCAGTCTTACCTAGTAAGTTCATTGAACTTCAGAAAGGAAATCCAAGCCAGATTTGTTCACATTTTGCTTGTTCCCAGACCACCTAAATTAGCTCTATTTATTAGCTAGAACAAAATCTTATACTTCTCAGCATGGAATAATGGAATACTGTAGACAAAATAACTGAAAATGTATCATCTAATCCTTCTGGAGGCTGAAAGTTTAAATGATAGTTCCAGCATGGTTGCTTCTGACACAAGTTTTCCGCCTGGTTTGTAAATGGCTCCTTTCTCACTATATGCTTATATGCCAGACAGCAGCAATTAGTTCTCTCATGCCTCTTATTCTAAAATGAATAATTTCATCATAAGGTACTCATTTCATGTCCTCATCTAATATAGACTCTCAAAGTTTCATTCCCAAATACCATTACAGTGGAGATACCATCACATTAGATATTCAATATACACATTTTGGGAGGACACAGGTTTTACTCCATAACTACCTACAAGTGAGTATTTTTGTTTGTTTTAACCCCAACAACCATATATAAAACTATATAACAACTTAAGTTTCTTTCAGTCTTCATCCTATATGTAAATCCACAGTTCCATAGATAGGACATCTAATGTGTTTAATCAACAAGTAACTAATGAGTCAACATGATTGAAAGCAGAAAGTATGGAATGATAAGATATTTTAACACACACAAAAGAGAGAAAAAGAATAAAAACAAACTCCCAGTAATCTCATGCCTATTAAGCATACTTGGTAAAATAGACATCTAATTGTTCCACTTGACATATACCATTCTATAAAATGTCTTTCCCATTTTCATCTTAATGGATTTTTTGTTGTTTTTGTGGGCTTGAACTCTGGGCCTGGGCACTGTCCCTCAGGTCTTCAGCTCAAGTCTAGCACTCTACCACTTGAGCCACAGAGCCACTTCCGCAGTTTTCTACTTATGTGGTGCTTAGGAATGGAACCCAGGGCCTCATGCATGCAAGGCAAGCACTCTACCACTGAGCCACCTTCCCAGCCCCTTAATGGATTTTTAACAATTTTGAAAAATTGAAAATTAGTTAAATTAGGTAAAGGCTGCATTTGAACCCAAAACTCTTAAAAATGAAAAAAACTTGTTACAGTCTTAAAATATAACATTTAACCAGATGCAGTGAACACACATATAATCATAATGACTTGGAAGTCACACATTGATATTTTACGTCACAGTCAGGCTGAGCAAAACATGCATTAGCGTGGATCTCAAGCAATAACAAAACTGAGTTTGACGTGGGAGCATCAACTGGAGAACTGCCATCTAGACAAAGGCAGGCTGAAAGTGAGACTGCTTTTGAAAAAACAAAACTAAACTAAACTAAAAATCTGACAGGGTGCTTATCCAAAGGGATAGAGCGTCTGCTTAGCAAGCATAAAGTCCTGTCCTCAGACCTCACTGTCATAAAAGTAAACAAACAAATAAGTACAGGACATGGAAAAGGAAGTTTTGATGGCTGGTAGGTTTTTCAGTAAGCACAGAAAACATAAAACGATTTTTAATGAAATTACAAGGCCATACTTAATTTAGAAGCCCTATCCATGCTTAACATACTCTTGAGTGAGAGTATTTCTTTTCATGGATAAAAAAAATAAAAACGTCATTTGAGGTGGAAAAGTGGATGCGTAAAGGCATAGGAAAGAGAGAACAAGGAGCAAATTTTAATGGGGTGAAAGAAATGTGACATGAAGAGATGAAAACATGTGTCATGAAGATAGGCTTTATGGGAAGGGAATTGTTGAAGATCATTAAAACCATCTATAAAACAGAGATTTCAGGGTCTATGAGATGCACTGCTCAGACACGAGCCCTGGAATAAGACTTGTCCACTGTGGAATCACTCTTCACTTAAGCTTCAGATCGTTCCTTTTAGGTCCTTTCCCGCTGAGGAGTGCTTCCTCGTCCGTGCTGGAGCACACAAGCAATAACTTGTCAACTGGAGGGGAGAAAGCTCAGCTTCTCTGGCCTCTAATCCGGAAGGGCCATCTCAGCTCCACAATTTTCTACAGCCTAACACCAGAAGTCCTATTGAATGAACTGAGCCCATTTTAACTCCTCCCATCCTGCTACCTCCATTCCTACACATGTGTGGTTCCCATGTGATTTCCCCAAAGGCCCCTAACAAAATCCCTACCTCAGAGTCTGTTGCTCGAGGGCCTGGATACGATTTAACAGGGCTGCTAAAAATGTAGGCAGAAATAATAAATGTGAAAAAAAATATTCCCTCTCTATGGGCCACTATGGGACGGTTAATTATAAAATCAACTATGATGTAAAAGAGCTATTAACTGTAATATCTGTAGAGGTTAATAAAGGCTCAGGGCTGGGATATCAAAGACAATTCAAGGGGCCCTATGTCTAAACTTTAGAGCTAAGTTTGTCATGTATTTGTTTAATTTTTAAATAATACAATCAGCAAAATAATTTATACACATGGTTTAAAACGTTGAAGGAAAATGATGTGATAAATCATGACTTTCCATTGCACCTCCCTGGAAATATTCCAGAAACTGTGCATCGAGATGCCATTCAATATCTCCTTTCTTAGCCACAATCATTGGGAAGGACTTTGCATGTGTTTTGTTCTTTTGAAGCTTGGCTAATGATAAATTATAGTTATTACTATTATTTTTTGGTTATTCATTTAACACATTGTCTCTTAGCTTCCATTCCCAAAAGTTAGACGTTTACCTCATTCAGTACTCAGACTCTCACTACTCCCAACTATTGGGTGTTTTTAGGGTTTCTTTATTAAATTTGTACATTTTTCTGGTAAGAAGTCAACTTACTGAGTTATGGTTTACACACAATAAATATGTCTAGTTTTCAAAATATAATTAAATATGCTTAAAATAGATGTATAGATGGATAATTACTACCACAAAGAAGACAGGATATTCCCTTTATAGAGGAAGCCATAAAGAGTTCTACTGTTTTAGTAAATTTCAGGCATACAATAGAATATACCTAGGATATGAGAAGAAAGTACCTTTTAAGTTTTTTAAAAAAATAGTTTTTATCTTAAAGATACTGTACAGAGGGGTTACGATTACATGACTAAAGTAATAAGAACGTTTTTTTTATTGAACATTGTTTTTCCCTTACTATCCCTTCCCTTTCCACCTTCCCCAATTCTCCACCCCCCCTCAAAGTTGTGAAATTTGTTTTCAACATAGTGTCTTGTATGTCTCATTGTCACAATGGGTCAACCTTGTTTCAGCATGTTTTTGGTTTAAGTAGTTGTACAAAGGAGTTTCAATTCAACAGGTTAATATATGAGTTCAAGGCATCTTGATACATATCACCCCTCCCATTGTTGTCTTCCATCTCTCCCAACCCAACTGGGACCTTTAAGTGATCATCTCAAACTTCTGTCATTTATCCTATAAACTTAGGCAAAATACTGGTTTGGACAGTTTAATCGACAGCAATATTAGAGAACATTTTCGCTCATACCGTTTCCTTCTCTGTCTTCTCTCAGTTTACCCTTTTTTCTATTTTAATTGCCTATGCTAAGTAATACCTGCCAACCTAAATTTAGTTCCCTATCTGATAAAACCCAATTGACTAATCACCTTTATGACTCATTAAATATTGTATGTTGCATATCTAAGGGCAAACCTAGTTATTTTCATTTTAGTTTTGAACTGTCTAACAATGATATTAAGGAAATCTGATACCTACTGCAAATCTGATTGAATGTGGCTCTTTCACCCTTAGCTGTACATTCCAATTCATGTTTCATATGTGAATTTGTATGTATGTATCTACTCCCTTCATATAATTTCACTTTTCTGTCTCGTTGTAAGTCTTACTCTTTGCTCTAGTGTGTGTATGTCCCATAATAGCTATTTATTCCCCCAATTTAAATGGTCTCCAAATTTCTTACCTGTTATGCTTATCTATTCTATCATTTTCTCCACAGTGGTATTACTCACATTTTGAGTCATGTAATTTATTTCTATAGGGACTGCCCCATGCATTGCAATATCCAATAGCATCATCACTTTAGCTACATGACACTGAAAGCATTATTCTTTCTCTGGTAATGAAAACTAAAACCTGTTTCAAAACATGACTATAATGTCATTTAAGTTATAACAGCATGTTTCCTCATGCCAACAGAGAACTGAAGATCTCAAAAATTATATTTGTGTAGTTTAATTTACTCCATGTCTATTTGGGAGACGGATATCTCTGAACATGATTCTCTTAGGTGAGCTTCTTTCCTCATAAAAACCATTGAACTGTTTTGAAAGAGCTGAAATAAAAGCCATTCTCTCTCAAGAGGTCTTGCAGTTGTATTTCTGCATCCCCTGGAATGATGTTGAATATGCATCAATTGAGTGGATATGGTAAAAACATAATTGAAGAGATATGTTTCCTCACAAAAGCCTTGACATTGAAATGATGCTAGTTGTGGGTACATGATTTCATCTTTATGATTTTCTCCTTGTGAATCATAATGAGATTATGAGCACCAAGCTTCAATTAACAGCCAACAAGGAGTGTGTTTCATGTAGATCCAAGGCCGAATTTGATTTTTTAAAATTAATTTTAGTAAAGGGGGAAAAATTTAACAATTCCAGGATTTAATGGGTCCCGTGGTTTCCTCAGCAAGCAGCTTTGTAGTTCTACCTTCCCGCCAGCTTTTCAGGAACTATAGAAAATAAATCTGGACTGCATTTGAAGAGTAGGAAATCCAACTTAATACCTTTAAATTCAAACCAGTAGTTTAAGTGAATCCATTTTTTCCCCAACTTTAATTCCTCAATCAAGAGAAAATAGCACACTGAAAATCTGTGTAAGTCGGGTAACATTTTAAGCAGCTTCTCCCTCCAGATTCTCAGTAAGAATGGTTATTTATTTTTTAAAAAAATTAAATACTTAACAGTGTTTATTGCATCCTCCCACAAATACCACTTCCTCAGCAGAGGTTAAATAATTTGCCCAAGGTCTTAAAAGCTAGTAGCCAGGGGCAACCACGGTTCATATCCACACCTCCTTGAGATCATAGCTCTCTCTGCGCTGCTATTCTGCTTTAGAAGATAATGGATCACTTTCCTTAGGAAACACAGGGTCCTTCATACTCCAGCTCAGTATAGCTGAGAAATATCTGACTTGGAAGAAATAACTGTTTCTCTTTTCTTGTCTACAGAGAGCCATACTTTAAGTACTTCTTTGGAGAAGAACTAGTTATAAAGATTCCTCATTCTAATAAACAGTTGCTGGTTTGATTACTGAGCTTTAATAAGTCCGTTCAAAAGTGGTATTTATGAAGCATGAAATAATATCGTTTGGCTATAATGCATGAAGTGTGCAAGAAGACTCATAAACTCAAAACGACTGAGATTTATTCTTTTGAGTCCAGAGAATCCACATGTATTTCCTGTCTGACTTTAATATCCTACATTGTGTGGTAGGTATTTGGGGGATACAAAGTTATACAATCTCTTCATTAGTTTTCAAAGTATTACATAACAGATTACCATAAATGATGTGGTTTAAAGTAACAGAAATTCATTTTACTCTTGTTGTGCACACAAGAAATCTGAAATTAAAGTCTCAGCAGGACCACACTTACTTGGACGGTCATAGAAAAGAGATTCTCACTCAGTTCTTTAAGCTTCCTTGGTTCACTCCAAGCTCTCCTGAGATTTTGAGTGCAATAGTGTAGTCTCTGCCTGGAGTCTTCCATGGCCTTCTTCTCTATCTGGGTCTTTTTTTCCTGTCTGTCCCAAGTATTCCAAGGATATGTGTCACTGAATTTACAGATCACTAAGTAATTGAGGATGATCGTATCTTCTGATCCTTAATTATATCTGGGAAGACCTTTTACTCCATGTAACGCCACATTCTAAGGATCTGGGAGGCCACACACAAGATGCCCAGGACAGTATCCCACCTGAAGGAGATTAGAGTTGATATGATTTAACATGAGGATGGCAGAAAAACAAATGCAGTGTCATCCCTTGATGGAATAAATGCAATCTAGGAGAGACTAGATGAGATTCATCAGAGAAGGGGATGAAGTAAGTTGCGTGCCATTTGGAGAAAAGTCAAGGAAAGTTTTATAGAGCAGCTAAGATCTCAAGAAGAATGAAAATGTAGGAGAGAAAAGTAAATAGAAGTAAAACATTGTATCCCATTGCCTCCAGATGTTTTATTTGGCCCACATTGTATTTGCCTACATGATGTCTAAAAATTAATTGAATTAGTTGTCAACATTTAAATCCTGGAACATATCACAAAATAATCTGGATTTCCTGCTTCTTCTGAAAAAAAAATATGTGTGGAATAGTAATATGGAGCCTGTATTAGACTATGACACAAATCAGCTTCCTTTGAGCAGAAATATTCCTCTTGGATGATCTGCGGTTCCCAGTTTTAAAACATCGTTATGTCTTTTTTATACGTGTTATAACTAGGTTTACTGTCCACTGACAACGTTACCAGTTGTATTTCTTAATCCCACACAGAAAGTGATTCAGGTAAGAGGAAGTAGTTGTACCTGTTAAAAAGAGGGTAAGTAGATGATAGGGAGAACTTAACGATTTAAAAAAAATGTGAGATGGTAATTTTATGTAGATGAGAAAAAAGTTTGTGTGTACTTTGCAGAGTTTGTCTGGGAAGAAAACAGAGCATTTTGTTATTATTGATCACCTCCTTGAACAGCCTGCACAATTCAATTCTGAGGCCCTTTGAAATGCACCCATTATTCCCTGGTAAGCTTGGAATTTACATTCCAAAGTAATGAATATGTAGCTGGGCACTAGGAAATAAATGTTCTGGGCCTTAGTTGTTCCTGTTCTTTCAAGATCTGCCCTACTACCTAAAAAAGAAAAACAAAAATCAAACACATAAGTTGATGTCCAAATTGATGTCACTCTGTGTGTACCCCAAATCTCAGACAGTCTTAGCATTAGGATAGATAAAGACAACCTATGGTTATGGATTACCTTATGATCATGGCAAAAAAAGATATCAGTTCCATGCATGAGTTATAAATATGCAAGTGATTGAAAGTATATTTTTGAACAGTTTTAGTCATTTTTTAGAAAGGTCTTACTTGTGTGCTCAGGCTGATCATGAACTCATCCTTTAACCTCTGAAGTGCTGGGATTAAGAGGTGAACCCTCAAGTCTACTTTGGAGGTAGGGGATTTTAGGTGAAAAATGTCCCTCTCAATCTGCCTTACCATAAAATCGATTATTTCACTTACAGATTTGAAATAGTTTGCTTTCACTTAGACCTCATGTTTGTTGAGAATATAAAAGGATCACCATAGCCGAACAAGTTGGATTCAGAAGATCTTTGCATGGCTTGTCTCTTTAGTGAGCATCAAAGTCATCATTTGATAAGTAATGATGTACAAATCATGCTATGCATCCAGAAAGGATACCTTCTGCTTTAACATGAAACTCTCATTCTGAATCACCCAACTCAGGGTCTTTCATTAATAAACACATGAGAGAATTCCAAACAATTTAGAAAGTGAGCTTCATTGCTCCAGTTTACATAATAAGAACTGGGGTTGGTGAATTCTGTGATGCTGATGACAATGGTGCAGAGTAAAGATTTGAAGGTTTCACAAATGTTTGCCTACAATGAAGAGATCAACTAGATAGAAAAATCAGAATTCCCTGGCAGTATCTGTAAAATAAAATGGGGGAGAGGTATACCACATTATTCCATGGAATATGCAAATGCCATACCAGTAGTCACGGATTCAGATGCCATTATTGGGAAACATACCAAGGAATTAGACAGCAGTGATGCACTGTGTCCACTAGAAGTGAGTACAAGACATCTTTGTATAGAGTTTTCAAAGGTTAAAGTAGTTTATTCCCCATGACTGAAGAGGAGGAGTTGCTATTCAAAGAAGGAATTTTCCATAGAGGAACATGTTATGAAGGGAAAAAGCTCTGACCTGGTTATATAAAGCTAGATAGGTGTAAAATAGTCATGTCTCAGATAAACATGGAAGATGGAAACTGCTAAAGAATCTCAAGAAACCAAAGGGCCATTCCTTAAATAATGATGGCAAAGATAGCACCTGAAAAGGAAAAAGCCAGCTGACCTATAATGTCTTCTAATAGATTTTTCAAAAATTAAATTCACACATAAATATGGAGGGTAAATTTATTCAGCCAAAAGTTGTTCTTTGATGAAAACTGAATAAAGAATAGGATAAAAGTGATATGGCCTTTGTATCATTACTAATCCAGATTTGACCTCTTTGTAATTCTATAAATCAACAACTTTCCTGAATTGGAAGGTAATTTTCTAATGGTAGTAGTTGTTTGTTCTACATAATCATAGGAATTTTTAGGCAATCAAAGAAAATGTGATGTCACTAACTAAAAGTCAGTGTCTATAATTCTATTGTAGGATCTCGTTAGAAACTTCCATTTACTTTCTAATTCATTGCATGTTGGTATACCTTAAATATTTCCCTCAGGTTTCTCATTATACTTTATTCATTGTGTCTTTGGAAAAGGTTTTTCTTTGGTCATTCCTTAGTATACACACAAATTCATATGCAAATGAGATATCACAAGTACCTCCCATTTTTAAACTATTTTCTTAGCTTAAAAATATGGTGACATAAATATATGTATATATACATATATATATAAATATATATACAGATCTTTGTGTAACATAGACTTTCTTGTTTATAGGTAAGTTGCCTACTCTTCCTATATCTTACACATTATTTTATTAGCTTGATGCCTAACAATATATGAGGTATAGAATCCCCTGGACATCTATAGATTAAATGCACAAATGATTAAGAAACCTAATTTGCTAATATCCTTTTTATGTGCATTATGCAAACTAAATACTTGTTTTGCAATATGATCTAATCAGAACAGAGTATTATAACCCCCTATATGCCTTTAATTTAAATATTTCACTGACATAAATGCAGCCTATGCATTGCACAACTTTTATTTTCCTTTCTGAGAAGTATTGTCACAAAGTCAGTTACCACGTTGTTAATTTTCAGCCAATTAATTTACATCCTGTCACATAAATTCTCATCTATTTCTTTCCCAGTCAATTTTTGCTATTGACATTTTTAACAAATTGCAATTTGGGTGCGATTTGTCTTTGCTACGTTTCCTCTTACATTTTCGGACTCAAGAACCCAACCTATGAGAATGTCTTGAATCTTCGAAAACAAAAGCGCTCTTCCCATGAGAATAGAAAATCAGTCTTCACTAAAGAACTTGGTGAAGATTTTAATGGACAAAATCCACTATGGAAAAGTGAAAGACTTCTGATAGACATGTGGTTCTCAACGCCAACTTCACTAAGAAATCTTTCCATGTCCTCAGCTTTCCTAAATCATTCTTCCACTCTTTCTTGTTTTCAAGGGAAGATTCAATACTGTTGTCCAATACTGGGACATGAGACTCAGGAAAGAAATGAGAGAATTACTGCTAAAGACTGAAGGTTTTTTATATCTTTGTCATGTAACTAGCACAATGCCTGGTACAAGAGCTCATCTTACACAAAATGACTTAAAAATGGAATGTCTTACTGAATGGAGAGGATAATGTCCTGGAGTAAGATCCTTCTAATTTCTGTAGTCTTTTGTTTCCAGTAATTTACTTTTTGTTATCTTTAAGTAGGGTACAAAGGGTTTTCAAATCAACATGGTTGTTTATGTGTATAATGCATCTGATTAATGTCACCCCTTTTCCATAAAATCATAAAAAGCTTTCTTCCAGGATTTATAACTCTAATCCCCCTTCCTTTTCTCATTATTTCTCAACACTTATAACTTATATAATTGAGATTCATGGGCAAAAATTAACTTTTATCCTTCAATTGTTATTATTGAAAAGAATGTTTATTTTCTCATTTTTGGGTTGTCATTCACATTCTTTATCTCTACATATTGAAACATTCAGTTTTTTTATTCTCCATTTTTATTAATTTTCTTATTGTCAAGGAGTTTCAGTTATGTTACAATAGGTAATGAGTACATTTCTTGTCAACTTTGTTACCTTTTCTCTCAATTTTCTTCTCCATCTATGTATTTTTGCATGAAAATTAATGTATTTTTAAAGAAAAATATTTAGTTTTTATATGTTTAAAAATTAGTAAGTATTTTACAATTTTAATATTTTAAAGGCAGAATTCTCAACTTTTAACAAGTAAACACATTTGTAAGCAGTATAGACTTACAGCACGTAAGTCCTAGGAAGAATTTTAATGAAGGCTTGTATATGATCTGGCAAAACTAAATTTCAAGTATTTATTTTTTTTTTGGGGGGGTCCGGTCGTGGGGCCTGAACTCTGGGCCTTGGGAGCTGTCCCTCAGCTCTTCAGCTCAAGGCTAGGGCTCTACCACTTGAGCCATAGTGCCACTTCCGGCTTTTTTCTTTTTGCTTATGTGGTGCTGAGGAATCGAACCCAGGGCCTCATGCATGCAAGGCAAGCACTCTACCACTGAGCCACCTTCCCAGCCCAGATTTCAATTATTTCTTAATGATAATTGACTTCAATGACTTTTTCTGCTTGAGTATGTGAGGTACAGTGGACAAAATATATACACACACACACACACACACACACGTTCCAAAGTTGAAGAACCATCAACACTACTCACCATGAAAAGCTTTGTGTACAATTCTATTCCTGACCTACATTATCAACAGAGAATTAAATGAAACCAGACATTATTTTTTTCTCCATTTTGGAACACTATTCCTCTTATTAGATATTCAAGGAGACTATCTGTCAAAGGTCTTTTAGCAAGTTCAACTAATGTATTGTTTCCACATGTGTTAAACTTACAGCTTACTGCTAACTTGGAGACAAGAGGCTACCCCATTGCCAAGACTTTCAGTGAAAGGCAGTTTGATTTAATTTCACTGTGGAGGTGTTTGGGGAACATTTTAATTCAAGGAGTTCTTGAAGGTTGTACTATACAAACTGTCATTAATGTGTGTATGAATGTGTGTGTGTGTGTGTAGTATGTCTGTGATGGAATTTTAGAGGAGTTTCTTCATTTGAGTTTTGTAATAAAGTTAGTAGACATCAGTTTTCGAGGTAGTCATAGGCTTAAAACTAGGCCAACAGACCAATAAACATCATAAAATTCCATTACACATGTTGCCTGCTCAGTGAAAACATTTTACTTTTTAATCTAACCCTTGGTATTTTGTATCTGATGATCCAAAACCAATTACATATTGTAACTTTAAAAATAGTGCACGTATGCGTGCACTGGACAATGTAGTATCACAATTAATGTAAGGAAAAAATAATTTGTGCGTGCCTATGGCCAAAAGGAATTTTCTCTCTCCCCCTCTGTCTCTCCTTCCCACCCTCTCTTTCTCAATCTTCCTTGAGCTCTCTCATCATCTCTCTTTTCCCCTCCGCTTTGTAGTCTCCTTTCCTCCCCCTCTTGTGTAGTGTAACAATTATTTGAGTTTTTATTTAACTAATCTCAAATGTTGGACTTTGAATAGAACAAAGGGGGTCCTTGATATAATGGAGAATATATTTTTAAGGGCAGAACTCTCGACTTTTAACAAGTAAACACATTTGTAGGCAGGATAGACGTAGAGCAAGTTAGGTCCTAGGAAGCATTGAGAGAGTAGAGGGATGGGACTTGCTTGCTGGCTGCAGGATTGACAGGGAAGTTCCCTGCAGCAGCACTGGGAAGGTACAGCTTCTTCTCCATTGCTCCACCCATCTTCATGATCTTTTCTAGTGTTTTCCAAAATCTTCCTATTATTTCTCTGACCTGTACCTTTAACTTCTCATTTCTTTTAGCCTTACTGTCTATTTCTTTTTATTTCATTAACGAGTCCCATTTTAATCTGACTTTCTCTCCATGAAATCATTGTCAACAAATTATTAATGACCTTGCTGGGAAGTCAAATAATTCTTGAATAAGTTGATATGAAATAATAATAGACATACTTTCTGGTAATGATAGCTTAATTATTATTCTTGTTGTTTGTTAGTTTTTCTTTTATTTTAGTGCTGGGGGTTAAACCCAGAGAATCAAGCATGCTAAATTCATTCTCTATTTTCTACGGCTGAGCTCTGATCTTGACTCCAAACAATTACTAGTGACTTAGAAGTTCATCTCCCTCTCTCTCTAACAACTCTCTCCCTCTCCCAGATATTATTCACCCTCTTTTCTCGTAATGGATTTTCCTTTCCTGTAGTGTCTCATTGGACTTCTTCTTTTGTTCCTTCTCTCTAGATCATCCCAGGCATTTCCAGGGCTTCAGTGGTCATATAATATTCATGATTCCTATGTGACCATTTATTACCTCAGCTTGACTTCAAAGATCCAGATGTGTAAATACATAGATTGTCATTATAGACACTTCTTATCTTCTCACAAGACATCAAATTCAACCTACCATATTCCTGGCTCTCACTGTACCCGCTTTGTTCCCTATCTCGGCAGAGTATTTGCAACCACCCACCTGGGATCCTGACATTTATAATCTGAATCAACTTGCAGATCTGTTCTGAGAATGAATTAAGTAAAAAGAAATTACAGAGCATACCTGACCCCCAAATACTCAACAAAGATCAGGCATGCAATCAATGTCTCGAGTGAATGAAGAAAATTTAATGCTTTATTTTAATAAACAAAGTAACTTCTCAATAGAAGATCCTCTCAGGACAGACACATATTTTTGGCACTAAAACCAATTTTTTTTAAAAAATAAGACAATTGTAACCTTTAGCTTGCACACAAGGTAAAGAGGACCGGCTGTGCTGCCTTTTTACTGTCTTGTATTGTGATGTTTATTTCTTATTGTACACTGTGAATGTACCTACAAAATCTCTGCAAGTCCTAGAAAGTGACAGCTTGCATTATTGTCTCAAAGGCCTCTGGGCATTGATGGTCCTCATAAAGACTCCCTCAGCCTTGTGTGCATTCCTCGTGAGAACATTTACCATTTTGGATAGCCCTTATTTGTTTATGAGTGTGTCTCCCTGCGTACACTTGGAACTATTTGAGTTAGATGGCTCTACGAAAACCACCACAGCATCTCTAAACCCACTTTGATGAGAACTTTCTCTGAAACATGCACATTGTAAATTGTCTATAAAATCCTCCCTCTTTTAATTACAAACTTGTGAACTGTGAGGTATTTTCAGAAAAGCAGAATGGGTCCAGCAGTTCGTAAGATGCTATCTATCTATCTATCTATCTATCTATCTATCTATCTATCTATCTATCTATCTATCTATCTATCTATCTATCTATCCATTTATCTATCTATCTACCTGTCTGTCTGTCTTTCTATCTATATCATCTGTCTATCTAGATACTATACTTTACAAAATGGAATCTGAATTTTGAATATGTACAAAGTAGTACATGAGTTGGAACCAACCATCATCTCAGATTTAGAAAGTTTCTCACAAAGAATATGCTTATCTCAGCTGCCTTTGATTTTCTCTGTTGCTTAGCTCCCAAGTGAGATCTTGTGATTTGAGTTTATTTCATGACTAATGCTGAAAATACTGATTGCTGGAATTAAAGCCTCATTGCTCTCAAGACATTCACATGCAATCACTAACAAAAAGAGTAACACAATGTCAGATTCCCAATATTTAAAACCTCTGCACAGAGTTTCTGGGTAGAGAAAATTAGCCATGACAGAGAGGGACAGAGGCTTAGGCGATTAAAGCCAGAATGCTTACATCTACAATGCTCTCTGTGTTTGGACTCTTAGTTTTTAACTTATGCTAGAAAACTGTCTAACCATGAAATTGGAGAAATCCACACAATATCTTTATAAAATATATCATGTTTCCTACTATCACTTTAAAATATACCATAAAATGAGTATCTTACTGATACCACAAATACAATATTTAATAGGTGTGTAAGTCAGAAATCCAACAAGGTTTTCTTGAGTCAGACACACAGTGTTCCTTGTTGGAATTTGTAGTGGAAAATTAATTCATTCCTTGGCTTCTTAAGATTTGGGAAGTTGTTTAATTTTCTTGGATTCTGGCTCTTTCTTCCATCTGAAAGCTAGCCATGTAGTCATACTCACAATACCACTTGTCTGCTTTTCTCTCGGACACAGTCTTTTAATATGGAACTCTTATGATCACTTTGAGCCTATTCAGGTAACTGAGAATAGTATTCTCCTATCAGCACTAACTCATTACAAACTTAATCACATCTATATCATCTTTCTCATTGTGACATAATCTCTTAGGCTCTGGGAATTAGGGCATGAACAAATTTGGTGGGCCATAATCTATTTACTACTATATGAAATATAAACATCTTGGATGAAAGCTGAGAGATAAAATATAGGATATACTATTAGATTTAAATTTCAGGAAAATAATAAACCTCTGTAATATATCTGTATCCTATGGATTAGGATGTCTTAAGTTTCACAAAGGTCAAATTCATACCAAATATTTTATTATTTAACTGAAACTCAAATTTAAGTTGTTGCCGTGTAGTTTTCTTTTGGAAATCCCACAGTCCTACTAGGATTGCATACATGCATATTGTGCTCTGATTTAGACACAAAAGTAATATGTAATCTAAAACACATACCTACTACTTCTGATATTGTGTTGTATCTCATAGTAACATTAATGATTTCAACTCTACATGAATTGTTAAGAAAAAATATTTTTGAAGGAATGATGTGTGCCAATTCAGTGGTCATTTTACATATTAGAGTATATGACAGAGCAAATTTGTGTTACTTAATGCTATAAGAAACAAATTACAAGATTACATAGGTAATTAAATGCAAAATATAATCATAACACAAACAAGAGTTTATGTGCATGAAATTTGAGGCAAAATTTCCAAAATATTTAGAGAAGTTTAACTTTCTTAATGGAAAAGGGAATTTTTAAAAAAAATTTCCTTCTTTTTTTATTTTCGTCCTGTACCTTCCCTCCTGCATGATTCTAGTATTAAAAGATACAATATGGCATAATACATGAATTCCTTTTTCAAAACAGTATTTTATAACAATTATTTTGATTACATGGTGGTACTTAAAATCATTATATATAATTTTTCTTCTCCATTTATGAATGAAAGTTCTATGAAATTTGTACTGTTGTCATTTTGCAAATTCTGACATTGTTCTATCAAAAAATAAGTAATGAAGATACTGAGACTGTTGCTTTTAGGGAAATGTATTCAAATTATTATTGGTTTAATAACCCAGGAAACACATCACATTGTGGATTTTTAAAAAACTGAGATACAATCAAGTAGATAAGAGCATCAAGCGTCACTGTCATACAACTTGAATGCTTTTGCTAATTAGCAAGATTTGTGAGAGAACCTGGTCATTTCCAGCAACTTGCTCTTTTGATTAATGTCTTGAAAGGAAAGCCAGCTGTTAATTATGTTAACAACCAATTCCTTGGGAAACATCATGATCCATTTTAATGGACTAGCAATTATTATTAATCAAAACCAGAGACCTGAAGTATTGCAAATCTGAAAATCCAATTTCACTCTGTATAGGATAGTTACAAAAGCAAAGGATTAGAATTATCTTCATTAATGTTTTCTTAGGAAGAAAATCTTCTTTTTTAAGTGTTGTGAGTTGTCCATTGATTGTAGTATCCAATGCAAACTCCATATATGATGCAAAAGAGCTAACTACAGAGTAAAAAAATAATTTTAAATTGTTTTGCATAGTTCTAAAAAGAAAAAAAGATGTTAGTAATAATAAACACAGCTAACATCTGACATTGTAGGCATAAATTCAAGAGAAATTACCAAGACACTAGAATGGAATTAGAAAACAGGACGTAGGAGAATTTCATGACTTTCTCTCTGTAACCCATCAGGAATAATTTGCTGTTTGTGGTCATTAAGATTTTCAAAGTAGACCAGGAGTTGTGACATTCTAACCTCTTAAGCCACGGACAATGTCACACATCTAATTCCTTGTGATGAATCAAGGGCTTTAGTGATGACAACTATGTTGCAATTTAAATCACTCAATTTGTCTCAGTGTCATCCATTCACATTCATTCATCCATTTCTCTAGTATTAGATATTAAGCTCTTAATGGTTGAGCTTTTACTTTGTAAAAAGCACTGCTAAAAGTGCAACAGATAAAGTGATGGTAAGAAAAATAAGTCTTCATACCCAAAGAGCTTATGATGTGTTGAGAGAATAGAAAATACTGGTGAAGAGAAAGGTAAAAAAGAAAAAATAAAGATTAAAGAGATAGTAATTCAAAAGAGGACAGAAAGAATATTTAAATGAGATAAGCAGAAGAAAATTCCCTGGGAATATGATTGTGCACAGGAAACTGAATTAATAGCAGGACTAAGCTAGGCAAAGCTCTGAAGGAACAAGATCTTGGTACAATTTGGAAAAAAATTTCTAATACATACAGGAGCTGGGTGCTTCATGGACTGAAAGGGGCTCCAGACTTGGAATATATACAGGTTTCATGGGAAGAGTGACAAAAATCATAGTTGTTGGGAGGACACTCAAACGGCTAACCAGGTGATAGGAAGGGCTTATTTAGACTAGGTAAGAAAATGACTGGTGTACAATTTAGTGGCATGATCAGAAGTGACCCCATTCCCAAGAGTAATTTTTCAAATGGATAAGAACAGATACAACTAATTGTACATACAAAGAAGTAATCTCTACATTCAAATCAGATATTTTCCACATCCTCCCCCCACCAATGAAATATATCCAGTAGTGAAGAGGCAGGAAACCCATATACAAATCAAAAAGCATGGTTATATTAATTATCAATGATATTAATGAGAAAGTATATAAAAACTTGAATTAAGAGAAAATAGATATAAGTATGTGAAGTAATTTAGAGATACAAACAGCTGATGTAATGAAGACAGTGAAATGTTATGAAAGAGAAATTTGATGAGAATACAGAAATACTGAAAAAAGAAACAAAATGAATCTTTTTACATGGGAAGCTCAATAAGATAAATAAAACACAGTAGAAAACTCTCTAGTAGTGTAGACAAAATTGAAGGCTGAATCTCAAGACTTCAGACAAGTTAGATAGAGTAGAATAATTAACAAAAAAGTATTACTGAATATGAAATACTCTTGGGTGGGGTGTCCTTTAAAAGGCCAAACACATGAATAATGAGACTAAAAGAAGGATAAGAGGTTCAACCCGGAAAGAAAAAGTAAAGACATGCATAGGAAAAAACATGCATAAAGGGCTTAGGAACCCAAAAGGCAAGACAAAAAAAATGAAAAAGAACTAATCTAAGGCATATGATAATTAAAAGGTCCAATGTAAAGAACAAGGAACAATACTTAACACTCAAAGAAAAATGGGACATGTAGAATTTAAATGCAAATCTAACAGAATAGCAGCAGATGTCTCGGAAGAAACTCTACAAGATAAGTAAGGTGGATATCTATTTCAAGTTTTGAAGGAAAATAATCTGTCTACCTGACTTCTATATCCAGCATAGCCATCTTTAAATTTTGAAGGAGAAATAAAATCCTTTTGTATAATCAAAATCTAAAAGAATGCATGACTAGTGGGCAGGCATTGTAGAATATATTTTGATGGAATCCTACAGAGAAGAGAACGATAAATGCAACCAGGAAAATATAGGTAAGAACAAAAGTCTATCGATGTGGAAAGGAAAGGATTATGGAAAAACCAAATATACCATAATCAACTATTCTTCAATCACTCTGAATGTTAATGGTGTCAATTCTTCAATCAAACTGAAGAAATTGGAAGGTTTCCTTTAATAACAATAGCTGAGGGGTGTTGGTGTCATACTTGTAATATTAGCTACTTAGCAGGCTGAGATCAGAGTGTTGTGGTTCAAAGACAGCCTGGGCAGGAATGTCAGTGAGACTCTTATCTCCATTTAACAACCCAAAAGCCAGAAGTAGAGCTGTGGCTTTAAGTGGCAGAGTGCTAGCCTTGAATAAAAAGCTCTGGGGCACTGCATAGATAGACCATGAGTTCAAGCCTAATACTGTCTGCCCCCTCAATCTCTCTCTATTTCTCCCTGTCTCTCTGTCTCTGTCTCTGCCTTTCTTTCTCTCTCTTTCTCTCTCTCTATCTCACACACACACACACACACATACATGCAAGAGAGAGAGACAGACAGACAAACAGAAGAAAAGAGAGAATGAGCTGATGACTTTTAGGGAGACTGTGGAGAAATTGAAACTTGTACAAGGGAACGGTTCATAAAATATGGAAAATGCTTTATAGATCCTAGGACTGTTCTTGAGAATTATTTTCAGTTTTTTTTCTCTCCTGCCTTCTCTTTTTTGATATATATATATATATTATATATATACACACACATATATATGTATATATATGTTTTTATGGTAAACATACTGTACAGAGGGGTGACAGTTACATGAGTAAGGTAATGAGCACATTTCCTATTGAGCATTGCTACCTCCTCTATTGTTTTTCCCTTACCATCCCTTCCCTCCCACATCCACAATTACCTCCCCCCCCAAGTTGTAAAGATCATTATCAACATAGTGTCTTCTACATCTCATTGTTACAATGGGTCATCCTGTATCCTTTTTTCTGCATTTTGTTATTTCCCTTTCCCTCCCCAAATAATAAAAATGTATAAAAATTCAGGGCACTGACATCAAATACAGTGGGAATTCCTTTAAAATTTAAATATATAAGTTCTGAAGGACAGAAAGTTTCCTCTAGATATTTAGCAATAGGAATTAAAAGAAGTCCACTTGAATGTCTATGAATTATCAGGGTAGTTTAATTCATAGTTGGTACAAACACAATTAAATTATTTGTATATCAATGAGTGAATAAAGTTAATATTTATTGAAAACAATCCAATCAAATTGCTATATTATATGAACATATTATTTGAAATATGTGTGTATGTATGTGTATTCAGTCTCAAAAAGAACAATTATATTAACATCACCTAATTAAGGTTTTTACATAAGTATGATTTTTCTAGAGTATCCACTACTATAATGAATGACTCAAATCAAGTTAATCACATAATACTCACAAGATTAGATATAGTGAAAATCATAAACCTGATTGTATTATATTGTCTTTAGCCAATGGGCTTCTATAATTATTTTATCTTAAAAGAATTATAAGATGGATAAGGAATACACAATAGTAACTGATGGCATAAATTCTATTTTAAGGCAAAAATGCCTCCTAATATCACAGTTTTGTAAAGGTAAATTATTTTTTTAAGATGCCCTTGTAATTCAAATATATTCTGTGTGTTATGGACACATATGGAAATGATAAATTTCATTTGCTTCAGCAGCCAAAAAGATGGCTATCAATGCTAATATCCTTCTGTAAAAAAGAATAAAAAAGTCGAAATGAGCAACGGGATTAGCTTTCATAAGGTTATTGCTTCATTATTAACATGGATGTGATATTATTTAACAGGCACATTTTTATATCTTAATTGGCTATTAAATATAAGAAGAAAGGAACTGCAAATTTGATGTAAATGATATTTGAGAAATGTGTCTTTTAGTAGCAATTAATTATTTAAGTCCTTGATAATTTTCCCAGGTCTCCAGAGAGAGCTGAGGAAAAGTCTATTTCCTGTATTTTTTTTAACATCTGTGTTTGGGTTAATATTCCTTTCTAAATTAAATTGTGTTGCTGATTTCTCAATCCTCAGTTTTCACTTTTTAGAGCCCAGTAACTTGCATTTCAGTGATAATTGCAGATTTCTCGAGCATTTAGCTGCACCCTTCCACCATGTTTTCTTTTGTGTCCATGGAATAACATTCCTAGAAGAATAAGAAAGAAACTCCAAATTTGGGAAATATTTTTAGTTTCCAGCTAGTGATAACATATACTCAGCAACTCATAGTCTCACTTCAAACAGATTTATTAACCAAATTTGAAGGGCGTAATAATTTTCAGAGAAAAATACTGCCTCTGGGAGTCAAGGGCCTTTTGTATTGTGAGCCAAACCTGTCCTCTGCATTTCACATACCTCTCTCCACTTTCTTGGGGGTGGAGGGGGGAGATTCTGTAACATGCTGTTTTTATTAAGGGCAACAATTATAAGATCAAATGTGGATGTAAACCCCAATTTAAAAAATAATCAACAGTATACACTTTGCATAAACATTTACTGTTTGGCAAGTGCCATTTCTTCCTAAGCTGGCCAGTCTTCAGTTTCATGAAGCACTTTTCAGCTGTTCAGCACTCATGGTTGCGTGTTCATTGTGTCCAGAGATGGGGTTAAGCTTTTGCAAGTATAAATCAGAATTTCTTATTTTCTTTTTCTTTCATTGACTCAGGAAAAATAATCCAAAAAGTTTTTTTTTCTTTAATGAATAAAATTCTCCTCCCTAATCCACATTTTGCTTCACCTAATCCCAGTTCTATCACAGATATCACAAATCTTGGCATATGTTGAATATTTTGGCCTTTTTCTAATTAAAAGCAGCTGCCCAATTTCCAGGAAGAAGAAAGAAAGAAAGAGAGAAAGAAAGAGAAAAAGAAAGAAAGAAAGCAAAGAAAGAAAGAGAGAAAGAGAGAGAGAGAGAAAGAGAAGAAACAAAAAATAATCCCTTCACGTCCTATAAGGAAATGATTTCCAAACTGAAAAAATAGTGAATAAGTAAGTTTAGGGCCCAGAGTAATTATTACAGAGAATCCTCTTTTTAAAAGTATGAACCAAGTTGGCTAGCTGTTGGCCTTCCAATAACCATGAGGTAGGCAGACAGAAATTTCTGCCCCAAACATATACAAAGCAATTTCTTTATATCATCATGACTTTTTGGTGAAGGTTTTTATTTGAGAAATACTTGACAGCAGCAGTGTCTGCCATTCCTCCTTCCAATTTATGAGAAATGTAATTATTTTATTTTAAAGTTTTAAAACTATTTCTAAATATATTTGCATGGCCAGATGTTTGAACTGGTTTTATAATGCTGGTAAACGCTGGATTTGAATTGTATTCTATGTAAAGCACTGCGTTTTGCCCCAACTGTGAGATTACCAAGTGGTTAAATATTGAAGACTTAAAAATTTGCAAGAGTAAGAGACAAAGTTTATGAGAAATATAATTACTTTATTTTAAAGTTTTAGAAATATTTCTACACATATTTATATTGCCAGGTGTTTAAACTGGTTCTATAATGCTGAATTAAATTCTATACAAAGTACTGTGTTTTGCCCCAACTCTGAGATTGCCAAGTGGTTAAAATATAAGAGACTTAAAAATTTACAAGGGGAGCAGACAAAGTCCCAGAACATGGACATAATGCAGATTCAGTAAAGGAAGTGTATAGCATCTGGCTAAAAAGAGAAACCACACCAATTGACCCAAGGAATGTTGTAAGGAAAAATTTCATGTAGAAAGTGACATTTGAGATGGCTAGTTCTAGGCAATATTATTTCCACAGGCCAAACAGGGGCAACAAACAGGATTTTCTAAGAAACATAATAAAGAGTGTGACAGAAAGTCTGAAGTTTGAAGATGCATCATGAAGCTAGGTTATGAAAGTATCAGCCATTCATTTTCAGGAGAGAAAAGGACTAAAGTAAATAGAGGCAATATATCTTCTTGTCAAATTGTGACAAATATGTAACTTTTTTTCCATTTCCAAGATATAAACAAAAAAAAATTTTTTTGGGTCCGGTCGTGGGGCCTGAACTCTGGGCCTGGGCGCTGTCCCTCAGCTCTTCAGCTCAAGGCTAGCGCTCTATCACTTGAGCCACAGCACCACTTCCGGCTTTTTTCTTTTTGCTTATGTGGTGCTGAGGAATCGAACCCAGGGCCTCGAGCATGCAAGGCAAGCGCTCTACCATTGAACCACCTTCCCAGCCCCCCAAAAATATTTTTAATACAGAGTAGCAGAAATATATGTAGAGAAGAGGAAATTAGAGGTGGTAAGGACAGTTGGCAAAGCCATGAATCATTAAAAGGTTTTGGACCAACAGAATTAGAGGAAATAATGTCGGAGACTCTGATGCCCTTGGAATCAGGAAAGACAGTGATCTGAGTACTTTAATTCATATATCAGTTTTATGAAGAGGATAAGTTACAAAGTGCCTAAAAGTTTGGAACAGAGGGGGGGGGGAAGTTATGACTCAAAGCATAAAAACTTTGGCAAAGGCTTTGATAAGAAAATGTATAGGAAATTTAGTTGGATCTACTTTTTAAATGAAATAGCAAAATAGGGATATTAAAAAGAATTTCTCTTCTTCCAGAATCATCATCCATCACTGCTATAAAAGACAAAACGAGACTCTCCAGCATTATATTTATTTCAAAAGTCTCTACTTAAAATAGTAATTGAAAACTTTGGCATACTTTGTGATACTGCTTAAAACCATAAAACAGTAACCAATCTGCATAGTTAGGACCTTTTAAATGGCTGTGACTATTCTCAATTATACACTCTTTTATTCTTTTCAGTTGAGTTATCTCCATTTGCTTGATAGAAGATCAAAATAAAGAGAGGAAGACTGAAAGATTTTACCCCAAGGGCACACAGCTAGCATATATCACAAGCTGATTGGAATCAATGTCCATTTGCTTTCAAATATACATGCTTTTCATGGGAATTATTTTAGTTAAGTTGATACTGGATAGCAGTGGGTTAAATGATACCAACAACCCACCTTACAGACCACTGGCTATGTTGCTGAGTCTTGAAGGTTGAAAGGGAAGTTTTTGTGTTGAAGAGGAGGAGGGAAGATGGCAGAAAAGGAGTCATTTTTCAGGCAGTGGGTGCAGCCTGTGCAAAAGCCAGGTGGGGAGAAGCAAGGAGTGTTTGGGGAATTGCAATCCATCATGGAACTTATTAGTATCATCAAAAGCATCTCTGGGGAAGCAGGCACTGTGAGGTTACACTCTCCTTATTCTGTGAAAATATCAGCAAAGTCTGCAATGAGATCTCAATTACGAAGGGAGTTTAATTAGTCTATTGCATCTGAAGGATATGGTTTTTAATGACAAAAGAATGGCAAGAAGTCTGTTTGCCAGTCAGTCTCTCAGGCTCAGAACCAACAGAGCTTCAATTCCTACTCTGTTAGTGAAGTTACAGGAGGCATCTTTTAGGCCCATCAATCGTGTTCCATCATTTTAAAATTTTTATTTATCTTTTATTTTTATTAGGTTTTTAATTGTGTAAATACTGTACAGAGGGGTTACCGTTAAATGAGCAAGGTAGTGAGTACATTTCTTATCCAGCATTGTTGCCTCCTCCTTTGTTTTTCCCCTACCATCCCTTTCCTCCCACCTCCTTAGCTATACCCCCCATCCCCTGCCAAAATTGTAAAGTTTATTTCTCTACATCCACAAGACGCTATTTTTTTTTTTTTTTTGCCAAGAAAATCCAGGAAACTCAGGGAATGATTTGAATGGAAACATGGAGATCATGGCCTCTTGTTTTAGTTAGTTTCTGTTGGGGGTAAAGATCCAACTACCTTTGGTATTCAACAATGGTAATGTGAGAATTTCATTATATTCATCTTTGCATTTATCATTATCTTCTCCAGGTGGTTTCATTATAACATGGGTAGGAATTTATTAAAATTCCCATTGTTACTTATATTGAATCCCTGACTGTTGTTTTGTAAAAATAGCCACTTGTATTAAAGTATCTTTATAAATGAAGCTAATGATGGAGGAGAAAGACATATTACTTGGGGCTTATCCTCATGTGTCCTTTCTTTGCTGGGCTGTTTTCTCCTTCATAAAAATAGTAGGAATTTCATAAAGGAGAAACGAGGATAATAGTAGAAGATGAGACCGAGAACGATGGGAAAGGAACTTGTGTCCCTCTTATTAAAGGTTACAGAGAATTGACAAAGTAATCTAAACAAAAGGTATACATGCAATCCAGCTCAGATGTTTCATCCACTCTTCTGACGTCTTCTCAGAAAGGTTTATGGGGTACTAAAGAACTGAATGTGGAGGGTCTTCGGCTGCACAGGTGTGTGTGTGTGTGTGTGTGTGTCTGTCTGTCTGTCTGTGTCTGTGTCTGTGTCTGTGTGCATGCCTGGATTCTGGTCTCTGAAGAAGATATAGTCTAGGGAATTTCCCCTAAATACATAAAATCTCCACAAATCCCAAAGGGCAAGTCCCACTTGCTTTTGTCAGCGGTAGCTGTTGTCGCTTGTAAGGTAGAATTGCCTCTTCAAGGTCTCCAGGTCACTGAAGGAGGCAGTAAAGAGAAGACATGCTTTCCATAGAGAGTTTTCAATGAGGTCTTTTGGTACATGAGGAAAATACATCAACACAATAGCCATCATTTTCTTCTCTGTTTCATTGTTAAAAGTAAAAGCACACTAAAAACCATCAGATGGGGGAAATAAGAAAATATGTCTTCGGGTAGAAAATGAATAAAGTTTATCTTCTGGATCTTAAGAATAATGTCAGAATATTCCTTGTTTATTTTTTTAAATAAATCCTGTCATTTGAGAAAAAAAGAACAGCATAGCCACATAATATACAGAGGGCCAAGGAAAGAAATGGAAGACCAACCACTGGTACATAAGTTGGGTTCCATAAATATCTGATGAGTGAATTTATTGATCAAGGAATAATGCAATTATTCACATTCATCACACTTTCTACAAATATTCATCTTCCTCAGACCAAAGCTGTACACTTGAGGAATTTTTTAAGCTTTCAATAATGATTGGGGTAGTCATGATGTTTGGGGGAGGGAAAAGCAGGTCAGGATGCTTTTGGAGTTTTTTTAGCTGAGTTTACACCCCCAGTACAGGAAGTACTTGATAGACACGAGTTGCTGTCTACTTCTGGCTCAGTAGGTATAGCGTGTTACCTGAGCATATTTATTTCAGTAAAGTTCTCAGAGTACTCTAGAGTTGCAAGTCTAGAGACCACACTTGAAGAATGATTATTACAACGAGAGACACAGTGGTATGAGAGTTCTGCCACATGTTTTTGTTGTCATTGTTTCTTAATTCTCTTTTGTAGGGAAACAGGGATTTGAACTCAGAGACTGGTACCTGCTAGGCACAAGCACTCTGCCACATGAGCATTTTTTTGGTTGTTTACTTTTATGTAATTTTTTAAGATAGGGTCTTGCTTTTTACCCAGGCAAACTTGGGATGACAATTCTCCTGCTTATGCTTTCTGCCTACCTGAGGCTTTAAGTATGAGCACCATGCCCAGCTTGTTTAAAATGTGGTCTTGGTAACATTTTACCTGACTTGGGCTTGAATAGTGATCCTCCTAATCTCCACATCCTGAGTACCTGAGACTATAGGTGTAACTATATATTTTTCTTTACTTTATACTATTTTTTCTTTACTTTTATATGAAGGGTCTATTTGGATGTTCTATTACTTGAAAATTACTTGAACAAATGCAAACTATATAAATCTACTACATGTATCTTTATAATTTTAACAAATAATAAACATCTTTCTTGTTTATCATTAAACTGTGTTTTTAAAATAATGTGATGATTTACAAAGAGCAGAGACGCTGATAGACATGGTAAAATTGATTATAATACAGTGTAAACATTTGTGGAGATGTAAAAGCTAAAATCCATTTGGCATAAGCCAAAGGCATAAGCCTTTTGCTGGCATTACCAGCAAAAGACTGGTAATCGTTTTAGTAATACTTTTCAAAGATGATAAAAATTATTAAAAAATTAAGATGGCACAAATGTGAACATCTTGTTCACAGTGATCTCTGCATCAATTGTTACTTCTAATAATCTTCTTAAAACTCAACAACGTAGCAGAAACATAGTGTTCCAAATTGTATTCACATAAGAGCTTCACTTGTCAGTGGTGAGCCAGGTATTGAAGAGTCACATGACTTCAACGCCAGTGCTGTCTCAGCTCGCTCTAATTCTATCATAAGTGAACATCTTGACTTCTAATTTCTCCTCCACACGCAGGTAGAATTAGATTTGGACAATATAGAATGAGGTACTACCCTAACCGGCTTTCATCATGGGGAAGAAGACATCTCCATTTCCCTTGACACAGGCTGATGAGGCCTGGAAGGCCGTGGACACAGCATCTACCTTGTGCAATGTTCTCTTCAATGTTCTGTCTTCCTTCCAGCTGTGAAGCAGTTGGCTGCCTGGATTTGCCCTTACAGAACTGTCAGCATGACAAAGGCTTGGGGTAAACATTTAGGGAGACCACAATCCGTGGAGCAGAGCCACCTGGGCTTTGGTCCACGTGGTACTAGCATTTTCCTCATGGCAGGGAGATGGCCTTCTTAGACCAAAAAGTTGAGGATGGGTGACTGCCAGTTTGAGTAAGCAGCAGCTTGTCAGTCTCACCCTTCAGCTTGCTCTGCTCTGTTTCCAAGCCTGCGTAAGTGTTCCAGTCAAGGGAATGCTGCCCCATTGAAAGGGATTTCCGCATGCCTGTGAGGAAAGAAGGCAAACCTTAACTTTGACGTCTAACAGAGCACTCCACAGGGAGCTTGCTTAATTAGAACAAGGATCAAACTCCTTCATACGCTGCCAGAGGCCTACTGGCTTTCTGTGTGCTGTTGGCCTGAGCACTGGTATCCTGAACACACTGGCCTGACTTTCTTGAGAGGAAGAATATTATGAATATTGTCTTATCCAGAGAATGTATAAGATTCCAAGATATTGCCTAAGTCCGTGATGAAATAAGATTTCTGTATTTCTGGTCATTTCACACACACACACACACACACACACACACACACACACACAGAACTGCTCTTGTGAAAATCTCATTAATCACATCTATAAGAATTTCATTTGGTTATTTGAATAATTCTATTTAAAACAAACATTGGCCTTCTTTACACATTATTAGCAACTTTAAAATACCGTTCCTAAATTGCAGTCCATTTGTCTGTGATATGAACTAACTGTGATATGAATATGAGAACAAGGACTTTATAAAATGCAGTGTGTTGAAAACATTTAAAAACAAAGAATCAGATTCTCCTTGGTTAAAGAATTCTCCTTAAATGAATGTAAAATTATTCTTATTGAAAGCTACACATATGTGTGCATACATATATGTGTGTGTGTGTGTTCTCCTTGCAGTAATATTGAAAATGAAGTGGTGTATGAATAAGTGCACCTGAGAACTCTCCATTTAAAAGAAGCCCCTGCAAGGTGACCCTAAATGTAAAAATGCCAGTCTCCTTCAGAGAGAGAGCCCAAAGTCTTGGGAAAGCCAAAATGCACTGTGCCAAAGTGGAAACAGCATGAAAGAACACCAGAAGCCAAGGTCAGAGGTGATTTGTAAAGGGCAGCTGTAGCTGATGCAACAGCAAACGATGAGAAGAAAGAAAGAAAACAAAATTTACCATGGAAACGAGGATAGAAAGAAGCCAGATGAGAGAAAGGCTGTGGTTCAGGAAAGGGGATAAAACTGGAGTCAGTCACTGAACTGGAATCCATTTTAACTCTTGTATCTTTCCTTTTCTGAGGTCTTCATTTCTCTGAAATATAATAAAACATAAGTCATAAGCTATTTATTGTTGCTTGATATCTACATATTTCAAAAAATGCATTGCCTTGCAAGAGGAGATTAATTTATGCAAGAATATTTACTAAGCATTAATATGTTCCAGACGTGGCACTAAATGCTATTTATATACTAAATTTGCACTGTTAAATCTCACAACTCAGTGGGGGGAATAAACATTTTCATAGTATTTGAATCTGAATTATTGATCATTTGCAGAACAATTAATAAAACCTAAAATTGGAATAATTTCAAAGAAACATTCTAAAATAACTAATGCCACACTAAGTATTTTACAAAAAGCTTCACTGTAAAAATATTTCTAAGTTGTCTATAAAACACATCAAGCTATCTCAGATTAGCGTCTCAGGCTGGGACTTGCGACAGGAGTGTTAACATTTTTTTTTTGCAATTCCTTAAACATTAAGTCAAATCTGACACACTTCTGCACAATGTGGAATCCCTGAGTTGCTCCACCTCATCATATTGGAAAAGTTCAATTGCACTCTGTAATACTTACATAATATTCAGAAACTATTTGTATTTGAAGGTGTCTCTGTCAGCTCTTCAGACAACCATCTGCCACCTGCCTCATCTAGCTTGAATATATTAAGTGAAGTAAGCCAGGCCCAAAGAAACATAGGTCTCATGATTTCCATTATTTGCAATGACTAGTATATGTCTGGGATAAACAGAAAAGGTCAGAAGCTATGTACATATGACCAGATAAGATGATGTTAAGCGAAATAAACCCCAAGATAGGGACACAAGTGTTTATTTTTCTTTCTTGTTATTGTTCCTAATGTATTTATAATGTACCATGTGATTTTTTTTGTTTCTTTGTATGTTCCTCCCCCATGATATAACCCCTGTTTTCACTGTATTTGATCTCGGTGCCCTGCATCTTCTCTAATTTGGGGAGGAGAAGGGAAAAAAACAAAATGCTTATATAGGGATACAGGTTGACCCATTGTAACAATGAGATGTACAAGACACTATGTTGAAAAATGAACTATACAATTTAGGCGGGAGGGGGGTGGAGTCTAGTTGTGGAGGTGGGAGGGAAGGGCTGGTAAGGGAAAAACAAAGGAGGAGGCAACAATGCTTTATAGGAAATGTACTCATTACCTTGCTCATGTAACTAACGCCTCTGTACAGTATTTTTACAATAAAAAAGTACTTAAAAAAAGTTAAAGAATCTCAACACATGCTTGCTCATATCATGGAGAAGAACAGTATTTTGAGAAAAGGATCCGTCACATTTCTCCATATTTTCTCTTTTTTTTCTCATGTTCTCCCAATGGGTGACTTTTTCAATAGGAATAACAGAAATGGAGACTCCTCATGAATCTTTCTGTTCTTTCTCTCTATTTCTCCCTCTCTCTCTTTCTCTCCTTTCTTACCTCCCTCCACATTACCTACCTAATATTATCTATTTATCTATCTATCCATCCATCTATTTACTACAAATTCACATCTACATTTGACATGTAGATGTTCAGATATTCTAGCATCTTTTGTTGAAAAACGAAAACTGTTCTTTCTCATTGGATTAGTTTTGCTCTTGTGACACCAATAAAATGTTTAGGTTTCCCGAATAGCTGTTTCTGAGCTATAGTTTTATTGATTTTTTTATCTTTTACCCAAATCATATTTTCTTGACTACTGTAGCTTTATAGTATGTCTTTCATTTAAGTAGAGTCTGAACTCTTGACTTGGTTCTCTCTTACTATTGAATGGGCTATTGTTGGTTTCTTTTTGTCTTTCCCTAAAATTTTAGAAGGATTTTTTAAAATCAATATCAACAAATGACCCACAAGGATTTTGCATATGATTTTATTGGGTCTATAATTCAAGCTTATCTTTTGCTGCCTGGACAAAACATAGTAGTTGGCATTTGGAGATCCCATTAATATTTTTTAAGGGAGACATCGCCTAAAACAGATTATAAGTCAGGAATACCTTCGGCCTCAAATAGAATCACATCTCTTCCCTATCGGATAAGAACTTGGAAGAAGGGAAGAAGGAATTGTTAGTGTGGATTGTAGAACCCGGAAGGAACTCTCTGCTTTCTGATTGTCATACCCCAAACACCTGTGCCACTCCTGTGACATTAGAAGGGCCAACAAAATAAAGACTTTTTTAAAGACATGGAATGCATATAGTTTTTAGCCTGACGCCAACATGCTGAAAAAATTTGACTTCCCAACTATACCATGATTTCTTCACACCTACATTTTTGCCTGAGGTTTGGCCTTTACCTGAGACTCTCTCATTGATTTCCCCCTCTTTCCACGAACTATGAGTCCACCTTTAGGTGTCTATTTGCACATGGCTCTTTCTTTATAGCTACAGTATACTGCAATATATGCTCCCTCCTCTATTTGTGTGGACTAGAAGATTTTGCTCTGTACCAAGGACTAACCATGCAACTGTTCCGTAAGAAAATTTATTTCACCTCGTTTATACACCTACTTATAATTGCAAAAACAATCATTATAAATTATTAATGAATGATTTGTTGATACATGCAGGCCGTTGTTTACATTTTAGACTAGAGTCCATAATCTGTCTTTGGATGTAAGATGACCCTCCGAAGACTATTTGGAATTTTCATCTCCCTGATATATGTTGTAAACAAAATGGACCCTTTGGATTCAAGTTGTCTCTCTTATTTGAAAAATATCCTACACTGGAGTCAGGCATCTTGCATCTCAGCTCTTCAAGACAGCTGTTATCCATTTCCTGAGTGTTTCAGTTGCAGCTTCTGGTCTTCTGTTGAAATATTTTATTCCATTATTTATGATTCAACCTATTAAATGTGGACGGGAAGATTCCCTGGAAGGGTGTGTTACTGTGGTTACCAGGAAGATCCTGCTTTCTGGGTTATAGAAAGGGCTTTAAAATCAGCAGGAACCACACATGCCGGAGAGAATATGTGTGAAGGGCAAGAAGAACCTGCTATTATTTCCCAAGCATCCTGAGCAATGCCAGGAAGGATTCTAGGGTTTTCGTTCAAAATGATAAGTTATGGGTGGTTTGAGGAAAAGCCATGGAAATTAAAAGACTTGCTTCTCTTGCCATAGATAGAACAGTGACTTTTTATTCTACAGCTGTCTTCCCCACCTCAAAAATATTTTTTTTTCTCAGAAAGTCAAACTAGTCTTGTGTTATAGGCAAAGCCTTCTCACAGAACAAATGAGGCCTTTTTGTTAGATTACAGCAACAGTGAGAGATTTATGATTCTGTAACACAAAATCCTTTTGTTTTAAATAGTTGCCATTTTTTTTCCATGAAGAAATCAGACACCTTGTTGGTGTTTTCTTATAGTAAACATAAGGTCACTGAAAGGAAACAGGCTAGATGAAAGATCACCACGGTATTAAATTACTTCCATCTGCAAACACTGTAAATCCTGAAGACATAAAAAGAGAAGTTATGGTTTGGGTTCTGAAGTGTCATGTTGGGGGATTTGAAAAAACCTCCTTCTGCTGAGGACTTTATTCTATTGCCAAGATTAAGAAACATGAAATCGTGACGCAGTCACTGGACCATGTCAAAAGCATTCTGCAGGAGGAATCTCTCTCTCTCTCTCTCTCTCTCTCTCTCTCTCTCTTTTCTCCAGTCCCTTTTTGTCTGTTCACTTCCTACATTATCTAACTTTCAAGTTTATATTGGAAGAACTTTTATGAAGTAGAGTCAAAGTCCCATAGTGTTCGCTCTCAATGGAACTCATTCAAAGCATATAATTATTCTTTTTTAGTGTTTTCTTTTTCCTGATTATAAACTGCTGATGGTTTGAATGGCACTCCACATCGTATCTTGCTTAAAATTAGGTTATTTACATGTGTTATCAATTAATATTTTCCAGAGTTGCAAATTTTCTAAATTGCATGGTAGTCTTCAAGTAAGACTTAGATTTTATTTTCATTCAAGGTTATTTGTTGTTACTATAAAAGGGAACAGTGACTCTTGCTGCAAATTCTCAGTACTCAATTCCTTATCTGAAAAAAATATTATTCTGAAAATCTCATAATCAAAGGTCAGATACTTGCTTCAGAACCCCCTCAAAGGCAGGATGTCGACATGAGAGAGGGTATGGTAATACTCAAGTCAGAAATAAGTGATTCACAGTAATAGGTTAATTTCAAAATCAGTTTGTTCCTAGTGAGAGAAATGTAAAAGGTGACCAAAGGATGGGGAAATAGAGAAATCCTATATAGAGTATTTCTATGTTTGACCATGACTGGTTTTCTAGCTACTTCTACATTTGTCAGTATCTTGTCCTTGCCAAAACTTTAACAGCTTTGACTATGTTTCAACATCTGTAAATCTGAGATGAGATTAGACATTATTCCCTAATTTTGACTCAAGGATTAAGTTCATGAATTAAAACATTATATGGAATAGAGAGAGATAGTTATTGGCATTATCTACAAAAGGTTAAACCCCGTTCCTCAACCTTCCAATATCTTCTTTTATTAATCAGCTAAGATATTTTTCTTCTATTTTTCTCCTAAGAAATAGTGGAATAATTTCTGTTGAAAATCGCCCAAAAATCCTAAGTCCATCTGTCAGCTATATTTTCAACAAAAATTACTCTTACACTAGAGAGACATTTTAAATTCAGAAGTGGGATGTTTGTGAGAAAATCATTTTCTTTGGTGACAGTCCATTTGTGTTATGCTACCAAATAAAAATTCTATCTCTAACTTTGACAATAGCTGTCCTGGAAATATTGTCATATTAATATTTCCATGTGATAAAATTAAACAGTAACCCAGGGTCTTCAAGCAATTGCTAGAATTTGTGAAGTTGCTCTATTAAAATAGAATGTTTTTTCAGTTCAGCTGAACATAAGGGAAAGAAAAGTAGTTTGCCTATTTGTTTCTACCTGAGTCTTCAGATTTGCCTCAGGGAAAGAAGAGCAAACATTATTTCTTAAGTTCACAAACATTGCTTGGCTCTTCAACTCCTGAAAACACAGGGCAAAGGTGAATGTTCTGTTTGGCTTTGGTCCACACAGCCTGAAGATATTATGAAGAGATCGGCAAGGGGAAAACACCAATGCAAACCACATCATGACTGTTTGGCATCTGACTCCATGGTTAAGAATCCCAGAGGTCGCCTGGGAAATTGTAAGACCAGAAGCTTTCTTTAATTCCCTCTCTGATTAGATCGCTTCTTGGAGCTTCTGTAGGGAAGAAAGAGATAAAACATGATATTGACAGAAAAGTTCTAGCTGCTTCAAAGGAAGTCCATGTGGTCTGCCTGCCTGATATAGCTCTTCCTAAAACAGGAAGACAGCTGCATGCTGAAGGAAGGCCCAGACTGCTGTGGCCAGCCTCTTTACGCCACTAATTACAGTCTCAGAGGCATCAGAGAAGGCGAATTCTTTCATATTGGTCTCATATCCTTCGGTATCTTTAATTTCTCCCAAGTATGAACTGCTTCTCCTGCCTTCAGATTAACCTAAGAAATTCTGATATCCCTCTATTGTTCTATGGAGCCATTTTTTTTTATACTGATGGTAAGTTGAGAAACACTTGGTCAATTCCAACCCGTATAAAGGACCAAGACAGTATTTTGCATATTGTGATAACCAGTTAGCTGGGCAACATTTTCTTCCTTCAAAACGGCATTGTGACCATAAATATGACTAAGAAAGCCCTAGAAAGGAAGAGGACTAAGTCCACGTTATTCCCTGGGCATGTTTAAATGTTACTTGCTTATATGATCATAAGTGGAGTCCTTTATCCTATAATCAACAGCAACCTGACTTAAAAAAAAAAAGGTTAGCTGAGATTACCTCCAAGGTAGCCTCTCAATATAAGTCATATAGTTTTAAATTTCACACATAACTACTTTCCCAATTAAAAAGCAAACAACAAAAAAACCCACTGAAGTAGATTTCATAAACCAGAATTGACTACACATATTCATTGCCAATCATTCTCTTTAGAGTACAATATGTGTGTATTTCCTTCTATCTTGATAATATTCCACTTAAAATGTTAGAAATCCATGTTAACAATATGATGTTTTTATCAAATACATCTCTAAGTATACAATACACTGTTAGTAATACTTATAATAAGGAAATACTTATTAAGCCATAAACACCGTCATAAATATTGTAGGTATGCTCACGTCTTAAATCTTCAAAGAAGATTTACGAAAAGTAGACAAAATTATGGAAAAGTAAACAGAATTTTATCAGTCACAAATTGGGAAAAAATCACATATAAATATGACAGAGAGAGGTAAGATCTGAACCAAAGTGGCTGAACTACTGAGTCTGTGCTCTTAAGTACTTTCTTTGAGCCTTTTAAAGGTGAAGATAAATAGAAAGCATGAAAATATAGCAATTCATTCTGAAAGTTATAGCAAAAAAAATCCACAAATAGAATTAATTCAAATTCTAATTATGTGATGTATTACCCCTTTAGAAGTTGTGGAAAGCATTTAATTTTTTCAATATTCCATTAGTTCTTGTATAAAATATGGATAATGTTTTACAGACTCGCCAAATGGATTTGATGAGATAAAATATACAATATACAAAAATTAGCCAGCTTAGCTGGGCGCTGCTGGCTCATGCCTGTAATCCTAGCTACTCAGGAGGCTGAGATTTGAGGATCGCGGTTCAAAGCCAGCCTGGGCAGGAGAGACCGTGAGACTCCTATCTCCAATAAACCACCAGAAAACCAGAAGTGGCGCTGTAGCTCAAGTGGTAGAGCACTCGCCTTGAGCTGAAGAGCTGAGGGACAGCGCCCAGGCCCTGAGTTCAAGCCCCATGACCGACCCCCCAAAAAAAATTATCCAGCTTAGTTAATACGGCATTTTCTTTAGAAAATATTTATGAAGCACCTCTATGTATCGGGTACTATGATGAGGAATACAGTTATTCAAAATTCATGTCATGAAGCCACCAATATCTAGGGAGGTAGAAATTTCTAAGTCTACAAAGAAGATAATTATCAACAGTGATGGATGAATGAGTATTTTCTTATCTATTTCTGGGTAGGAAGGGGGTCTGAAAGGAAAGTAAAAGGAATAGTTTTTTGTTTCATGGAATGTCCAAAGTTCCCTAAAGACAGATTGTGGAAGAGGAATGTGAATTCCTTACCTACATATACAGTGTCAGGCCTGAAGGGCTGATGCTCAGACGGGATCAGCTGGGATCTAAACAGATGCCATCTTCAACTTGTCAAGATTTATGCAGAATTAAGATAAGATGATGCAATTCTGAGAGGTTACTTGACTACCTTTGAGAGAGTTCAAGGAAAGCCTTTTTCGAGGAGTCCATGGAGTTGGAGTTCTGAAGACAGAAAAATATCCAGTCAAGTATATTGTAAGAAAAATGATGGGCTGAGTTAGCGCAACAGTCCTGAGAAAAGATATGAAGCCCAGAAGTATGTGGAATGAAATGAAGTGAATGGTGTGGACAGAGGCCAGATAAAGTATGAATAAATTTATCACAAAGTCCATTGAGCTCATTGGAAGGTTTTAAGTGGGGACAGTGACAAAGTAACAGAAATCAAACAACACCATCAGAGAAAGAGCAACATAAAGGAATATCCCTCACTTTCTCCTGACTTCATCAACTATAATCGATCTCAGAGATCTTCACAATTGCTACTAATGGCCAACTCTTTTATTCTCCCTGTTTTTGTCTCCTGAAAATTTATGAAATATGTATTTTTTATGTATTTTTTCTTCATCAATAGATACAGATTTTATTCATAAGACTAATTTATACATGTAATGGCAATGCAATAGCTATCTGTTTACTCAATTTCATAAAATGTGACTGATTCAACTCTAAATCTGGACAAAAGCATTTAAGTCACACATCATTTCTTCAGGACATGTCTTTACCCAGTGACATTTCTATTGATAACCGGCTATGAATGAGGACTAGTAAAGAATCAATGCAATATGCCTTTCCGTGCCTGGAATTTCTAGAATACAGTATTTATTTATCTATTTTTCGTAGAAAGTGCTATTCTACCCAAAGGAAAGAAAACATCTCATACCTCAGTGCAGAAAACTATGAATCCTGTTGAGGAAGTTTTGTGCACTGAAAAAAAAAAAGACAACTAAATCAACTAAAGTGGAATTTATTTTCACTGTTGATGTCTTGACCCAAGATGCACTGGTCATAGTCATAGAAAAAAAATGGCAAAGTGTTATTTAGGCAAAATAAAAATGCAAGTTTTCTCTATGATCTCTCTTTGCAGTGTGGCCATTTAATCAACAGTCCTTGGGAACTAGAATCCTCCCCCATGAAAGGAATTCCTAAATACTGCATTCCTTCACTTCCCAGGTAGAACCAGAGTTCTACACAATTGTCACAGATGAGTCACACACACACACGCACACACACACACACACTCACACACCTAATTTGAAGGAAAAGAACTACTGAGAAATGTCTAGGAATGTTTTCTCTCATTTTGTTACTATCTTTCCTCTTGTACCTTGCTTGAAAAAACTAAGTTTTCTATGTACATATATTCGCCTGGACTTAAAAAATCAGTTAAGAATAGAATCAGGTGAAGGAAATACTTAAAATACCTGCTTCTGAGTTATTAATTAGTTTTCCAGAATAATCTACCACTGACTTTCTGGGAGAAACTGATTCTCTTACTATGTAACCACTGAAAGTCAGAGGTGATGCCAGTGTCTAAAAATCATCACCGCCATCAACCATTTATTTTGTCCTTGTTTTTCCTTTTCTGAAGGGATATCTAAATTTTTGAAGGAAAGTTGTATTTAAGCTATCTTGGTCTAAAATAAGAAAGCTAAACATAAATCAGTGCCAGTTGCCTGTATAACTTTCTCTCCCAAATCTCATCCAAACCTTCCTACACATAGCCATAATAGTCACACTTTTCTCAATTTTTCTCTCTGTGGTCTGAATCCTTATTTGTTTCAAATGTATGTCTAGAATCAAAGACATTGGTAATGACTCAATCTTCACCTCATATTTCCAATCTGATATTGAGCAGTTACTTAACTCTTGTTTCACTATTATGATTAAAAACTTGATCTTAGTATTATTGCAGGATTAGTATGAGGATTCATTGAGTTAGTGTATGTGAACTATTTAGAAGTGCTTAGAGCATCGTTTTTATTTAATTAATGCAATATTTCTAGAAATTCATTTAGCTTTTGTTTTGCTTTGCTTCATTTAGTTTTTTTCAGACTCTCATTTTCCTTATAATGCCTACATACACCAAGTCTATTACAGACTTTCATCATTAAAAATGACTGTTAAACTACTGATAAAGTGAAATAAGGATACTGGGTCTAACTGGTGCCATCTTGGCACGTTTGTGGTGGGTGATAAGGAATTTCCCAAACCTCTTGAAGGTAGAGTCCTAACCATGATTGGGTTGATTGGGGTAAATGAATTTCTAGAGGCAGAGACTTGGACAATAGGGTTACTGGACCTGCCAGACCTGAACCATGAACTTGGGAGACTTTGGACTCTTGAGCGTCTGTGACCTGCCCCCTGACCATGATGTATCTCAGCCACCATTTTGTGCCATGCCTCATGTCTCCTGACTCTCACCAGGTTACTATGACATCATCCTTCATCTCTCCATTAGAGTTGATCTGGCTTGTGGAGATTGCCAGACTACTCTTTCTTTACCACCCTCCTAGATCAGTTTCCTAACAGTATTAAGTATATTCGAGGCTGCAAGGTTTTTTGGGGCATGGGTCTGCTTGTAGTCACTGGCTTTCTAATAAAGACTCCCAATTAGACCTTTCAAAATGTGGCTTTTCTATATCTTGTGATCAAATTCCCAAACAATAGCTTCAGAAAGAAGGTCATTCACAATTGCTAGCAATCTAGCAATTGAGGGGAAAATATTTGAGAAATTATGAGTGGTTGGCATCCTTCGCTTGAAGTGTCCAGAGATTCAAGAACTTTGTAATGTCATCAGTGGTGTTGTAGAAATGCGAGGTAATAAAATAAATTGGCTTTCAACCAAACTGTTCACATATTCATTGAAATGATGACAGTTCAATTATGGGTTCAAACCATGAGAGATAAGAAAACATGCATTAATTCCTTGCATTCGAACTAGATTTTAGTTTAGATGGTTGTGCATGTTAGAAGGATAGATAGGAAGGATATCCTCCACTTAAATATTGTACTACATTTTTAGTGATGCTTCCCTTGAGTAATACTGGAAGGAAGAGAGGAGACACAAAACATCTGCTTGTAGAAGGGAGGGGCAAGGAAAGGAAATAGAAAATATCTAAAGACAGGAAAAAATGGAGTATTATACATGCAGAGGATCAGCATAAAATAGTTAAGATGAAGACAGGCTCGGATAAGAATGAGTTTTATGTCAGAAATGCAAATGGTGGCCTGAGGTAAAGATCTCCAGATCTTTAAACAGAGACCAGGTCTTCTTTAGCTAAGTGCAACTATAGTAAACTAGTACATTGGACAAAGACCAATGTTTCTCAACATGATACTCAGGAAGACTACCTTTTAAAATCTAAGTCCATTTTAAAGATACTGACTTTGACCATATTTAGAAGCTTAGAGAAATCCTTTATTTCAAATTAGACTTTACATGCACACATTTTCAACTAGTAAAATAGGACATGGTACCATTTAGTTTGCTACAAAGATGTTGACCAAAGTAAAAACAAGATGGGAGGGAAAATAAACATGGTTCTGAATCTAATAACACAAATTGTTGTTAATTGTTAATTAACACATGTGACATAACTTGGAGCACCAGCACTCCATTCAGGTCTCTGTATCATGAGGTTGTAGTGATTGAGCACTCAGAGATATGTAGGCCACTTTCCAAGGCTCTCAATTAGTCTTTCTATTATCACAATTTATCTAATTTTCAATTACTCATCAATAAAAAGTAAAAAAAAAACACAACTAATTCTTAATCTTTGTCCTAGAGCAAGTGTTCTATGGAATAAAGAATGGGCTAAATGGTGGGTTACTAATTTAAATTTCATCTATTTTTGCATCATTAGTACTCCATACAATATGAGTGGGCACAAGTTATTGTGTTCAGATTAATTGAATGAATGAATGCATAAATTGTTGGAAAAAGAAAATGAATGACTGAAAACATAGATAAAGTGCTAGGTTGATTAAAATATTGGATGAAATAATGAATTAATAAATGAATCATACATTAAGTCTATAAATATTATGCCTAGCAGCTATGAGGATAAAGAGAATGAACTCTAGGTTTTGTCCAGTGAAGTCAGGTGCAGTAAGCTGCTATTTTTGTTAACTAGGTGGGGGCTACTGTATATTTTCTGCATCATTGACGAAAGCTTTGTAGTAGACATTAGGCTTAAATTGATCCTTCGAGAAGGCCATCCAAAAATATCCCAGCGTGAGACATCCAGCCTGCTGTTTCTTTCACTTCCCTAGGCTACTCCCCTATGAAAAATATTTTGATTTAGTTGGTTCATTTCACGTGATGGCAGCATGAATTATCACTTTATAGCAGACATCAGCAAAAGCATAGGAATTTACCATTAAAATAGAGTGAAATTGAAACTATTTTGACCTCCCTCTGCTTTTCTTGAAGATAAATGATTATGATGTCAGTACAATTTGAAAGAATATTAAATCAGAGGCTAGAAATACATAGCAGTTCCAACTCCCTTGTATCATAAGGCTTGTATTTTCATGAAAACTGAAAATTCAGTTTATTCTCTCATTCTCATAATTGTTCTTGAAAAATATTTTTATTATTTTTTATGTTTTTTATTGTAAAAACAGTGTACAGAGGGGTTACAGTTACATGAGTAAGGTCATGAGTACATTTTCTATCGAACATTGTTACCTCCTCCTTTGATTTTTTTCCCCTGCCATCCCTTCTCTTCCCACCTTCCCCAACTCCCTCCTCCCCGCTCCAAGTTGTAAAGTTCGTTTTCTACATAGTGTTTTATATGTCTCATTGTTACAATGGGTCACCCTGTATCCTTGTTTCAACATTTTGCTATTTCCCTTCCCCTCTCCAAATTAGAAAAATGTATATACAAGATGCAGGGCACTGACATCATAACTATTTTCATAATACAATGTGTGGGAAAAGTACGTCTCTCACTCAGGATGGTTTTTATTTATTTTATTTTTGACTGTACTGATTTGGAGCTCATGGCTTCTCACTTCGTTACCATATTGCTTGAGCCACACCTTTGGCCCTTTTTGATTTTAGATAGGGTCTCATCCTTTGTCTACTGGGCCACCCTAGGATAGCAATCTTCCTATTTATACCTCTTTCATAACTGGAGCTTCAGGTGCATGAAAACATACCCAACTTACTTGTTAGCTTGGACCAGTCTCAAATTGTGATCTTCTGGTCTCCAACATTGGATTGGATGACAAAAATGCCTGTCCATAACTGTTCTTATGACAGATTAATACGTATAATTTATACTAATGCTTGGCTGTAGATTTGAATTTCTCCATGATGTTTTCCAAATACAAATAAGATGGTAGACATTCACCAAAGATGGACATATATATTATAAATGTGATTATATCTTTCTTAAAGCTTTGAAGGTCTCTTGATTTTATTCTTAAGGATTCTGTCATCTTCTCTTTAACTTCTGAGAGAAGTGTTCAGGTGATGGTACACTAGCGGAAATAATAGGGCCATCTTACCTCCAATTATTTCAGGAGAAGAAAAGATTGGAACTGAAATTCATGTCTTGCTTATTTGTGCTAAAGCCGTTAGTATATAGCTACATTGGCCTGTATAACACCCGGAGCCTCCCTATTATACAAAATGGACATTGTAGATGTGATTTAGTAAATGCTCTTGAGCTGGATAGATTATCCTATGCAGTCACAAATGTCCTTATAAGAGGAAGATGGAAAACTGGTGAGAGAGATATAAAGGCAATGTGATGTTAGAAGCAGGGATGGAATAATGTTCCAACAAGCCAAAGAATGATAGACAATAACCTCTGACAGCTGGATGGGAAGAGGGATGAATTCTTTTTGGAACCTTCCAAAAGAACTTTCCTCTGTTAATCCCTCATTTTGCACTATAAGATTTATTTTTAGAAAACTGTCCCTACAAAATTTCAAGAAAATAAATGTGTCCTGTTTTACACCATTGAGTTTATGATGATTCATTATAGCAGTGACCTGAAACTAATACAGCCTCTTCACATTTCTTATAAAGAATTCTTAATACATGAAACAATATATTTTATAACACCAGGACTTCAATAAATTTAATGAAGTTTAGAATGCTAATTAATAAATTAGTGATGTGGCCAACTCTCATGTCTGGAGTCTTCAAGTTAAAAAAAAATGTCCGTGGTATTCCAACAAGACTACATAAACAGTTATTTGGTCCAGATTTCCTCTTATCCATGATCAACCAGATGGGTTCTGGGAGTTTGTGAAGATTCTTTCTGTTCCTTAGGCCATTGCTTGAGCATTATTACACTTGTGGACTGTCCAGCAATTCTGCTTTAATTTATAGAGTCTTCCTTCACTCAATTACAAATTTTGCGATTATCTGTTCTGCAAGAAGGCAGGGAAGAAAGTAAAAGAAAGTAAAAGTTAAGACAGATCTCCCTGCATTAAAACACAAATCCTGGCCTAGAATCTATTTTCCAGCAGTGTCAGAGACTGGTGATATGAGTGTAAGGCTTTTATGTCTCCTTTATAACTTCAGCAGGAAGTTCTACAACACATAGTCGTCCATCCTGCCAAAAAAGCTAGCTTTGGGGATGTACATGGAAATGATTGAAATGAATCTCTTCTCCCTGAGCGACCAGGGAGCTGTACCTAACATATTTAAGGGCAGCTTGGCCTCCTTCCAGAAGCGATGCTATCTGATTTACTGCAATGCCTACTGTGATACCTGCCTAGACCACTTCCCACCTAACCAGTGGGGAACAGCTGCAGGAAACTCCCCCCACCCCCCGCAACACACACATACTCCAGCAGACTCATTCCAGAGGGAAGGGAAGCCAGCCCAACATCTGCCTCTCTTATCTGCTGCTTATGTGCTCAACAGTGCAGGTTTGGGGGTTGTTGCTTGTCAAAGGAGATTTCAAGCATATTAAGTCATTCCTGCTCTATGACTTGTTGTGGTCCTCCTGCAACTCATTTGGGATCATCAAAAAGTAAAAGAAATAATTCCTCCATCATGTAGCTCAAGTAGATGCTGCTGAAGCATATACCTACTTTACAGATGGACCCTTTCCATTCTATTCCCACAGTTTTCATTATAATAAGAAACTCATGGGGAACAGGAAAATCTCTACAAATATGTGAACGTGTCTTATTTCAACCATCATCATGCTGGTGATGACACTCGAGGTTAGAGCAAAGTTGAAATCAGGGTGATAAGAAGACCAGCAGTAATTAGAGTTTTATTTAGATTTTTACCCATCTGTTTTCAAACCTCCCTTCGCCTCCATCAACCCTTTTTAGGCTGAGAATAGCCAATATAATCTTCATCAGCTTGTGTAACAGCTCACACTTCTCAGATTTTGTCAGTTCAAAAACTGACCGAACCATTTTTGTTTCACAATATGTGTGCAGGTGGAAAGGAAAGGAAAGGAAAGCTAGTGTAAGAGTGAAAAAACTAAAGATAAAATGCAGAGTTCCAACAAATATACATGTACACACACACACACACACACACACACACACACACACACACACACAGGCCCAGTGTTCAGCCCCCATGACCAACAAAAAACAAAACAAAACAAAAAGACACAATATAATATAACTACATATTGTGTTGTGACACGATGTAATATAACAGCAAAATATATATTAACAGCCAAAAAAAAAAGCTCTCTAGGATTAATGTCTCAAATCTAACCTCAAGTTATTATTATCTGAGATGTTCATTCTCAAATAGGACAGGCAGCAAAAAAGAGACTCTGAATGCATTCAAGAAAAGCTACATGAGTATTTTAAATAGACTAAGTGAACATGGAGAGGAAAGGCCGGTGAGAGATCTGCAAAGAGCAGTGTGAAATTCCTATCAACTAGAGCAACATAAAAGTAATTAGCCATTTGAACATCAGAAGCTATTGTCACTTACTTTGATTTCTAATTTTTTAATTGTGAAGAGGACATCTTTGAAAGATTCACAAGCTAGACATACATCCATTATGGCTCAGATGTGTCTCTTATATCTGAGGGCAGATGGAAATTAGCATTTGATAGTGATGGTCAGAATTGAAGAATTCAGTAAAGTAGAGCTTGTTAGAAAATTATTTCACTTTTATAAACTCTACATCCATTTCTAATTATGATTGAACCAATTTATTATTATTTTTTGAATAACACAGCAGAAAGCATGACACAAGGCAGCTTTTATAATGAAACGGAAGCATCTTTGTATGCTTCTACTGATTTCATGACAAAGGTGGGGAGCTTTTCTCTCTCTTATTGTCAAGAGTCTCACGATGTCAGTCTTATTAGGCTACATTATAGTGTCTAAGTAGACGCTGCACCCCACAGAGATCTTCTACCATCTGCCAGAGACCTGATCCATTTTTTTCAACCTCCATTCTGAATCACCTTCCACATAGTGGTCCTTTCATTCCTTAGAAACCTGACGTATGATGAATCAGTATGCTTAACGATTTTCACTTTAGTCTATGTAGATTCACACTTATCAACATATTTATACACTCTGTTGGGTGGAATACTCGTTCAGAAGATGATTAGTGTCATTTTTAACTTACATCCTCGTAAATCCGTTCTACCAGACTTAGAACAGGGAATGATACAAAATACATACTTATTGCAAAATAGTAAGTTAATAGGCCTTGTGTGTTTAAGTTTACTTTATTGTTATTTTGAAGGTGATGTGAAGAGGGAGCACAATTACATGGGGCTAGCAAACACCACATTTCCATTTGTACAGAATCTTCCCTGCCTTCACTCTTTCCCAGTCCCTCCCTCCCATCTATACTCATGAGGTGTACAGTCTACTTTCCTCAGGTTCACTGCTATATATTTTTACCCTTTTTTCCCTCAAATTCTGCACCTCCCCTCAACCCTCCTGATAATATACATGTGAATGTACCAATTTTTTTAAACTTTCTATAAGGTAATTATATGTATATTCACAAGTGTAAAATAATTGACAAGAAGAGGAGCAACTTTATGTAGGCCACAATGGATTTCTTGTAGATGCTGCTAAAGGAATTCAAACATGTCTACTCTTGGACCTTTTGTTTCTCATTCTCTTTCTCACCTTTCTGAATTTTCCTTCTCTTCCCCCTCCGCGTCCAGCTTCTTTATTGTTTACTTCATCCTCTCTCTTTGTTTTGTATACATGTGTATAGATGTGTGCGTGTGCCATTCTCCCTGAACTACCTCATTTTTGTCTATTTCTTAACTTTGCATTGCTTGTGTTGGTTCTATTCTCAGAGAATATTTTTTCTGAATTTAACAAGGTAGCTACCAACAACGCTAAGATTATATCCAATACTACCTGCAACATGAAAGAGTAAAGAAAGACAGACTAACTTTGAGATTTAATCTAAGAAAGAATGGTGGAAATGTAACCTATTCTCAAGACCTGTATTCTAAAAATCTTTCCCTGAACACTGAATTAGCAAATGCACAGACCCACTACTTCTAAAGAACCCTTATATAGTGTTAGAGTTCCATGAACTGACATGTGTACAGATACACTAAACCATTATGCATATTTATGCAAATATATGCATATGTTGATGAACATTAAATCCAAAACTGTAATAATGTGCATCATGGCTGGTCAAGCTTATTTAACACATTATTTTCTCTAAGATACACATTGCGGTCTCTGACTCTTCAGAATAGCACTTGAACACTATGCTTGAAGTCATTTTCAATGGTAAAACCCCACCACAAAAAGCATAAATCTGTGAAAATGAGCTAAATGGAATCCAAGGACTTGTGTTTACATTATAAGAGCTGGGATAATAGATCAGGGCTATACTTGGCTTAGTTTTAGCTAGTAATATATACTTCAGGTGACTCAAACATTCTGTCACCATTAAGGGTTCCAATCACCATTTATTTGACCATGTCAGGCCCTAAGTTTTCACTGCTGATTAAAAAAAAATGCAAAATCAACCAGAACCCATGGCTTCGTAGAACTTGGGTCATCTAGCAGAACAGCAAAAAGATGAGTAAGCCTGAGATAACTTAGAAAGGAAAAATCTGAGAGGAAGTTGGTCTGCCCTGGAATAGGAAAAGAAAACTAGGTGTCTGAGGTAAGTCTGAAAAAGGAGACAAGACTGAAGTAAAAGAAGTGGGAGTGATTGGGGAGAAGGCCTAGCGCTTGGGAGGATTTGAGGCCTGTAGGTCAGAGCAGAGCAAAACTGAGAATATGTTGGTGCAGCTACGATTGTTCAAACACAGGAAAAATAAGTAACGTGCAGTTCCTATGGGGTCAGGAAAACCTGATGTCAGTGTGCTGCCATTCAGAATCCCAGCCTCCTGACGAGCTAGGATTACAGTGTGAACCACCAGCGCTAGGCTGTCTTAACTTTGATTCTTCTTTGTGTCCCAGGAACTGAATGAACAGGATCGGTTCCACAACCTTTCATAAGCATCTACTAAATAAATGAAAAATATACAGTACCTTTTTTCCCCCCAGTTCTCTTAGAGATTTTCCAAAGAAAAGCATCATCCTAACTCGGCTCTTTTCAGAATTTTATGTGAATTCCTTGAAGGGCTTATTCAACAAGTTGAAGAATTTGTAAATCTAACCACTTCATCTAACTAGGGCCGCTTCTGGGGTCTCCATACGACATGGAGAATAATACTAAACACTAAATGCTGGATCCCAAACTTGAAAGGAGCCTCTTATATGGAGTCCGTGAGATGTCCTAATTGGTTGCACAGAGAAAGATTATCTGGGATCTCTTTCTCCTCTACACTCTAGGCCCAATCTCTAGAGATTTGGAATCATTAGATCTGAAAAGAGGTGTTGACATTACAAGGCTCAAGGATTCCTCCTTGGAAGCCTAATGCACACCGTGGCTGTGATTCTGTGCTACCTGAAAATCTAGCTCCCGATGGCTGGAAGTTAAATCCAACCACCTTGCCCTCTCTCCTTACTCCTCCAGTCCCTCGTCAACCCCACTTACTTTGCTCATTAGCCTAGCTCCTCTGCACAGATGGTACTTGTGGGCATGCTGCTGATTTCCATCACCATCAGACTGCTCATTGCCAGAGGGTGCAGCAAATAAATTGTCTGCGCAGGTGTAATGGGGAAGAGGAGGATTGATGCTCAGAGGAATGTCTCCTTTCGTGATACATTCTATCAAAATCTGAATCCCATGGCTGCCTTGTAAGGAAGTACACTTTGTCAGGCTAATATGAAAGAGAGCTAATGACACCTACATAGATTTACCTTGCCTTCTTTTTCATCTTCTTTTTTTTTTTTAAAGCCTTCCCAGATGTTCAGTAGCTCAGCACTTAATATCCCATGTTTGACCTTCTAGACCTCTGCCATCTGCTACTAGAGTGTTTCAGCATCTAATGTGAAAAGGAATTAACTGGTTGTGACATATTTTAATGATCCTAATTCAGAGTAAAAATTCCAGTGCTATTAATTAGTTAAATGAGAGTGCTCATGTAACTTCCCAAATTTTTCTGATGGCATAAGTTTCTTAGAAGTCTGTGGAGGCAGCATTAATTCCCAGCATAGACTATCAGTTATTCCTTAAATGTCATACCCCCTCCCCTTCACTAGTAACTCTAATTGTGAAGGCTAACAGCATGAGACCTTTAAATGTTTATGTGGGATCTGAAAATGAGGGTACCCATACTGGGACTATATCAAACAAGATGGGTATTATCTCAATAGAAGTCAGTTAGCTTATCAATTAAGAGAAAATTTAAACAAATTCAGATTGAAGAAAAAAATCCAGAGGGCATAAAATGTGTTCTTAGGGTGCTTGTACATTATCCCAATCACTTGAATCACCTGTATGATAAAACGCCCCACTGAAATTTCATTTTAACATTGTTCCTTATTAGCATTAGGGAAAATGATACTCTCTCCTGGCACACTCTTAATTCTATGTCTGGGTCTCCTATAACATGACAAGATAATATAAACTTTGTCGTATGTGGTACATTAGAAATGAAGGCCCAAGGAACTAGGGAGGTAGACATATTTTGAGATGGTGAAGTAGTATTATAATATGATTGTACGCATGACCACTGTATAATCAGAGGCCATAGATTGGGGAAACATCAAGGCCTCAGTTCTTCTGTAATTCACTTCTGTGACTCTGTGTAAGAACCCTATATTAGGCAGGCTGCCTTGTCACATCATGAACCTTGGGGCAGCAGGGAAGGGAAAGGTCAGGGTGTGACATTTCTAAGTTTTCTAGCCTGAGCTAAGGGACAAAAGAGCAAAAGGCAAGTCTAGCTACTATGGTGTGTTTTCAGGGAACAAATGCCGAGAGATCTACAGAAGGTGTGCCTTGCTTCTGTTTTCTCAATTTTCTTGGATTTGAAATAGTCCACGGACCAAAGTGTCACAGATTTCTTGGACTTACTAAATTTAACTTTTCTTCCAATCTTTGGTCATCACTTCCCTCATTAATAATAATACTAAACATTATTATTATTAAATATTATTATTATTGTTTTTTTTACAGTAGCTTTAATTTCACAGCAAAACTGACTGGAGGTCACAAACCTGGATCATCTGTCCCCTTGCACCACACATGTGCAGCCTCTTCTACTATCAACCAGCAGAGTGAGGGCTGCACATTTTTACGTCTCATTTGTATGTTTATTCGCTTGCTTTTTCATTCCGGTGTGTTTGGTGTGCAAATGGTGAACCAGTTTGAATCATTGCCTCGTACAAAGTTGGCACCAGGCATCACTCCTGGTTTTGTACTTTCTATTGGCTTGGGAACAGTAATTACATATCCAGCGTTATAGTTCCATGTTTCGGGCAGCTCTACTGGCCTAACCATGTTTTGTACCCTCCATTCTCCCCTTATCCATAGCAATTACTAATCAGTCTTCAAAATGTCCTATAATGGGAATCATGCATTATATGATCTTTCCACTTTGGCTTCGTCCACATAAGCAATAAGTTTTTACATTTCCTCCATTTTATTTTATGGCTTGGAAGGAAATACAGAATTCTCTGTATATTCCACTTTGTGTCAGTTCATCAGGTGAATGATATCTTGGTGGTTTTCAAGCTTCGATAATAAAAAATAAAATATCTATGTGAATGTTTGGGAAGAATTGAAGTTTCATTTTACGGATATGTGCCAAGGAGCCTAATTCATATATCATATTATAGGAATATGTTTAGCTTTATATGAAACCAACAAACAACCTTTCAGAGTGATTGCTAACATTTTACATTTCCTTCAGCAGTAAATGAGAGTTCCTGCTTTCCATAATTTGCCAGAATATGGTGTAGTCAAATTTTGAGCTTTTTTAATCCATTTGAATAAACTGTTCAGTGATATCTTATTGTTGTTATAGTTTATGATTTTCTGTTATAATGCAAAGTATCTTTTCATTTATTTATTGACCATCTGTGTTTCTTACTTGGTGATATGCCAGTTGAGGTCTTTGGATCATTTTAAAATCTGGTTACTTTTCTTCTTTTCTTGATTTTTCAGAATTCTTGGAATACAATACTTTTTCATGATTGTTTTTTGAATTTCTTGTTAGTTGGTTGATTTTTCTGAATTATTGATATCAATTCTTTCTCAATTATTGTTATTTGAAAATCCCAGTGTTTGATCTCAAGGCCTAGGCACTGTCCCTAAGCCTCTTTGTGCTCAAGGCTACAGTACCACTTCCAGCTTTTTCTGGGTATTTTATTGGAGTTAAGAGTCTCATGGACTCTCTTGCTGGGCTGTCTTGGAATCATGATTCCCAGATTGCGACTTCATGAGAAACTACGATTACATGCGTGAGGCCCCTCTGCCCATTTTACAAAAAAAGTTTTTTGTAATTGTGAAAATACCGTACAGAGGGGTTACAATTACATGGGCAAGGTAAAGTACATTCCTTATCAAGCATTGATGCCTCCTCCTTTGCTTCCCCTGCTCATCCCTTCCCATCTCACTCTCCCACCCCCCGCCAAAGTGGTAAAGTTCATTTTTCGACATAACATTTTACACATCTCATTGTTGCAATGGGTCCATATGTATCCCTATTTAAATGGTTTGTTTTTTCCCTTCCCCTCCCTAAATTATACCAACATCAATTACAGTGAAAACAGGGGTTACACTGTGGGAAAGGGACATAAAAGCAACAAAGAAATCATCTTATAAATATGTTAGAAAAAATAGCAAGAAAGAAAAACCATTTGTGTCCTTATCTTGGGGTTCATTTTGCCTAACATCAACTTATCTGACCATTTCTGCTTGTCTCAGACACATACTAGTTATTGCAAATAAGGAAAACCATGGGACCTATGTTTCTTTGGGCCTGGCTTACTTCACTTAATATAATTTTTTCCAAGTATTTCCATTTCCTAACAAATGGGACAATTCATTCTTTCTGATGGAGGCATAGAATTCCATTGTATATATATATATATATATATATATATATATATCACAATTTCTTGATCCATTCATCTACTGAGGGGCATCTGGGTTGGTTCCATATCTTAGCTATGGTAAATAATGCTGCAATAAACATAGTTATGCTGGTAGCTTTAGTGTGGTCTTGTTTGTGATCATTTGAGTAAATGCCCAAAAGTGGGATTGCAGGGTCATATGGGAGCTCTATGTGGAGTCTTTTGAGGAACCTCCATACTGCTCTCCGAAGTGGTTGAACAAGTTTACACTCCCACCAACAATGCAGTAGAGTTTCCTTCTGTCCACATCACCTCCAGAAACCTCTGATACTCCTGGATTGGAAGGATCAACATCGTGAAAATGGCAATACTTCCCAAAGCTCTCTACAAATTCAATGTACCTATCAATATTCCAACCTCATTCTTCAAGGAAATAGAATAAATTCATAGGGAACAATAAAAGACTCCGAATAGCAAAAATGATCCTTAACAGAAAACAGTGCTGGAGGAATATCAGTACCAAATTTCAAACTTTACTAGAAAGCCATAGTAATATAATCAAATCAGCTTGGTACTGGCACAAGAACAGACCTCAAGACCATTGGAATAGAATTGAAAACCCAGAAATGAACCCACAGTCCTATAGCCATCTAATCTTTGATAAGGTAGCTAAAAAATAGAATGGAAGAAAGACAGCCTCTTTAGTAAATGGTGCTGGAAAAATTGGTTAACTACTTGTAGAAAACCAAAGCTAGTTCCTTATATATCACCCTGCACCAGAATCAATTCCAAATGGATCAAAGACCTTGGAGTCAAAGCAGACACCCTGAAAACATTACACTATGGAATAGGAGAAACCCTAGGTCTCCTTGGCACAGGCCGAAATTTTCTTAAAAGAGACCCAGAAACACAACAAATCAAAGAAAGGTTGGACAAATGGGATTGCATGAAATTGCAGAGCTTCTGCATGGCAAAGGACATAGCTAGAAAGATCAACAGAAAGCCAACGGATTGGGAGAAGATCTTCACTAGCCTTACAATGGACAAGGGTCTCATATCTAAAATATACCTGGAACTCAAAATATTAAATCCTCCAACAACAAATCTTCAAAGAAACAACTGCCCAATAAATAAGTGGGCTGAAGACTTAAAGAGAAACTTCTCTGAAGAGGAAAGAAGAATGGCTAGTAGACACATGCAGAAATGCTCAACCTCCCTAGCCATAAAAGAAATGCAAATCGAAACAACATTGAGATACCACCTCACCCCAGTTAGAATGGCTATAATCAAGAACCCTAAAGTTAGTTTTTCGACATAACATCTTGTATATCTCATTGTTGCAATGGGTCCACCTGTATCCCTATTTAAACAATTTGTTTTTTTTTCCTTCACCTCCCAAAGTTATGCCAACATCAAATACAGTGAAAACAGGGGTTTTACTGTGGAGGAGGGACATACAAAGCAACAAAGAAATCATCTCATAAATATGTTTGAAACAATCGCAAGAAAGAAAAACCATTTGAGTCCTTATCTTGGGTTCATTTCACCTAACATCAACTTGTCTGACCATTTCGCTTGTCTCAGACATATACTAGTAACTGCAAATAAGGGAAAGCATGGGACCTATGTTTCTTTGGGCCTGACTTAATTCACTTATTACAATAAAGTTTTAACTGCATAAGTCTAATTGGATTCTAAAATAGAGAAGTATGAATGGTGCAGTTATTTACTAATTCTAATCTATTGAGACCTGATGAATATTAATGTGGAAACCTAGAGATGGACAAAGCCATATTTGTCCTTTAATTAGTCATGTAAAGACAGTATCAAAATGCCTAATCCATTTCACAAGTTAGAGAATTGAACTCAACTTATTAGGGTTTATTTTGTTCCCAAAAATTTAGGTATGGAATATTTACATCTCCCCAATTCAAATTGCATTTTGCTTCCTAATTCTTCATTTGATATTGGTATTGGAGGTAGGATATTTGAGAACTGATTAGCTCATGGTGTTGGTACCTTGACAAACGGATTAGTATCATTGCAAAAGAAGAGCCAGAGAGTCCTGTCACCTCCTTTCAATAAGTAAAAAGATAGAAAAAGAAGGGTTGTTTAAGGACCAGTCACAGGTTGTCTGTAAGTTCAGAATGTGTTGATTTGGAGTTTGTTAGCATATACAACTCTGAGAAATAAATGTACGTTTTTTAAAGTTGTCTAGGTAATGATATTTTTAAAGTAGTAATCAATGTACTCTTATTTACAGGTTCCTTACAGCTCCCAGCAAAAATACTTTAAAGCATCTTTATTTGTGAGAAACAGTGTTAAGAAAGAGCTTATCGAGATAATTTAAGTTCTGTGATTTAATATTGAGGACACAGCTTGTGTGATATGCATTAAAATAAGTAGAGATACCTCACCAGCCAGACTTCATATGACACACGTTCAAAATTTTTATGTAAATGCTTGTCAGTGGAAAAAGGCCTAAGCATTGCTTTCAAATTACCTGCACCGAGAAAATTGGTCTTTAAAAAAAACAAAGTCTAGGAGCTGTCACAATGCAATTTAGGAAGAAATGCAAGTAAAACAGTTTTAAGAATACAGTATGTATAAAGAAGAAAGTTAAGTTCGGAATCTTAAAAAGATATTTATAAGTTTAGTAAGAACCTTCATCCACCCTTTACTCAATGAATATAAATCCTTTGAAAAACTCCCACTGTGATTCAAATTACATAGACAAAGGAAAAGAGAGAATATTTGAGTTATTTATGGGAGTGTTGCTAAGGTAAAAGCCAAAGTCTGTACAAAGTAGCTGTGTTAGTAATGGTATAATGTAGGTTGTAAGTGTTTCCCCTCCCCCATCCCAATCTTATAGTGCAATTGAAAGCAGAACAGCAATTTCAATTCAAGTTGAAGAATGGGAAAGTTTTCTACCTGGAAAGATGATTAATCTTTCTTTAATTGGCTTTTGGATCAGAATAAAGATTTATAAGAAGAAAATGCTCCATGCTTCTGATAAGGAATTAGGGATGATGAATGGGAGAGCCATTAGTATTATGGGTTCTAGCAAGGCATATGTTCTAAGACAAAGTAACCTTTATCGAAATGAGATAATTTAAGAAGTGAACTTCATGGCTAGATTCAAATTTATTTGCAAAGTACTTCTTAAACTTTTCACTCGCAAAAATCCCAATTGTTGCACTGTTATAATAGCAATTTAGAACAGGTTCTTCTTGCCTTTATTAGGTACTTGACAAAAACACAGGGTAGCCTATATAAAGTGCCATAAAAGCAGGGCGAATGTTGTTTATATTTTCCATAAAGGTCTCAGTTCACTGTGAATGCTAAGTGGATGCTAAATCTGAGTCATGAAAATGCCTCTCTAATGAGCACTAAAGAATTCTCAGAATAAGATCATGTCTTTGTAACTAGTGTCAAAAACCAGCCTTTCTACCTTTGTATCAAAATGGTTCCCAGAAGCTTTCTGCCTATAATCCTTTATCATCCACAAAACAGGTACTCGGTAAATGTTGACTGAATTAATTTGAGAGTTTTGTTGAAAGGAAGTCATCTAGCAAGAAGAGGTTTAGTAGAACCCATATTTCCAGCTGTATTACCATAATGAAAAGGTGGTTTTTGTTTTAATGTTATGGCACCATATAATATTTCCTCTGCATGAAGTATCAACTTTTATCTACTTCGGGTTTTATTCTGCTCAATGTGGAATTCTAGCTCTAGTTAAATTCTACTTTTCATGTGTACCAACACACCAAAATGTAAAGCAAAAAAGTAACTATGAAGGCAAATCTTATTTATTCTCTTATTTTTATTGATTTTAGTGGTAATTGGGTTTGAACTCAGATTCATATGTGCTAAGCATGTGTTCGACCATTTGAGCCATTCCTCTAGTCCCTTTTTCTTTGGATGTTTGTCCGAAACATCTTGCATTTTTTCCAGGGATAATTTTCATCTATCTACTGGATACTTTCCAATATTCTATACATGTGCTGATACTTCTCCTAACCATCTTACAAAAATATAATATAAAAAGTAAAATAAAGATCTCTCTACTTTTCTTAAGCTTATTCTTCTGACTGTAGCCTTTCTTTCTCTTTTCCTTATAATAACAATACTCCTGGAAAAAATCCCATATGTAACTCTAGTTCTCCTGCCCATTTTCTTCTGAACCCAGTCCAAATAGGTTTTTTGTTTCAACACTACATAGAAACTCTCGTGTCAAGATGACTATGACTTTCATGCTACAGTATTCAAGGATCAATGCAGTCCTCATTTAACCAGACTTGTCAGAATCATTTGAGAATCAACTCTTCCTTTATCTTCTATTCACTTTGTTCCTTTGACTATTCTCTTTATACCATGTCCATCTGCTTGGCCTTTCATCCTGAGTTACCTTTTGTGGCTCACTCTTTTTTCCATCACTTAAAGTAGGAACATTTCAAGGGTAAATTCCTTGACTCCTTTGCCTGATCTCTGGCTCTCTTATGGTGATCACACTAGTGACAGATGACTACCAAATGCAGATCTCTCACAAAATGTTCTTTCACTCCAGATAATAGATAAAACTACCCATTTCACATTTCTCTGGATTTATTCATTGCAAATCTCAAAATAAGATGCCCCAAACAAAAAATGTATTCTCAACCATTTCTATGAATGGTCAAATTTGTTCTTTCTGTTTTAGACATACATTAAAGAATCATTGATTCCTTCATTTATTTACACTCAAACCACTAACAATATTTTTACCTAAAATTAAATTCACAATATGGGTACTTGTTATGACATTAATATTCACTGGTCAAAATAGTCTTACTTTCACACAAGCATTATAAGAGGCTCCTAACTCTTCAATTCTGTTGCCTAGCACATTTTGTTCTTAATGCAACTAGAGGAGTGATTATCTCCAAACAAAATGTGTCATCCATCTTCTCAGAAACTTGAAACAACTACTACAATAGTTACCTGTTGTTACAAAACAAATCATGCTAAACATGATGGAATTAATTAATGATTTACAGATACTTTTCTTGGGTTTATATATTGACTGGTTCTATCTGTGTGGTTCTCCTTGGAGTCTTTTGTGATACTGAATGCAGCAGATCACGTTTGGGGCTCAAGCCATCCGCAGTGAACTGGGCAGATTGTCCAACACAACGCAGCCACGTAGCTGCCAGTAGGTATTATTACTTGGTTAAGACTTCCTGCTGCTGCTGGTCGGTCATGGTGTCTCTTCATGATTTTTCTTTTTGAAAAAAAGAGTAAACCTAGGAAATGGCATTGCGTAGCACTAGAAACTCACAAGCAGGACTGAGTTACTGAACACACATCTCCAGGTGCACCATCATTACACTTGAAAAAGGGGAAATGCTCATTTTTTAATCCTATAAAAATCAACTTATGTGGCAAAGATTAATAGCTCATTGTGACTTGACTTTGCTGAGACATCTGCTCAGTAGCTGATTCACTTTTCCGTAGCATGCTTTCTTTCCTTCATTGAATGTGCTACTCTCCTCCATTGTTCTTGGACTTTCTCCCCGACATTGAAATCTCAGGTCACACACGGATGATGTAAATTTCCCTTTACAATAGTAGGATTGCCTTTCTATCTTTGCATATATTTTATTCCATTGCCAGTTCTTTCATATTGACTGGGTTTTAATCATTAAAATATGAATGCTAAAACAGACCAGTTGTTTTGCATTTTGGTATCTCTGATTCCTTATATTCTATTTGAAATATATGTGAAATATCTATTACTACCTAGTGAGCAATTTAATAGATGAGAATTCTATTTAAAATTTGAAAAATGTATACTTTTATTATAACTTCAGAATTAAAGGTAAGGTATAAATTAGCAAATATAAACATATTAATAAAAATAAGGTAGGCTATGGTCATGAAAAATAGATATTTTGTTCACAAAAGTGAAACATGGAAGAGATAGATATTTCATTGGTATCATCAGTGATATTCAGCTAATATTGAAAAAAGATACTCCTGAGAGAGTGTTTTAGACGTGCCCATAGTATGGGGAAGGGAATTCTAGCTCAAGAAGCAGAAAAAGGATGTGTGTTTGAGGTTGAAGAGGAGTATTGAAACTAAGAGGACAAACCCTAAAGAGTCTAGACATCAGAAATTCCAAGTCATTTAGAACATTTAAGACAATTAGTACAAGAGGTAAGGTGCTTTATGTATAGAGAAGAATATGAACACCCAAGAGGTGTTTGGTTCTTCAGCATCTAAAAAGAGCATACATTTCTGAATACACAAAGATTCAATATCTTAAAGAACGCTCTTTCAATTTGATGATTGGCAGGTAAACAAAGTTTTGATTGTTATAGTCTTGGAAGATTTGGTGAGTTTCCAATAATCAGGTTGATACTGAAGGTAGAGAGCTACTAAAGAGACTGCCCAGATGTTTTCTAGAAAGAGATTTACTATGGAAGTGGTCAGTAAACTCAAACCCATGATCCCAATGCCTGATTGTCCATATAATTTTACAAAGCTACTCTTTTTTGGCATTATTTATATCTATCATGTTGCAACAAAGAATTGGGCTGTTTCTACAGAGATTGTATGGTTCACAAAGGTTTCATTTAGAAAAATTTCTCTGATCAGTTTTCATGTCTATATTTTCTTTATCTTCTTTCTTGATTATCCTTAATATCATTTTTAAACAACAAAAATAATAGATCTACAAATTTATCCTCAAGACACAACCTAAATTTCTCTCTGCAAAGGAACTTCTCAGGGTTCAGTTTTTGTCATTCAACTCCAGAACTCTACTGCACATTTTCAGTTCACTTAAGTGACAACATTTCCATCATAATATATCTTCCCCTTATAGGATCTGAATGTTTTGAGACCAGGTTCTCTCTCTCAGTTCACTCATTCCCTACGACTCACATATTTTGCAGTCTATCTAGTGTGCAATAAATATTTGAGTAGGCAAGAGACAGCACCAGTGTAAAATAGATTAGAGATTATTCACTTGAAATATGCATTTCTCTCCTCTGACCATGTCAGAGTTTAATCATAAGTTAGCATTACTCCGTAATCATAGGTCTTGTCCAGAATGTTTTATAGTAGGTCGTTTGAGAGAGCATAAAAGTCAACCGACTCTATTAACACAAATGACCAGGGTGATTTTCAAATGAAAGATTTGTTTTTGCAAGTCCTGTGAATTAAATCATCTGGATATTTTGCATTTCCATAAAATGCTATTATATTCCACTAATGTAATCCAGCAGGCCTCCTCTACACATGCAATTAAAGTCCACTCTGATTGCAGTCACCATTTATCAGAAACTTACTGGCCCTGAAGGTCATCAGAATTTAGCTCCAGAGAATACAGAGAGAGTTGATGTCCCTTTGTAGAAAATTACCCAAATAAATTTTTCTGAACAAAGAATTAAGAGAAAGGATTGCAATAACTCAAAATGGTTTTCCACTGGAAGGTGGCTTTCAAGATAACTATTATGAAAAAAAAGAATTTCAACTACAGATGTTCAGAAAAATTGCTATTGATATTAAATGACAAATAAATTGTGACTTCTAGTCTCTGATCAATCCGTACCCAGTTCTTTCCATATTTGTCAGAAAATAAATTTCATGGCTAATCAATGAGACGCAAGGAAATTCTCATAGAATTTATAGAAAATAGCAAAATAGTCCCTACACATTTCTCATGTTCCTACCCCAAAAGGCTAAGCCTTTCTAGGTGATAGGAGTATCTATAAATAGTGATCTTAATGATTTAGTGTCAAGGACCAATGACATGATTAGCAATTCTTTGAGGCAATAGATTCTGAATAATGAGTTTACTGATCTGTATCGTTTAATATGTTTCTTTAGCTATGGGCATATGTTCATAGAAAATGATGTTTATTGAATGAGCTCCAAGAAATGGAAAGAAGAGGTTTTGTGTTATTTTGGTACTTTTTGATTTTGTTTGGTTTGTCCTTTGTCACTACCTTTTGTTTTGTATCTAGGTTTATTTTGTTTTGTATGTAGATAAAATATAGGACAAAGTGTGAACAAATGCAGCAGTGATACTCACTAGACACTATGTTGAAATGAATTAATGCAACTTGTGGGAGAGGGTGGTTGGAGGGAAAAACTGGGAATACACAAGGGAGGGATGATACTGTTAAAAAAAGAAATGTACTTATCATCTCACTAATGTAACTATAACCGCTTTGAGTATCATCTTTATAATAACTATACAAAGGAAAAGGAAAAAAACTGTGTATTTATGAAATAAAAGAACAAATGATAGGACAAAATAGATAAACTTTTTACATAAAAGAATTGTGTACTGATCTCCCAGTTAGGGACTAGAACCCTTTTTGGTCAACAGCTCTCTACTTCCGTCCTCACTCCATTACATTTCCTGCTTAGCTTGTGGGACGTGCCCGAAGCTGCGCTGGGGAGGACGATGTTGCGATCCCCATCAAAATCTGTTCTCTTCCTGTGCTTTCTGTGTTTCTCCTGCCTTGACAAAAGGACTCCACTTCAGGTGGATTATTTAATTGATGAAAACAGAATATGATGATAGACAGTCAAAAGACAGACAAAGTAAAAGAGCCATGTATAGGCAAACAATGTCTGAATATGTGGCGAAATAAACAGCTCACCAATATGAACTAAAGCCAATGTGCCATGTCCATCCAAGTTATCCCAAAATGGAGAGTGAATCTGAATCTACGACTGGCCACAGGCTGCTCAGAGCTCAGTCCTCCTTAGTATTTCTGGGTTGAGGCACACTAAGGAAAAAACTTAGTTCGTATAGTACGTAGAAACGAGTGCTGTGAGGATTTTGGAGATCTAGTAATAAAAGGAATAGAAGAAATGTATTTTGTAATAGAGAATAGAAAAGGAGATTTTTAATGACATTAAAACAGGTATGTACATGGACCTGAACAGCTCAAAACAATCATATCATCTTGTAGCATATAAATGACTTTCCTGTCTTGGATGCCAGTATTACATTTCCTTTGGGGCTGTGGAATCTAACAGGAGGGGAAGTGTGAGGTATAGATGGGGAAAGCTTACTGATGAATAAAATAAAAAGAGTCAAAAGCAGATAGGTCTCTGTGCTACTATCCTCAATGGGAGATTAGAATATTTGTTCAAATCTCTTTAACATTTGTTTTTAAGCATTTCTCACAAAGCAAAACACTGTTGTCTTTAAAGGACTCTGACAAACGCAGCACTTCTGAAAACCATAGACCTATTAGTCTATTTGTTGCTAAAATAACTGAAGTAGATGTGAACTGGAAACTAAAGCAGAAAAACACTGTGACCAGGAAGTAAAATCAGTAAGTGTAGCCAGAAAACAGCAGGCCTATTAAAATAGGTATATACATAGAGGAAAAGCTCTCACAAAAATAAGGGTATTTTGCTGGTGGCAGAAGAAAAGGGAATGCACACACTACAGAGGGAGTACTCCCCACTGGGGAGTCTCTTAGATTGCTCAGATAGGATAGAACCAGCAGGATTGAGGATAAAAATGTGAGCAGTACACAAAGAAGGCATTGTTAATTACCTATCCAAGTAGCTTTACTAATAGAATTATGGCTTTTTTTGGTGATGGTGACATAGCTTGACATGGAAAAGAAAACTATGACACATATGCATCAGATAAAATTATTCCAGCCCTTTGCTTGATATACCCAGTCTCCATTGTAGCTAAAGAAAGCTATGCAACCTTATTGTTGGACAATGAAATATTTTCTTAAATATGGTGGGGAGTTGCCTGCGGTCTTCCCTAGCATAGGTAAATTTTCTTCCTGACTCTTAATTCTTATGTTAAAATATAGAGAAAGAATATGGTTATTAGAGTTGATCTTGCTTGGTTAATGATTTGGATTCCAAAATGAGGCATCATATCTGAACAAAAGGACTGGAAAACCATGGACCTCATTGAGCTAACTCTATCACTGAACAACTCTAATCATTGTTCCTATCATAGATTCATGCTTGTGATTATTTGGGTTGATCTAGACAATATGTGTACTCAAGTATGTGAAGTAATGATATTTCTAACCTTTATTAAACCTGAAAATCTGTGCGTGGGGGGGAATACCGGAGAAAATGGGTTAGATAGTTTATTTAAAAATTGAATGTGGTAAAAAAAAATAAGGCTTCAAAATCACACACAGATAAATTTTCCCCTGTCCAATACAAGTTGACTAATACCTACTTTCACTCAAGAAAGAGATTTCTAATGGAATGCTTGTTATTTACCTTTGCATTTATTTGGGTCAGGTTTTCCTTCCTAAATTACTTGACTACACACACTGTGTGTGTGTGTGTGTGTGTGTGTGTGTGTGTGTATGTGTGTGTAAACAGATGGTAGATAGCATTTCTCAAGTGAATCAACTGTTAGGTACTTGAGATTTTGCTCGATATAATTGAGACTCCAATAAAGATTCTAGCTGGAAATAGAACCTAAAATATATCAGAAACTTTTTAATATACAACAACAACAGGGGCTGGGAAGTTGGCTCAGTGGTAGAGCGCTTGCCTTGCATGCCTGAGGCCCTGGGTTCGATTCCTCAGCACCATATAAGCAAAAAGAAAAAAAAAGCCGGAAGTGGTGCTGTGGCTCAAGTGGTAGAGTGCTAGCCTTCAGCTGAAGAGCTGAGGGACAGCACTCAGGCCCAGAGTTCAGGCCCCACAACTGGACCAAAAAAAAAGAAAAACAACAACAATTTATATGACATTGACATGCATTATTGGTTTTCCTTAATATTGGACATAAATCAAAAGCCTGGGTTGGGGCACTCCTTGTAATCCCAGCAATCTGGAAGTTCAGACAGGAAGATCACAAGTTCTAAGACAGCCTAGGAGAGAGAGAGAGATAGATAGATAGATAGATAGATAGATAGATAGATAGATAGATAGATAGATAGATAGGTAAGTAGATAGATAGATAGATAAATAGATAGATCTTGTTTAATCGTTTTATTTTTGGTTGCTTGTTAAGAAAAAAACACAAAATCTATATGTTAAACAAATACATTATGACATACAAATGACATATGTTAAGGGAGTTCAGTGAGTAAATGACTGATCACAACATAATTAGCAACTGTTTTTATGATATTGTAATTCAAAGATATGTACAGAAAGTTTCCTTCCACAACTCTGATATACCTAAGACATTTCCCACTTACATAATAATCTAACAAATTATTTGTGTTACAGCACAATAGCAGCAAATCATTTTTATTTAGATGTACAAAATAATCTCTAAATGTTGCAAGAGCCCTGTTCAATGTCGTTCTTTTTTCTTTTGCATTTCCAAGTTGAAAATAAGAATGGGAGTAGGCAGTAAGAGAGAAATAGGAGTTCTATGAGCCTTATGCTACGGTTTTAGGATGGGAAGATTTTTCAACCATGTTTTCTGTTGATAGGAGGAATAGAATATATATTAATTATTAAATGTGGTAAAATGATGAAGGGGGATACTTTGTAGATTCAATATAATAGTGGGAATTAAGAAATAACTGAGTCACTGAGGAGGAATAATTGCATCACATAGACCTTGTACAATGGTTACATTCAACTCATTTTAGCCAACCTTATAGGTAACGTCAGTCATTTTTGAGGGAAATGGTGGACTGATTTTTTTTAAAAAACTACATTGATGGTTACAGTCTTTTCCTTAAAAAATAGGACTCTTCACAAATTGCATAAATAAATAGAAATCACATTTGATTAAATTAGATACATTAGAAAAAACTTTTAAATCAATTTTAGGAAGAATATTATATGAACAGGTAAAATGTACTGGATTTTAAATTTCCTTACAGCACTTAGGAATCTTCTATCACATCTATTTCCTAGTGAGCTAGTCTACGTTGTTATAAACCTTATGAATCATAATCTACTTAAGAAAGAAATGGTCTAAAAACTTGAGAATGAAGCTTGAAATTCTTCAAGCTGGGTAACTAATGCTTCCAGATGCTATATTTAAAGAAACCCCTTTCTGTTTGGTTTTTTTTTTCTCTGTTGCCACCATTATTTGTTAGTATATAGTGCGGTAAAGGCAGCAAATTAAATGCATTGAGAAAAATACATATTTTTCTTAGCTTATATTATATTGTTATAACTTATATGTTTATATTGTATTTCAATCAAGTAGATATGTATCAATACACACTAGTCTTTAAATTTATGTGACCTAAAACTACATAAAATACTTATTTCTTTCATTACTTTGCATTAGAATAGCAGTGAATTGCACAACACTCTTCTAAGAAATATATTGATAAAATACTGCTTTTAAGCACCATGTTTCAAGCCACTTATAAATGATACCTAAAGCAGCAGTTCTGGGATAAAAGGGAAGTGGATGTAGCCAGTGACATGAGAGAAATATAAAAGTATGAAATGTCTCTCCCGTTGTGGGTGAGAGAAAAACAAAACGGAAAAGAGAAGGTCAGCAGCAATCAACTGAAACCTGATCCTGAAACTCTGACGTTTCCAAAGTTCTGGTTTGCCCTTTCCCAAAGCCATGGGAGGTTTGAAAATGAGATGGCTGTGCCCGGAAAGGAAATGGGTGTGGGTTTCTGAGATTTACAGACAGCAGAAGGAGAAACCGTTGTCTCAAGTCAGGGTCAAGTTGTTGTTTTCCAGGCTTTTGGATGCTGAAGGCATCAAGGTAGGTAAGGCCAGCAGAAAGCCTGATGGTTTTGTGTCATAATTTTCATACACCAGCTCAGGCCACAAGGTATGTTGTATGTAGGAAGGTTGAAGGAAAAGGAATGGAGCCCCATTGTTTTATGTGGTAAAACCTGGTTCAAATTGCCCTTAAAGCAACTGCCAGAAACAAAGGGAAAGGAAATGCATGAGAGTCGAAAGAAAGCAGAAAGTAAGGGGAGTTTCTGGAAAGCCACCATAATAATCAGTCAGATGTTGACATCTGGCAAAGGGGCTTAATCCGATGAGTAATTGAACTTGATTTTTTTATATTTTTACCAAATATGTATGCTTAGCACCCAGACTACTAAGACAGGAAGAATTTGGAAACAAGTTCTTCTCTGAATGGTTGTTCCATGAGATACAGGAAACATCTGGAGAAAGATCAGGACATTTAATGGCTGCTCAGACAACTGGTATTTGTACTGCTTTGTTACAGACTAGAATGTGTAGTTAAAATTCATTTGAGGTTGACCCTAAATGCACAGAGCAATGCCAACGGTTCTCAGAATCTACCCTAAAACAAGGCAAAAACTACCTCAAAACAAATCAGACAAGGACACAGAATTTTTACATTTGGCACCTGCAATAAGATCTCATTTTCTTACAGTTAAATGACAACTTCCACATATGAAAACACTTAATACACAAAAAGTCATTTATTTCAAGATCTCTTTTGTTATTAAAAAATTTCCTGTTCATTGAACTTTAACTATTATCTTGTTCTTTATTTAAGTAATGTGTAAAAGAGTAAGCAATCAATGTAATTTGCGAAAGAAATACTATTTTATTTTACAATTATCTATTGATGATGCATCCTGCATATTTAGAATGATTTCATAATTTATGGTTAAACTCCCAAATTGTACTTAATAATAAAAAACACATACACAAGTGTAGAAATGAGGCAGGAATAGACAGCACCTTTTCTAAGTATCTATTTTAATATATATATATAATATATATATACATATAATATATTGGCACTATGCATCTATAGTCTCAAAATAATGTAAATCATGTGCTTAATTAAAACAAAAATACCATGAGCAAGATTATCATTCATAACCAATTTATTCAACTTAAGTATGCAAATTTAAAGTAGTCAAATGAGTTATAGGATTAATGTGGCACAATGTTGCCTTATTAATCAAAATTACATCCTCAGAAACTAGGTAAAATATGCTGAAAATAACTACAACATAATGCTAACAGTGTATTTTTCTTCAGAATGCGATACAATTGAGAATGCACAATGCCAATATTGTATGTGAATATACTTATGAGCATATGTATGCAGGGCAAGCTATGTTGCACAAAACAGAAACAAACAAAAAAAACTTCTCCCTATACTGTTGTCATATAGTATCTCTTTAATACATACTAATGAATTAATAAATTGGAGCAGCTTGCAGAAGAGAGAATGAGACATTCATGAGTAGACAAAAGAAAAGGAAATAATTCAGCGAATTAGTAATAAATAGACATATGAATACATGCAGATTGTTATTTGCAAAGACCCACAGATGGAAAAACTATGTTTGGTTGCAAAGAATTTCAACTTCAGATGTAGATTTATGTTAGTTATTAAAGTAAGGAAGGTTTCATTCATTAAAAGAACCATAAGAGGTTACGTGCTATGGCTCACCCCTGTAATCCTAGCTACTTGAGAGACTGAGATTTGTGGATGGAGATTGGAAACCAGCCCAGACAAGAAATTCCATGAGACTCTTTTCTCCAATTAACCACAAAAAAGCCTGAGATAAAGCGATGGCCCAAGTGGTAGAGCAGCATCCTTGACCAAAAAGCTCAAGGACAGCACCTAGGTAGTGATTTCAAGTATCAGGATGGATATACACACACATACACACAACTGTAACAGTTACTTTAAATAAGCAATAGGGATTTTTGTTTGTTTGTTGTCAGTCGTGGGGCTTGAACTCTGGGACTGAGTGCTGTCACTGAGTTCTTCAGCTCAAGATTAGTGCTCTACCACTTAAGCCATAGTGCCATCCAGTTTTCTGGTGGTTCATTGGAGATAAGAGTCTCAAGGTCTTTCCTGCCTGGAAACCGCAATCCTCAGATTTCAGCCTTCTGAGTAGCTAGAATTATAGGCATGAGCCACCAGCCCCTGACAAGAAATAGTTTTTATCACCTGGCTTATTGTAAGTAGCAATAAAATAGAAATAAAACAAAATGGTAAAAATACTAATACCTCAACTTCATTGACTGTAACTAGGTATTGGTATAAGTGCTTCACATGAACTAACTTAAGTCTTAAAACAACTATACACTTGAACAGGGCAAAAACCTGATTCACCAGGCTAAAAAGGAATAGATGATCATGGTGATGATGATGATGATAAAGATAGATTGAAAGATTGATGATGGATAAATCCATAATGTGGATGCATGTATTCATTTTTCCATCCTGTCCAATCCTTTCTTAGCTCATTTTTTTCTAACTACAGGTAGAGAATAGCATTTTTTGTAAGTAGGAAAAACAACATGATATGTGCCTTGTTACATGAAAATAACTTTATTATACATAATGCAGGATAAAAAAGTACATAAAATAATAAAGGGATGAGAAAAGAGATGTGCTGTTGAGCTTGACTCTCTATGTAACTTTATAGTCACCTGAAACTAAGATTGGACTGAGTTGCCATGAGAACTGGAGAGACAATGAAGAACATAGACAGGTTCAAATATTTTTTTTCTTTAAAGCCATTCTTTTCTGCATGCCCTAAATCTCCAGGCCCTGGGACAGAGCCATAGTCATTCCTTCCTAGATGCCAAATTGGCTTCTGACATCTTGATAGCTCCCTGGCTTCTTAGAGCTGCTGTGATTCCTGTTATTCCATCACACAGAGTATGCTGCAATTGGTCACGTTGTGGTTTTCAGGCTTAAACCAGAGCACAAGATTGTGTTCCACTCTTCCTGCTATTTAGAAGAAGAAAACAAATAAATCAAAGGCAATAAAGAATAGACATGTTTAAATGGGAAATACTATTCTTTTGTCCATAAATATCTGCAGATTAAACCATACTGAATATGAAACTGTCAAGTGCACAGCCTGCAACACTGGTAGATTGAAATAAATTCAAGATTTTATATTATTGTTATCCGCTCCATTTCAAACTTTATTCAGTTGGCCTTCCTTAGACGTCCTCTGATGAAATAATAAGAAGTTCCTAATGCTTGCTGTGCTTCTTTACTCAGTAAATATTTACAGAGAACCTATTATGGGATTGGCACTACAAAAATCACGGGACAGGGCTGGGAAGGTGATAGAGTGCTTGCCTTGCTTGCATGTGGCCCTGGGTTTGATTCCACAACACCACATAAGCAGAAAAAGCTGGAAGTGGCGCTGTGGCTCAAGTGGCACTGTGGCTCAAGCTAGCCTTGAGCTAAAGAGCTGAGGGACAGTGCCCAGGCCCAGAGTTCAGGCCCTACAACTGACCACAAAACAAAACAAAACAAACACCCCAAATCATGGGACAACCAATTGCTCAGTGGACAGACTAGTTCTTTTTTTTCACAATATGATAACAATCAAGTTTGGGTGGGGAGAAAGGAGTGCAAAAACACAGTTAAAAGCCCAAAGTCTGAAATCAGAAGGCTAATTTAAAAATCCAATCCCTGCTTCTCATTAGCATTAGTTTCTCCTTCATATCTCTAAGAGTCTTCTCTGAATCTTTAAGTTAAGATAGTAATATTCGCTGACTAAGCTGATTCATGAGACTGATTAAGAACTATGTCAGTGCTGAATGTTGGTGGTGGGTGCTTGTATTGTAGCTACTTGGAAGAATGAGCAGGTCAGCTCAGTGAAATCAAGGCTTGAGTCTTACTCCAGCAATATTTCACCAACCTCACCAACATAAGGCCCACTGTTTAAACTCCAGTACAAAAAATGTTATTTCAGTAAACTAAGTTAGAATAGTAATAGTAATAGACTACCTACACAGAACATAGCAAATATTCCATGAGTATTGAAGCTTTCACTGTTACAGAGCATCGTCACGAGAGCTTTGAGTAAGTTGCTCAAAAGATGAGACAATTCTGAGGATGAAATGAGGACAATTCTATCTTCCTTTACCACAAACCTTGTTCCTCATGAGTAGTACTCTGTGTTTAGATGTAAGAAGACATGTTGATGTACGTTTAAAGAAAGATTGGATGATAACATTTTTAAAAGTAGTTCCTGTACTAGCTCTACCCTAGCTATTATGGTATGGAAGGAAATAGAAATGGCAGATGACAGAAAAGAGAGTTTAGCCCAGGCACTAAATAGCCTAGAATTATCCATGCTCAGTTCTCAGTAGTTACTCTTAATAGCATTTTCAAGAATTAAATTGTGTAATGCTTACAATATAGCTCTGGTGGTGAGTTTCACTATTTTCTATTTTAAACACTTTACGATTCAGTAAATGGAGGACTAAAGAAATAAATGACTTTACGGAAGACTATACCATAAGAGGCGTAGCCTCTATAGCTGTGAGCAGAACTTTTAAACTATATACAGTAACAAACCTTTTGCTTGCCAGTGCAATTAAAATCAGTGAAAACATTGCATACTATCGTGTTTTAATAGATAAGTGAGAATTCTGAGTCACTTCCTTCATGTAAAAAGCAAAAAGAGAACTGCTGTTTTCCTAACAAACTTAATGTACTAGTGTGTACATTTAATATCAAGAAGAAAAAAATTGAAGACAAGAGAGATGTATTCTATACTTAATAGACCAAATAAATAACTGAGATCTAGGTTATTAATTGTTAGAAAGTAATCACTAAAGAAGAGATTAATATCATCAGTTACCTTTGGATCATGTTAGATTGTTAAGCTCAGCATTTGTCTAAATTATATGTATGAAATGGTGATCAGTAATTGGAAGCCATATGGGTTTGAACTTTAAGGCAAAATTTCTAACAACTTAACCGAATCTTCGTAACTTGCCCAAATACAGTTGGCATTGGGCAAGCGAATAAGCCAGCATTTTCAGAAATATTCCAATTAGGCCCCCTGGCCCTCTGATAGGAGCATGAGAGGTACAGATTACTTGCTTTGTTTGCTGATGAGAGACAGCGTCTCCCCCTAAGAGCAAGCTGGCCTGAGTCTTACCATGTAGCTCAGGCTAGCCTCAAACTCACAATCCTCTTGTCTCAGTCTCCCAGAGCCACCATGCTCAGCTGTCATTACATTTATTTATTTTTTTATCACAGTAGAATAGAGTAGGGGAAAGATTATCAGAAGATAAATGCATCCATTTCCATTTGGAAAACCCTTGAAGATATGAACTGTGTAACATGTGGAAAAAGGAAAAATGAAAGCTTATTTAGCACCTGGCATTCTCAAGTCTGCTGTCAGACACAGGTGTGTGCATGCAGGAGGGCTTGTAGCCCCTCAGACCCGGGCTTCATGTAGGATAAGTACTGTGTTCTAATACAGACGACCATCTGCAGGTGAACAATGAGGTCATCCTGTGGTGCTCTCCTGACATTTTATCAGCTGCATAATGGCATTTGATATAGCTAAAACATGGCAGTTTTAGAAGCATGGGGGCATCACAAAAGAGAAGTGCATTGTGTACAATGAGTCATGCTCCACAAATCTTTGTACATTAAGGATGAAATGAAAGAAAAAGAACAAGATCAAGTAACTGAGAACAGAGAGTGAGAAAGTTCTCATCCTGGCCTAAGATCACCTTCACTTTGGGTAGGAGGAAGCCGGCTTACACACTCTGTGATGAACTTTCCACAGAGATCCGGTAATCCTCAGTAGTTCAAGTTCTGGATCAAATGTTAGTCTGATAATACTTCCTATGGAGCCAAAGTACTTTTCATCTGGGAGTCACCTTGCAGAAGGGGTTAGTGTCTAAACACTGCAGCCTCTTCTTAGTTACCCTGAGGTTTGGATCCTGGCCAAGAAGGAAGTACAAGAATAAACATGACCAAGGCGAAGAGTTCGATGAGAAACCCTCAGAATATTTGGAGTGAAGAAAGGAAAAACAATCTGAAACCCGAGCATATCCAGAAAATTAGTTCATTTATGTAACCCACAGTGATTGGCAGAAATCGCTGGCATGGTGAACAGATCCTTGATCAAGAAAATGGACACACCCCAAGGGAAAAGGAGCCTTAGAAGGAAATGCATCTACAATGTTCTTTACACCTTTGTGGCTTTTAGAGACAAAAGAAAACATGACACTCCTGCCACAGCCATGGTTAGACAAGGCCAATTTCCTTAGCGTATCTCAAAAACCTTGTTTTCTATTATGACTGATGTAAGCATCTTACCATGATGTGTAGATCTTCTAAGATGCAGATTCAGCCTATTCTCCCAAGTTCTTTCTTTCCCCCCATTTCTTCTTCCCTATTGCTCTTATACTCTCATGCACAATTCTCTGAATTGTGCCTGAATTTTCCCTTTCCTGTATGTTTATCTCAGTCCCAAGAGACCTCCATACTTCACCCACTTCACCCACACCCACAAAATCCTCTTTTCTCCTAAAATGAATCTCACATGTTCTCTATGGGGAGGTGGATCTCAATACGGATGCCACTCAGTGTCACGATTTAATATAAACAAATTCATAATCTATTTTGTACAGACAAAAGTCTAAGACTTCCTAGGTATACTAACTCAGTTAACCCTCCAAGCAACCTCACAGCATGGATATTAATAGTGTTTGTATCTTACCATGTGAAGTGAGAGTAAATGGTTTTCATTCCATCATCCCACAGGTAGACAGCAGAGCTGGCATTTCAACTCACAGAGCATGCCTATCATAATGCATGTGTTATTTCATTCACATTCCAATTATAGCAGCAGTCATGCCTGACTTAAATGTCTGCTAAGGTACCTCTATCTGCAGCAAGAGCCTTGAAAACAGAGTTTGAGCAATAACTGTTTGTGTTTGGAGTCGCACAGACTATAGATCATAGAGGCTAGATAACAAATAACAGGACAAGTAAGCCAAACAAATCAGGAAATAGGAGATGTGAATATATTAGGCAAATTTTGTGGTAGAGACAGAGTATGAAAGAGCATACTGAAAAAAATATTGTTTTATTTGAGGACTGTTTTGTGTTCGGCTGTATACTCTCCTCTCCCACACCATTCCTAGTAAAATAGAGAGCTTAGTAAAAGAAATAACAGAGGAAAGAATGATCTCAGGAGGAGGCAAGAGAGCATTCTAGGATCAGAGGAAGAGCTGAGCATCATTTTATTGGAAAAAAAGGCACAAAGTATGTCAGAGCCAGTTAACATCGAACTTCGGCTTGTTGTTGGGCTATGATGAGCATGGGTTTTAGGTAAGAAGGGATCTAACAGGACTCCTTTGTGTGAGGTAGTGTTCAAGACAGTCCACAGATTGGATTGAAGGAGGAAGTTATGGATTCTCTCCTCTGGAATAAGAGAACCTGAGAACTAGGTCAGATCTCTAGCCTACGATGAACGCCAAGTATAATCCACAAAGAAGAGAGGCCACCAGTGTCCTTGCATACAATGTTTTATGTCACCTGTATTGCTACTGAAACAGGGCAGAGCAGTACCCACTCCAAGCTGCTAAAATTTAAGTATTCACTGACAATTGCCTAGGAAGGCTACAGAAAGTACAGAGAAAATATGATACAATTGTCAACACCTACAATTTTTATAAGGAACTCTAGCAGCAAAGGATAGAAAATGTCTTTTTCAGTTTATTAGCTTCTTAACTCTCTAATGTCTTCCTTTCCACAAGGAGTGAGAGACAGACTGATGAGAGGTGATAAAGGTGGATTTTTGGATTGTGTTTACTGTCAACACTGAAGAGACAATTAGGTGATTTTTTTTCCTCTTGTAGTCTATTTTTACTGGTCTCCCTATCTAACTATCTATCTATCTATCCATCTATCTATCTATCTAACTATCTATCAGCTGTCATCTCTATGCTTATTATCTTTATCTAGTTCTCTATTTTATCTCTTTCACTCTCACTCTCTCTCTCTCTCTCTCTCTCTCTCTCTCTCACACACACACACACACACACATACACACACACAATAACTTCTCCTCCCTTCTTCCTTGTCCTGCTCCCTCTGTCTTTGAACAGCATGGTCACTATGTACTGGTTTCACATGTGATAAGCAGATCTAGAATGTTCTGTTCCTCTCTGCTTTCTCTGTTAATCTTCTCCATCTTACATTGAATGAATTACAAAATTGACTCTTCCTTTTGGGACTCTATTTCATAATAGAATATTTTTAATGTAGTAATGAGAGAAGATGGTTCTATTGGTACCTGGGGCCTTCCCACCATGAACACCAGGACTGAACAAAATTGAAGTGATATATTAGGCGATGGTTCATTAAAAAAAGGATTGTTTAAAGGGATCCTGAAGCAGATAGTAAAGCTAAAACTTTAGGAAGGTATCTTGTTAATAGATTCATTAATCCATAGACTAGATTATCAAGAATAAATTACAGGACTAATTTGGTTAAGTAAGAGGAGAGATAAAGACACAAACCAATGAGTTTGAGATGTAATTATATTCCCATAAATAACCAAGAGTGTCATACCTTAGAAATGCGGTTTATTTAATACAATTAGATTGTGTTGACAGCAGAGCTTGATAGAAATCCTGAACCTTTTCCCTTCCACTTTGGTAAGCTTATTTAGATAAAGGAAAATACTCTGTGAAAGTGGCTTAGGGAACTTTTAGCAAATGAGTAAATTTTGGAGCTAGAAGATCTGATTTCAAATAGTGTGTCTCTTAGCAAAGACGATGTAACATATGCAAATCCCTTAACTTCTGGGATCTCCACATTTCTGGAGAAAATCTTAGCTAAGTAATCCCTCTCCTCCTCCTTTGGTCATGCTGATGAACAAGATAAAGTAAGCACCACAATATAACTTTTGGTAGAAGAGTACAATAAACAAGAACTATGGTAATCAAGACTTTTTTGTCCTTTAGAAATTATTTTAATGTCACATAATACTAATAGTTTAGGTTACAAATTTCAGGGAGGTAAAAATGTAAACAGGATTCTGAGTGAAGACACAATGATGTGACTTTGGCCTATTTTTAAGTGACAAGGCTAAGGTGAAGTAAGACAGAATCCCTCAAACTTAGAAATGTCATTTGTGACATTCATCGAAGAATAACTGAATGAAAATATTGAATGTTATGATCAGATCTTTCACAGAAATTCATTGGCAATACACTTGCATGGCGTAAACCTTACTCTCTAATTCTGCACCAAAGGGATAGAAACATCCAGGGGTAACTACTCTGTATAACATTTGATAGAGACCACAAATAAGGATTTTCTTTTCTGCAAGTGATTTAATCTAGTTTACCCAGTGGGAAAGCTCTAAAGGCAATCATTTTGTTTTCCTTAGTTGAAGCTATTAACTGTAATTGCTTTTGTTAATAACACTTTACTTATTATAATCAAAGCTCAATTTTTTTCACTTATACCCTGGGGCCAGTTTACAGCGGACCAATTTATAAATTGATGAAAAACAATTAATAAGAACTTGAAAAAAACATTAATGATCTTATCAACAAAGTGCTATGTGATCTCCAATTGCAACATGTGTAATATGGAGTGGAATAGTTAGACTCAGTTAGTGCAGTGAGCTCCCTCAGTATTGATCAAAGATATTTCACTAGCAAAAGAAAAGTTTCTAAGAGCATTTTCCAATTAAGCTTAACAGGCAGCATTTTCTTTGAATATATTGGAGGTCAGATGGAGTCTATGATCATTTCTGAGGTACGTTGGCCTCCAAAGAGAAAAACCACAGTATCCTAAATAGAAAATACTTCATCTACTCTCTTACTCAGGAATGCAATGTGTGAAGGCTGCAACCTCCATACCAAACTCAGAACCTCTCTGCCCATAAATCCTCCCCCCACCAACTCCAGACTCAAGTTCTGTTCCTAAAGGTTGCTGAATGGTTTGGGACATTTTATTTTATTTTATTTTATTTTTTGCTCTTATCTTTGTCTAAAACAGTGGTGTCTTCAACACATTCTTTTTGTATGTGCTTGTTTCAGTGCTGGGATTGCATTTAGGACACATTGGTCTGGCTTGACTTGCACTCAACACTGGTGTTCTACCAATTTAACAGTGCCACTTCCAACTTTTTGGTGATTAATTGGAGATAAAAATCTCCCAGACTTTTCTCTCCTGGTTAGCTTTGAACTGTGACTCTCAAATCTTAGCCTTTTAAAGAGCTAAGATTACAGGTGAGGAGCCATCAATGTTCAGGTATGAACACACTCTTTTAGTTAGATTTCATCTCTAAGACAGTGTTTCCTAATCCCACTTTGTTTTTAAAAATATTTGTACCATCATATATTAATTGTTCAAGGAGGGACTTCATAGTAATACTTCTATACATACTACCAATGTACTCTGATACGACTCTCCTCCACCATCTCTTTCCCTTATCAGCTTCACTACTTCTGTGCCATTACAAAAACCTTTTGCAAAATCTATTACATCTGGAATAATTGAGTTTTTAAAAAAAAATATTTCCATTAAGTATTTGTACAAAGGAGTTGCCATTCAATGGAACATACAGTGCTCCTCCCCTTTCCCTTACTTTTCTTAATTTTTAGGTTATGTATTGTATTTTTTCCATTTAACAAAGCAACTTATATATACAATGCATCTTGATCTGTATCATCCCTTCAAAATGTCCTCTACCCTTCTACCCTACCTTCCCTTATTTTTCTCAATTCTGTGATATTTACAATGCACTCTTGCCTGCATTGTACTTCTTCATCCTGTTCATTCTTTTACCCTTCTTTGACTCCCTCCCACTTGCAAGTACCGATTTCCTGATACTTATTTTTGGGGTGGGGTTTGACTTAGTCTTTCTTAAAGAGTTATACTATTTGTGCTCTCCATAGAGTCTATTATAATTAAGTAAATACATTTATCACCACTTGGATACCACCCAATGTGTTTACTTATAGATTTCTAGCTACATTCTAGTTTCCACAAATGAAGGAAACCATGCAACCTGTGTTTCTCTGGATCTGGCTTACTTCATTAAATATAATTTTTTCCAAGTCTTTTCATTTCCTTACAGCTGGTACAATATCTTCCATTGTGTATATATACCACATTTTCTTGACACATTCTTCCATGGAGGGGGCATCAGTGCCAATTCCATACCTTGGCTATGGTAAACAATGCTGCAATGAATATGGTTGTCCTGGTAGCTTTAGTGTGGCCTGTTTGTGCTCTATTGGATAAATGACGAGGAGTAGAATTGCTGGGTCATAGGTAGCTCTATGTTTAGCCTTTTGAGGAATCTCCATACTACTTTCCAGAGTAGTTGAATACATTTACACCACCAAGAGTGTAGTAGAGTTTCCATTTGACCAAATCCCCACTACTATTTACTTCTGTTAGTTTCCTTGATAATAGCCTATCTAACAGAGTTAAGGTAGAACCTCAATATTATTTGATCAATATTACTATCTCTTTAATGGTCAGAGATGTTGAACATTTGTTCAAGTGTCTATTGGACATATTTACTTCTTCTGGGAAGTCTTTTTCTATTAGCCTATTTATTAATTACATAGTTGTTTCTTTGAGGGTTTCATTTTTTGAGTTCTAAGTATATTTAGATATTAAGCCTTTGTGTGGTGCATAGATGATAAAAAAATCTCCCACTCAGTGATCTTTCTGTTTATCTTGTGAGTTATGTCCTTTGCCATGCAGAAACTTTAAAGTTTGCTGTGATCCCACTAATCAATTCTTTCTTTAAACTTTTTATTCAGTCTTTAGTTTATCTCCATACTGCTAAATGGCCAGAATCACAGTAGGCACTCAAAATACTAGTGAAACAAGTGGATTATTTGGTAAACTACTGATATCCTATGAAATATTAGGACAATTTCTTCTTTATGCCTTCTTTTAGAAGGAATTCGGAATTGCGAATGGTACCTGACCCCCTTTATATATATAACTTCCATCTCTGTAGTCCTCCGTGTCACTAATACAGTTCAGTAACTGGAATCTGAGGACCAAGTAAAACAGTGTGTTTGAATACAAGAATCTGCTTAGTTTTAGGTCCAAGAAGACAATTATGTGTTTGCTTTCTTCAAAATATTTTCTAATATCAGCAAGAGAATAGGAAAACCTGAACATATTTTTACTCTCAAGTGTGAAAAATATTTGATGGCATGTTTTCTACTTTGTAGCTGTGTAGTATCACATAAGTTCAGATAAAATACTTCATCTATTCTGACAACACTTTCCTCTATGATGATTAATTTAAATATATTTGCCATATAGGATTATTGCAGTAATTAAATGAAGTTATGCATATCCAGAGAAGGATTTCAGTAAATAATTAAGGAACTATTATTAAAATGTGTTTCATTAATATGGAGGGGCTGACACTGTTTTGACAAGAAATGTACTCATTATCTTACTTATGTAACTGTAAACCCTCTGTGCATCACCTCTACAATAAAACAAAATAAAATTTAAAAAACAAATAATAGCTTTGGCATGATATTCTTCTAGAATATTTTTTATCCCTGTAATAATGGTAGAGCTTCTCTTCCAGGGCACTGTACCTGTATCACAAGTCACCTGTTCCTTTCTACTCCCATAACCTAGAACTGTAGGCAATATCAACCCATGGAACTGGGACTTTGTCACATGTACTGGGTATTCCAGTTTATTTTCCATGTCTAATGTATCCTTCACTCATAAAAGTTACTGTTTAGGTAATGAATGTATATATATATATATATATATATATATATGTATGTATATATGTGTGTATATATATGTATATAACAGATATACAAGGATATACACATGCATACAAATATTCATATATGTACATATATATGCTTTGATTTCCTGGATTTGCATCCTTAACATATAAATCTTCTTCTTTCATACCAAGTTAGAATGATTATCTACAAATTTCTGGGTAGAGAAAGAATCTGGTATTCATCTACTTATTCTTGTCATAAAACCAAATATCCAAAGGTAAAATTCAGAATGGCTTCATCACCATGATATCATGAGTCATTGATGTTGAGCTGATTTTGTCTATAAACCTTAACCCCATGACATATGGACAATTACGCCTCAAGACTGAGCTTAGAAATTATTTCCTTTGTAGACAATTCAGAGTTTCAAAAAGGAGAATAAGATCTATCCTCTACCTCTACAACTGCTTTCAAATTTATTCCATGGACAAACATTTTTTTCTTTTCACAGTAGACATTTATAGATGGCCTTGTATATTAATAGCAATGAAAGAAAAGAGCAAAAATGAAAAATCAAAAAATATTGAATCTTTATACACACATTATATGAAATAAAACAATACAAGAGCTCTCTTCCGGGCCAGCAGATGGATGCTTCCATTCAGTTATCTTTTAACACACACACACACACACACACACACACACACACAGAGTCATCATTATTTTTATGCCATGCAGCTTAACCAACTACTTCCAAATGTTAACAGTCATTTACATGTCCCAATGACATCTCACCATACCTCTGTGGTCAGCTGGAGACCAACTGATCTTGGCTCTACTTAACTCTGCTGTTAGATTACAGTAGTGACCACCTTAACTGTGGTCTCATGAAAATGGAGACTGAGCACAATTGTTTGAGTCCATTTAGCTCTGGCAATATGTCTGTTAACATCCAAATCCTTTGAGAAACTCTTAATTGAACTAAATAATTCACAGCTCAATATAATGATATAGTCAAAACCTGAGTGGATTGGAAATATATAATAAGGGTCTGTGTAAGTAAAGATTTTCAATCCATTCAACTTCCTATGAAATGTTTTATCTCAAGGAATTATTCAATAATTGTTATAATGCTTAGGTTCATGCATGTTAAGAATTTTTTAAGACCACATATAAATAATCACACGTTAAATTTGTAAATTCTAGGCATTTAGAGTTTGCTTTTATACAATTTTTTGAGAATAGTGAATATTTTCTAAATTTCTTCTTTAATATATTATTTGTTTTTTCTTTTTTATTAATAAGTTTTTTTATTGTGAAAATACCATACAGAGGGGTTACAATTACATGAGCAAGGTAATGAGTACATTTCTTATCAAGCATTGTTGCCTCCTCCTTTGTTTCCCCTTACCATCCCTTTCTTCCCATCTTCCCCGACCCATTACCCTGACCCCTGCCCCCACCGCTGCCAAGTTTGTAAAGTTTGTTTTCAACATAACTTCTTGTACATTAAATTGTTGCAATGGGTCCACCTATATCCCTATTTAGACAATTTGTTTTTTTCCTTCCCCTCCCTAAACTATACCAACATCAAATAGAGTGAAAACAGGGGTTATACTTCTCTGAAGAGGAATGAAAGATGGTCAAATAGACACATGAAGAAATTCTCAACCTCTCTAGCCATAAAAGAAATGCAAATCAAACAACATTGAGATACCACCTCACCCCAGTTAGAATGGCTATAATCAAGAACTCTAATAACAACAGATGCTGGAGGGGATGTGGACAGAAGGGAACC
>NW_012267224.1:5879049-5947953 GCF_000151885.1 Dipodomys ordii
ACACACACACACACACACACACACACACACACACACACACATACACACAATGGAATTCTTTAACATTTTATATTCATTGCAAAGACAATATTGCACTGAGGAAAGTAAGTGTGAGAAATTCTGCCACTAATTAACTTTAAGACCATCAGCAAAGTATCTCAAGTCCTTTTGGCCCTGGTCTCTTCTGTTAGGGTTTGCACTGGAGAATTGCATTTTCTTCCATTATTTCAAGCACATGAGTGTATGTTTACTGACATGGAAGCAAGCCAGTGTCTCATTTTCTTTTTCTTTAAAAATTTTATTGTTGCTTCTAATTAAGAGTACTTAGCACTAAAAATACATTTGTACCCAAAATTAGGGTCATGTTTAAAGCTATTGATGATATCTAAATGTTTCCTAGATGAAACTAGAGTTAAAGCTCACTTTGTCTCCAATGCTTGGCTATGTTGTCAAATGTGGAGGGTCTTTGGCTAGAAGATCAAGATTATTCATGATTCCAGATTTCAAATCATGTTCTAATCAGTGAGGATTTGTGGCACTGGATTCAGCACACAAAGCTTGTTTACTTCTCAGGTTTGTATGGAAATCCAGAGTATGTTTTGTAAATGGGATAGTGTTCATTTTCTAAAAGTTGGCACAATTGTGAATGTTTGTTTGGGAAGTTAACATGACATATGCTTTTCACAGTGACATATCAGTAAACTTTTTATAGAGCGTTGCAATTCTTCTAACACACCACAGCTGAGATCTGATTCGTTCTGAAATCCCAAGTGACTGTAAACCAAAGAATTATTATTGTTTTTAGCCCTAATGTGTTTTCTTCCTAATGACCCACAGCCTTAAAAGTCACACCAGAGCAAAACGGCAAAAACTTTTTCTTTATTTTCCAGGCCCCAACAGGGCAAGGCACATTCTAGAAGACTACTTGTGGGTGACTAAAATTCCATTTAAAACATCAGCTGCCTTTGATCAGAGCAGCTTTCTTACTTTTAATTGTTTCCAGAGTGCTGGTTTGAAAATTTGTTATATTGCACATCACATGCAATGGGAATTGATGGCTGAATTCACGGCCTTAATTTTTGGCTCAGAAAGGAGTTCTGCTTACTTCACTTAAGAAACGGAGCTTTGGGCCAAGCAACACTAAGGTGATTGTGGTTGCTGTCTCTTCTCACCCATACCCAAAATAACAAGAAAGGAATTGAGGGATCCTTTAGGAAAGTGCGAGATAATTGGTTCCTGGCTCCTTTTCGTTGGTTGCACTGACTTTAATCAAAGTAAATTTGGTTGTTCTTTTTTCATTCTTTATGGAGATTGGTAGATATAAGTCCTATAAAGTTTTCTCTTAAGTATCTAGCAGACAGAGAATAATCAGCATTAAAGAAAATCACCTTAAGACATGTCACAATCCTTCAATGCGTAGGGGTACAAATTGGTTTCCCCAGACACCTACTGAAGAGCAACACTGAGAGAAAACCCTTCCTTATCAACCCAAAGCTCAGCACTTTTTCCTGGTAACCCTTATGACTTTGCAGTAGAGCTCACACAGTCCCACAGATCCATCCACAACTTGTATGTATACAACATTTAGAACTTACCTCTACCATCAATGTCAGCTCCCTCACATACTTGTTCTGATTACCAGTAAGTCTTCATCAGCTGGACAGATATCTCACAGTCATTCTGAATTCAGTGTGGCCCCCTATTCAATCCTTACTCTGTCTACCCCACACCCATCTCCATTCCCATTTCTTTATATACTTTTAAATTTTGAGAATGGCTCTCTGTGTTAGCTTCCCACCCAATTCCAAGAACCTGAAAAGTCCTTTTACATGTTGCTTCTAGTCTGCTGAAACATACAACCAATTTGTTACTAGACCTTACATTTCCTATAGTATATTTTCTTTCAATTCATCCTACATTTCTGTTTATGGTGTAGAAACAGACTTGTTTAACGAGACCCTGAGTCTCCGAACAGGTAGTACCAATCCATTCTATATTTTAACACTGGATTATTTTCCTCACAAATATTTGTTTGTGCCTCCTCCAGATTAGAGTTAGTACTGCCCATGGGCCAAAAGTTACATCCCCATTAGATTACATAGTCATTTGCCAATTCTAGACACTATTTTGAATCTTGTTTTCTTCCAATTCTGCTTCTGTTACCCTGGGTTCCCCATGATAATTATGTGCACTCACTTCACTGACCTGTACAACCTTGATGCTCTGATTCTGCTCTAACCCTTGTTAGGAAATCTGTCTTTAGATATATTAAAAAAAATCAGTTCTAGTAACATCTTTTGTAACTTCTTAAAACAAAGCCAATTTTTCTATTTCTACTGAAGCATGTATCAATACTCTTACCAGACATCTCTGCTTGCATATTAAAGTTCAAATATGAACAAACATTTCTGCACCTAAGAAATTACTAGTCCTAATTAAACCAGGTCATTGACCAGCCTGGACACAGTGTGTGGCACTATTTGCCTGTATGTTTTCTTTGCCAGAAAATGAGTTCTTAAGTCCATGAGAGATTTCACATATATTTGTAGTCCCAAAAATGTTAGTACATCATCTTCAGGATAAAGAATATATTTAATATGCTAATAATGTTTAGCTCTTTTCTGTTGGATCCTTAGTGTCTTCATTAATAACTCAATTCTTTTAGACTTACATAGAATACATCCAAGAGAAACAGTGATCTGCCTAAACTTTTACAGGCAGCCTGCACACAGATGTTTTTCTGATTAGAAAACTATGCTTATTCTACCATGAAAACTGAGTAAGTGAATGACTGGTATATATGTGATGTGTTAGACTGAGTGTTTTTCTACAGACAAACTGATTTGAGAAGCAAAATGATTAAAATCTGATAAGCAGTTAATTACTGGGTCTTCCACTCAATTAAAATTTGAAGCAGTTATTTGTTTGAATTAGACATCTTCAAACAAGATTGACTGTCTAGATATCACAAGTACAAACAAAACAACAGATAACATTATTTTTTATAAGAAGCAAACAAGATAATTTAGAAAGGAGCACCAATGAGATTTTCCAGTGAGCATATTTATAAACCACAATCACATACCTATTTTTAAGTACCCTAGTTCTTCACCAGGAATAATTTCTCCCCAGAGGAGAGTTGACAGCATCTGCAAACATTTTTAATTTTCAGAAACAGAGGGTTAGAGTCCCGGGAAGATGTTAAATATCTTACAAAATACAGAAGAACTATACAACAAAGAATCATAGAGTTAAAAATTTCATAAGTTTGAAGGTTAGGAAATCCTAGTGTAAACTTGGGAATAGGTAAAGCAAACAATATTAAATGTATTTTAAAGAGCTCTATTATAAGAAGAAAATATTTACACAATACTATACACAGATATACATATAGACACATCAATGGTTTAATACCACTGAAATACGTTCTATATATGAATATTTGCGTGTACATGTGTTTTACGAGTTGAATGGTTAAACTAAAGGTGATATTTACAGAATACTAAATTAGCAGCCAAGTTTTTTATTTATTATAAATATTTTTATATTGTTCTAACAATTCAAGATATAAGTTGTTTTTAACCAGTCTTATCTGGTGATTTGCAACTATGAAGATCCAACACAACAACTACACAGATTTTTGTTACTTGTGTAACAAAAAATGCTATAATTCAACCATTGAAAAAGAATGAATGAATTTTAGTCTATTTGATTTAATGGATCATTTGTGAAACTTTGAAGATATTTCATTTTAAAAACTACTGCTTTCTTTACACTAGGAGAGAGCCTTATAAAATGTCACTTCAGTATTAAACCAATTTCATATTATGAATAGATCATAATGAATTTAATAAATGTTCTAAAACTGAATATTTGGGATTTTTCATCTACATTTGCTCTAAGAAATAATACATTGATGCACATAAATTTTCAGCCCCTTTTCTGATTGTTTGCTTGGGAATGAGTCCATGAACTATAATGTTGGGGTCAACATGAAGCCATTTATGGTTTAAGGTTTCAGTGAAATAATCCATAAAACAGAAATAATAAACTATAGCTTCTCCCTAGTTCATAGTATAAAAGGGTCATGGAATAGGGATTTATTAACATAAACCATAGACCAGGCATCCAACTGTGAAGTTATCTCTGCATGTGCAAATAGAGGTGGGGGGCAGAATACACAAAGGCAGTGTTATAGAAATAGACCTGTGCATGTTTATATTCACTCTGCTTCAAAAGCTATGCGACATATAATACCTCCTTTCAGGTACAATGTGAAAGACAATTCCAACGATATCTGTTGTGGTTGATTTCTACTTTGCACACATACACAGGTAACAAAAGAAAAAAATGTATTTCCAGAATATAATTTACAAACTATACATATCCCATACAAAACTAATTTAGTAAAAAATATTTGCCCCAGAACAATGTTTTCTTTCATTGTTTACTGTATAGTTGCTGTGTTGGATCTTCATAATTGCAAAGCACAGATAAGATTGGTAAAAGCTGAGAACCAGAGCTATTCTGACCATGTAAATGGTATAGCATGTAGAAAATCCAGCATGTAAATTGCTCATTTTTATGAACTGAACAAGCAAGCCTCAGTCTAACTGTGCTGAGCATCTTATCCATAACCTTACTAAATATGTCTATCAAAAGTAATAAGTAGATATAGAAGTTGCTGCATTGCATAAATTGTATTCATTGTATACATTCCCTGCATTGTATGTATTTTTAAGTCTGACTGTCTACCCAATAGTGTAGTCCATCCTGGAAAACTACACCTTCTTCATAGGATTGACTTGTGATTGCCCTCAATCTTGTTCCTTTTGTTACAAAAGTCCCAAGGACATACATGCAAATCCTGTTTTAGGGCTACATACAGGACAGAGATTAAAGCATATTGTTCCTTTTAGCCTGTGTCCTGGAATACTTGAAAGTGTCCTCCATCTTATTCTATAACTTCTCCTATGAATGAGAGTATAACCGGAAACAGTTGTTCAGAGACCAAGGGAAGGTCATCGTAAGGAGCACTGGTGGGGGTGTGCTGTGCACAGGTGATAGCTGCAGACCACACTGTCTGGTTTCTAAGTGCTGCGAATTTTGTAGTTGCTGCTGTTGTTGTTGTTTGAGTTATTTCTTCAATTAAACATAATTGTGGGTCTTATACATTTTTACAAGTATATGGGGTGCTTTTATCATATTTATTTACCATTACCTATGTGTACATCCCCTACACTTTCCTATTGATTGGTCTTTTATTCCCAAGTAGTTGCTCTTCTGAGTAAAGTTGGATACTTATCTGAGTTATTTCACTTGACACATTCTCAAATTCCATCAATTTCCCTCCAAATATCATGACTAACTAATATATATGACTATACACAATTTGTCATACATATGTGGCAAAATTTCTTTATCCATCCCTGATAGATATCTATACTTATCCCATGACAAGGCTTTTGGGAATAGACCTAAAGAATAAAATGGACCGTAAAGTGATATACATATATATATATATATATATATATGTGCATGTATATGTATTATATGTATACCTCTCTATATATGTATACCTCTATCTATCTATCTATCTATCTATCTATCTATCTATCTATCTATCTATCTATCTATCCATCTATCTATCTACATATATAAGCTATGACCCGAAGAATAAAAGGCAACATAGAACAAATATAGCTGTATATCGAAGGTTTTTACAATACAATTCACAATTTCCTGAGTCATTCTAATCCTCCTGCACATTGACACCCAAGCCCTGAATGACTGGTTTTTGAGTATCATAATTTGGTCACTTATGGATGTTTTACTAAGTTTATATTTAAAACTCATGGGATAATAGTCTCTACTAACATCAGTGAATACATGTGCATATACAATAGAATTCTACCTGTATAACAGATGTTCAAACTGCAAATATTTGATACGACTTACTGTATTATTAGTGCTTACCATAGGGCAGGAAATATGCTAGACATTAGCAGTGCAAACAGTTATCGCTTAAGGCTCACACTAAGTGAGATGAAGTGACTTACACGGGTCATGAGCAACGAGGGTTTGGCAGATGCATCTCTCATGACATTTAGTCTTTAAAAATACGCACTATCACATTGATGAAAATGAACTAAGCAACTCAAGAGCAGCGATGAGAGGGAGCAAATGAGAGGGAAAGAGGGAACAGCTGACACTAAACAAAAGGAAAGAAATGTACATGTCACCCGATGTGGAAGAAATAGCTGTTTTGTCAAAGCTCGTAGAATTCACACTTTATAGGCCATGATATGACAATTTGCCTCATGAAGGTTAGAATGCTTGTGTGATGTTAATGATCTCACAATACTGTGAAATTTATGAAACTTAAGTAATCACTTACTCACAATAAAAATTATAAAAAGACTCAAAAAAAATAAAAAATGTCCACTATTATCACGCTCATGGCTATAAGACATTTGTTTCTTATGTCTTTTTTCTGTCCACTTACTTTTCATAGTGAATTCCTTGAAAATTCAGCTCAACTACTACCACTACTTTCCTCTGCCATTACCACTGCGCATCAAGAAATACCTGTACATTTCTCTAACATAGCATATTGCTGTATTAGTAGTCATAGCAACATGAGAGACATCATCTTGTCTTTATTTTGTTTCTGCCATCATTCCCCATCTTATTCATCTCCTACTTGCCAGGTGGACGTTGCTCTGAATTTGAAAGCTATAAAACTCAGTGCCATTATTATAATCTCTGTCTTTTAGATTTGGCCCAAGATTTATCTGACAAAAAAAGGTGACCTCATAATTTAAGGAGTTTACTATTTATGTTTTTAATCCTCACTTTTCTATTCTATCTAAATACTTAAATACAGTGTTCCTATGTCATATTCCTCTGATGCCTCATGACTGCTGTCTGAAATCTCATTTCTTTTATTGTCCAGTTTAGCAAGATTATGTCTGTGATAACAATAGGAATTCATACATTCTAGGTAAAACCTGATCATATTTTATTTCTCTTTCAAGTGCTATAAAGCTACCACTGGGCACACACAGTTGTTTGTGTCTTCTTCCTGTAAGAATGAATTTGAAATCCAGTTGACTCTCAGTAATTGAGGTAGAATAATAGTTTATTCAAGATGTGCAAATACTAATTCTGGAAACATATTACCTTCACAAAAAAGACTTTGCCAATGTGAGTAAAATTAAGGAGTATTTTTTATCTGGGTGAAATGAATTGAATGACAGAAGTTCCTTTAAAAAAGAATATTTTTCTTGGCTACAGTCAGAAAGAGAAGAGTGATAAGAGAAATGTCACCTTATTGGCTTTGACCATACATGAAAAGTGATTTCTTTTTTTCTTTTTTTCTTTATTTGTTTTTTATTTTTTATTGTTTTGGGGGGGTTCAGTTGTGGGGCCTAAACTCTGGGCCTGGGCGCTGTCCCTGAGCTCTTCAGTTCAAGGCTAGTGCTCTACCATTTGAGACACAGCGCTTTTTTTCTTCCCGCTTTTTTCTTTTTGCTTATGTGGTGCTGAGGAATTGAACCCAGGGCCTCAGGCATGCAAGGCAAGTGCTCTACCACTGAGCTACCTTCCCAGCTTGAAAAGTGATTTCTTAAAGGTGGAAAAGAGAAATAAACTAATTTTACCCCTAGAGCCTTCAGAAATGGTTACAATCTCTCTGACACCTTGATTTTAGTCTGGTGAGGCCTCTGTCAGACTTCACACTATAAGATCATGTATTTGTAGTAGTTTTAGACAGTAATTTGTGGTAAATAAATGTGTACACTAATCTAAAATAAAGCCCCAGCACATGAAATCTGAAAACAATAAAGACAAACACTTAAACTTCATGAGGTTATTTAACACTTTTTATTTGGACTTCCTGTTCAAGTGACAAAATACTTGAGTTCATGTAAGGAAAGCTTGCTTAACAACTATTTTCCTTATTTTCTTTATTTTGTGGTGTGCATTAGGGTCTTCTCACACAATGGGTAGATTCTGAAGCATTTACTGTTCTGCCACAGTCTAGGTAATGAATATTAGACGATAATTATCTGTTTTATTTACTCACCCGTCTACAAATCTCAACTGAGAAATTTCCCAAAGATAGAAAATAATCAAAAAGGGAAAATGTTCTTAATAAATAAACTACATTTACCATTACAGAATACCCAGCCCCAGACAACATAAATAACCACCAACAATACTGAAACCTCTGAGTTCTGACTGTTCATTTTACAAACCAGTGATTCAGTTCTGTCACTGGCTCATTGTAGATCCACAAAGTAACTGGGAGCAAATTGCCATAGATGTTCTAACAAAATGATGTGATCACAGGCAAACAAGATGGACATTAAAAATGTCATAGAAAAGATATTCTTCTAAATTAACCTTAAAGGCCAGAAAAAGTAGAAGAAGCTCAAGACTGAACACCATCCAAACAAACTGAACTGTGTATGAAAATGCATTCCTGCAAGAATAGAGTTGATGACAGATTTACATAGGGATTGTAAGAATTTGGATTTCCAAAAGATTTTCAGCACTAGAATTCTGAACAAAATTTCTAAGTGGTAACCACAAAGGATTCTTTCATCAAATAAATTTGACTGGATTAGAGTTAAGCAGTCTTTTCAGTGAAGGGCTACATGGGTTTCCCTAGGCTAATGTGCATTAGGCTTTTCCAATAAAGGAAAACATATCCATAGCAGGTGCCTATCCTTTCTATAACTGAATTCTGTGAACAAAGACTTTTACATAATTCTTTACTCTTTTTCAGGACCCTGTGTGTTGGCTGAGCAGCTCTGTGCTCTTTTATAGCTCGGCTTTTGGCTCGGGGCCAGGCTCAATCAGAGAGCTGTGTTTCTCTTCCCATGGAGAGTTTTCAGTTTTGTTTTTGTCCTAGCTGGTTTACATTGCATTTTCTGACCTCATGTTTCATTTTTATATCCCAGACTTCTTCATATGATGCTAGGATTTATCCAAGAGAATATATATTGGAGCCACAAGGTATCCTGAGATCCAGGTTTGATATTACATAACATTTCTTCTGACATACCATATTGCCCCAAATATATCAAAATAACATTAAAACCAGTTATGAAGATTGATTAGTACCAAAATCAATGACTTACAGCAACTTGTATGCTTATTTTTTAAGTATCCCAATGGTAATTTTCAGTGGGTTAATATTTTTATTATAAAATAAGTTTTTTAACTCAACAGTATTAGAGATTTTACAAAGCCATTTATCTTTCAAAGAGAGGATATGTTGTAATGTGTAGTTTTCTCTCTAAGAAATGACACACATAAGTGTATGTCAGGGAAGGATACAGCAAAGCAATTTACAAATAGATTATTACTTTAGTCTGCGTTATCAGAGATAAAGATCCAAGGTCTTCATTCAAAATGAGAAAGAAGATTGTAAAGGATGTTAAATGCCACAGATAAAATTCTGCATTTATCCAATTTGCTAGAGGGGAGCTGGGCATAGAGCAGGGTAGAGACTAGTAAAAGAAGACTATGAATATCAAAGTTCATCTAACAGTTTTGAGCTTTGGATGTTTAAGATAATGGTGAAATTACAAAGTTATAAAGAAATGCCAGACAAAAAATGACAAGTTCATGTTGTATATTTTTAAGTTTGGAATGTTGCTACAGACCTGCTGTTTAAAATATACAGTAGGGTTTCATAGTTGAAGGATTAAAAAGATTGATACATTATTGATCTGACAAATATGCCTACAAATATTCAATGACATGGTAAAGATAAAACATAACTAATATGGGTCTTGCAAGTTCAGAGCTTATAAATAACTAAATAGGCTACAAAGATGGAATAAAATAGTGTCAAGCTAAAGTAAATGTAAAGCACTATGGCTTGGAAATTCCTCAGAGTGGGCATAAGGACATGGGATGCATGTGGTGTGAGAACCAAAATGTAAAAGTGAATTAATGTAAAAGCAAAATACATAGAAAAGTGGCTTAGAGATTCAAAACAAAGGAGAGACAGAAGATAGCTGGTTTCACCATCAAGATATAAAAGGTGAGGAGAATCATCCCCGAAGAATATAATTGGGATAGTAGTGTTGGAAGGCATTAGACATAGTAATTTGTGGTGAAGGAAGTTTGAAGAGATCAACATAGGAAGGTAGACTCGTCATGGAAATCAAGAAAAATGAGGTGGTAATGAGAGAACAAACTTAGGGGAGTAGTGAATGGATCATGGTTTATGAGGAGAGACAATAGTCAATACATAGGATGTGAATAAAGGTAATGGAGAAATGGTTGTTGGTATGGCAAACAGAAAAACAAGACAAGTTCATACTTACCTCCTGCATAAGGACATTGACTCTTGTCAGCCATACTGGTTCAAAGCCACCTTTGTCTTTCCCCTTAATAAATTGTGGAAGCTTTCTCAAACTTATGATTTTCCTATCCTTTGTCAGTGGGGAACTAAAAAGATCATGTTGTCTTCGCAACTCTATAAGCAGTGTCTCCTTACCTCATTTAGGAGGAAAGTCTTTACCTGGTTTCAAAGTTATACATATTCTTTCTCATGTTCTTATTTGACCTCCTCTCTACTATTTTCTCCTCTTTTCTTCCTCTCCAGGCCTTTAATGTTGTGTTTAAGGCTCAGTTGGTTTACCATTTGCATTGCATTCATTACTATTTATGATTACTATTATATTAGTATCATTACTGCTACAGATTTAACTGCATTTCTTCACATTGTATATCTACTTGGTTGTCAAATTAGTGTTCATTTCTTTCTCAATAAAGTCTGTATATTTCATGTTCCATAACATCTTTACTGAGTGATCTGTGTTTGTCCTTTGTCTCCATGAGCATTGATTAGTTAGTTAATTCTAGGTCAAGTTCTTACATACTGGAGTGTGTCCCTTCCTCTTCCGGAAGACACAATGCTTCTGGAAAGTGGAGTCCAGCCACTTTTCAGCTTGCAGGGGGCGCTGGGTGAATTCGCACCTCTATCTCCCCAGCCATGAGCACTGACTCTAGACAAAGGCATAAGGTAATAAGAAGACCCCTCCCTGCATGTCTGCTCAAATTACTACCAACCCGATAAGAAAAGTTTAATAACTTTAGAAAATATATAAAATAATGAGATATTCGTTTAGTCAGATTAATAATAGAAGAAAAATATTTGAGGGTAAAGGCTCAAAGCCTTGATATTATGAGTACAGAACCTATTATTACTAAATAACTCAAGTTTTTATGAATTAGAAGAAAGCTGATAGATTTGAATGTGCTTACCCTAAATACCACTTATATGCTGTAGCAAAAAACTGAATTAAATGTTTTTATCAAACACCTCACTTCATAAGCAATTTACTTAATATGATTTGCATATTTCTAAAAATATGCAGTATGAATTATGAATGCGTTATTCATGATGATCTCCAAAAGAGCTTTCAGCAATTTGCTACACTGATATCTTTTCTCATTTGTAATCCACATCTACAAAAAAAATTAATATGCAGTAGATGTAAGATTCTAAGACTTGGCGATAACAAATTTTCAAAGAATATCGGTTTTAGAGTGCTCAAATATTTTCCCGAAGGAGATGCACATAATACACTTCATCCCTTAAATCCTTCAGGTTAATTAAAATAAAATCATTGAGATGACTTTGATCAAAATGATATAAGCTCATGAAAAGAAAAAGGAGGAAAGATGACTTAAGAACTGCTAAATTATGTGATATGGAAAAAGAAGACTGGATGCCAGAGGTCTGGTTGATATTTCTGTCTCTCAGTAAGCTCAGAAAACTCAAGGAAACACTTCTCTCTTGGTCCTGGTTATAATAGAATCATCATAGAAATTATTTTTACTGCTATGTACTAGGAAACATTTGAGCTCTGTGGTGCATCGTATTTATAGAGTTTGGAGCATTTAATTTTGGACAAATGTAGGCATTGATAATTGCATTTGACTAGTTCTACTCTGGAAGGAATCATAATCATTCAGAGTCCTGCAATTTAGGTTCCACTAAATACATAGGAGCACAACAACCTTGCAAGTGAAGGAAGCACTGTCATTCGTTTCTGGATTACTTCTGAGTATTCGTTTCAAATACGCCCATGTGAAAGAACAAGAACACTTCTCTTAATAAAGATCTATATTCATTTCAGTAGAGCCACTATGTTAAATTAACTAAATACCTATTTGTACACATCTGTTGAGTAGAAAAACTTACATACACTGAAAACAAAGCTTTTAAATTTTTTCTAAGATTCTGTTATGTTTCACAGAAAAAACTAACTACACAAAAGAGATTCATATGGTGTGATTGGCACTACTGTAAGCCCTATGGACCAAGAAAAGAAGAATCCAAAGACAAAATTTTAATAGTTGTCCCTTTTGAGTAAAGACTGCCATTGTTTCTGTTTTATTATGGCATTTCCATTCCATATGCTTTTTTCTAAACTAAGAGTGTGTGATGTTCTCAGTGGAAATTTTATGCAATAAAAATTTTTTAAGAATGTATTAGATTCTCTGTGGAGATTCTATATTACACACATATATATTTATATTTTAGTTTTGTCACTACCCATAGTTTGAAATTCTCAGAAGAAAAATTAACTTTTATTTTACTTTTATGAACACATAAATTCATACTGTCCACAAGTAAAGGTTGTTGGATGAGTTGTTCTGAACAAGTGGTACTTACTTGGAATCTAGTAATTATGATGAAGTGTTCCAAAGAACAAAGAAATATGGTCAGAGAATGACCTGCGAATGAGAAGCCTCAGGAGGTATGGCCTACAGGCATTTGCCTACTTTCCTTCTGCTGCAGCTCACCAATTGGTGCAGTAAACTTTCCACTGTATCCATTTTCCCTTTACCCTAGCCTAATCTTACCATCGCTCCCTGGAAATACAAGAACAATTGGAAAAAATACAATATGTCAGCTTCATTTACAGAAAATAACTTTTAAGCAAATAACAGTTTATGCAGGGGTTCAATGTCTTTTAAAACAAATTTAGACCTGCACCATCCTTCCTTCCTTCCCCCTTCCCCCTTCTCTCTCTCTCTCTCTCTCTCACTCTCTCTCTCTCTCTCTCTCATGCTCATCTTGTTGCAAAAGAGTTTTGGTCTCAAGCAAATACATTCAATTTTCAAGTGAAAAGGGAACTTTGGGGCTGGTCTTGACAATGAAGGTGATCAATTTAAGTGAACAATTAGTATAAACATCCCCTTGAGACTTGTTAGTTTATTAAAGATTCTCAAGGCCAACTCCTGACCTTCTGTAGATAGAATTGGGCAATCCACACTGCAACTCAGTCTTCTGGGCAACTGATCATGTTCAAACTAGAGAAATTCCCTAACAGACAGAGTCCTATTTTCTCCAGGATTCCTGATGAAGCAGACCGTTTCTTAATGGCTCATCCTGCTGGAAAAATGTATTTGCCCAAAGAGCAACCATCATCAGTGATTTATTAATTGTAGAGCCAGGCCTGTCTCAGTTGCACATTTCTCTGGGAAACTGATGAGGAATTGCATTCCATCCATTTTACCCAAACACACAGGAAATTTAGGACAAATCCAATTAGAGGTTTGTGCTTCTACAGGCTGCCAAGAAAGAAACAAACAAAACAAACAAATGGGGTAAAAGTCATTCGACTGAATGATTTGATTAACTCTTTTGGCTTTCTGAACCAGGAAAACAATCAAAAGAGCAAAAAGAAAAAAGCTTTTTACCCTCATTTTCACATGTCGCGAATTCCAACATATGAAATCGTCTTTGGCAAATCTCACCATAAAAGGAGATTATTTTATAGAGTGTGACTTCTTTCATTTTTCTTTTTATTATTCATTCATTCATTCATGTATTTACTCACATTTGTGGCTCTTGGGTTCAGATCCAGGGCCTTGTGCACATTGGGTATATATTTCCTATGTCCTTCTAAAAATAGGTGGTTTATGTTTTCTAGATCAATTGAACCCTCTCCAACAAATGTAGAATGCAGGCCACATGAGGATTGAAGTTTTCCTTTCTGGGGTGCTGATGGGTCCCAAGCACTTTGGTGTATGGTAGATACTTAATAACTACTGACTGAACAAATAATTGAGTAAAACTATATTAGTAAAGATTATTTTTATTGCTGTTTTTCAATTCTATTCATCAGAAGCTAGCTTTACCAGCATTCTACCAATACAACTCCACAGAGCTTGGTGCATAGAAAGACCCTGGTTTTGGATTAGTAATCAGCTAGAGTATACTGTCCTGAAGTTCTGAATAATTTGACCTTTGAAAACTCTCTGCTTCTTTTCTTGGACAAGCAGAGTATATCCCTTAATATAAAGTAAGGAGGTCAGGTCTGGCCATTGCCATATAGTGGATTATAGTCTGGTATCTTATCTTCATGTTGGGGGAAAGAACCCCCTCTCCCCCCTCTCTGTCACCTGCCTCCTAGGTAATGGGCGGACCCGGATCCCTGGAGGCTGGGGCAGGCACTTGGCTGATAGGTTACTGAATCTTCAGTCTAGTGTCTGGGACTGGGAATTTCCTGAGAATCTGTCCCCTGCACCAACCTACTTTAGGCTGGGACCAGCCTAGCCGCAGGACTCCATGCCACATGAATCTCTGTGATCCGGTCCTGCGTCCTGTCTCCTGGCTAGTCTCCAGTCATCATGGCGTCCCAATTCAGCTCCAATGGAGAATTGGCTTGTTGGTAATAGTTCTTGTTATTTCTTTCCTCTTTAGCATGTTTCCTATCTGTGTTATGTGTATTTGCATGCTGCAGGCTTTTGTAACAACTGGCAGTCTACAGCCTGTTAACTGTATAATAAAGACTCCAATATTCTATATTTTAAAATGTGGCTTCTGGGATGATTTACCTTACAACAAATATGAGTGTCCACTTCTTTTAAGTATGATGTTTGCATGTTCCTATGTTGTTGTAAGGTGAGAATTCAGAGAAACCATATTTTGAAAGATCAAATCCTGGTGTCATCATTAGACTGCTGACAGTCTGCAGGCAGCCAATTGTAACAAAGGCCTGCAGCCCACAAATGCACTTACCACTGTTAGGTAACATGCCAGAGAGGAAAGAAAGAACAAAAGCAATATCAAAAAAGCAATTCAGCTCCGATGGAGAGCCGAACTGGAACACCATGATGACCACAGATGAGCCAGGATAAACAGGAAAGAACATGGAGACACGTGTCACGGTGTCCTGGCCCCTACACACCTCTGGGCCTAAATAGGGCCAGGACAGGGTGCAAGGTCACAGGAAACTCCCATTCCCAGTAGTAGACTGACAGGTCCAGCTACCCATCAGCCAAGAACTGTCCCTGCCTCCAGGGATTCGCACACACCTCCTGGGAGGCAGGAATGTTACCTTCCTTCAACATGAAGGCAAGACCACCAGACCCTACCATTCACCATGTGGCCAATATGGCGCCAGCCAGACCTAACCTCCTTACTTCATTCCCCACTGCTCTATGTACATAAAAGCAAATCAGTGATTCCTCTGGAAGAGAGCTGAATTTTTGCCTGGGCTGTTACTTCCTGCAATGTAAGGAGTCTCCAGCAGTTGAAGCTGCATAGAATTCCCATGGGTGTACAATGGGTGGTGACAGAGTCTAAAGCAGCCTGCAGGTCAGTGGGTCACCCTGAACTGAATGAGTGGGTCACTGATGGCTCCACTTGCCATGTTCTCTGTTCAACTATAGCTACCTTCTATCAGAAAGAAGGTGGTGATAAGAAGCACACAGACCAAGGAAAAAAGAGAGATAAGGGAATTCTTAGTTTCATTTTTTAAATATCTTTTATTGCTCATTGTTAAGCATTGTGTGAATATATTTGCAATAAAAGGGACACAAAATAGTTCATTGGGTTTGAACAGCATCTTTACTTTTTGGATAACATCTGAATACAGATATGCACACGAGTGATTGCTAAGATGAGTTAAATGCTGTTACTTTTTCACTTAAAATTAGCATTTTGCAAATACAAAGCTAACCAGAAAAATGATGCTAACAACTTATATTAATTTTTATTTATTTATATATAATGATATAGCAAGTAAACACACAATTTGGAAGCTATTGTACACAAAGTTTTTTATTTGACAACATTTAACAGAAGTATTTTCACCCAACTAAACAAAATTTGCCACATTATTTTGTTCAAATGCTATGAGTAGTCCTGGCTATCCCAACAAAGTCCAACAAAGAGATTCACATAATTGGTACATTTATTTAGCTGTGCCATTGTATTATGCCTTGTATAAGGCTTGAGTATATCCCTCAAGATTTTATCTACTGAAAGTGTGGTGTTCGTGGCAGTAATGATGGGAGGGAATGGGGATTTTAAGAGGTAGAGTCCCTTAGAGTGGACTTAATCTTAGGGGTCTGTCCTTAGAACGAACTACTGTAGCTATCCTATGACTTGGATGGTGCCAATGCAATGGTCAGAACCAGCCTCACCCCTGAGTGGCACTCTGTCTTCTTCTGTCTCCATGTGATCTCTCTTTCTCTTGCTGAGCTCCAACCATAATACAATCCACAAAGGTGTGGTATAACAAAGGCAAACATCAGAACTGATACTGTGAGTCATAAACTTCAAAACTGTGAGCCAAATAAAATTTTTATAAAGCATCTGTCTTCAACTATATGACTATACTAAAGAAAATAGACAATACACTGTCCTTTCTTTAGTTGTTTCCATTGATAATGTTATGTGTAATTTCTGCCATCTGAAGGCCAGAATGACCCAATTAGGAGCCACATTGACTTGATTTATATCTTATTATTATTATCGTCTTCATCATCATCATCATCATCATGTATCTGATTCAATTTCTAATTCTGCTTAGCCTTTAGCTCCTCATGCTACTAGAGATTGCCAATAGCCATTTCATTGAGTACTAACAAGACTAAAAAATATTTATGAGTGATTAAGGTAACCCCTGTAAACTGCTGTTGTAAATATTTCAAGGTCACACACATGTGTTAGGTTTATGGCACCAACCAAGAAGTAATGTGTCAGTCTTTTAAAATAAGGAAATAACAACTTTGCTACTCAAAGGAATTCAAGTTACTTATTCTCCAAAAAGCATTGCTAACAGTGGTTAAAACTCAGAAGATTGACAAGTTTGAGTGATGACGATAGCCCATTGGAACTCCTTCACATTATTCCTGGTCTATTTTGGCAGCTCTTATTAGCAGCACTGGAGTCAGAATTGTCGACTCTGAAGGTGTATCACACTGTGACCTTGAATGAGTCATCAACTCTTTGGATTTCAAGTCTTTGCTCATAAAATACAGACAAAATTATGGCAACCGTGATGGCCTATTAAGAGTTTCTCTAATAATGCGAAGAGGAAGACTTCTTAGTAAACTGGAAGTAAGCACACTGTAAACAGAATTCCACAGATGATATTGTTTCCTTGTCATAACTGACACAACTCATATTTGAGATTCTGTCTCTTCAGGTTTGTCTTTTCCATTATTGTAAGAGTCTCTCCTGGGCAATAAGTGTGTCTTGTTCATCATTTCCTCAGCAGGTGCACAAAAATGTCCATAAGTGCATAATGAATACAAGAGAATGTGAGTCAGATCCTGGGCAGCTATTCACGTTTCCTTGTTACTTGATAGTGAATAATGAGCACCTACTCATGCTGACCTTCACAAGTACTGAAGAAATAACTTCTTTCTGTGGAAGCAGTCAAGCTTAACCTTCATTTGTTAGGCTTTTTGCCAAGGAGAAGGTACAAAAGACTACTTCATTCAATTTATGACGGTATCATAAAAGTTAAGGCTCCACAGAGACCTGCCAGGCACAGGATCACATAGAGGTGGCAGTGAAGCACCCGGTAGATACTGCATGGTGCTATTCAATGCATTGTGGAGTAAAGCTTAAGTACCCATTTGGATGGGAAAAGTAGAATGGATTGCACTCCTGGGTTAGTCTTTTCTAGAGAATGGGATGAACCATCTTCAGGAAACTAGCAATGCTTCTGCTCATCATTTTCAAGAGACAGCATATCCAAGTCAGGTGGAGGCAGTGGTACTCAGAGTAACAAAAGAATCTAAGGATTTGATAATAATCGCTTAATCGTTACACAGAACATCATCCAAGAATGTCCATTTCAAACATTATTTGTGTCGATGCATATCTCTTTTTGTGATGCTAAAAGCAACATACCTGCTGGGAAATATGGTAAAAAATACATTATATTGAAAAGAAATAAAGTCCATTCAGAAACAGTCACAGTTGAAAGTTTGCAGTGTACTTCCGAAAGATGCCTATAAATTAATAATGAGTTCAATGCAGAAATTAGCAAAGGATCTCCCAGATTTCATATTTTCTTTGCCCAGTAAAAAGAATATTGCTTCAGCCTGCTACTTTTTACTTTCATAGCTTTAATTCAGCCTTGCATGGAGAGATCTACTTTTTGTAAATAAACCTTTGGACATTAGATATTATAAATCAGGACAAAGGAAGACAATAGAATAAAACTTCATCTGGGATAAGATAGATGTTGGAAATAATATTCTGTATGGTTAAACAAAGAAAGCCCAAGCAATTAAGAAGACAATGAAAGACAAAAAGGACCTTTCAAAAAGAGCAGCGTTTGGTGTATTAAGGCATACCTTACTAGTACTTAAGAAAACTGCAGATATTATTTGAGCCATCACAAGTAATTTTTTGCTTGCCATACTGTTTCTTTCACCTTTTAGTCAAGTTTTACAATCTTTGTTGAGATTGAAGTGAATTTCAAACCAAATAGCTCCTGAATACAAAAAGGAAGACATCTATTTGGATACAGAATAAGAAGACATTCTAGGATAGCCATGGATTAGCCAGGGTTCAAAATAGATATGTGTTCATGTAGGTCTCAATGTCAATACACACAGAGCTCATATAGGGGTAGTGATAGAAATGGTAAATGGAATCGCAGTTTGGCTGTGATACAGCTCCGTGAACCGCTTGCCCACATGAGTGATCTTCTGCCTCTCCCTAGAGCCCCCAGAGAGGAAGGAAAATAGAAAGCAAGTATAAAATGTTAAATAAATGATTCTCAGCAAACATGAGATAAATATGGGTCTAAATGAATAGATCCTTTACCTAAGATTTCTTTGTATATGTTACACAAAGTCATCGTATACACAGCCAGCTAGCATGAAGTAAAATTTTCCTTGTGCTAAGAGGTAAATCGACAGGATTGCTCAGGAGCTATTGTTTCTCAAATTAAGAAGAAGGGTGGGTAATAGTTCATAGATAACCAAGGCACAGACTTTTCTATATAAATGTGGCCAAATTACATCACTGGGGACATATTGTTCTTTATTACTCAGTTTGCTTCTATCTCTTTTTCCCATTATTTCTAATTTTGTTTTCCCATGCAAGGACAAAAAAATCCACAAGAAATATGAAACTTCCTGCCTACCAGGGGCAGATCAGCCTTAATGGTAAGTAAATAGAAGAATGCCCGAGTTTGCCTCTTAGTAACCAGTATGATATTTTATATGCACTAACTTATTATCCACCAATGTGGATGAAAATAATATTCCTATCAGCCAATCTGGGTTCTAGGCATGAGTCAGTTTTACCTCAGTCACATGCATTCAAAGCCAGGAGAGTAAATTTAGTGAATATTGGACAGGAATGATGAGCAAGAAAAAACTCCATGATATGCGTAAAGGACTATTGGTAAAGGTGTGCATAGTACTTAGGCAAAGTAATAAAGAAGAATGGCACATTCCCGGCATAGTCAGATATGTAATCATGACTACATTCAGGCCTGAGGAACAAGAAAAACTGCTTTTTTTCAGAGCCACTGAAATGATCTATATATTCCAGACATGTGATCTCTAAGAAAGACAATGTCAAACACGATACCTTAATATGACAATGTTGAAAATATTCTGAATTCACTCCTATTTCTTCAGAGTGACTCCTAACTCACCTGGATGACAGAAGTCAAGAGAGATTTTATTTGCTTTTCCTTGAAGACTAAGAATGTTGAACAATTCCAAATGTAGTTACATGCACATTTCTTAATGTATTACATGATTGTAAAGGAAGGATAGTTTGGGAGCAACCAGTATAATTGGGGAGCATGCAAGGAGGGAGTAATAGAGGTGAGTATGATAAAAGCATGTCAGACATAGGCATTAAAACTGCATGGTGAAAGACATTGAAGACACTTTTTAATGATGTGAAGGAGTCATGAAAAAATATTGGAAGGAATAAACTTGAGGAAAGTACATTATATGAGTGTAGGGAAATATCCCAATAAAACTCCTTTGTACAATTATTTTTTGCTATTAAAACAAGAATTCAGGAAAGCTAATTACTGATCACATTATTTATGAAGTACATGAAATCCAACAAATATTATTTCAAAGATGAGTGCTACTAGGAGTTTGGTGCGTAAGCCTTTTTCACACCCATAAATACCCATATATATACATTAACATGTATATATATATATATATATACATATATATATATATATACACCTGTATCCATAAGTCTATGTAAATACATATATAGGCTATGTCAATAAATACATACATATAAATGTACATGCAAAATTATACATAAGAATGAAGAATTTTGTTAATTAAAAACAACAACAAGGCTGGGAATATGGCTTATTGATAGAGTACTTGCCTACCATGCAGGCAGCCAGGATATGATTCCTCAGGACCTCATGAACAGAAAAAGCAAGAAGTGATGATATGGCTCAAGTGGTAGAGTGAAAAAAGCTCAGGGACGGTGCCCCAGGCTCTGAGTTCAAAGCCTGGGACTGGCAAAAAACAAAAACAAACAAAAAACCCACCAAAAACAAAAACAAAAAACAAAGGAAAACCTCTTGCTTCCATTTCTTGGAGTTCATTTTGCTTAGCATCATCTTATATGGTCACATGTACATTGTGATCCTCTGCTAGAACTATCGTAGATGTACACTCATTATTACAAATGAAGGAAACCATGGAGCCCATGTTTCTTTGGGTCTGGCTTACTTCACTTAATCTGATTTTTTCCCCAAGTCTTTCCATTTCCTTACAAATGGGGCAATGTCATTCTTTCTGATGGAAGCATAGAATTCCATTGTGTATATATACCACATTTTCTTGATCCATTCATCTTCTGAGTTGGTTCCGTATCTTACCTATGGTAAATAATGCTACAATGAATATGATTGTGCTGGTAGCTGTTGTATGACCTTGTTTGTGCTCATTTGAGTAAATGCTGAGAAGTGGGATTGCTGGGTCATAGGGAGCTCTATGTGTAATCTTTTGAGGAATCGCCATACTGATTTCCAGAGTGGTTGAACAAGTTTACACTCCCTCCAACATCCCCTCCACCATCTGTTGTTATTAGATTTTTTGATAATGGCCATTCTAACTGGGGTGAGGTGGAATCTCAATAAACGGGTGAGACAAAGAACAAAGGGCAAACCAATGCAACAGCCATACTCATAGGAAACATGTTGGAAATGAACTTTACAAGTTGGTGGGAGGGGAGAAAGTGGGAGAAGAATGAGGGAGTGGGTAATGGTGATTGACAAGAAATGTACTCACTTACTTACATATATAACTGTCATCCCTCTGTACATTACCTTGACAATGAAATTAAATTTAAGAAAATACACACAATTAGTTATATGTGTCTTTTAAAGCAGGGTTATTATATACTACATATTATATTATACATAATATTATATTGCTATATATATTGTCCTGTAGTTGTTAATTGATATAATAAATTATCGGTCACTATCCAAGAACATATACAGACGTATGCAATTATTTCATTAGTTATATGCAATGTTTCATATTTTCATCAAGATAAATTAAACCATTTTTGAGAGAGTTTTAAATTAATTCCAGTTCAGTGTTATTACATGAAACCCACATATATCCTTAGGGATATGTGGGACATTCTCACATATATGAATCCTAGGGGCATCTGAGTCATAAGGACAGAATTTTATGACATTATCCTTCCTAATTATTCTTTAGTGTTTATTTTTGTGAATTCAAGCATGCAGAATAGCCTTCACTCTACTTTTTGGAAAATCTGGATGTGATCCATCTGTATTAATTTTTTTAGGGCTGTCATAACAAATTACTGTAAACTTTGTGGCTTAAACAATAGAAATTCAAGCTCTCACCGTTCTGGTGAGCAGAAGAATGAAATAAAAATGACTAAAGGCCCAGATGGTAATTCTTTTTTTTTTTTTTTTTTGAGAAAACATCATGCTTCCATAATGGCTATATTGATTTACATTCTTAGAGGAAAAGACATCCTCTTTCTCTGCTTCCTGTTTAGCACTTGCTATTTGTTTTTGTGGGGGTTTTTTGGTGGTGGTGGGGTGGTCGGGAATAGCCATTTGTACTGCAGAGAGGATATTTCACCTTGGTTTTGATTTGTAATTCCTTGGTGATTAGTGATGCTGAGAATTTTTTTTTGTCACTTGTTCATTTTGCCTTGTTCATTTTTTTTGGCCAGTCCCGGGGCTTGAACTCAGGGCATGGGCACTGTCCCTGAGCCTCTCTACCACTTGAGCCACAGCACCATTTCTGACTTTATCTGTGTATGTGGTACTGAGGATTCGAATCCAGGGCTTTGTGCATGCTGGGCAAACACTCTACCACTGAGCCATATTTGTATGTCTTTATTTTTCTGGTGGTACTGATATTTAAATTTAAGGCCTTCCAGCCAGGTACTGTTGTCTCACACCTGTAATCCTAGCTACTTATAAGGTTGAGATCTGAGGATCAGTTTAAAGCTAGCCCCAGCAGCAAAGTCCATGAGACACTTACCTCCCATTAAGCACCTGAAAACTAAAAGTAGGGCTATGGCTCAAAGTGGTAGAACACTAGCCTTGAGCAAAAAAAGCTCAGGGACAGCTACCAGGCCCATAATTAAAGCCCTGTGAGTTATAAAACAAGAAATATATATATGTTTAGGGCCTTTCTCTTACTACTTGACTTACCTAGCCCCTTAATAGCTTAAGATATTTTCTAAATAGAATCTTGCATTTATGCTTCAACTAGCCTGTACTGTAATCCTCCTCTTTATGATCTCCACCTAGCTAGAATGACCACTGTGAAACATGGCATCTAGCATTTTATTGGTTGAAATGGAATCTTACTGACTTTTTTTGTGCTGGCTAGTCTTGAACCATGTTCCTCCTAATTTTAGTAGCTTCATTAGTAGCTAGACTTACAGGTGTGAACCACTGTATCCAACTGTCTATATTCTTTTAGAAATGTCTCTTCATTGATTGGTTATCTATTTTAATGAACATATATTTATTGCACATACTAATGAGATTCACTATGATTTACCACAAATTTATATGGAACATTTACTGAAAAAAATGATGGGGACATGGGTTATATTTTCCTGCCAAGTAGAAATCATCAAAAGGAATTTAGATTGTTAGACTACTTAGGATTGAAAAACTGAAGGGTAGTACATACAAATATATATTTCATACCACCTTGCCATCAGACAATCACAAAGGATCTCATTAGCTAGGCTTGGGGATATACTTTTGTTCATTCAGTTTTGATGCTCATTGATATTTTTTAAACTTCTTTTGCTCTGTAAAACCCATCTGGAACCTTAATTAACAATTGTCTTCAAAGGAGAAAAATCTGCTATTGGTTGAACACACTCATTTAAAGTATAAACATAATGTGTATAAAATGAACATGGAATAGAAGTAATTGAAAGTAAGATTACAAATTACTCTTGGCTCTAGGCTTCATGCAAGGTATGGAAAACAAAAAAAACAATTATTTATCCTTGGAGATAGAGTTAAGCTTTTTTCTTCGCTTCTCTAATCAATGTTATTTTATTCATCTCAACCTGATTTTTGAGTAGGGAGGGCAGTTAAAAGGAGGGACCAGGTCACTCATGCTTTCAAACTCTTTCAGATCTAACTTGTTTTATTCTTGTTTGAGATCCTTTTTAAAATGACACTTATTCAGTCCATAAAAGCCTTGAATATGCTGGGCAAAACAACCCAATGCCTGTAATTAGTGACCTCGTTTTATTTAAGTCTCCATCACAGAGAAAATTGATTTTATTAATGCTCCTGTTTCACTCCACGGCCACGGAGCGCGCAGCAGCTGTATTAAGCATTTTAAGACTCCTCCAGAAAACTCATCCAGGTCCAGAAATAATTGCACTTAAGTGCACATGCAGTTGACATTGTGTATTTTCTCAGTGTTTGAGGTTATACTTTTGTGACATGAGGACACTTTTGTGGCAGCTCTTTGGTTTTTCACTTGGCCACAATGGTGCAAATTTAAAACACTTCAAAGTATTCTGTTTCCGCTGTAATATTAGGTTGCATTCCTTTTCTTCTATGATTAGGGTAGTTTAGCAAATCAGAGTCTTTCTGGTCTCATTCCACACAGCAGCGTGATTCTCCACAGACATGAGAAAAAGAGTCCTCCCTACCCTCCCTCTTTGTCTGTCATCATCTCTGGCTATCAGCAGCAGAGAAGCTGTGCTCTAAACAAAGTTTGCCTCTGAAGGATTGTATAACTCAACACATCAGTTAAACAACCTGGGTCCCGATTCTTCCTCTTTACAGAGACTGACTCAGACCTCAAAGAGTGTCTTCTTCATCCCCCAGAAAACAAAATAAGGCAAAAACTCTTCAGCTGGCCTTGTCAGTAACATCCCTGCAAAGAGCTTCTCTCCGTAGAATAGATAATGGTTACTTTACCCTATGATCATGTGGCTCACCTCCCATCTTTCCCATTCCCAGCCTTTTCTTCGAACCCAAGGCACCGTGTGAATCACAAAGAACACATCACAAGTGTTTGTGAAATGAATGCTTGCTGTTGTTCGTTCACTGGGAAGTGTCTCTTCTTGAGATGTGGCTTGGAGGCTGATTTCTCCCTTTATGAAAGCCAACATAAGGGACCAGAGATATAAAAGAAAGGATTTCATTTACTTTTTCTGCTCCTTGAAAGCTACAAATACCTTTTGTCTCTTCACTGTTAACATCATTCGTGATCACGTTGACAAAAAGCTCATGTAGAGTATGTTGTATGAAGCCAAACGCAGAGCCATTGTTTTCCAAGAGAAATTTGAGAAGAGGTCATACCCCCCTTTACCTTCACGTGGTATAAGGCCTGGAGGACAGCCTTCCTGGGTAACAACAGGCCTCCTCTTCACCGCCCAGTTTCCCACTCTTCAAGTGTTATTTTTAGTCTAGCAAGAATTTCACCAGTTCAGAAATTCAATGAGAGCTATAATAAAAGCACAAGAGTGCCAAAACCCCAACATTTTTGCTTACGGTTCTAAAAAGAAAACCATCATGACGGTGTAATGTGATTCTTTGTCTAGGCTCCGGTGGCCACAGGGCTGACCCTGGGACTTGGAATCATGGGAAGAATCCCTTGACCTGAAGCCGGAAGTGCCCGCGAGTTCTCTTCTGCATGTAGGTGGATCCAGTCTTTTCAGAGTTCTTGCTCTCAGGAAGGGATTTAAATAATAGATGAAAATACAAACAATAGGAACTACAGGGATTAAAAAAAACTTGAAAATATACTTTCTTCTTATTTGTTTCTTACACAAACTGCAAAACCAATTTAAAAAGTTGAAGTTCAATACCAGCTTGTTTCTCCAGACAGTCTACCTCAGGATGCCAATCATTCAAATTCCTGGGGCAGAGTATTAGTCCAATAGTTCCAGAGATCTTTCTTTTAATCCTTGGGAAGGGCTGTGGGTGCAAATAGGCTTCCTGGAAAGAATAAAGTCTCAAAATGAAGCTAGGCTTCCTGCTAGGAAAAGGTAGACAACAGCAATATTTCACAGAAGCACAAATGAAGGATTTTGATGAGCAGAGAAAGCATGGTGTTTGCAGGTAGGCATTTCCTACAAAAAAAAATGAATCAGAAATAGAGATTCTACAGATATACATTTCAGGTCTGCAACCATCGAACTTTCTTGAGACATTTATCCACTATTTACCTTCAATTCAAGAATGATACCTTTGTGTTAGGTTTATAATAGGGATTGAATGACCTGAATATTGGTATCAACTGAATCAAGTACTTAGCAGGAATCATAACTTGGTAGAAGAAACAGTTCTTATTTGGACTCAGCAACCTGGTCAGGTGTTGTCCCTTCTAGAATGTGAAATGCTTTCTCTCTCCTTTCATAACGTATCATTTGAAGAGAGAATACAAGGTGGAAGCATTTGTGCATAAACTCTAGATCAGCAAAAAGTCATTTGCTTTATATAATAATTTGGAAGAATTGGCAGGACTAAACTGGTATTTTGCATGTTCTTGTAGAATACCAGCTCTATGTTTAGTCAAATTCATATTTCTTGCTTTCCCCATTAACTTTTGAGAAATCACAAACCCCATAGTTTGCGATGGTTATGAATAAGGCCAACCAGGTCATTACCAAGGCCTATTAAAACACAACCTTACAGATAGCTTCCCTTGTAAAACTCATCCCAGCCAGAATCTCTTCTGAGAGGACTTATCATGCATTATTTATGTTGCTCTGAACCTCTAATGCAAATTTATGGAACATAACGGAAACATCCTGTACATCACAGAGTTCCCTCTATCATTCTGCGTCTGACAGGAGAAACTTACAAAATCACTTCTGTGAAATAATCCCACATTCACTGTTCTGCTGAGCTGTAATTCCTGGGAACATTTCGACTCTTGGCTTTTCCTTCATCGAACAGATTTTATTTCTTCTTTCACTGCCCAAATTGTCTACTGGCCATCTGATCACAGTACATTTATGAGAACATGTCTCCCTCGAAACAGGAAAGGTATGGGATACAGTTAGCTTCCACTCACTTGTCTGTTTGAACTGGGAGGATGAGGGGCTCTAAGGAAATTTGCCAAGATCTGGTATGCAATGGAAATCTTTTCATTTTAACCAGCAGAACCATTTGGCATGAACAAAGAACTGAGGGGAAACTAATTGAAAAACTATCCAACCCCATCACCTTAATATTTCACTGCACCAATGTCAAAATCATGCATCCAAGCTTAAGATCCTCATCAGTCCCTAAATATATGATTGACAAAAGTATTTAATAGTGGATGACCTAACTAGTGCTACATTTATGTTATTTCTTCTACTATTTTTTAAAAATCGACCTTTCATCTTGCTTTGATTAAGACAAAAGTAAATAAAAGATTATCTGTCATTATCTGGAAGACTTTGACAGAAACAAGGGATATTTTATACATTAAGGACACAAGTAGGGAGGAATAAAAGTGAATCATGAGGAGCAATTCATTGGTTTAGCACCATAGTAAGAATCATTTTATGCAGTCAAGCAATCTGTGACTTTCCACACCGAGCATGTGAATTATTGATGGTTCTATTCAGCAATTCATTTCTTTGTGGCAGCCAAGTAGGTTTTCCTTGTAACATGCCCTTGTTGGCATTAAAATAAAATGCATTGCTCATACTAAGGATACATAAAAGCAAAGTCATAATTAATGTTTTTGAAATTCCTTAAGCATAGCATCATAGATTTTATCAAACTCACTGTGAAGGTCTTTATCAAGAAAACTCCATATCGCATGAATGATACACTTGTCACCTTTATTTCACACATTTCAGGGATTTCTTTTTTTTCTCTCCATCTTTTTCCTTTTAAAATGTAACTTTATTGTGATCTACTTGCTTCTTTATGATTCTTCTACTATTCTTGGCTATGAGAGTAAACTGTAACATCAGGAGAATCAGCCTTGATACTTCTCACCCATCACGGGTTCATTTCTGTAACCTGGATAGACTTTTCTAGATATAAACTCTTCCTTCCCTTGTGCTCTCTATCTAATAATGCCTATTGCTAGAATAAAGTGAGAAAAAGTGATTATGTTCATTTCATCGAATAATTACAGCAATTTCTATCATTACACATCTATTTTCTCATGGGTTAATACCAGTCTTATGTGATGGATATTGCTTGATATTTCCACTGTGCTTTCAAACAGGGAAATTTAACACAACTTATTTTGGTTGCTTAGACTTTTTTTTTTGGTTCTTGTTAAATCTATGTTGGTCCTTCCTTTTTATTTTTTGTTTTTTGTTCTTTGTTGGTTGTGGGGCTTGAACTATGGGTCTGAGCCCAGTCCCTGGGCTCTTCAGCTCTAGAAGAGTGCTCTACCATTTTAGCCACAGCACCACTTACAGTTTTCTTGTGGTTAATTGGAGATAAGAATCTCATGGAGTTTCCTGCTCAGGCTGGCTTTGATCCTCAGATCTCAGCCTCCTGAGCAACTAGGTTTACAGGTGTGAGCCATCAGTGCCCGACATTGATCCTTAATTATGGAAGGACCTAGAAATATATCAAGAAAGAATTCAAGAAAGAAATACATTAACTGGAAACTTAGTGAAGACCCCGTGGCTTTCCATGCACAGTGTTGAAACTGTGCTGCATGAGTGGGCTGAGGATCCTTCTGATGCCTGCTGCTCTATCCTGAAATCTGTTTCTAATGTCATTATCAACATCACAGTCAAAATCAGCTCGGATTTAGTCAGAATGCTTCTTTTCAGGCTTTTACAGATATTTGAAGTCACCTGTGCATCCAGCTGACCTCAACAAAATATTTATTGAGTATCTATAGCGTGCTGAGTCCCGTGTTGATCATCGCGGCTAACAAAGGTGATTAAATAATGACTTTGTCCTGAAAGCATTGCAGTTGTGATGGTAAATACCAGCTGACTAGCTCTGGAGCTGGCTTGGTAATGCCATTATAATGCCAATTATACTTGTGAGACTGTGGAATAGGATGTTTCTGAGGGTAAAGAATCAGGACATGTCAGGCGGTAGAGGAAGTTTGGTTGAAGGCTATAAAGTAAAAACAGGGTAAAGAAATGGCAGATCTATCTGACCAACCTTCATATTGTATTTGGTTTTGCCACTTAGGATGAGAACAGACCAGTGAACTCATACTTAATGGATTGCATTCAGTGGAGGAGGAGGGCTAAGAAAAATAGAAAGAAGAAAGACTAAGGAAAGTAAACAAAATAAAATTGGGGCCATTTTAAAAGAAAGCCAGCCAATTGCCATGGTTTACTTTTGTGATGAGAAGGCCTGGCCCCTTTCCTTTGACACTTAAAACCCATCTAAATTCTTTCTCTATCAAGTGCTCTTTATTAGAGAAAAATTTTCAATTCCTTTTCTTCTGATGGAGAAAGCTCCTAGAGTTCATAAACGTTTTATGTTGGGTTGAATATATTTTTTAAAATAATGTGTTTATTCCTAACCACATTCAATAGATCTATATGAGTTTTCCAAATGTCTAAAGAATCATCATTAATAGTTAAGGAATTCTTATAGAGGCAAACAGTTGTGGAAATAATATCTGATTTGTAATAAGAATAGATGCTATTGTCTTAGATAAATATTGCAATAAGCAGAATTATAGAAAATAACACTATGGATAAAAATGCACATAATTTTATACAACTTTTCAGTATATCAAATATATCAATATGTCTCTCTTAATATTGTCAGTACATTTAGGCTGACAGCATGACTCATTCAATGAAGTATGTACCTAAGGAGCACAGGCCCTAAGCTCAAACTTATTCCACCAAAAGAAAACAAAATCTCTGTCAATTGAGCAATGGTGTTAAGAACGCACTGAAGGCATTTTTGCATGAGTAATGCTAAATGCAGAAAATTTTGTGTTATATTATTCCTATATCACAGCTTGAGATTCTTGGTGATTTTTGAAAACAAATAGAAATATTCCTTGAGTTGTAATATGTCCTGAGAAACCTATAAGAAGTTGTAAATAAGCTAAAGAATTTATTTAAGCTAGGCACCAATGGGTCATACCTGTTACCATAGCTTGCAGAAGGCTAGATCTGGAGAATTATGGGTTTAGACTAGAAGAAAACTGCTAATTTTCAAACTATCATAACTCAGCACCACAGTATATGGTAGATTGTCAACTTTTGACCCTTAATTTTAAAACACAGCTTTTGGGGATCTAAACTTACCTCACTCCTGATGCTCAGTATAGGAGGAGGAATATAAATAAATAAATAAAAATAAATGTGTGTAGATGGATAGATCTATATCTATCTTTATAGATATGAAGAGAAAGATCAAAATTCAAAATCTGAGGCGTGTTTCCTACTGAATGTGTATTTTCTTTTACTCTCATAACTTTTGAAGTCATAAGTTAAGACATCATTAATTCGAAGAAAGTCTGCGACTGTTATTCATGAGTTGTCTTCTGGTCGCTGAATCCCAAGTTCAAGTTACTGGTTGGATTCCTACCTGTTCCATGCAAATTATTTGGGACCTAGTGTGAAGGTGCGGTGTTGGGCTAGAAGAGCCACGTCTTGTGTCAGGGGAAGAGTGAGGGGAGTGAGCCTGCTGAACAGACGTGGCCAGTGCCACGTTGTCTGTGGCTCCGATGATCCACACACACTGGCTGTGGGACACAGCCAGTGTGTGTGGCACATTTATTTGAACAGCTACCTTCTACTGAACTCTTACAAACTCAGTGTCAGAAGCAGTGTGACTTGCGAACTCTCTGCTGAATCACTATAAATGATTTATGAAAGCAGTTTTTAACGACTATCTCACACGTGTAAAACCCGGGCACCCAGAATAGCATAAAAGACCACACAGATAATAATTTGGAAATTGACTAAGTTACTTATTCATTTATTTCATAGCAAACTCCCTTACAGGTTCTATAATCTGTGAAAACATCCAAGCAGGATCCTTGTTCTCAGGAAGTTTTTACATTAGGGAAAAAAGAGTGATTATAAACTAATTAAAAGGAAATAAACTAGAGTAGCATGAGTTATATGGAGAGAATTAAAATAGGGTATTTTCACAGTTATTGTAAGGAGACTTTGGGAACTTTGCCCAGTCCTCTCTGGCTATACAGCCCATGCTACTTTTAATTGTTTGCTGTGACGGGTGTCTCCTGGATCCTTTCCTGCATTGATTTTGGTCACTATTATCACTTACCCTGGTTTGTCTTCAGGTTTTGCCACCCTACAATACGGAGATATACTGCAGAATTTACATATTTTTATGATTCATTAAAATATATATTAATGTACTAAATACAATATGTAGAACACATATTTTAATAATATAGTTAACCCTTGGTAAATGGAAGGTATAAGTTAATTTTCTAGATAATACTCTAGGAAACCCATCATCTCATGAAGGACTAAGATACTCAAATAAATCCACATGCTTTTAACTTGTTTTCAACAGCTGGCAGAGATGGTTGCATTAGTTAACTATGGGACCAAAAATACTTTTGTGAATGTGTTCTTCCTTGTGTCTAAGGAAGGGAAGAACACATTGTCTTCTGCTTTGATGAGAGACCACCTATGAAAATAAGCAGATACAATAAGTGTCTTTAATTAATTTTATAGTTTTTAAATGTGGAATAATAGATACGAAAGGACTTACATCTCCCTTATGCATATGAAAGTATTGCAGACATAAAGGATAATAATCTCTTCCCAGCCCTCCAGCTATCTTTCTCTATGCCTGGAAAAGGGCAAGTCTATGTTAACTGCAGTGTTGTCTAGCAAGAAATTATTAACTTTCTCAGTTAGCTTCTGACCATGAATTCTATCTCTGTTGTGATGCATGATAAATAACAATGTTTTCAGATCTTCCTTTCTATGTTTATATAATTGCACAAAGGATCTTCATAGCTTTATAAGGATATTGAGCTTAATGATTTAAAATTGGATGACATATACAAAAGCTCATTAGGTGATTTTCATAATAGCAGCAACAGCAGCAATAACAAGAGTAGCAACAACATACACCAAGTTGATATAATAATGACATTATTACTGCAAGGGTCCAAGCAAAATGTCATTAGTAGAGTGACTGGAAGTAAATATTACCTTATTTACCAACAGATGGTATCTGTCTTCAGAATAGATGAGGATGGACACTGATTATAATCCCTTGGGTTACTATAAATCATATGTAAATCACATAGAAAAATATTTGCATCAAAATATGACTTTCTTCTTCCTCACATTCCAAGTAAGACTTCCACCCTGAAGGATGTAGCCATTGCCCAGGATGAAAGTCACACAGAGTGAATTCTGCTACTTGATACGGAGCATTTTATCTTTATTTGAGAGGTACTGTTTTATCAGGACATGGTGACTCACCTCTATAATCCCAGCTACTGAGCAGGTGAAGATCAGTAAAAATGCAGCTCAAGTCCAAGTTTGAAATGTCATCACAACAACTAGCTGGGCACAGGAAGGTGTTAGCTTTGCCATCCCAGATAGGAGGAGTAGTTTAAAATAAGAGGATGATAGCCTAGGCCAATCTGGAAAAAAAAAAAGATAAAAAAGCAAGACTCTCCCTCAAAAATAGCAAAAAGTAATAAGGGCTAGAGGCATGGTTCCATTGGCAGAATATTTGTCCAACAAGTTAAAGCCCTGAGTTCCAATCCATGTACTGTCCAGAAAATTAAAAGAAACTCATTTTCCAGAAGCGAAACCCAATAGTCCCATCTCCCCTGTGAAGCCCTGCACAAGAAGAGAGTTTAAGTAGAACTTGCTAAGAGCTCTCTGCCTCCTCCACAGGTCAAAGTGTCCTGGTCAAACTGTCCACAAAGAAGAACATATTCCTATCATATGGATTTGCCAGTTCAAGGGCTTGGCCACTCCTAACAGTGAAAAGCGAGAGCTCTTAACGGTCAAGTCGTTCGCAGAGTTAATTCTTTCCCACTCTTTCTCCGTGCAACTGAGTTCTAGTAAGTCTACCAGCCAATATGACCAACATGTTTCCTGGTGAAAAAGCCATCACTGCTTGATTAGTTGAGATGAAGCACTGATACATTCCCTGGCTCTCATTTCTACAGTTAGGCTTTCCATAAACTTAGGAGGCGTTTTCATCATCATTATTCCTACCTACACTAGTACACTTGTAAATTTATAGTCAATAAATATATAAGCTGTATCCTGGTCCTGATGCATGGAGCATCCGTATGAACTATTCCCATCATTAGTAGTAGACTTTATCAAGAACTTGTCTCATGTTTCACAACATGATATACTATAATAGATTCTCCCATTGTACTGTCTTCAAATATAGTATTTATTTTGGATGAGGACAGCAGGACAATTTTGTTACTGAGCCAAACTATTTTATATAATGGAGTGCTTGTAAAGCCTATCAGTATACAAAACAGAAGAAAATGTACAAATGACAGATCAGATAATTTGGATTTTAAAAATATTAAAACAGTTGCAATTAAATGTACAGGTGTCCTTGGTGATGTACATCTGTAAACTTAGTGAGAAGATCACAGGTTCCAGGTCATTCCTAGCTTAGTCAGTAAGAAACCCTGTCTACTATATTGATTTGTTGATTGATTGATGGTTTATTGAGATAAGGTCTGTTTACCATTGCCCTGGTTGGTTTTAAACTGGAAACCTGCAGACCCTACATCAGAAGCAGATGGGGTTACAAATATGCGCCACCACTTCCAGCAGAATAATTCCTGTTTCTGATCATTGTCTGGCAATCAAAATATTCAGGGTAATTTTTGCCTCTTCAAAATGGGATGTTGTTTCCCATTGAGAGCCGTAGGAACTAGCCTAAATTTCTATGGATTCTCTTGTAAACTAACAAAGCATGTTTTCTGGGGATTCATCCATAACAGAAACAACAACTTGTTAGCTGGGTGTGGTTGTCACATGCCTGAAACCCTAGCTACTTGGGTGGCACAGATTGGGAAGAATTTAGTTCAAAATGCAACTCAATTAGTGAGTGACATACTTACAGATCAGGCCTGAGTATCTGGAATGACAGCTATGCAGTAGGTGTAGTCTAGAGGATAGAAGAGAAAGACAAGCCTGGGACAAAAGTGTTAAATTCTAACATAAAAGCAATGACACAAGCAAACACAAAAGACTGGAATGTGTCTCATGTTCTAATAACACACACACACACACGCAAAAGCAAAACAAAACGTATCCATGGACTCTCAGTTTCCCTCCATGGAAACCTGTATTAGTTAGGGCACAAATCCTATCTGAAGACCCTCTCTTCAGGACTCAACTGACTCAAATTACACTGCAAAATCCTCACATCCACATGTCCAACACATTCACATTAGGAGTCAGGACTTTCATATTTTAGGGACCAACCTTGCATGATTTTCCAAAATTATGATTTTGAGCACACTGACTAACACACCTTTGTTTCCCCACCCCAATGATTAGACAATATGTTTTTCAGCAGTAATAATACATGGGCAGTTTAAGCATTTGACTTTCTCTAGCTTAAAAATAAATTTGGTGCAATAAAGTACTTTTGCACAAATAGTGCAGTAATTTGTAAGTTCTGAAGTTCATTTTCTGACATATGTATAAACAAGACACTGGCATACATATTAATTCAGGAGATGGGAACCTGCAATGTAGATATGGCACATGCCCTTAGGGTAAATATGCCAGGCCCGCCAATAAGTACCAGGATGGAATAGCTTACAGTATCTTCAAATGAAGAAAGGATAGATGGGAGAAGGAAGGATGATGGTGATCGATGATGATGATGATGATGATGTGTGTGTGTGTTTCAATGGAAATAGGAAATCCAAGGTAATTGGTGGGATTGGTAGACATGGGGTGACATCAATCGAGATTTATTGTACTCAAATTAATATATTGACATAAAACCTCTGTGCTAGTACTTAAAGCTAATAAAAAAAACCAAAAAGTAAAAAAAAAAAATTAAAAGTAATGCTAGCCTTCTAACATACTGTAAATGCTGTGGGGGGAGGGGGTCTCTGTTTAGAAAGTGCTGTGTCAGGAGGTATACTTACGATGTGTTTGCAAAGCAATGAGGCATGAGCTATACTTACACTGGTGACATTAGTCTTTAAATTACTCATACTACATGTCACCCTATCTATATGAAGAACAAAAATTTTAGGATAGAAACATAGAATTACATACACCCTGTGAGCCTGTCTATTACATAACTAAATTCCTCTTCCTTTTTGAAGTGTATTTGTTTCTTTGGCTTTTGTTCTGTATCTGTGGATGTGAAATGGCAGAAAATTACTTTTTGGGAGGAATTGATTAGGAGTTCCATACAGTTTTTCGTTTGTTCTTCAGAATTCCCATGGCTGTATTAAATACCAGTATAATTTTCAATATGCTCAGTGGGGTACAAATCACCTCTAGCTATTTGTTTATACTACAGTAAACTGCTCTGTTCTCACATCCCACTGTAATTCAATGCACATTTCCAAAGGTAATGCATGGCAAGTATTTTAAGATAAAATGGATGTAGGAAATGTATGAAGCCCGTGGCATCAGTTTTGTACCTCTAAGTGTAATGTAACATCCATAGGGAATGAGGTCCACCTCAAACCTGACAATCCAAACTGGAACAAGTGAAGGACTTAATCAAATCCCATGCATAGTCAGAATAAGGAATAAACTATAAGTTCTCCCTGGAGAAGTGACTCAGTGTTTGATCGCTCAAATATAACTTCTACAAAGTCCTATCCCTGCTGATTCCCTTCTGCCACAGTACCTGTCTCCTTTTGGTCATACAGCCCTAGTTAATATATTACCCTTTGAGTGAGCTTTTGTCCATAGAGTTCTAAAAGCAGATGACATTTAATGTTGCACTATTTTAATAATGAGGCAGAGATAAAGAAAGTAAGATAGAAACTGAGAGAGACCTAAAACATGCAACACATAGTTAACAAAGAAACATGACACAACAGTGTGATAATATTTTGTGCAATTCCTAAAATGGTTTTATGGAAAAAATATTGGATAAAACTCACAAAGGGTAGTGATATGTTCTTTATGAAAAAAGCAAGTTCCAAATAAAATATGCAGTACGTTCTCAATGCAAAGTGCTTGATGTCATTCATATCTGTTTCAACAGACAAACGTATGAATATACACCTATATGTATTTATATATCCATACATATATATGTATGTATGTATCTATATAGGACATTGAAAGGGCACATCAAATGACAATAGTCTCTTCTCTGAATTTTCAAAATCGTTGACGTGTGTGTGTGTGTGTGTGTGTAACACTTTCTTGATTGGAAATATAAAGGACACAAGGGAATTATCAGTATTAGGGCTTTCTGGCAGCTGAAGTATTGTGTATTTCAATTCTGACAATAATTTTTTTTCTTTTTTAATCATGGCTTTTCAGTGAGCAGGTCTGTTGTCACAGAGATGCCCTTCAGTTGCTGTGGTAACAAACGAATACTAATCCACACTGTGTAGCACTTCATAGCGTTCACATTCTTTTCTCATGCAGCAGCTCATTTGTGATCAACAGGAACTCAGAAAAGCTTCTGAGGGATGTGGGCCTGGTATCTGCCAGAGTTTAACACATGCAAAATTAGAAACTGAACAGGTTAACTAAATTTCCTATAGTTCCCTTGTTAACAAGAGGAAGTGCTGTTCAAAAAACAACAATAACAACAACAAAAACCACCTGACTCCTCTGAGATGCTTAATGCATTTCCACGTTGGTTTTATGGCAATCTCTTCATATTTTCTATATACTTATATACTCATACAATTCAAACAAATGAGTTTCTAAGCACCAGTTTTGGTCCTATGTCATCAGAAGTGAGGGAATACCAAGTCTTGTGGCCATTAGTCCATCTTTGAGAGACCACAATTTTATCGAGTCAGGGAGTAGTAGATTAAGCAGTTTCATATTAAAAGATTGTTCTCAAATTAACTCAATGTGTGTGTGTGTGTGTGTGTGTGTGTGTGTGCGCGTGTATGTTCTTAGATGTCTGAGAAATGTGAACTCCTACTAAGAGCTAGAGCAAGTACCTTTTAGAGCACATGTCTCATACATCTCATGATCCAAAGAAACAAGTTCACTGGGTACAACCCACAATGCTGCTTTCCCACGTAATGGGAAACAGGCACATGTCACGTCTTCATTTTAAATTAACTTCAATAAAAACAAATACAATTCTACTTCCTGTTACAACTAATCACTATTCAGTGTGTGATAGCAAAACTTACCTAGTAGATGTTCTGTTGAGTTTCAAACATAAAGATATTTTCTATCATTGAACCCCCCCAACTCTGAAAAAAGAAGGCTTACTATAGTATTGTGCAGTGTTGTTGTGGAGATTACCTTACGTTGAGTTAGATCTGATGAATACCCGAACAAGAAACAACTTCATCTCTTTTTTTCCCATCATGCTGCCCAATCATATTATGGCATTTTTCCTACATCATTAGTTTGAACTGACTTCTTGGCTCACATCTTTTTGATTGTGAAAGAGAGAGGGAAGGAAGGAAGGAAGAAAAGAAAGAAGGAAGGAGAAAAGAAAGAAAGAAAGGAGAGAGAAAAAGAAAAAGATCTGATAGAGATATAGAGTCACTTTTTGTTTTGATAAATTTTCAGGATTTAAAATTTTGGCTTTTGCTAATAGTAACACTTCAGTTTCACATAAACTAATTTTCTCTGTGTTACAACTACAGAATAGTTTTTCAGGCAAAATGCACTTAAATTGTGGTGAAATCTGTGTCAGTTTTTCCACCCGCAAGCTTTCTTACAGGACATGGAGCAGATTAGGATACCAATGAAGAGACACAGACCTCCTTTCTGGATTCCACTGGCATTTACTTCTCAGCCCTTGTACTTCTGTGACAGAAGACCTCATAACACAGGCTCTGATGTAGGAGTCTCCACAGTCTGAGGTCTCTCTTGTAAAACTACTCCTTCAGATGCTATTTTCTGACCATAGCAAGATATTCATGATAACTTCTTAGTTTTACAACTATATAAGCAGAAGGCAAGGCAATCATCTCCATAGATGAGGAAGTGTCTCCGCCCTCCATGGATCCTATTTCAAGTTTCCCCAGGGCTTTCTTGTCTTACTGACTGTGGCCTTTGGCAGAATCAGAGCACCACTTTCTGTGTATCTGTAAATATTCATATGTTTCCACCAAATATACAGGAACACATTTTGATGTTCTCCTCCCTTGCTTGGAGTTTAGTAGTGATGTTACCCCTTCTTTCATGACTGAGTGTAGAAAGGAATGCTCGAGCCTTTTCTCCTGGGACAAAATTTTACTTGGTACCTGATTTCTCGAAATCTGTAAGTGCTCCTTACAAAAAATAATCGTAGGTAACTGTGACTCATGATGTCTGGGTGAAATTTCTCTCTTGGAAAGCCCACATGTGTTTACAACCTTTCCATCGTCTTTGTGTCTCCAGTTAACTGACTTTATCCAAAATTCATGAAAAACTGAGAACTCTCTGTTCCACATCCCATGAGAAACTTTCCACCCACTATTCTCAGAACCCAGATGGCATTGTAAGCATAGTAGCTGTTACTTCCTCCCAAATTGTCAGAACTATTTGGTCAGTAGAATCTTTGACAAAGCAAAGAAGTACCTATGGGATTAATGAGATAGGAAATGTACATCAATAAGACATAATTCCCAAATTTTGTGGTTGGACATTTCAGTGGGGAAACTACCATTGTTTTCAATGTCTGGAGTGTTTCCTTGGATAATATCAAAGAACAGAGGAATCTGCATAGAGCAGTTAATACCATTACCCTTCTGATGATTGGACTTTGAATCTTCATGATTTATCATAAAAAAATCTCTTAACTTCTCAAGGCCTTTGAAAAAAAAACAGTGGATTCTGTGAAATCTGCCTTCTGACAAACTGATTTAGTGTGCCAAGCTTAGAATATGTATCTTGTACTTTAATACAGAAGTAATTCAAAAGAAAAACATTCACAGAGAAATAACATCTCATCTCTATTGTCTATTATTTCAGACAGTATCTACCTAAATGTAGCTATTTTCTCTGTCAGATAATCAGAGGTTTCCTTAGCATTCTTGGGATTCTTACTAATAGACATGCCTAAGTAGGCAATACTTTGGATACTTCACCCTCATGGAGAATGTTTGTTCCTTTTTCATCCGGCTGATCTATAAAGTTACTTGACCAGGATTCCTTCTTTTGGGAAGTTGTATTACTAATGTCTTCTTAGCTTTCTGAAATGTTTCATCCAGAGTTATCCATTATTGCCAGACTTCTTAAGATATGCACCAACATTGGAAGAAAATACAGGCCACAAGCAGGCTGAACAGAGAATGACTTATTTAAGCAGTGGGAAACATATCCCCTAGAGAGAAACCATTATTAATAATTGTAATTAATTTTCACGTGGCAATATCCACAAAGATATGCAACACTGAGCTCAGTAATTTCCTTCCAGATAATTCTTTCTGACAAATAATTCATTTGCTTCCCGAAGATATGTTAATGAACTAAATAAAGTACACTAGATAGATTCTTCAACTGGATAGAAAATTAAAATGGCTGCCCCCGAACAAAGTACTGTTTATATTTGCAAACTTTACTTCACTAATGAATTGCCTGATAACATTTAGTTTCAATTTACTTTTCAAGGCTCATACCCGTATATGAGTTACAAGTAGCTAAAATTTGGAGAACTTCAGTGTGAGGCCTGACTGGGCAGAAAAGCTAAGGAGACTAATTCCAAAATAACCAGGGAAAGTAGGGCTGGTAGGATGCTAAAAGGATATGCTTGCTAGCCTAGGGGACCCAAGGCCCTGAATTTAAAACTCATTATTTGCAGAGAGAGAGAAAAAAAAAGAAAGAGAAAGAAAGAGAAAGAGACACAGAGACAGAGACACAGAGACAGAGACAGAGACAGACACAGAGAGATATATTTTTAAAATTGCATATTTGGCAAAAATGTCCTTGGTATACTTAGTCTTAATTTAGTTCAACGTCACTTAAATCTTATGATTTAATCTTCCTGTCTTATCATTATCTACAGACACACAAGATTGTTACTTTGGAAATAAGCTTAAAGTGTTTTGAAGAACTGAGATCCAGGAGGGCAGAGTTCCTCTGCTAGAGGATGGGGTGTTTCAGGTTTGCTTTGGGTGTGGGGGCGGGGAGACACTGTGCTGATTTTGTTTTGTGATGTATCCTAGGCTGTCTTTGAACTCTGGTCCTCTTGCCTCAGCCTCCTGAGCGCAAGGATGATGTTCATGAGCTTCCATGCCCAGTTCTTACTCTCTATCTGGAAGAACAGGTTACATGGAGAGGAAGCTACATCAGGAGTCAGAAAATTTATGTATGAGCGCAATGTTCTCCACTAACTGAACACATGGCCTTTGGCAAATTAGTGTGAGCTCAAATTGTCTCAAATGCTACGAACTGGACATCATTATCCTTGTTCTAATTATTTTAGAAAATTCTGATATGTGAAACATTGTGTTAAATATTAAACATGTTGTTCCTTTTATAATCTGCTACCCACAAAGCCATCACATATAAAAAAATTAGTTCCTACCTTCAAGCTGCAATAAATAATTAGAAGAAAATCTTTCCATTGTATTGGACAAGACAAGCAGAGATCCACCTTTCTCCATGAATACTTCCTGCCAAACTACCAGATTTAATGACTTTAGTAGCCCAGCTCTCAAATGTGTATTCTATGGATTCCAAGATGCTTTGTAGATGACTTCTTTTCTAGCTTAGACTTTAGCTTTGCTCAACAAAATCACTATCTGAATCTTGTTATAATTAGAGAAATACAAACAGTGCATCCCATTTGGAGCACTTTACTTCCATCTTACCACAGAGGTCAATTGTTATTATGTAGTGTTCTTTTTTAATGATTTTTAATTGTAAAAATAGTGTACAGAGGGGCTATAGTTACATGAATAAGGTAATGAGTACATTTCCTATTGAGCATTGTTACCTCCTCCTTTGTTTTTCCCTTCCCTTCCCTTCCCTCCCACAACTGGCCCTTCCCCCTCCAAGTTGTAAAGTTTATTTCCTACATAGTGTCTTGTACATCTCATTGTTACAATGGGTCAATCTGTATCCTTGTTTCAGCATTTTGTTATTTCCCTTCCCCTCCCCAAATTAGAAAAATGTATATACAAGATGCAGGGCACCGACATCAAATACAGTGAAAACGGGTGATACCTTGGGAGAAGAACATATAAGAGTAACAAAAAAACATAGTACATTTCAGATAGGTTAAAAATCATAGCAAGAAATAAAAACCAAGTTGTGTCCTTATCTTGGGGTTTATTTCACTTACCATCATCTTTTTTCGTTGTTGTTGGTCATGGGGTCTGAATTCTGGGCCTGGGCACTGTCCCTCAGCTCTTCAACTCAAGGCTAGTGCTCTACCACTTGAGCCACAGTGCCACTTCCCGCTTTTTCTGCTTATGTGGTGCTGAGGAATCAAACCCAGGCCTCATGCATGCAAGGCAAGCGCTCTACCACTGAGCTATCGTCTCAGCCCACTTAACATCATCTTATATGGTCATTTAGCTTTTGATATTTTTGCTTGTCCTCGACTTATACTAATTATTGCAAATAAGGGAAACCATGGGACCTATGTTTCTTTGGGCCCGGCTTACTTTACTTAATATAATTTTTTCAACTTCTATTCTGTGCTAATATTGTTTAGTGTTTTACTAGAGCAAGGAAGTAATCAGGAAATGAAAAGCCTCTATGATGTCACACTTTGTCTTGTGCAAAGGTAAGGAAAAAGAAACAGATGCAATTTTATTTTTTATTGTCAACACTACAATGGATCTAGATACTTGGCTTTATTCTTTTTTAGAATTACTCTCATTATTGTCATCCAAATCCAAAGCCAAATAGCTGTCATTTCATCTAGATGTGAAGATTTCATTCTGATGTGCTTTATCTTTAGTATGTCCATTTCTGTTTAGTTGATATTGAAATAACTCTTTCCCTTGAATTCTTTTCCCTGGTTCCCTCATTTCTCAAGGATTGCAAAACTAAATTCTTTTCAACACCATTCTTTTTCCTGGAAATATAGTCTGTTTCAACATGAAAGTCAGAGGACATGATTATGTATATATCATGTTCAGTCTACAGAGGTATCCTCCTGAAGTTTCCACGTTTTTCTTTCCTTCAATGGCTCCTCAATCATATCTGAAATTTCGACTTCCCTGCAGAGTCTAGTGTCATGTCCCCATTGTGAATATGAACCATAATTCTCAACAGCAGACTAAACACTTTTATGTTTTATGTAATGGCTTACTCACGTTTTCAGAAATAATTGGCAGGTGGTGTGCACTTGCATTTCCCTGATTTCATTATATTGGTTGGAAAATTTAACCTTGTGAAGATGTATCTGGTAGGAGTATTGTAGGATAATTCTCAATAAATACTCAACCTCATAAGTCAAGATCATTTCCTGCGTAGATATTGATATTCTAAAGGTTATCCACTATTTTCTAAGATGGAGCGAGTATTTATTTGGCCATGGATTTCATCATTTATTCCAACTGGACAGTTTATAAATAAGTAAATAAGATATTATATTCATTGCAAGTGTCAAATGAAGTCAAGCAGTAGAATTGCAATTAGTTTGAGGAGATTTGTAAATGAAGAAATGGCAATATCCGAAAGAAAGCAATGGAAATAAATTTCTTTGCTATTATATAGAAGAACAAATCCCAGTCATTATGCACCTGTCAAAAAACCTGAACCTAGGTGCCATTTGCTCATGCCTTTAATCCTAGCTCAGGAGACTGAGATCTGAGGATCACAGTTCAAAGCCAATATGGAAGAAAAGTGTCCATGACACTCTTATCTCCTATTAACCACCAAAAAGGCAGAAGTGGTACTGTGGATCAAAGTGGTAGAGTGCTAGCCTTGAGCAAAAGACCTCAAGTATAGCACCGAGGCCCTGAGTTTAAGCCCCACAACCTACAAAAATGTAAGAATAGTGAAGTAACTCTCAAGATATGTTGTCTAGGAATTTACACTGTATTTGTACCATATATATAATCTTAAACCATAAAACCACTACAATAAAATATAAAGTTCCAATTTGTAACTGGGCACTGGAAGTTCACACCTGTGTGGGAGGCTGATATCAGAGGATTGCAGTTCAAGGCCAACCTGGGAAGGAAAGTCCATGAGACTCACATCTCCAATTAACTAACAGAAAACCAGAAGTAGAGCTGTGGTTCAAGTGTGCTAGCTTTGAGCAAAAGAAGCTTGGGGACTGCACAAAGGCCCTGAGGTCAAACCCCAAGACAGGCAAAAACAAAAATTACATACAATACAAGCATAAATACACTATTACATAAATAAATAAATTCCAATTGGTGACTGGTGCTAGTATGCCATAAAATGTGATTTTGTCTCTACATGTTCTGAGGCAGATCTATTTAATCTTTATGATCAATGTTATATTACACTATAGCCCTAGCCTTAGTTGTTCCAAGATCAGTACATATTTTTGCACACATCTTTATAACTCTCCAGAGATTCACAACTATGCAGCACTCTAAGAACACCTCTGGGTGTCCATTGCCATTTCTTCCATACAGAAGCTGTGTATACATTTATTTTAACACTCAATTATGTAATTTGAGGAAAACTGCAGTGTTATATCTTCAGTTGTCAAAGGAATACAGCTAATAGACTCTCCAAATATAGCAGTTCTACAACTTCCTACAGTCAGTAAGAGAAAACCTTAATGTGGAAAGTAGTGTCCATTTCTGATGTTAGATGGTACCACAGGAGAAGTAAGGTATTGGTCTATCAACATTCAGTAATTATTATAACTTATATTACTTCCCAGTTTTCAGTTTTGCAAGCAAACTGGATGATATAGATAAATGCATATACCATTTTAGCTGTGCATAGATTCACAGGTCAAAAATTACTGAGTCATAGATTTCAAACATGTTTAAGTCTATCAACTTATACTGTGTAGGTGGTCTGTGACAAATCATATAAATCAGAGGTATCAGAAATAAAGAAATAAGTATTTGGCCTTTAAAGCTAACCTAAGTCTTTATCCCAGATTGATTTCCGGAATAACTTATTTAGCATACAGAATGGCTTTGAAACATTCCAAAAGATAAACATGACCAATGGGATCGGTATTGTGTTTCTCAACACTGTTGTACCTAGAGGTAATATATATAATATCATATAAAAAATTGGTGAAATCTAGTCTTGTGGAGGGATGAGGAGAATGATAAAAGATAAGGTAAAAGATGTGACTATAGTCTGACTAGGAAAGTTTTACAAATATTATAAAGATTTTGGATTTTGTCTTGAATGAAATTCCACACGTTAAGAAGACTTTGTGAGAAGAATAATGTAAGATGACTTATATAATATAATCATCAAATTTTTATTCTATGTAAAGAAGCAACTTTAGGAGGCTTGGTTTAAAGATAAGAAGACAATTGTAAGGCTACTACACCATTAATCTGACATTTTTTTAATTGTGACTCAATAAATATACACTTGATAATACTTCTATTTTGGTACTTCCATCTGAAAATTCTTATATAATAATCCCTCTGAAGCTTTGAAGTCATAGCTGAAACTACATTTTGCAAAACATTCAGCCAAGTTAAATAGATAGCTGAAAAAAAGCAAAACTTTACAAAACACATTAGATCTTTTTTTTTTAGTTTATAATTATATTAGACCTTTGGTGGTAAGATTTTCAGTGTTTCAACAACAAGGTTTATAGAATGGTTTCATATACATTACACCCGGAATTAGTATTTAGCTGTAGAGACACTGGGACTAATGACATTTCTTCCTAGAATCCAGTTGTATTTACTCTCTACAATTAGTGGAGTAGTATTTCCTGTGTTTCAGAGCCTCACTTTGGGTTTTTTTATTTTTTGAGTCTTCATGTTGGCTTTCAAAGATTTTTACAACCAAGATCTCCATTCCTTCTTAGAGGATCTTGATGTTTATTTGCCATCAATCATCTGGGATTTCCTTTCCACTAACTGCCTCAGTTCAACTTGATTCAATAAGGGCAATAAGGCCAAGAATATTTTCTTCAGCCGGCATCCATACAAAATCATCTTTTATTTTCTCTGTCTCCCTTCTCTGCAGTTGTAAATTTCCCAGCTCCATGGAAATTTCAATGACAAATTGAAAATACACGTATATGTCTACACTTTACAGTTGCCTCCTATTCAGAGTGCCTTTTTATTTATTCTCATCATAGCCCTTTGAAACACTTTGCGTAAAGAATCCTTTATCAACGATTTTCACCTTTCACCCCTTGCTTATAGAAGTAAAATTTGTGCTAGGGAGTACAATTTACCTGCTCTTACTTTCAGCCACCTCCTTTTACTACATTTCCACTGTTAGTAAAAGGCATTTGATTTAAGGGAATTTTCCTGCAATAGAATTTAACTCCTTCATTCATGCTTCCTATCAGGTTTTTGGACTATGGAAAAAGAATATCAAGAAATCCATTGCAGACATTGATTTCTTACTTATAAATATGTCCCACACATATGTGTCTTCTGAGAATATTTCTATCTTAAATGTGGCACATGTCATTAAAAGCCAACATCATATTCAAACAGAAATAGTAGATTCCTTAGGATAATAAATTCAATTCAAAATAGCACATTATTCAAAGTGATCATTAAATCATTGTGAAACTTACATAGAACATATTACATACTAGAAACAAAGCATGTTTATTAGGTGTCTGTACGGCTATTAGACTTTATGCATAAGATACATTATTTTTCTTAAAAACAATCCTAAAATGGATATCACTGTGATTATTTTGCAGACGAGAAACAAAGTCTAATTGAATTTAGCATTTTGTATCTAAGTTGTGCTATTTTGGCAAATCAAAATCTGAATAACTTTTTGACTGCAAAATCATATTTGTTCATTTGTTTGTTTGTTACTGTACTGCTTCTCATAAACGTGAAACCCTCTGTCCTGTGAGATTATCATTCAAAGCAGACATAGTAGATCCCACTGGTTTTGGGCAGTTAAGCTATTACAGATAAACTCTTAATTAAGTTCTGGATCTACCACTAGCTATTTTACCCTTGGTCAAATGCATTCCATGTGAGTAAACTTTTCTTCTCATCTGCTTCTTGTATCTTATAACAGATCTCCACAAACTTAGAAACTTAGAAAAACAGATGTTTATTGACCGATGGTCTCTTTGGTCAGGGCTCAGACGTAGCTTAGCAGCAACTTCTATTTACAAGATTCAAAAAGTTACAAGCAAGGCAAATTGATCTGCTGTCTCGCTGGGTTCACAACAAGAATACAGTAAATGGCAAATTGTAACTAGAGCTTGGAATTTTTTTTTTTTTTACAAATGTACTACAAGTAACAGAAACTCACTTCTTCACTGCAAAGAAAATGCAAATCAAAACTTTCCTTCTCTCTTTCTCCTCCAAAGAACCTAGGAACTAACACTTCTTTATACATTAGCATGGCTAGGATTAGTGGGGAAGAGTCTTACAAAGGTTATAAAGCTAGTCTTGAAGAAAGTGTTAAGAGTTTCTTCTGTTGATGTTAAATTTTGATTAGCAAATTTAATGTAGGGCAAAGGAAGGGTTTTTCAGGGCGAGGTTGTTGTGGAACATGGAAGTTGCATTCGAATTGCCTGCAGTTAAGTGTTTGTAATGAAGGGTAAAGTGGAATGGATAAATTATTTCTTGGAACTCAGCCATTCATGTAACGGGGTTTTAAAGCATTCTGACAACAGCTAACCTAAAAACGTTAGGGAAAGAAGAAAGAGGTGTCTTTCTTTTCACTTTCTTATTTAAAATTCAATTCGAAAGTTGATTTTTCTAGGTTATATTTAGACATTTTAGGGTAATAGGGAGAGAAATCTTATCATCTCAGCACATTGGCATGTACTTTTGGTTTATACGTTTAAAAGTAATTACAGGGAAATGTGTGTATTTATAGTTGACTTTGACTTTCTTGCAATTATTTAATAAGGCAGGCTTTGCAATACTACTCGCATGATCTAAGAGCTTGTAATCTCTCTGGGGTCTAATTATCTCTTGATAACCTTGCCCCTTGATGACATCTGTATTGCTATTATAAAACATGTTTATTTTGGGAAAGGACATATATTTTGTAGTGTAATAGCATTAAAATGTCAAACTTGAGTGCTAACAGTGATTCGCCCAAGGAGCTTTCAGGAAAGATTAACTCGGGCAGTATATGATAAGCATCAGACAATCTAAGAAGCTCAAAACTCATTCTCTTAACAACTTTTTCCCCCTTCAGAAAGGAAAGCTCATGTCATTCGAACCTGGCTTCAATATCCTGGAATAGTGCTGTTTACATTTTCTTACTTTTAAAAACTTTTCCTGAAGGACACAGCCAATTAGGATGATACACAAAAGGAGAAGGATTAGCATGACCCAGGAACTGCAGCCATGTCCAAAGTAATACTGCTCAGAGCATGGGAGCTTTGGAATCAGAGTTCCTGGTTCAAGTGTTAAGGCTGCTCTCTAGTTGAGTTCGCGAACATGATTATTTATTTTTCTCAGCTTCAGTTTTCTGAGACCTAAAATGGGAACAACAGTGGAGTTCATAAAGGTATTGGTGGAACTCAAGAAGATACTATTTAAATACTTAGCATTGGGATAAAAATGCAATGGCTTGATATTTAGATGTTATTTTTATTAGCAAAGCAATCGTTAACCATTGTTGTCTTAACAAATAGGAATTATTTTCCATCTTTGTGCTTCTCATTGCTGGGAACGAGGCTTGCAATGGGAAGCCAAAGGGGTGTCTCTGACATCATGATGCAAGTATGATTATCTTTTATTATTTCTCTGGACCGTATGTCTTTTAAACATCAAAGGAAATTGACCTCTCATTCTATCATTTGGGGTAAGTATAAGTGAAAGTTTCACTAAACCTTAAATCTAAGGATGTCATCAAAACCCTTACGAGATTCACTGACCTTTTCTTCCCTGACTGTGAATGAGAAGTAGAAAGATCAGCATTCAAAGCACAAAATATCATGTACAGTTATTGGATTTGAGCAACTCAAAAGAAGACAGTTTTTGAAGTGTACTCAACCACCTTCTCACGCCAGCATTGCTAAGGGTCAAACAATCAACATAGAACTGCATTCTTGTTGAGAAATAGAGACAATAAATAGCCACAGAGCTATTAAAGGAAATACAATATTAATAGCCACCATATAATTTCATATGTGTGTCTATACACAATTTTATATTTGTGTGTGTATATATAGACGTATAGACACACACATAAAATTACATAGTAGCTATTAATTATATGATGGGTATTAATATTGAAATATATAATATTATGTATGTGTGTGAATGATTTTTATCACATATATACATGTATGTATATATAAATGTATGTATGTGTATATGTGTGTGTGTGTGTGTGTGGTGTTTGTGAGTGTATGTGTGTGTGAGGTAACTATAGTCACAAGCTGGGAAACCTATGCATTGAAAGATAACCTCAGACTTCTAAATATAAGACTCAAGGAAGATATCAAATAGTATAAATCCTTAGAAAGCCAAAATCAAAGCTGAGCAAAATAAAATACCAGGAAGTAGGTATTGGGAAGGGGTGAGGTAAAATCAAGGGGTAAGGGGTAGGCAAATAAAGAGAGAAGAGGGGAAAATGCACAAAAGAATCTGATGTATAGCCTACAAAATTCAGAAGGGGAAAGGGGGGTGAAGGAGAAGGGATGGCTGGGAAGATTCAAAAGTTTGATATTGGTTAAGATATATATATATATATATATAATTATATTTATAAACTGCTTAGTTTAATGGCAACTCATTTATATAACTACTTAAAAATAATAGTAATTTTTACAGAAGAGCTTCAATCATTAGAGGCAGTAAGATATTTCAGTTGAAGAAATTCAGTGTGAAAAATGGTTCTAATTATTTATATATTTGTATCTTTTTAATATTAGGTTTGAGTATCATTTCAGCTAGGTTAAAAAAATAGCACATTAACTATATCCAGAGACTACAGAAAGGAAATGAGAACATCCAGGCAAAGGGAAAACAATACAGACAAAACAATAGCAACAAAATTTGTTTTCCAAAAACTGGAGGTACAGAAATAATTTTATCTTTGAGAATTGTATTAGCCAAAAGAAAAAGAAACTAGTTAATGACAGATTTGATATAAATCTATTATGTATTATTATGTATCAACCAATAAATAATTCACGAGGAGTATTAAAAACCAGAGTAGAGAATGTAAATCGACACTTGGCAATAGTTTTGCAGCTTTTTTCAATGTGTTTGCTAGCATTGTTTGTTACAGTGTTCCTCTACTATAGAAAATTTCATCAAAAATTCCAAAGTATAATTCACTTCTAGGTAACATATAAAACACAGCCAAGGAAATCACCTGTGTAAGCCCTGGCTGAAATGAACTTAGATTTTAAATGATCTCAATGAATGCTACATTCTGAACATACTATTTCTCTCAAATAAGAGCGACTTAATCATGTTCCATTATTGTTAATGTTTAATGAGAAATTCTGCCACATAATTTTATAAAATCTGACAAATATCATAAGAATTTTTCCACAAAGTTGACAGCTACATTCAGACAGAAAGCAAAATCAGCCTTGCAAAGCACACTTATGCAAGGCATGGAGTATCCAGGATTAAACCCAGTTTGCATCACTTTCCTGATAGATATATTTCTTTATTAGTATTTAAGGTTATATTTCAAGAGTGGCTGCTTTTTATTCTGTAAATAGATGCATGAGCAACAATCACAATAGTCACTATGCTATAAATAATAAAATAGTATATAAATAAGAAATTAACAAGTAGCAAATATTCATGAAAAATAATAAAAAGTGATAAACCTACATTAAATTTGCATATTGTGGTTTAATAATCTTCAGAAAATTTTCCACAGGGAGGTAATATATTTTTTAGCTTTATTTAGATTACTTCAGGCAAGTGACTTAGATTTATTTTGAATATTCCAGGTTAGTGATTTTCCACTGGAGGTATGAACAATAGAAGAATAAGAGGCATATGCTAAATAGCTTACCCTAAACCCGTGTAATCAAAATGTTAGTATCATTCATATTGATACATATGGCACAAACATAGAAGAGCTAGAGTTTGTGAAGACTGAACTCCAAACTATTGATTTTTGTCTAAACCAGAAAATGTTATCACAGTGAAATTGATAGCTAAGCCATCATTGATCTCACTTGTACATTCTGCTTTCTCAAATGTTGAATAGCTAGAAAGGGCATATTAGGATAAAATGGAATTAATTTCTGACTTCTGTAGGCATTACCAAAGTTATCTTTCACTGCAACTGAGTATATCCACATCATTTAATTATTTTAAGTATTGTGTCTTCTGCTTGACTGAGTTATGAATGTGTGTGAATACATACTATTTTTAAATAACATGTATCCACTATTTCAGTATCACAAATTTTATTTCCAACCTTATTCATTATTTTGGCACCCATGAAATAATCACATGATTTTTTAAAGGTTTATATTAACAATTAACCTCTATTTCTTAAAAAATCTCTAATCGGTTCCTTTTGGAAACCTGGATGATTTTATCTTCTCATAATTCTCATATACTTAGTTTAAAATTTCACATTCTCTATCCACCTATTGTCTTGCAAACATGAATTCTCCCATGTAGCCTTAGATAACAATCCTGGATTGTGGGTTTTCTTTGGTATATACTTATTTTGTCTGCTACAGCTCATTCAGTACGTTTTGTTTTTTGTTTTCCCCCCAGGAATCCTGTTTATTTAATTTCTTTACCCCTCAGTTTCTGGAGACATCTTTAAGAAATACTTTTACATTTGTCTCTACAAACGCCCTACAGGGATTTCTATTTTCAGGCCAATATTAGATTAGTTCCTCGGTTTGGGGTTTTTACACTGCACAAATGATTTGAGGTTCCACACACGTGTGGTTTTGCTTGATGTTCTGATTTCTTGTGAGGATGGTTTCCATTAGTGGCTCTTGGGTATGGCTTACTACCAGGCCATAATCCAAGGCTGGTAAGTGGAGACTTTTGGATTCCAATGACGTAAAAAAAATAGCATTGTTCTAAATTGTGCGTATTTATGTGAAGATTCCATGTCAAATGCCCAGCACCCACCCTGCTAGGGGTTCTACACTCTGGTTTGCTTTATTACGAAAACTGAAGGAGTTATATTCATGGCTGAAAATAGATCCACAACACTTATTACCATTAAAATGCACCAACATGTTTGGGAACTCCAATTATCCCAGATTCCCTTATAAACGCCACTGGGCCCTGAACTATGCTCTAGGAATTCTATTTGGCATCCGGGACTTCACACCATGAGTAGCCATTCCATCCAGCTTTGGTTTATACCAGCTACCAAATATTTATAATATTGATTCTGGTTTTGAGCAAACACATTCTTTATAAGTCTTTTTTTCTTTTTTAATTTATTCTAAAGTTGATAAACAGAGGAGTTACAGTTGCAAAAGGTAATGAGTACATTTCTTTTTAAACATTGTTACACACACACACACACACTTTCTCCCACTTACCATTCCATACTCCCCCACTCCCAAGTTGTAAAGTTCATTTCCAACATAGTGGCTAGTGAGTATCATTGTAGTTTCAATTCCATTTCTACTTTGGCTCTAAGGATGTGAGTCTTTGTGTTACTGGTCTCTAGTTATTTCTTCCTTCATATCTTTTTTTTTAAATTATCTTTAGATGCTATCAAATAGACAGTATTAGGCTCAGTAATTGAGCTATGGCATCTCTTCAGTATTGAATTTTGACAGTTCTGGTAAAAATATGAATTATTTTTCTGTCATTGCTGTGCTTTGGATGAAGAAAATAATATAGTTTAAAAAGGAATCATGGATATTTTTGAATATTATTTTCAATAACAAGATGTGTCCTAATTTAGCAGCTCCTAATATTGAATCTCAAAGGGGTGACATGATTTAAGTTTTATTTAAATTGTGCTCAGATAATTTTTTTAGAGGTTCTCTATTCAGTTCACTGTGTTTTCCCCATTTAAAAAAAATGTCTGACTTTATTTCTGTTTTCCTCATTGGAATTTAAGAAATTAATTATTTACTTGCACTGGTATTTTTGCTCTTCACTTGTATATTTTGCTATAATTTTTAAATAATTAAGTATGTACATTAATTGTGCCATAAGTAAGGCTGTAATTAAGTGTAGTTTATGATCATGGAGAGACCTGGGTTTTCTCATTTCCTGCAGGAAAACTGGAAAGAGTTGGTGGCAATTTTTTTCAATTCCTTCAGGTCCTTTCTCTAACCCTTGACACTCCATTACGCTGTGGAGTAACACACAATCTTCTCTTTTCACTTTGCATAGACTCACGGATAATCTTGCCTAGCTTGCATGTAGCACAAACTAATATTTTTTTGCTTACAAATTAATATTTCATTGTTGGTATCCCTCCTCTGTGTGTGTGTGTGTGTGTGTGTGTGTGTGTGTGTGTGAAGACAGCAGTATGAAATCACAGGATCAAATAGGTCAAAAATAATCATTCTTTTAGCCCTTGTTGATATTAGATAATCAAGTTACATGGTTAAAATGAACTTTAAAAATAATCTTGAAACAGGGACTGGGAAGATGGCTTAGTGGTAGAATGCTTGCCTTGCATGCATGAGGCCCTGGGTTTGATTCCTCAGCACCACATTAGCAGAAAAAGCTGGAAGTGGCTCTGTGGCTCAAGTAGTAGAGCACTAGCCTTGCTTGAGCTAAAGAACTGAGGGACAGGGCCCAGGTCCAGAGTTCTGGCCCCATGACAGACAAAATAATAATAATAATAATAATAATAATAATAATAGTAATAGTAATAATCTGGAAACACACATCTTTAAACTTCATAATATGTAGAAGCATGTGAAACTGGTATGTCTGTGCCTGTTTGCCTCTGATACAACTTACAGTCAAAAAACAGGAAAAAGACAGGCAACCAGTGGCTCATACCTGTAATCCTAGCTTCTCAGGAGCCTGAGAACTGAGGATCATGGTTCAAAGCCAGTCTGGGTAGGAAAAGCTGTGAAACTCTTATCTCCAATAAATCACCAGAAAAGCAGAAGTGGCACTGTGGCTCAAATAATAGAGTGCTAGCATTGAGCTGAAGAGCTGAGGGACAGTGCGTAGGCCCAGAGTTCAAGCCCCATGACCAACCAAAAACAAAACAAAACAAACAATAAAAAAAAAACCAAGGAGAAAACATAGAATATATAGAAGGACTTAAAGTATTTCAGTACTATTTTAGGACTTTTCTATGAATGTCATCACTTAGACTAGCATGAAAATTTAGAAAATAGTATACTAAATTCACAAAGAAGAAAACTGAGTTCAAAGAGATTAAATAATTTTCTCAAAGTTATGTAAAATTACATTTAACTGCTCTGGGGTTTGAGCCAGGTTACGAGGACTCTAAAGTGTTTCCTCTTTCTATTATATGCAACTGCCTGTAAACTGTATATCAAACACATCGTGTCTGAGCACATTAGACTTTCATGAGAGATTGTGACCACTCAATTTCTTCTGGAAGGGTTACTCTCTGATCTTCACTAGGTGCTTTATTGTCCATTGAGAAGAGTGAATCAAGCCCTCTGAATTTAGACATAATAACTACATATTGTTCCGAGGATCCACTAATTTCTAAAAGGTATGGATCAGATTTTTCCATATTTCCACATAAATCTTTTTATCCTGGCATAACCCTTCTGCTTACACTGATTGGATAAGCTCTTTCTTACCAGGTTCTTATTACAACTCTTACCCTCACAGCCAAAATTTCCAAGGTATTTGACATGTTTTCTTTATTCTGATCAGATCTTGGAGTCTATACTAAGTTATTATGAATGACACTGTCCCTTCCATCCATTGGTTTTCTTCCATCTATTTAAAGGGTTTTCAGACCAAAGCCCAGGGTCAACTCAAGTTTATATCACAGAGGTGAACAGCAACTTATTACAATAATTGTTAACATTCAAGTACTTCCTCTACCTCTCCTCCACCTCCACCAGCAGTTTGTCACTCCTAATTATTATGTTTTAGCTGTTTTTGAAAAGTAACCGAAGGCAATATAATTATTATTTTATAATGGTTATTTATAAATTAATGGCTTTTTAAATAAAAAATGCCAGATAGCTAAAAACTAAAAAATATTGTCCAGAAAGCTAAATATTTTTTCCAAGCCTCCTTGTACCTCCTTGAGCATTCTCTCATAATTTCTTTTGCTGATGTTTGTTCTGTTGTCTTTCCTGCATCTTTTGGTGTGGCTCAGAGCTCCAAACTCTTCTTGTCCATGACACTCTCCTGGTACCTTGTTCTTACTCATGTCTCTTCTAAGAGTCCACATAATGTTTTCTTAAGGATCCACCTTTATGCTCACTAACATCTCACACTAAAGAAAGCCCAAATGCAGCTTACCATGCATGCACACAATCTGCTGTCTGAAAATATGATCCATCTTGGTGAATGAAGCCATCTCTACTAATTTCATTCCTCTTAGTAATTGATGTGTTATCTAACATGGAGGGGAAACTTAGAAATCTTCCTGAAACAATTTCTGTTCTTAATCATATCCATCAGTAGACACTATCACTTTTACTTACCGAATCTTCAGCTTCCTTCTTCACTGCCCCATTTGGCAGATATCAAATTGTTGCATGATCAGATTCCTATGGTCATCAAAGCACTCTTCCTTCCCATGGTATTTTCTATCTTCCACCCATGATCTATTCTACTACAAAGAAATAATTAAATCTATAAATCAAATAACTCTTCCGCTTAAAACCCTTCAGTAGCTTCTTATTGCTCTCAGCCTACAGCCAAACTCCATAAGATAGCATTGACATATTGAGTTATCAGGGGAATGAACAATTAAGCTATGCCTGGAAGAATGAGGAGACACTCAGAAAATTACAGTAGGTGGGCAAGACTATAGCTAGAGTTTTTTCAATGAATAAATGATATATTTGATAAAAGATGAAAACTTCATAGCTGTTAAAGTTTTTTTCCCTTGCTTTTAATGAAAACAAAAAACGTGGAATCTAGAGTACGACTAGTCTTAAATATACTTATGTAGGAATAGTCTTAAATATACTAAAATGATTAGGCTGTTTATATTACGCTTTTACATATAGAGGTATCATAATCATTTTGTCATCATCATCATCATCATGATCGTTATTATCATCATCATCATCAGGTTTATCGAGAATTTATTCTATTACAAGCCTTCTTCTAATTTTTAAGTGTCAATATATTTTAACCTTTCAAAATGTCCAGTGACAAGACACTCGACAGAAGAGGGTGGCCAATGTAGCTTTAGTATTGGCAATATGAAATGTTCTCTCTGAAGAAAATGTTTAAAGAATTTCTTAATGTACTATGGTCATTTGTACATGTTGGTGATTCTACAAAAATGTTAATGATAAATTGCTATTTCCTAAAAAAATCATTTTCTGAGTTCAATCTTATAATTACTCATTATTATGGTTTTGATTGGCTTCAATTTTGTCATTTTGTATAGCCGCTGAAAGTTTATTGAACTCCGCCCTCACACCTCCTACGCAGGAGCTCTCCCCCGTAGCCACTCAGCTTCTGTTTGTATTATTTATTTTTTAGTTTGGTTCTCATTTTGTGTTTAGTCTGTCCTGGACTAAAATACTTCTTGTTTTTCCTGTATCACTGGGAATGACGGGTGTCCACAATGGATAATGATTGGTAAGTCTTGCAAACATCTTTTTGCCCAGACTGGCCTTGAGTCCAATCCTTTGGTTTCTACCTGATAAGGAGGTAGGATAATAAACATAAAACCTCATGCCTGCCTGAAAATTACACTTATTTAAAATATATCTCTTCTTTATCATAGCCCCGATAACTTTCATTGTCATCAACTATTTCTTCCATTATTGTACTGTACAGACTTTTTGTTTGGATGTTTGTATTTGCAGCAGTAATTTCTACTTATCTTGAAAAGAATGGAATGGAAGTAAAAGATTAAAATCACTAAGTTTTTACCTTCTATCATTACAGTTTGGAAGAAATTAACTTTTCCTTTTAGATATGATAGAAGCAAATTTACATGACAATTCTAATCAAAACTACCTTCTCAGAAGTCAATATTCTTAAGCATGAACATTAGTTAGAGAATACATTTACTGTCACTTCCTTCTAAATAATCTAAAATTTACACTGCATTCCCTAACTTTATACATATATATGTATATGTATAAAATGTACATATGTATGTAGATGTATGTATATATCTATATATATGTGCATATACTCATATGTATATGTGGGTACATATATGTATATGTGTATATGCATGTTTATGTGTATGCATACATATGTGCAAAAATGCACATATAGTGCTTACACATACCCATACATTATGTATGTATAATTAGTATACATATCTATCATGTAGATAGATTGATGAGTGATTGATAGGTTGATAGATGTAGATAGATGATATGATATATCAATATTGTATACACACATGTGTATATTTTTAAACAGACTGTAAATATTCTACAAGCAAATTAAGTCCAGAAATGAAGGGAAGTCAACTTAAAACTTTAGATGGAACTGGGACTCCATAGCTACTCTTCACATGTAGTGTTTTCTGCACTTGTTTAGTACCTTTCAATGGGCCATTACATTTCAGACATTCAGGTAGAACTAAAAAAAAAAATAAAAAAGTAAGAATGACAACAAAAGAAGCATAGAAATTAGCTGAGTGTTTATTCTGTGCAATGATGCACGTCAAGGAATTTGGAAGGATCCAGGATGATAAGAAGTTTTCCACTTGGTCAGCAGGAGCAATGTGGCAAACAAAACAGAACAAAGAGACTTGGGTGTCAGTAAAACTGTGAAGTCTTTTAATGTGGACTCGTATTTCCTAACACCATATGTATTCAATGAAGTCAAGATATTTGATTGCAATTTGCACAGCGTCCATTTGCAAGTTAATAATTAGCCATCAGGAGAAATGACACTTTTCAAAACTATAATATAATATAATGTGTCACGCTAAACTCTTTTGGGAATTAGATGAGTGGTTTCATTTTTGTTTCAGGGTCACAATTGGCTTCAATGTCTAACCTTGCCAAGCATTCCAGCAGAGGGGCTTTTGTGCAAACCAAGTGTAGCACCAGGTCACCACCACTCAATCACTGCTCAATAGACTGCCTTCAGAAAATACAATGGGCCTTAAAATAATCCAAGGAAAACAGTGTGGGGCCGTTTTAACGGAAGGATTATCCCATCGAGAGCTTAAATTTCTCTACTCTCTACACTTATGCTCATGTTTTAATTTACAGTCCATTTATAGATTTAGCTGTTGGGTAATCGTGTTGCTCAAGAGACTTCTATTGCTTATAATATCCCTTTTGTATTTAAAAAATTCTCTCTTCTTCCAGATAATAAAGTTCAACCAATAGACTGTATCCCAACTACCCTAAAGGCCTGATAGCAACTAGCCAATCAAATAACCATTTACTCTGTCATTTGGTTCAACAGACAGCATTTAAAAAAAAAAAAAACAGAAGCATTGTGTAAATTGTACCCAAACCAATTTCCTAATGGGACTCAAACAGACTTAACAATTTACTAAAATACATATAATTATTGGGGAGGAAATTAAAATTGCACTCACAAAATATTGTCAGTGGAAAGGATTGCTCCTAAGCATTGTTTTTAAGGTTAATTCTCCTTGTGTGTATGTGTGTGATTAGTTGGAGATAGAGTCTTAGAAACTTTCCTGCCTAGGCTAGCTTCAAACTGTTATTCTTAAATCTCAGCCTCCTGAGTAGCTAGTATTATAGGTTTAAGCCTTTGGTGTTGAGTGGGTTGACTTTTTTTTAGAACTAGTCCACCCTAAGTTACTCGTGAAGCCAGTGTGGTAATCCAACTTCTCTTTCAGGGACTAAGTGAATGTATGTTTAATCTTGTCTGTGACCAAGGATATCTGTAGAGCTGTGAAGGAGTTGGACCTTGTCCTCCTCACAAGATATACATGAAGTTTACAGATAACTTTCTGACTATGTCAACACTAAGAAAGATAACAGACAGCTGGCTCCTAAGTGACACTGAACTTCCTCAATCAACCTTAGTAGCTACCATTTCCTTCATATTTATAAGATTTTTATTGCAATGGTTAAAACAATTTGGTACTGTGCTATAGATCTTAAAAATCAAACATCATGAGCAAAATGGCATAATTTGAAATGTTTTCTCCCTGAAGACAAGTTTCCTTCATTTATGATTTGACTCATTAAGTGGCATTTAATAATTTTTGCCTGGTAGTCAAAATTTATATTATATTTTAATAATACACATTTTATGTTGTCTATCGTGATACTTAAACATGAACAACATCAATGGACAAAAATGGAATACTGATTGAATTAAACATGTGGTTCAATAAAGCAAACTCTAAGACATGGATTGAGAATTATCCTACAGATATTCAGTGTTATATGCAAATGTTTAAAATAAATGCCAAGTAAATACACAACTAAAAACTGAACCGAAAATAAACTCATCATAAATCTATCAGCTAGCTCTTAAGACACTCTGTATACACGGCAGCTCGCGGGTTAAATACCTTCAAGGACTCTTCTCAAGTTTTTTTCCCATCACTTTAGTTGGTAGTTGTTATTATCTCAGTGTGGCCAAGGAGGAAAAGGCTTTGAAGATTCTCTAACTTGTTCAAGATCAAATAGCTACCAACTAGAAATCTAGAAAATGAGTAATGAGAGGTACCTTTCTCTGGTACATGTAGGTGGAGTGCAATCTGATTGATATCCAGTTCTGAGTTATCCTGCTCCAGCCTTCTCTGAAACCCAGATCCCTTTCAGTTTTCTATGACCTTGCTTTCTTTTGCCTGTGGATCGTCACCTATGACACACTTAGTGCAAGAGGGTATCAAGACCTCACTTCTTCCCAGCTCAGAACACTTGAGTGCCCATACATCCACTGAACAGACAATGCTTAAAAACATGTTGGAGTAATTGGGAAAAAAGAATATATAAATATAAACATATATGGGATTTGTGTGGATATATATACATACATATATATATATATATATATATATATATATATTACTGTGAAAGAAATTTATACTAAAGACTAAACATTTCTCTTTTTCCCCATCTTTTACCATTTCTACCATGGGGAATTCCATGTTGATTGCTTTTCTTCCTCTGAAAGGCATCCTGCCATCTTACTGGGGCTCTTCTGCTCTCTACCTCCTGTCTCCCCAGCTGTCAGCTTTCACAATTTGTAGATGGCTATTATCGTTCGAGGCAATATATCCAAAAGAAGTCCAGGGTGTATTCTGCATATACCAAACTCTGCAAGACACTGTTTTGCTTTATTTTTGTTTAAGACAGAGAATAACATTTTCTAATCAATACACAAAACATCAAAGCACACCAAAGTTTTGACTGTTTTCTTTGTTGTTGTTAGTTTATATGTTTTGTTCATTCATACACAATCCCTTGTCTTCTGTTTTGTTGACACAGTGGGTGAGAGAACACTTGCCGCTGTAAAGTCTCTCAAAGTTGGTAGTATTCTCGATAAAGATGGGTAGTTTTTCCATTCTCATCCACGTTACAGCATTTCATAGCAGCCAGCTCAACCTTCTTTCTCTTATGCTTCTTTCTCCTGGGGATGGTGTAAGACTTCTTTCTTTTCTTAACACCATGAAGTCTCAACACTAGATGAACAGTAGACTACTTTTGAATGTTGTAGTCAGATAAAATATGTCCATCTTCCAGTTGCTTACCAGCATTTTTTCTGATCAGGAGAAATTCCTTTCTTACCCTGGATCTTGGCCTTTACATTTTCTATGGTATCCAGGAGTTCAACCTGGAGTGTGATGCTCTTCCCCATAAGGGTTTTGATAAAATATGCATGCTGGTGGTCATTCCAATCCATCAGAAAGTTGACCCGTCTCTTAACTTGTTGCTAGATCCATTCTGGAAAACTTCCTAAATGGCAGTAACTGCTTATTGTTTGATATATATGTAATTTTTTTCCAAAGCCAGGGAGATATTTGTGAACTAAAAAATAGCCATATTTAATATCTATTATTTATGCATCTACTAAAAAGTATTGTAAAATACTTTTATCTTAAAACAATTCTTACAGTTGATGTATGCACTGCTCAGAACTGCCACAATAATGAGTGACTCATGTTCATCCTTTGAAATAACTTTGGTCCAAATGCAAGAATCTGAGGGACTCTCTGATCTTACCCTGTCTTCTTTCTCTTTTAACCTAAAATTCTTCTTTAATCCCATTTTCATTGACACTAGGGTTGCTATTAACTTTCTTATGATATTTTTTTTAATTGTCAAGGTGATGTACAGAGGAGTTACAGTTACATAAGTAGGGTAATAAGTACTTTTCTTGTCAAGCTTATTACCCCTTCCCTCAATATTCTCCACTTCCCCCTGCCACAATCCCCTGTCTTCTTTAAGTGTTCCCTTTGTATTTCAATTACTTTTCATTTAAAAAATTGAGCAAGGAATAAGAAAGGTAAGGACATTTCTGTTTAACAACAAACATAGCTAGGGACATGGGAGATAAAAAAATAAGAAGACCATATATTTAATTTATTGTATAAAATAGATGATGAGAGTGTGTCCTTTGGCAATAAAAGTAAAATGCAATCTAGTATTATGAATCCCAGGACAGAAACCCATTCAAACTCACATATGTATGTGCATAGGCCATCTATGTGCAAGTCATTCAAACTAAGTGAAATCTTAAAAATAGACAATGTTTATGCTTCAATTATGTGTAAGAGGCAAATCGATTAATTCATATAAATTTATTGCTTATCATGTGTCATACACGATGAGAGTTTCTAAGATGGAAATATGTGCAAATTTTGCCTCACCACTAGGAAATCATATTTTCATTAAGAAAAATATACCTTGCAATTGATTTCATTCCATTTCTGCTTAAGTAAATTTCAAGATTTTACAAAAAGATGAATTTAAATGTCTTCCTTATACTACTCTCTATGGAGGAAAAGTACCAATTTTTATTGTAAAATATAGACATTTTATAAATGCATTCTCTAAATATTAAAAAATTCTACCTACAATCTGTACATTTTTATTAGCCTCTTAGAACTTGCATTATGTTTTAGAAGATGTTCAAAATACATTTATAAACCAATGGGCCAGAAATATTAAAATATAAAGCAGTTCAGCTAAATTAAATATTTATACAACAACAATATATTTTAAACTCAGTATATGACAAGAAATTTTAAGCTATTTATATGAAATTGTAAACAAAAGTCTTGCAGTTCTGCTAATGTGTGAAACCTAAAGATGTAAAATATTTGAAATGTTAGCAGATTTAGTAGAATCCATTAAAACTACAGAATCTTGTCATACATACAGCTATAGACCTTTCAAACACCCTGAAGACAAAATAGTAATAATAGTCATAATCATTTTCAGTGATGAATTATAAATAAAATTCACAGTTCCATATATTCTTTCATGGGTTCTAGAAATGTATATCTAATCACTCATAATTACCCACATAAGAAAATGGCAAATTTTCCTCTGTTCGTAAACTTTGTGATAATAGGTAATCTGTCTTCTTTTTCAGAAATTGAATGAAGGAATTTTCTTTCTCAAATTAGTAGTGACCGCCCTCTACCTCTACCTATTGTGGAAGTTTGACTAAAGATTAATTTTTACGATAATACATAAGAACGTATAAGTGGTATCTTCCATCCTAGCACACAAAGACCTCTCTTTGGCCCTTTAGGAAAATGTGTTTTTCTTAAAAATTAGTTAACTTGTCTTGTAATTTGAACTATATATGTGACTAGTAAACTCTTCCTTTTCATCTTCTTTGGTCATGTACAGTAGTAAGAGCCTCAGAATGGCTAACATAAAGAAAAAAAAAAGAACCCTGCATTCAATTATTTCTACTCATTCATCTGCCAAATTAGAACAAATTATTACCAGTTTCTAGAAATTATCACCAATTTCTACAAATGTTAACTATGAAATGTCATTCAATGTTTTTGCTTCTCAGTCCTGCCAATATTCTGGGTTAGCTTCTCCTCATCTGTCATCTCTGTCATTCTAAAAGGCATTAGTTGATTTTTCTGCCATAGTCATTCTTCCGTTCCACTCATATGCCTGAAATCTATTTTTTGACAAACCTGCAAGAGTGGTATTTCTACATTCATATCAAATCTTAACTAACCTTCAGCCACCACCACCAATCTATTGACTGCAAAGGATAAAGTTCTTAAGGACTTTGAGAAAAGTCTGCAACTGTAAGTCAACCTGATTAACATATTCATCTCTTGTTTTCTATTTCAGGTATTTTAAAGCAAGAGTAATTGTGCATTAGTAGTATTATTAGACTATGTTACATTCCTTTCTGCCTATGGGTCTATTTGGAGGACATTTACTATAACTGAAGCATTTTTTTTCAAACCACTGGGCCATTTATCTGGATAATTGGATCTCATCCCTGATTTTGTTGAGATACACAGTGATCACACTGTTTATTTATTCTAGCTGGGATTCTTGTGAAAGAAGCAGAAGCTCTTAGTAATAATTACACAAGGGGAACAGGTGTAAGTAGGAAATTCTCTAGGAAAACAGGACATATAGCTACTCAAATTAGTCACTAGGTCCTAAAAAACTGTTTTGTTCTTGCGCTCCAAACCATTTGTCATTCGTTATGTATGCATAGCCTTCTGTTTCTCCTATATGGTTATTTATCACACTCTATTCTCATTTTCTGCTTAATTATCCTACTTCTTTTTGAGTAGAAGTTCATCATAGACAGACACTATACTTGTCATAGTCCTTATGCCTTGATTCTTAGCCAAAAATATCCGAGTATGGCTTACAGAGTTATGACTCATTGAATACGTACCTTTGTTTGTGCTTCTAATCAAAATACCATAGACTATTTAGCTAATAAACAAAAGAAATATTATTTTCTTTCACAGTTACAGAAGCCAAAACTCTAAGTTAATATTACTGTCAGATTTTGTGGGGCAGTGAGGGCACACTTCCTGATTCATCAACAGCAACCTTTTGTGGCATAGATTCCGCAAAATGGAGGCCATTAATTAAAATGGCCTCATGCAAAAGGGTACCAATCTCACCCATTAGGGTTTTTCCATAATCATTCATCGTTTCCCAAGGCTCTTTATTCTAATTTCATCATCTTAAAAATCGGGGTGCAGACAATCATTAAAACACAGCACCATCTCATGTGCTTTTCCAATCTCTCTTTTTATCATGAAACTTACTTCGTCAAATCTAGTATAATTTGTGTTCTCCACATTCAAACGCTTTTCTGAAAGTCATGGTTTTAATGACAAATGTCCTCTATTAAAGTTCTCCAGGATGCTCCATTGCCTCACAATTAAGAACACATTTTCTAAAGCAGCAGTCAAGGTCATCCACAACAAGTCTTCAAGTTTTTCATTACTCACAATACTCATCCTTATACTTGATGTTCCAAACAAAATGCACTCCATTTAGCTCTTCAATAAAAAAGTGTTCATACCTTGCCAACTTCAGGCATTAGCTAATGTCCATTCTTCTTTCTTGAATGCTTCCCCAATTACCCCTGTCTACATTCTATTCATCATTAAGGAATGGATAATACTACCGAGTAGAATATTTCTTGATTTATTCAGACAAGTTGTAAATTAAAACAATTTAAGCTTCATTAAAACATTTGTTCCCTTCACTGGATTACCTCATGGAAATCATAATTTTGGAATCAAAATTTAAAGCTCCATTTACAAGTCTTTTAGTATAATACATACATAGTTGTGGACTATGCTTGGGCTTCCTTCAGGGGAAAAGTAGGATGACAAAAACAACCCCCTAGTAAGAAGTCTGTGAAGATCACAGGACCAAGAGAAAGCACTTCCATTAAAGCCACGCACCACTCAAATCCAAGTTGATACTTGTTAGTGGCTGTCCTAAGCTTGAGAATGCTTTAGAAACCTTAATTTTCTATAACCTTGCTTAGTGATATCCTTAGTGATTTATGAATAATGGTGTGTTCTAGAGAAAGGTTGCACAAACTTATTTTTATTCTGTAATCCTTTATAAGATCTTGGAAATAATTTAGCAAACAACCCTAAAAAACATATCTGAATAGGAGGAAACTTGGCTAGAGAACTCTGGATTTGATGAACAAGACAATCCTTTGGATGTTTTAATCTTTCACTTATCATTGTATTAAATCATGAAAAAGTGCAGTCCAGAGAAACAGAAAGTATACACAAAAATATGTCCACTCTCTCCAACCAAAGAATTAGAAATAGAAGAACCCAATCTACTGAAAATTCCAATCAGCCTCCTCCATCTGAGCTGGGAAACTGTCAACCTGCAGTAGGCAAGTTCTGGAATGTTAAGATCCTATTCCAGGATGTGGGTAGTAAAAGGAAAGAAAAAAAATAAGATGCTGGAGGGGATGTGTCCAAAAGGGAACCCTACTGCATTGTTGGTGGGAGTGTAAACTTGTTCAACCACTTTGGAAAGTAGTATGGAGGTTCCTCAAAAGACTCCACATAGAGCTTCCCTATGACCCAGCAATCCCACTTCCGGGCATTTACCTAAATGATGACAAACAAGGCCACACTAAAGCTACTAGCATAATTATGTTTATCGAAGCATTATTTACCATAGCTAAGATATGGAACCAACCCAGATGCCCCTCAGTAGATGAATGGATCAAGAAAATGTGGTGTATATGAATACAATGGAATAATATGCCTCCATCAGAAAGAATGACATTGCCCATTTGTTAGGAAATGGAAAGACTTGGAAAAAATTATATTAAGTGACATAAGCCAGCCTCCAAAAATCATAGGTCCCATGTTTCCCCTTATTTGCAGTAACTAGTATATGTCTAGGGTGATCTTACCAGACTAGCAGAAAAGGTCAAAAGCTATGCCCATATAAGATGATGCTAAGCTAAATGAGCCCTAAGACATGGACATAAGAAGTTTTTCTTTGTTGCTGTTGTTTTTAATGTACTATGTGATTTTTTTTGTTTCTTTGTATGTTTTTCTCCTTATGGTATAACCTGTGTTGTCCCTGTATTTGATTCTGATGCCCTGAATCTTATATATACATTTTTCGAATTTGGGGAGGGGAAGGGAAATAACAAAATGCTGAAACGAGGATACAGGTTGACGCATTGTAACAATGAGTCGTCTAAGACACTATGTTGGAAATGAACTTTATAACTTGTGAGGGGGAGAGAAGGGGGGGCTAGGAAGGGAAAGATGGTAGGAGAAAAACAAAGGAGGGGGTAACAATACTCAACAGGAAATGTACTCATTACCTTACTCATGTAACTGTAATCCCTCTGTACAGTGTATTTATAACAAAATATCATTCAAAAAAGAATCATTTGTCAACATCAGCATCAATAGCGTAACTCTATGTCTTGCTGTGTTTTGCTTAATAGCATTTTAAATGTCAGAATCAGTAGCTTCTGCTTCCTGTCAAAAGGTCACAGCAGCACACAGTCCATGAAAGTGCTTTCTATTGCATCAGGTGGAATTTACCAGAAGCCCAGACATGCTGGAAAAATAAAATAAATCTGAATAACCCCATAAGAACCTAAGTAACTGAAATCTATTTGGGATTAATGTCTGCAAAAGCTGATCAGAACAGATATTGGGAATTTAGCCATCATAGCAGCAAGATAAAAGAAATCATGTTCCATATTGCTCATGCTTTGAAGGTGGATTTATCTTAGGAACATGATGTTAAAGAAGAGAAAAGAGCAAAGGTGATAGGATGGTCAATGACGGTGTAAATATCTAAGTACAGCATTCTCCTATTGAAATCCCAAATCATACGCCAGCCACATATCCCACCTTGACTATAGCCTTCAATGAGACCATGAAGCTGAAGACCAAGTTAAGCCACTACCAGTCTCCTGATATATTAAAACTATGAAATAATAAATGCCTGTTGTCTAAGTTTCTAAATCAGTGACATTGTATTACACAGCACACAGTGGACACATGCATATTATACTTCGTTGTTGTTGTTGGTGGTGGTGGTCTTGGGGCCTGAACTCTAGGCCTGGGCACTGTCCTTCAGCTCTTCAGCTCAAGGTTAGCACTCTACCACTTGAGAGGTTTTCTGAATGGTTTATTGGAGATAAGAGTCTCACAGACTTTCCTGCCCAGGCTGGCTTTGAACTGTGATCCTCAGATCTCAGCCTCCTGAGTAGCTAGGATTACAGGTATGAGCCTAGCTCTTATTATACTCGTAATTATCATCATGAATGATTTATCTCTCTATTTACAGTAGAAACCCTGAGTTCTTTAAAAGCTACGGAACTCTATCTCAAACAAAAAGTCCCAGAAGGTGATTGATTTTTGTACATTCTCCTTTCACTTGCTAGATATTGATGAAAAGAAGCTACAAAGTATCTTGTAACAATAGAAGAGTTATTACTTCTCCTCCCCCAAGATTGTTAACCTGTACTTATAATGAATATTTGTGGTTTACATGGCTACCTAGTTGAAGCATAAAAACTTTAGTCGTTTTATGTCTGCATCAAAGGCCATTTGTTTTATTGATTAAACCCACAAGTGTTTGAGAAGTTGTTTTTGCCTCAACCACTCAAGTAGGTATTTCTGTGAAGTGCAGGACAAAGCATTAAAAGGAAGCAGAGAAGAAAGACATCCACTCCAGAAAATCTCTTGTGTTTCATCTAGAATTCTCATTTTATCAGTGGGTACACAGCATTACTGATCTCTGATTGGAACTTAGTTTATGAGATAATACCCATACACCTTAACTTCACATTGTAGAGTCTTGCCCTAATGCATCTATTCCTCACTGACAAAATTTGCTTGTAAAGTTTTTCTCTACCAGATCAATTAATGTGTGAAGTTGATATTGGGAGATGATGAATGATTTTCACATTCAGATTAGAAAGCTTCCTTAAAGCATTATATTATTTTGTTATGGATATTGGTATGAGTTACTCTAAGAAACATATATGGAAGTATTATTGTCTTAACCTGACAAAAATTGAATGATTGCAAATACTTACGGTGTCTAATGAAAATGTTCTTGAATAGTGGCAAGATACCCTGTAATTTGTCAGAGTTCAAATTCTGTACTCTTTGTCTGCCTCATGCTCTCTGGGGTCACCACATGATTCTCTGCCTACAGAAGTCAATCAGGAGCAATGCAGGGAAATTACCTCAGAAATATTTTTATGGGCCTATTTGGGAGATTCATTGTTTAATCCAGTAGCAAGAACTCCAGTCCAATGGCCCCACCTGACTGCAAAAATGGTGGGAAGTGCAATCCACCAATGTAGAAAATAAAATGAGAATGGTTAATATTTGTAGTATTTACTGCACAGGTAAATAAATAGAATATCATGTCAGTATAAATAAATTTAATGTTATAAAACGTAGTGCACAATTTATGCAATTTAATTCCAATATCAATTAGTACTTATACTTGGAGTTCCATATTATATAATATATTAGATCTATGAAAAAATAATCTATATGTATATGATTTGGAGAAATAATGCTGATTCTAATTATATTGTACATTTTTTGTTTTTTAAAGACAGGATCTTATAATGTAGCTTAGGCTGATCTTGAACGCAAGTCCTCTGCTTCTGCTCTGGGATTAGACAAAACCACCATGCACACCTCTAATTATACATTTTGGTATCTGCGATTAAGCTTGTTTTCTAATCCCCTCTCTTTAAAGTTATTTCCTTTTCACTACTTTGTTTCCCTTTCGACTTAACAGCATTGCATTATGATTACGTCACACTTTCTACATTACACTTCAATTGTATGAGATGATTCATTTGATAGGAAGATCTCTTACCTACATTGGGTTTTGTTGCAAGAGCTATTTATTTCTATGTAGGAATCCTGGAATCATAAACTAGACTAGAAATGCAGAGTCCATATAGTAGCTATTGAGAAACCAAGCAGTTATTATTTCAGTATCTCAGAACTCAATATCTATGAAGAATAAAGTTACTAGGGGATCCATGGAAATGGGAAAAGATAATCTACAAATTGCTACTAACGCCTACCAATAGAGGTTAGCTGTTGCTCTAATGGTCTCCGTAGATGAACACCCAAAGGGATAGACCTCTTAAGGTTTTAATAAGATATACAGGCTAATATGCTGTCTGAACTGGGTGATTTCTCAGTCATAACCTTAACAGATTTTCAGGCTATCAGTATCAGAGTGCAAAAGGTACTGTGATATTTTGTATTATTTTCTAGATTTATCTTTCTCTTGGGCACGAGGTTGTATTGAATATATACTTCTGATTGACTCTTATATCCCTAAAACTGTAATTGTCATTGTCTGTTGACAAAGCAATTTGTATAGTGACTTCTAGGAGACAATTATTGGTTTTATTCTCTTTAATTAACATATATAAAATTGAATTTTTATTGAGGACTTATCTTTTTTATTGTGAGAATACGCTACAGAAGAGTTACAATTACATGGACAAGATAACAAGTACCTTTCTTATCAAGCATTGTTGCCTCCTCTTTGTTTCCCCTTCCCATCCCTTCACATACTCCCCCCACCTCCCCTCACCTGATCCTCCACCCTTCCACCAAAGTTGTAAAGCTCATTTTTCGACATAACGACTTGTACATGTCATTGTTGCAATGGGTCCACCTTTATCCCTAGTTAAGCAATTTGTTTTTGCCCTTCACATCCACAAATTATACCAACATCAAATACACTGAAAGCAGGGGTTATACTGTGGGGGAGGGACATACAAAGCAACATAGAAATCATCTTATAAATATGTTAGAAACAATTGCATGAAAGAAAATAAAAAACACATTAAAATACATATCTAAGGGTTCATTTTCCTAACATCACATTATCTGACCTTTTCTGCTTGACTCATACATATACTAGATATTGCAAATAAGGG
>NW_012267224.1:5948673-5966511 GCF_000151885.1 Dipodomys ordii
TTGAGCTGAAGAGCTGAGGGACAGCGCCCAGGCCCAGAGTTCAGGCCCCATGACCGGACCCAAAAAATAAAAGAATCTGTTCTAACTGTTCCTTGATAGTGTACATATGTTTATGTGTGTATGTTTTCTATATACCAACAAAGAACTGAAACACTGCCAAGGATGAATTTCTCTTGTATGTAAGTGACTTAGTTTGTATCATTTTCTCACAGCAACTCAAACAGAACTATGATACCCTATATATTTCTCTAAACCTGAACCCATCATTTGAGCCAAGGAAATGTTATTTTCCTTTTGATCAGAGCTTGGTCAGAAGTCCACACTTAGAGATAGGAGGTAAGTGCACTTCACTTGAACAACATGGACTAAAAGTTGGCAAGATTATTCCCGACTGCCCTGGCCTTCAATAGCTACAATACACAATAAATAAGAAGAAAAAAGTTATTTCTCTAATTCCTATCCATTTTGTAGAAACCAAATCAATTGGTACTCCTCATAATACTTTTATCTTTTCTTTAAGGGATTTATCTACTAGTATGTGAGTTTCATGAGGGCATGAACTCTATCTTATTCAATTTCATACCTTCACATCTAGGACAGTATATTAGAAGTAGTAGATATTGGCTATTTCACCAAATTAGATAAAATTATCTTGCAGTGGCTTCTCTCTGAGTGCCACATTAATACTCTTTTTAATGGGCTTGATTTCATTTTCAAGCTCAACATCTGCTCACAGAAACATATTTCTGATACTTTTTTGGAAAAAAGAGTAAAGTCTCTTCTTCTGAAACACAAATATTTTCTCCTAATACTGCTTTGAAGAATGTGCAGTAAATGTTATGTATATAATTATTTGCTGTACAATTTAGAATGTCACTTCAGAAATTGGCAGTGCCATAAATTGAAGTTAATACTCAGGATCCATGAACAATTGCTTTATTTTTACATTTTTAAGTTAGTGATTTGTTTATGAAAATATGGCTCCAGGCACTACTATGTTTTATCCAAATATATGGCTGTCAATCATGTTTGTAAGGAGGTATATTAGATTTTAATTATATTTTAGTATTTGAGATATATCTAGGCATAACAGAATTATAAGATTAGTGTAACTAATCTAAAATACCAACTTCTGTCTGTGAAATTTACCTACAGGGAAAGTAGAAATTATAGGTGCTTATCATATGCTAGACAAACTGCAAACACATAAATGTAGAACAAAACCTCCACACAGCCATTAGTTTATTTAATAAGAATTTAGAAAGACAAAAAAGATCTCTTTGGCATGGGAGATTCTTAATATGTAGCTTTAATAAGTGCATGAAACTTGTTAATAAGCTTCCATGTCAATTCACAAGGTTGAAGCCTTTCCTTAGAACTCAATGTGCCCACAGTGCTTTTTCAAGAATCTCCATTTTGAAACAATAACACACCCCTCAAATTTTACATTTATTTACCAACTCCAGCAAACTTTAATCATTCTCTTCAAAGAGTAATCGTTGCTCGGTTAATTAAATCCCTTTAAGTATTTTAATATCATTTATACATTAGAGTATATTTTTATTTTCACTTCAGCTATCTGAGTCGTACACAAAAGCAACCCTAAAAGTAACTGATTCTGATTAACCTCAGAAACTGCAGCTATGAACACAATGAGCTTATTTTATTTAAACATTTTGTAATTATTTGAAAATCTTTGTACAATTGCCTTACTTCATTTTAGTTAAATGTATAACTAAATATAAATATATATAAATAAATTTGAAATATATATAAATAAATTTGAAACTTCTCAAGTATCCATTTCAATTACAATCACAAGGTTTGCCTGGCAGATCTGCCATAACCAAGAGGAAGTGGAGCTGAGCTTTCCCAAGAGGAAGGGACAGCTGAGGCATCATTAATATCATTATTATTATTATTATTCCAGTGATTGAGGATTGCAAAGATTCAGTAGATGATCATCTGAAAAGTTAGAAGCAAGAACCCTAAACATCCCCTTGAATGCGTTAGATAAGGTTGCACTTGGATTTTGTCAGAGGCTGACAGATGATCCAACTGCAAGTGACCTCTTGGTTAAGTGGGAAACAAGACAGGATAAGACCAATGATGAGTGCTAATCAATCCAGTCACCAAGAAGGACACTGAGAATATTTTTCACCTGAGGAAACCCTGGGTGGTGATGTACAATACAGACGCTGGACCTGTCTTATCTTAGGGGTGAGAGCAACTCTATCAGCCAGTGATTGAGAGCTGTTCTACGAGCTACTTCTTTGCCCTTTGGGGAAAGCCAGGAGGATTCTGGGAGCCAGAAGGAAGAACAAATGCTATATGTTTGCTTCTATTTGTCTGTTAGTTTGGCTATTCAGGCTGTAAAGAACTGAGTAGAAGTGAAAGAGGTTTAATTCTGAGAAATTTCTAACTGAACTCTGTAACCTCGTCTTCACCAGGAGTATGACAGTCCACAGAAGAGTAAAAATGTAGGTATGGACATATCAGAGACTCTAACCATTGAGCAATAATGCTCATTTGTCTACTGGAAGCAGGCAAAGTGGCTTTAAACAAGAGAAGTCAGGAAAAGTTACCAAGGGCAGCAGAAATCCATGGAGCTATTTCAACTCTTCGGCATTTGCCTTGTTGTGTGTACTCATGGATGGTGACATGGTTCACACTCCTTAGTGGCCAACAGTCCTTGAAATAGACTCTGAGAGTTGCAGCCCACCAGAGAATTTATAAAAGCAAACATGGATCTGAACTGAAATTAAAACTGTAAAGCAATGTCTATTAAGACTGGGTTCATGGAAGTGTTTCATGTTGGTCTACAAATAGCCTGAGATAATACATCAGCTTTTATTCTACTTGCATTTTCCTCTAGGGAGCAGGGCAGAGATTTCATTAACATCCTTAGCAAGTCTTCGTCCTTCAGAGGGGAATCTGAAATATTTATCGAACATAATCGAAAACAATAGGTAGAGAAGGAAATAGTAAAGAAACGGACTATACTAATGAGGATCACAAAGGTCATGTGGTATGGCATCATCACATCCACACTCACAGCTTCCTTAGGATGATGCAGAGTGAAGACGGAGAAATGAGGTTCATGGGCTCGTGCATGCAGCCAGGAATTGGTGCCCATGACATTACAATACTGATGATTTTCTAACTCCAAGAATGATGGTATCTTTACCTTATCATACCCAGAGATTGCTACAATGAAATCTTGAGCCACCTATTTTCTAAATACTTTTGAATTGTAGGGAGAGAGGTGTGATGCCATTTCACAGGAACTGAAGCGATCCAAAGGAAACATGATAAAGTACAGAGCATGTTCATGCTGCTGTCTCCTGCCAGCCTCACAAAGCTCAGCCACCTGTCTTCAATAACTTCTGAGCTTTCACCTGGCATGGTGGCTACTCTCAGTACGTCCTGTCATTGCTGTGGAGAAAGAAGAAGGGATCTAGTCATTCTCTGAGCAATTAAATAAAACTAATTTGCTAAATTATTCATCATAATTACCCTAGAGCTATCAACATCTGGTAATTTTTAACTTTAATGGAAAGTTCATTTCAGGAAGACATTCAAAAAGTTCCAAATGGTTAAGTGGTAAGCATTTAAAAAACCTACCTCTTCACAATTATGTTTCCCCCTTTGCCATTCCCCTAAAATTTTCCTGGAGGGACAGTAGAAACCCTGTAATTGCCAAGTCTAATAATTCATACTCTAAATAATTTAACTATTTTCCCTATATAAAAAAGATTACATTTTCATTGTGAGCCATTTAGAAATACAGACAAACAAAATGAAAACCATACAAACAACACAAAATCCCAGCTCATAAAATATTTACTGTGAACAATTTGGCACCCAGCATATCCTATACTGAAATGATAAATAGACACATGTATTTTTAATAAATATAACAGAGACCAGCATATTCATTATGGGGAACTCACAGTGTTTCCCGCTACTAAGGAGGAGCTAATATTTGTTCACCATGTGTGGTTACTGAGGAAATGAAGGAAGGTAGAATTGGAGAAGCAAGAAATGCAATTGGTTTCCAGCAGAAAGGATAGAGAAGTGCTAGGAGAAAAGATTGTGTTTTGAGCCAAGGAAGATGGAAACACAAAGGCTGGTTTGTGCTTTGAAGCTAATATTCAATATCGATGAGCTTTGTGTACTTCCACTCTGTCAAAATCCTTGTTCTGCCACTGTTTTACTTTTCTCTAATTTCAGTTACCTGTAATCAACCTCAATCCCAACTGCTATATTAGATATTGCATCAGTAAGCAATCATAAGTTTTTAAATTACATTATCCCTACTAATAGAACAAAATGCCCCACTGTCCCATTTCTTCATCTTCTGGAAAGGAATAGTTCTTTTGTCCAGTGCCTTTACACTGTGAGCTACCTATGAAATTGTCACATAGTAGCTGCGTGGGTTATAAAAGTCACATCACTGACATCTGAGTGCTTGTTTAAGTAGCCCTTAGTTTACTTAATATGGCCGCAAACAGTAGTAATGTTGAGATTTCAAATATGCAAAAGACGTAGTGTTAAAGAGCCTCTATTAAGTGAAAAGGTAAAAAGGTTGCAAGATAATAAGGAATTAAAATTGTATAGATTGAATATGAATGTACATATATATATATATATATATATATATATTGTGTGTGTGTGTGAAATTTTAGGATCACTATGTGTGGCCAAAATGCTGGTACTTGTGATGGTTGGCACTCATTGCAGTTTCAGGCAGACACTACACTGGAAGTTTTGGAACATTCCTTGTGGATAAGAGAGAATTATCACAGCTTCAACAGAGATGATGACACTGTGCCTTCCTTGTGCTGCATTCCATGGAAACAGGTACTGAAAAACCTGTTCTCAGAAAGCCTGTGGCTCGATGGGAAGCCTGCAGGCAGACCTACACACACTTCCAAAGCAGTCTGTGAGGTGCCCTTAGAGAAAAGCGTGAGATGCAGGAGAGGGAAAGCTCAAAATTCAGATTGGGTCCTGGAAACGTTTAAGCTCTGAGAAGAGCTTTGGAAGGTGTTCACAGGTGGCCGGACATGTAGAAGATAATGAGACAAGGGACCACATGAGGAGCCTTTCAGCAAGTAACTACAAAGAATGGCAAACCAGTGTACTGAGAAGCACCCAGGGCAGAGGTGGAGAGGCTTAAAGGACATAAAACATATGTATCATGCTCTTGCTTCTCATACCTGAGCTATACAGACATGCACGCACACGTGCGTGCACGCACACATACAGGCACACATACACATATCCACACACACATGCTCACAATGGAAGCATATAATACATGTGTCTCTCTCCAGCTAGTTATTCTTTTTTTTTTTTTAAGTTTTCAGTGAGAAGATGATTCTGTTTATTTTGTTCTCTGTTGTCTCTTCACACTATGAACAATTTCCGGAAAGGGCTAGTACTCAGAGAATATTTGTTGAATGGCATATAACATGATGAATTTTGGCAAATGGTCTTTCTCTAGTAATTGATTAAAGTCTATTATCAACAATACTCTTTTCCACATTTCAATCTTACACATGTTCTTTTTTTAATTTTTTTTATTGTGAACATACTGTTCAGAGGGGTTACAATTACATGGGCAAGATAATGAGTACATTTCTTATCAAGCATTGCAGCCTCCTCCTTTGTTTATCCTTCACATCCCTTCCCAGCCTCCCCTGCCCCCTCCCCAATCAGCTAGTTATTCTTAATGGCACAAAAATTATTTTATCCTAAAAATATCCAAATATAAGTATGCCTAAAATAAGCAAATGTAAATGTAAGGAGATAGATTTTAGGAAGCAGAGAAAAAACTGTCCAAAATAACAGTTCAAACAGATGAAGATAAGAATAGGACGGGCAATGATGAGAAGAATGGGGGAAAATGGAAGAAAAGAGGCAGGGTAGAAAAAGCACTAAGAAGAAAGGATTGGATTCTAAACACTGGAGGTGAATAGAAAAGGAAATAATGTCTCAGAGCAACATTTGGATTGTATATAACAACAAACATTTCTTCCCCTACCAGCATTCTCCTGATAGGATTTTGAGGCAAAGGAATGATCATATTTCTAGGATGTGAGCTTCTTATTTTACATATAATCAAAACATGTTTGTAGCAACTTCAATGTCTTGAAATTCCTAATCAAATACTAAAAATGCCTAAGTTTAGGAATCTTAAAAATCTTGAATCATTGTTCTTTGCATATTGATAATTTTCATTCAATGATTATCTAGTACAACACCTTACACAGAATAAGTCTTCAATAAATCTAATTGATTCTAAATTTCATCCCAATGTGTTATATTTTTAGATGCAAAGTACTTACATTCATTTGACAAAACAAAAACAAGATGTAAATATCAACAGTAACCAAAAGAGAAGGAAACTGATAAATTGTAAATTTGAAAGTCCACCCAATTTGCAGAGAAACGAGACTGACATCTAGTATTCATTAAGACTTTTTGAAGCATACCTTAATATTTAAAATAGAAAACTGGCAAGGGAATATGTGAAGAAGTGTAAAAAGCCAAGAAAAGTCAAGAAAGAAAGATGGATGCCAAGAAAAGTCAATAAATCCAACAGGAGAGCATTACTCCTGGCCATTAGATTGGCAAAGCAGGAATTTCATTTGCAAGCACCAATTTCATTCACACGGAAGTACACTGTTTATACTGTAGCCTTATAGAGATGTTCTGGACAATATCCCTTAAATGGCTTAAAATGTGTAGAGCTTCTGATGGAACTGGTATAGCTGTTAGGTTTTTCTCTGTAGGATTAATTGTTTATATAACTAACAGGATTTTTATAAAAAGTGAAATGAAGAATGTTTGAATATGTTAGACAACTTCATAAGACAGTTGATGTCTGTCAGTTCAAAAGATTGTTTTTATTCAAATAGCACAGAAAAAGGTTTGGAATGGTACTTATTAAAATAAACATAGTGTATCTTCAGTGGTAGAGACAGGAATTTCAAAGAAGAAGTTGGTGAAAAGAGATCTGCTTATGTGTATCATGCAATTTATCTTATACAAAATCCATGTATAGTTTGTAAAGCTAACCAATACTTTTAAGCAAAGGAGGCAAATTTTGAATGAGACAGGAACAGAGATATTGTTTATATCATACTCGTGAATTTGTAGATAATATATCAGATGAATGAAAGATAAAAATTACTCAGGAAGAGACCTTTTCTCATGTCTTAATTTAAGTTTTCTGATAATGAATCCATTGTTTTTAAATGACCCTCGGCTATAAACGAACGTGAGTATTGCTTATACTGAGTAAAGTGTCAGTATCCTTTGTGATTTAGATGGTGAGGATGCTGAAGATGGAAAGTCTTCCCTAAATGTAAGAGAATGTGTGTATCCCCAAAAAGGAAATAAAATTGAGTAGAAATTATAGTCACATTGCTTTCCCAGGATTAATCATAATGAGCTAGTAGCAAGGCTTTTACATGCAAATGCATGATAATAGTCAAAGAGTTTCTCATACTTAGTAGAGGGCTCAATTTTAGGCACACAACAATATTCAATTAGAAAAAATAGAGCAATTGCGTTTTTTTTCTGATAGTTATCTACAAGGTATGGTGGTTTCAGTCAGAAACAAAAAACTCTCCATGTCACCACCAGAAGTGGAGTTTATGCCTAGGAAAATTGCCAATGCCATAGCAGAAAACATTGTGGATTTGTGAATGCAGATGTTTGCTGCAGCTTCTGAATGATTCAATTGAAAAAGAAAACATATCTGCTAATCAACAATTGAACCTTGAACTGTTAAGTGGGTTGGCCACTGTAGTCTGGTGTCTTTTCTGCAGAGAAATATCCTGATGTCCACATTTACTAAAAATAAAATAAAATAAAATAAACTTGAAGGTTTGATGTTCTGTATCAGAATCAAGTAACAACCAGGAAATGTTGCAATAGAGGAGAAAAATAGCATCTGGCTCTAAGTCCAAATTCCACTTCATTGTTCATTTACCAAAACTAAAATTATGATAAAAAAAAACCAAGGTTATGCACTTTACAGAGGTCTATAAAATAACTCTGGAAACCTACAGATCCAGGGGAAAAAATCTATCAAAAATTTCAATATCAGCTGTAAAATGTTCTAAACATGCAACAAATAATGTAATAAAGAACAGAGGTAGAATTTGGCTCTACATTGAGTTGCCCACCTGCAAGTTATTTTTAGACATCTCCAAGATGGAAAGGAAAACACTGGAAAAGTTTCCACAAGTCCCATAAAACGTGCTCTGTGGTTGAATCTTCACTCTGATTCCAAGTCAAGCCTGGGCACAGCTATGCAGACTTTGAATAAACTAAAATGGAAAAAAATAAACAAAAGAAGATAAAAGGAAAACCAAGCATGTCTCAGTAGAGAAAGGGGAGAAGAAAAAATATAGGAAACTATTTCAGCTGATGATTTAAAGTATTTTTGGTTTACTTCATTCATACTCAAAAAAAAAAAACTCATTGTATAGATAACCCATGAGACACGTGACTTCAGGGAACGTTTAAAATCGACTCTCTCCTCCGACACCCAGTTAATATAAAACTTGGAAAATTTATTTTTTTTTCAGATTGAGCGGAAGAAAAAGGAAATGAAATTGTTATGAGAAACATCCTTTCTCTTAAAATTTGTTTTTCTTTATACCCTAACAATCTGTTATTAATAACATGGCAAGGAGATCACGAAGTGAGCCCCTACTTACAATGAATTCTCCGACTATTTCATTAATAGTACCCAACAACACAATGTAGCCTGAAGACCAGTATCATGGGACTTGTTTTCTTTTTTTCCTTTTTCTTTTTAATATATTCCCCAAACTGCTTCTGTAGCTACAAAGGGAGCAGAACTCAACAGTTCCCCATTTAAAGAACAGATTCTTGGGTAAACAATAGAGCACATTCAGAAAATAGCAACTAGATTTAAGTTTAGGGGTCATGAACACTCAAGTGTTAGTATAACGATATGAAGAAATCATGGGGCTGTTTGTTTGCTTTTCTCCACCACTCTCTAGTTTGGCTTAATCACCAGCACAGAAGGAGAACCTTTCTTGGAAGGTCAACAAAGTCCTTTTGCTGAGTATCACCATTGCTTTGTCAGTACATCCCTCTTCGTCTCTCCAGCTTGCTGTGCTCTGTCCCTCTCCTTCTCCATCTCTGGTTGTTATGTCTCCATGACTACGTGGCCAACTGCTTCTGCCTCTGACCTTGTGTATACAAGTGTGCAATAGGCTTAAGTCCTAGGTCTCATTATTCTCTTTTCTGCGTACTCTCGCACTTAAGCAATATTGTGGCAATCAAACTCATCTAAATCCTATGCCTCATCTAGATATCACATGAGCTTCATTCTCCTATATACTGGGGGCTCCTTGAGTTCTTTCTTTAAAAAAATTACTTTATTATCCTTAGTTTTACAAAGGAGGTGCCCTTTAACAAAGCAGTTTATGAATACAATGCACCTTCCTTAGTGTTATCCCTTCCAATTCCCCCCCCCACACACACAGCCCACCTCGCTTCTTGCTTTTCCTAATTTTGTAGTATATACAATGAATTGCAATGAATTCTTGACTGCATTCCCCCTCTTTTCTGCCCTCATTTGTCTACCGCTCTCTTCTGCTCCCTTGCCCGCAGGCCCTTGCAAATTCCTATTTCCTGGTGCTTATCTGGTTAGGCTTTGACTTTGTCTTTCTAATGATCTTTCATTCTGTAGCAAAATTCCTAACAACCGCTTGAAATTTGTCATAAGGTTAAAACAAGACAAAACAAAACAGAACAAACAGAAGTCTTTTTGCTCCCTCAAACTGTTCCTTTGTCTGATTGCACCATTGTGAATGGTGCATCATTTGGATAACTGCTGCAGCTATCTAGTTGTTCGGTGACATCAAACTTAAACGTTGTCATTAAATTTTGACTTTTCCTAATCCTTCACATCCAACCCTTCCAGGGGTATCTTTATTGCTAGGCACAAACCACATCTCAAATGGGCTTTCTATCTTCCATCTGCATGGCTGGCAGCAGAGAAGGCAGGAAGAAAGAGTCATCTGCCCTGGGAAGTTGCCAAAGATCAGGGCTTCTTCCCCAGGGAGGAATGTTGGGAAGTAGTGGGATCTTTGGGATATGATATGGGGCCTAAAGAGAGGTTGTTAGATCACTGGAGGGAGCCGGGTCCGGGGGAAGGAGGATGGATTTCATGTGACTAGCGTCACATGATCAATGATCAGCTGAGATTGTTTTAAAGCAGGCAAGCCTGGGCCAGCTGCCTTTTCTATCCTCCCGCCCCAGTACGCATGTGTGCCCATGACCTCTGTACCACAAAGGTGATGCAGGAAAGGGGTTGCTCCTTCGGGGCCTGTGCAGTGTCATTCGGAATTGGAACTTCCCAAACTGACGTAAGTTAGCCTTTTCTCCTTATAAAATCAGCCGCATCTTTTCTGTCATTCGACATTGCTAAAGAAAAAATAAATACATGAACCGGCTGAGACACTTGAAAGTTACAACTTTCACCTTTATATTTGGCCAGTGATTGCCATCCCCGGACTGCAAAGACTTCTATTTATGACATGCAGTACAATGGATAATGACATCTAGTGGCAAATAGCATTCTTCAGCCCGGATTATGCGATAAAATACCAGTATACTAGGTGACCTGAACTACAGAAATTTGTTTCTCACAGTCCAGTGAATGATCTCTTCCTTATTTGCAAGTGTCTAGCTTCTTGTAGTGTACTCATATGCAGAGAGAAGAAGAGAGAAAGAGAGTGGGGGAGAGAGAGAGAATTAGTAATGTCTCGTCTTTGTGCACCACGGGCAGTCCTATTGGAGTAGAATTCTACCTTTTGACTTCATTTATTACCTCCTCACAGGTGTTCTCTTATAAATACAATTACAGTAGGGATTAGCAGTTCTATATAAGAAAGGTCTGGACGGTTACTCAGTCATGTGTCATATGCAACTCTGTGTTACGTGTTCATAACACAAATGTCTCATTAAGATTATGTCTTCACAGGGTGCTGGTGGTTTATGCCTGTTATCCTAGCTACTCAGAAGGCTGAGATCTGAGGATCAAAGTTCAAAGCCAGCCAGGACAGGAATGTTCATGAAACTCTTATGTGCAATTATTCTCCAGAAAACCCTAAGTAGAGATGTGGCTCAAAGTGGTAGAGCACTAGCCTTGAGTGAAAAAGCTCAGTGACAACACAGCTCCCAGGTCTTGAGTTCAAGCCCCAGGACCCTGACCAAAAAATAAAAAACAAAAAAAATTATGTCATGCTCTTACTTTGATCACAAAAGAGAAATTTTCACTGGTAAGTTTTCAGGAGAAGGGTGATTGAACAAGGGTGTGGATAAAGAAATTTTAGATAACTTAGATATTAATTTGGTATACAATTATATCATTATCTTGCTCTAGAATTATTCCAGGTAATTGATTGCTACCCATTATAAGCAGTAGTTTGTAAAGCAAAATATTGATAAATGCCAGACTAATAATGCCCAGAAAAATAACAAGGCTAGATTTAAGATATAATCTGATCTTTCATTTTATTCATTCTGTTAAAGACATCCTTCTGTATTTTAGTACTTTAATTTTCTTGAATTTTTATATGTACTAAAAGAAAATATACTTTATAACATAGAATGTTTATAGAGAATATTTTATTTCTGGGGCTCGAACTCTGGCCCTGGGTGCCATCTGAGTGACTTTTGCTCAAGACTAGCATTCTACCACTTGAGCCACAGCTCTACTTTTGGCTTTTTATTTGATTAGTTGGAGATAAGAGTCTCACAGACTTCCCTGACAGAGCTGGCTTTGAATCTTGATCCTCAGATCTCAGCCTCCTGAGCAGCTAGAATTACAATCATGATCCACCAGCACCCAGCAGAAAGAAGTTTTAACCTTGGAAAAGCAAGTTCTAATTTCCAATTTTCTGTGTTCTATTGTGACATTTGATTCGGAGTCCATCAAGTGACAATGGGATTCATGGGTTCTCTCCTCTCAACTTGACCTCCTTCATATCTACAAGCTCGACTCAAATTTTTCTCTCAGAGAAAATGGTGATATGTAAAACATAATGCCTACTCTCTTAATATTGCTCCATGAATTAATCCATTGTATTCATTAACGTAAAATGTCATTGACTAAACTAAATAAAGCTATTGTCTTCACATTTTCAGCTGCAGAAATACAAATGAAAACAAAGTCACTCAGTATTCATATAAAAAGTTAAATAATTATGTTTATATAAAACAGATATCTTGGAAACTTCTATTTTAGTTAAAAATCAACCCATTCACCTCCCATTTGAGAATAAAGCATTTGTAAGGAATCGAAGATGAGTCAAATATGTGTCAAGTCTCTGTACCTATTACCTATCACTCTGACCATTGTGAATTTTGTGCCAAAGCTCTCTGTGGCCCCTTTTACTTTTGGGGTGCTCTTCATCCCCAAACACTACTCTGCTGTTTTTTTCCCCAGCCTTTGCACCCACTTACAGTCAACTACCTAGGTGACTATGCAATATAGCATATTATATAGGTGGCTAGTCATTAGCTTCTTTGATTTATGATTTGCTTGTAGTAAGAACTTATGATGCAAGTGTGTTTCATTTACCAATGTATCCATACTCCTAGAAAAGTGCCCAGAAAAATAATAGCAACTAAATGAATATTCACTGAATTATAAAGTAATATGGTTGTTTTTAAAAGATAAATCTCTCCTGAGATGTTGTTAATTTCATTATGCATTGACTAAATTCTTTGAAATTGCTTGAAAAGAATTGTCAGTGGATGCTCACTTGTTGTTTACAAATTCTCTATTCTGTTTATATTTGATCTCAGAATTGATTAAAGGAACATATATACCTAAAAAGGTTCCTGTGAACTCATTTTCAAACCACATTTTTATGAACTATTCTATCTGTATTTCATTTAATGGCATTGTTACTGTTACTTCTTTTTACTTTCATATCTGTTCATTTACTTCTGTATTTCTAATTAATTATTCTATGGGCCTCATTTGGTAAGCTGGAACTGACCTGTGAATTTCTTAATATACAGATTTTTCTACAAATACATGAAAAGCATCATTTAATCAGATGGAAACAGAGCCTAGAAAAGGTAGATTTGAAAAGTCTGTGAGAGTTTCCTGGTTATTGCCTCACTGCCGCCTTTCAGAAACTCTAGTGACATCTCTGTCCTGTCCATGTTCTTTACTTCTTTTTTATTGTAGCATTTGGTTGCACTTGCCTTCCAAACTCTTAGTAGGCCTTTGTGAAGAACGTTCAAGCCAGTACATATTAACTCTGTAAATGTGACATTAAGGAAGGCTCTTGGCTTTCCAACACGCTTCTAAAACCTTACACTCATTTGTGTTCATGATAGCATGGCCATGGCTGACATTTCAGCAGAGATAATTGATGCAGTATAGATACTTCAGCAGAGCCCAAGCCTTCCCTGGAACAACTCAGATGAAATGCAAATAGCATTGAGACAGAAGATCTGGGTATAAACACTTTCTCAAATAGTCACCAGATGCTTGGCTAGGATTAGTTATTCTTCCTGAATAATGGCAACCATGTTGACCCACAAGCAAATATAAGATAAAATACTTATCAGACAGCTCTGGGTGAAATATAGACTACTATCTTAGATTTTCTCAAATTTGCAACTAGCATACAGCTTAAGAGTACTCTATAGATATGAATCAAATTTCTACAAAACTATGTTCAAGTAGACAAAAATAGATTTTGAAGCTCTTAATATGCTTAAGGGCATAATGAATCTTCAAAACAGGAAATGTACTATAGTTTACATCTCCACTACATATTTTAAAATATAAATCCCTTTTCTCATATTCCATTAATTTCCCTGACCTAAAGAATAATAGTGGCTGACATATACGTGTATTAATTATTTTTATACTACACTATTTACTACAACATTAAGAAAGAGAAAAGGTAGACATAAATGACAGAAATGCAAGTGAGAATTTTTTTTTTGTTTGGTCTGGTCGTGGGGCCTGAACTCTGGGCCTGGGCGCTGTCCCTCAGCTCTTCAGCTCAAGGCTAGTGCTCTACCACTTGAGCCACAGTGCCACTTCCGGCTTTTTGCTTATGTGGTGCTGAGGAATCGAACCCAAGGCCTCAGGCATGCAAGGCAAGCGCTCTACCACTGAGCCACCTTCCCAGCCGAAGTGAGAATTTTTTGAAGGCAAACCAATGAGTCATTTAAAAGGACTAGAATATATTATATGCATATTTGAAAAACATTGAAACCATAGGAAAATTAATAACCAGCAGAACATAATAAAATACCTTACAAAGCCTAGCTTATCTGATTGGGGAAGGAAAGGAATCACAGAAACAGTAGGACAAAGGGTGAACCCATGCAACAGTGATATTCGCTAGATACTCTGTTGGAAATGAACTTTACAACTTGGGGGAGGAGGGGAGTTGTTTGGGGAGGGGAGTAGTTGGAGAAAATGAGGTTGGGAGTAACACTGCTCAAAAAGAAATGTACTCATTACCAAGCTTATGTTAACAGTAACCCTTCTGTACATTACCTTTACAATAAAAAAACCCAAAATTTATAAAGAAAAAAGGGTTATGTCTTAAACATTCAGAGAAGGTTTATGTATCAATCATGTGAAAACAAATAACCTAATAAAATGCATAAATGATTCAAATATAATTCAATAAAGAAGATATACAAATGACTAACACATATAAGGAAGAATATTCAATGTCACTTGACACTAGAAAAATACAAATTAATACCACAATGAGATGTTATTTACTCCAACTAGAATAGCTATAGCCTTAACTCCAGACAATAGACAATAAATGTTGGAAGTGGAACCTCTCATGCATCATTCATTATGACATACCTTGTGTCACCATTTCTGAACGGAGCTAAACGTTGAACACACAGTCCATGTTCCAGTTCTGCGTGCTTTGGGAGCCATGGGTTATGGTATAGACATGCCCCCCCCCGCCAACCAAAAAAAGAGCCTTAATACCACATACAAACAAGTTTGCAAAAATGGCAAAGAAATGGCATCAAGAAGCATTGTTCACAAAAATTTCAATCCTTCAGGGAGTAGATTGCAAATTTGTGAGTAGCATGCATTTTACCAGGACTAAACATATAAAGGCCAGCTGGGAGAAAATACAGGTAAAGAACACATATTCTAAAACCTGTATGAAGTCTATGGAGACTGAAGCAAGTGTCCCCAGTGGTGGTAGCAGCCAGCCATCAGGTCGCCTGCATCACACACACACCAATGGTTAGGAGCCCACTGCCAAGCTTCTGCACTCTGAAAGTCGAGAACCTATTGGAAAATACGAGCCATGCCCACTAGGCAGTCACCGTTCTGGCTTAAGCTTCCAAAGCTACTTAGCTACCAGGAAGGTTCCACTGTCAACCCTCTGGTCTGTCAACGAGAAGAACAAAGGACTCATGTATAGGGCAATATATTTCTGCCCTATTTATACAAATAAAACTGACACAGGAAAAAAATAGAATGTATATTTTCCGTATTTTCCAGCTATCCCACTTTATGGTTTTGCCCAGGAGATAGGAAGACCTAAATAGACAGAAACATATTGAAAAAAATCTTAACAGGTTTATCATGAAAGCCATGCATTACAAATAACCTAATTCATCTTTTTTTTATAAAAATGAAAACATACTGTAGCACATTTTCCACAAGGAAAAGTGTAACACTGTCCTCTTTTAAAACATAAAATGAATGCATGTTTTCTCTTTCAAAAGCAATGTTAGAATGATTTACAGATATGTCACAACAAGTTAAAGAATTGCGGCTCACTGTTCACATGCCAATGCAGAAGATTGACTATCAAATAAAAAAAAATATATGTACAAGAATTTGGGCACTTACCACTAGCTATCATTGCAATAATTGCATAAGCACAATACATTAGGAAGAACCTCTGTTAAAGTAAATATGTTTAGTTTTAAGGAAGGGGGATCTGTTCTCATGTTTCAAGAAAGAATTCCGAGACTCTATACTTCATCCATAGGCCTACCATATAGAATCACCTTGGAAAATTCCTGAGGCCATGAAAATACTGTGCTATGGGAGTTTTGTTTCTACCCAGCTCTAAATTTGACGTTCAGCCCACAGTCACTGAGCTTGATGCTTCCTCTATCATCCACCAAGATATCCTCTGTCTTTAGGTCTCTGTGGATGACTTCCCTTATTGTCTCATCACAGGCATTTGAAATCTGAATAAACCCCCTCCAGATCTCCTGCTCCAGGTATCCAAGGCTCAGAATAATGCCCTCAAGGCTTCTTATATGTTCCATAGAGGATGACTTCAGTTCTATCAGTGATGTGAAATGGCTTTGTCACATTCAGATGTAGTGGATACATGGGATCAAGTTACCTTGTATTCATAGGCATACATGTCAGAGTATATGGCTCATGTACAACTAATTGATGCTAACAAAAATGTGGGAAATAAAGCATGTAAGATGCTTCAATAGCTATAAGAACATGTGAAAACAAACGATTTGAAGTTTTGGTACTACCACTGTGGAGTTGTAAAGATTTCATTCCAAGATGAAGAAATAAAAGAAACAGCACAGAAGTATGAAACCAATGCAATAACGAAACCAAGGAGGGCAATCATAAGATCCTGAACATTTGTGGAGTACACAGTACCAGGTTATGAGCTCCAGTGAGTTTGTGTGTCCTTACTCCTAGGACATTGCAAGCTGCAGCCTAAACAGAAAGGCTCCCTCCATGGCTTGCTTCTGCAATAATTCCATGTTCATGACATCTCCAAAACCCTGCACTACAATAGTGTAGTTTACATGTTGGCGTCACAGCTTCATGCATTGACTTCCTGTCTGCAGAGATCCTGACCCTCATACACACACGTGGCCTCTCAGACTTTCTTTGAGCTCTGGGTAGAAGCCCCTATGGCTCTGTAATTCTTGCACTTTTCTTGCCTTAAAAATTGTCAGCTCATGGACATTTTAAATGTTCGTCGTCACCTAAATTAGCCAGTTTTTCTTAGCCGATGGCTGTAACTTGTTCTGAGGGTCTGAGAATCTGAACTCGGGATGCATGCAAGGAGCACAGTTTTTGCAAAGGAAAAAAAATCTTTCAAATGAGTTAACACCTCATCCTAGTTAAAATATCCATTATCAAGAAAACTAACAATAACAGATGCTAGTGGGGATGTGGCCAAAAGAGAATGTTACTACATGGTTGGTGGGAATGTAAACTTGTTCAACCACTCTAGAAAGCAGTTTGGAGGTTCCTCAAAAGACTAAACATAAAGTTTCCCTATCACCTGTAATTCCATTCTTGTCCATTTATCCAATAGACCACAAACAAGTCCACACTAAAACTACCAGCACAACCACATTCCTTGCAGCATTGTTTACCATGGCCAAAATGTGGAATCAACTGTGGTGTTCCTCAGTGGACAGATGGCTCAAGAAAAAATGGTTTATATACACAATGGAATTTCTATGTTTGCCACGCCGACTCCAGTGGAGTCTGCTTAGCATGGGAAACCATCTATCAGACCATGATAGGGGCTTCAGAGACCTATCTCTGAGTTTTGGGACTTCACCGAAGTCTACCTCAGAGAATGGGGCTTTACAGAAACCTATCTCCAAGTTTTGGGACTTCACCGAAGTCTACCTTGGAGAATAGGGATTCTAAGAGGCCTACTCCTGGGAAAAGGCTTCCCTATACAAAGCTCTTAAGAGTGTTGACGACTCCAAAATCTGATGAGTGTCCTAAAAAATATGACTAACTCACCGGAGTTAAGTGCT
>NW_012267224.1:5972191-5987253 GCF_000151885.1 Dipodomys ordii
GTTGTCTGTTTGCCATCTCCCCATCCTATTCCAGGTTCCTCCCCTAGGTATCCTCCGTCGTCCCGACAGAACCCGGTCCGCGGCATATGTTTCCATCAGAAAGAATCATATTGCACCATTTATTTATTTATTTATTTTGGGTCTGGTCATGGGGCTTGAACTCTAGGCCTGGGCACTGTCCCTCAGATCTTCAGCTCAAAGCTAGCACTCTACCACTTGAGCCAAAGCACCACTTCTGGTTTTCTTCTTTTTGCTTATGTGGTGCTGAGGAATCGAACCCAGGGCCTCAGGCATGCAAGGCAAGCACTCTACCACTAAGCCACTTTCCCAGCCCCATATTGCACCATTTATAAGAAAATGGAAAGATGTGGAAAAATTATATGAAGTGAAGTAAGTCAGAACTAAAGAAGTATAGGTTTCCTGGTTTCCCTCATTTGTTGTAACTACAACATGTGTATAAATCCGCAAGTAAACAAACTGGGTGGCAAAAGACAAAAAGTTACATTTGGTCATGATAAATTATACAAGACCCTAAACATTCACACAGTGAGAACACAGGAGGATAAACTCAGGAGAGGACCACAAAGGCTCAATAACTATATCCATATGATCATATAAAATGATGATTATTGAAATGAACTCCAAGAAATGGAAGCAAAAAATGTTTGTTATTTGTTTTTTTGTTTGTTTTGTTTGTTTATTTTCTCTACTTTGTTGCAGCTTTTGATGTCTGTACCATTTGTCTTACATGTAAGTTCATCTGTTTTGATGAGGATAATGGGGAGCAGAATGGAACAAATGAAGCAGTAATACTCACTAGACCCTACGGTGAAAAAATGAACTATACAACTGTGGGGAGGGAGTCATGAGGGAAAACTTGGGAGAAAAGGATGTAAGAGGTGACACTGTTCACAAAGAAAGGTACTCATTACCTGACCTATATAACTGTAACCCCTCTGTATATCACCTTTACCATAACAAATGCATACACATGCACACACACACACACACACACACACACACACACATCTTTCACAGATTTGAACCTGCAATGAGGGCAGTCTGGATAATTCTGGAAAAACCTTCAAGTTCTCTTGCCTGTTGTCGCAGGACATGCTCTTTCCTCTTAATAATGCAAATGGCTCTAATAACCAAGCCCACTTTGCAACTTAACATGCACTCAATTTTCTGTCCATGCACCATGTTTTGCAACCTTTTCCAGTCTATCTTTTGCTTCTTACTCTGACTTTATTCCTGGCTAAATGTAGCCAGAAATATTCAAGCTGTAGCCTAAGTCCTAGGCTGCCTTGAAATTTTCTCCATAAAATTAATTAGTTCATTACTTTTAAATTTATCTGCACTTATAAGTCTCAGAAAACAGGCAAAATGTAAACAAATTCATTGCCAGGATGTAATATGAATGGCCTCTCATTCCATTCCCAATAGAGTCCTTATTTTCACCAGAAACATTATGAGTACATTTTTTCTGTCCACAATTTGCTCAGTGTTCTGGTCTTCTGAGGCCCAACAGCACCATCCACTAAGCTCTGCTTACAGAATTCCAGGCTTTCTTTCTAGTTGGTATCTCATAGAATTCCAAAATCCTTCCACACACCAGTTCCAAAAGGGTCTAAACCACTTCATCATGGAGTCAAGCTGCAGCTCCACTTTTGTGATAGTTTTCTGTGTTTTGTCATAACTTTCACCCAACACGTAACAGAAGCAACGTAAATGATCAAAGGTTGACTTGGGTTTATGGTTTCAGAGAGTTCAGTTTGTTTGGCACTATGTGCTTGGCAGACCTTTTTGGGGAACTAGAACATCTGGTACATTTACATGATGATAGGAAATAAAAGCAGGAGAGTGGAATAAAGCTCATGTAAAACATTCAAGGTCGGGCTGGGAAGGTGGCTCAGTGGTATAGCACTTGTCTTGCATGCATGAGGTCCTGGTTCGATTCCTCAGCACCACATAAGCAGGGGGAAAAAAAGCCAGAAGTGGCGCTGTGGCTCAAGTGGGTAGAGAGCTAGCCTTGAGCTGAAGAGCTGAGGGACAGCGCCCAGGCCCAGAGTTCAGGCACCACGACTGGACCCCCTTCAAAGGCATGCCACAGGGACCTACTTCCTAAACCTAGATCCAACTTACTAAAATTTCCACATCATTCCAAAATAAACCACCAGCTGGGACCAAGTGTTCAACCCATGAGGCTGTGGGGATATTTCATATTCCATCCATAGCGTGTTGATGAACAATAGACAGAGAGTATATCTGTAGAATAGATCACTAGTCAAGAACTAAATGGAGACTACTACTGATGCATGCTCTACTATGGACCAAACTCATAGATTATACTTGACAGATGCCATATATTGCCCTGTTCTTCATATTTGATACATCCAGAAAAGCCAACTTCCTATTATAGATTAAACTTTGTTTGCGGTATTGGAAAGAGTATGTGTAATAGAATATTATATATAGTAGATAGAGAGAACAGTTCTAAAACTGTTCTAAACTATCATGATACTTACACAACTGATAAATGTTCTTAAAATCATTTAATTTTTGTAGTGCCTTTATTATGCATTAAATATGGGATTCTAAATTGTTTTCTTTTCTTTTCTTTGCCAGTATTGTGTTAGAGCAGAGTAACGTGTTACAGTACAGTGTTTTCTCAGCTTGTTGTTTGACTGATGCTTTACCACTTGAGCCACACTTCCGCTATAGCTTTTTGCCAACTATTGTAGAAACAGCCTCATAGATTTTACTGTTCAGGCAGTTTGGGCCCCTCATCCTCTGGTCTCTACCTCCTGTGTAGCTATGATGCTTCTATTCTAAATTAAACAGTTAAATGTTAAGGTTTATCTCAAGTCCAACTTATCATTCACAGATAATTCATCAAGTAGGGAAGACTATCAAAATGAAAAATTAAAATTCAGTTTAGAAGGTCATATTTACCTTTACAAATTCAGTGATTTTTCAAAACCTCTTCATTTAACTCCTATGAGATTATCACTAGTTGCCACAAATTTCTTTTCAACAAAGCCCCTGTAGTTAGAATTTACAATAAAATTGAAGATAACAAGGCATATTATTCACTAACATTTCATGCAGCAAACCAATTAAGCAAGGGAGATGTTTGCAAAATCAAAACCTGGATGTATTTTTATTATTATTTTCAGAGAAAGAACTGCTGGCACAGATCCCAGATTTCCACATTCAGAACAGAAATTAAGGCAATTAAGGTCCCATTGAGAATTACTGATAATAACATAACATAAACAGTGGGTCTCACATTCTGCCTTGATAAGCTACCATTATAAAAGACAATACAGAAAATAGAAAATCAGAAGCTCCTGATTTTCACTTACTACTAGCAACATTGTCAAGAAATTAAAATAAAGGAAGTGAAAAACACAAGTCAAGGATCCAAGATAAAACAAAGTGACAGGGTATCTTCTGCCTGAAATATAAAACCTGATTTTTTATAAGACATAATGTCCATAGGAAATATATTAATGACATTTAATCCAATATTTTAGCAAAAAGCTAAAATAAAATCAATTAAAACCTTTTCTGAACGATATATAGATTTCTGTTTTGTAATATCCATAAAAATATAATTTGGTGAATAATTCACTTAGGGGTATAACAAAAGATAGTTAGGGATAGAAATGGCTAAAGCATATTCTCTGAATGTATGAAATCCATAGTAAAACCCATTATTGTGCATAAATAATATATGCTAATTAGAAAGTACAAATATAAGTTAATAATTCAGTGTTTTTACCAGTGTTCTACAACTATTCTTACTATTCAAAGTAAAATTGTTGTATTATACATTTCAAAGATTTTCAAATAAGCAATTTCCCTAATTCGTGTGCAATGTAAGTTAATAATTTCAAAATATACACTGCATTCTAAAGTACCATTATTCTCCACAACATACTTCCAGATATCAATAACTAATTTCATAAGAAATTTTGTTGGTTTCAAATCAATAACAAAAGAGTTGTAAATCTAATGGATCCTATGAAATTTTATAAAACTCTTATTTGAAAACCATCCATGAAAAATAAAGACAAGATTTTTTGTCAAATGTGTTATTTAGTGCTACTTCAAAATTGAATTCCTTGTATGACATTTCCAGTCATGCATATAATATGCCTTGTCAAATTTTAAACTCATTAAAATTGGGCTAAAAAGATAACTTTGATTGGTTCTTAAGAGTATCTATTCTCCTAACAAAATAGTTCTTAACAAAATTGTTCTCTTGTAATTTTTTTAAAATGCACTTTCTAAACTACAAAAATTTAACAACCCATTTAGAGTAATTTATGGTACCATGCCAAATTCAATTTATCCTGAAACAATGCTATGATTCTGGCTAAATAAATCCATGGTCCCATAGAAGACAATGCTAAATAAAAAGAGTGATGCTTACTTTATGAGATAATTTTCACTTTAGTACTTGGTATCTATCAAATGCTATCCATCTACTAGACATTACATCAGCAAGCCTCATGTGCTTTACCATAAACCCCATCAATTAACTACACTATTCTCATTTTATCAATTAACAGGTGCAAGCTAAGGTTTTAGCCCCAAATCCTTACAGTTCAAGAGTAAATATGATTCCCTTTTAAGTTATTTAATGAATCTCATGTTCCTGAAGGACGGTAGAAAACAGGGAGTTCTTCATGTCTAGACCACACTTAGCTTTTATATCATTCCTTAACCTCTGTGTGCTCTACTAATAAACAACTAACATTTACTACTCTCTATCATTTTTCAAACTTTGTCATCATTTTGCATACATTAAGGCCCCCTCCATTTCTTCAATTTATGACATCTTTCCTCTTAAAGTTGTGTCTTAGCGTCAAAAGAAAAGAAAAATCTCCTTGATAAAGGATTCACTAGCTCACCAAGAAGAGCTTGCTGTTCTTTCTGTGCCCAGTGAATCCTTTTCTGCATTCCAGACGGATTTCATCTCCCATCCCATTTGTCCTCATTATTTGGAGTACTTTAGAAAAATACAGAGCAGGAGGCTGGGAAGGTGGCTCAGTGGTAGAATGTTTGCCTTGCATGCATGAGGCCCTGAGTTCGATTTTTCAGCACCATATAAGCAGAAAAAGTCGGAAGTGGTGCTGTGGCTCAAGTGGTAGAGCACTAGCCTCGAGTTGAAGAGCTGAGGGACAATGCTCAGGCCGAGAGTTCAGGCCCCACCACCAACCAAAAAATAAAAATGAAGAGCAGAAAGAAACTATATGTATAAAGTCTAAAATGATTGTTAATCACATAGCAAGATCCTCATAATATTTTTGCCAAATTTTCATATGCTGTTCAGTTTTTGAAGTCTTAGAATATATGTTATTTCATGCATTATATAGCTCTGTCCTAGATACCACACATATTTACACATATAATTCTGAAAGGTAAATCCAAGATGTTTAAACAAAACTAATTCTCTAACAAATATCTACAAATATCCTGTTTTTCTTCATCTTGGCATATTTAGTTTATTAAGCAGTACTTTTCTCATGGTAGTATAAATTTTTGAAAAAAGAAATACTTATATGTACATATATACCTGAAGGATTTTCTTAAGAATCAAGTCATAATACTTCAGATTAAGTATGAAGAAATTGATGCTTTTCTGAATTGTATCTATTCTCAAGATTATCATGTTTAAAGAATTGCATATTACATGAGAAATATTTTTATTTTCTGACAGTTAGACCCTAATGAGGCTACCAAAATGAAACTGTGAAATCTGAAATCCAGAGATTAAATTAATAAAGTGCATGGGCACCTGTAATTTTGTATGGACTTCGTACATTTTTCTACAGATAAAATGCTCTTAGGTTTTTAAACAACAATTTCAAATGTCTCTGGTGCCCAAATAATTAAATGATGGCACATTTTATTATATTTTATATTCATTTTCCCACTAAATTTATGTACTTATGCTTCAGAGTATTCAAATACATATTTATTTCGATCTAAAGCCCAATTTCTTGAAATGGTAATTGAAAAAGAACTGGGAATTGAACAAAGTGGAAAATGTTTTAAAACTGTTACAGTAAGTTTTATAGTTGCTGCATTTCTCCCATTCTAGCTATTTCTATCTTTATTAAAGTGGCCAAATTGGATCAAACAGGTAGCTTTTATTGGTTTGCTTACTTGCTTAGGTTTGGCATGGGATTTGGATGGAAGCAATAGATTTATTTCCAATTTCTGAGAGATAGAAAGGAACTGACAGGTATATATGAAAACTATAAACTTCAGGATCAACATGTTTTCCTCATTATTCTTAAGTCAATATGAAAGGCTTAGGTTCTAAGCATTCACAAGCAGCCTCACACTTCAATAGTGCTTAGTGCCCACTTATTGTGAATAGATTCATCAGGTAGGTACTCAAAAGACCATTCCTTAGATCATGTTGTTTCTGAGAAGGTGCATATCAATACTAGTATTTGCTTAGGGATTTGTGAAAAAGTAAAAGGCTTCCATATCAGAAAAGGAAGAAGGTAAATTGTCTCTGTCTTCAGATTACATGATCTTATAGACTTGAAAAATACGTAAATTCTACAAAAACCCTCTTAGAATTAATTAAACTCAGAAATAGTGAACGGTACATAATTGCATCCAGAAATCACTACCATACTTATACACCAACAAAGAGCCCTCTGAAAAAGAACCAAAAATCTCAGACTTACAATTAATTAAAAATATTTTGTAATAACTTCATGCAAGAGGATAAAAGGTATGTACATCAAAAATACAAAACATGGGTGGAAGAACTGAAGAGAATTCAAATAAATTGGAGGATATTCAGTTCTTATGGTGAGAATTAATGGTATTAAACTAAATGTATTGAATAAAACTATTACAGATTCTATGTAATTACTATCAAAATTCCAGTAGCATGTTAGCTACATAGAAATAACCATGTGACATTAGCATGTACAAAAGACCAGGTCAATCCCAAACAATAAAAGTAAGCAATAAAACAGAATAAAAAACGTTAAGGCAATGTCTTTCCAAAATGAAAACCTACCACTTTCTACATACAATCTACACTCACTAAATGAAAATACAACATCAAAGGCAAAACTACTACAACATAAGCCGTAGTTAATAATAATGAAAGATGCACATAGGATAATGAAATTATAACTTTCATCCAGAAAATTAAGTCTGCTCTTGAATTTCTGATTTCTCTAAATTAGAAGATAATTCATGTAATGACAGAAAGATTATAAACTCTTGGGCATTATGACTCACTTTCTATGACACATAGAAGTAAAGTACACCACACAAATACAAAAATAAAGGAAAAAAGAAAGTTAAAGTTTGCCCTGGAGAGTTTCACTACCACATGAATTCTAAATCAGGCTTGGCTGGAGAAATTTTTCAGTTCCTATGGGAAATTAATACTTTAAAAAGTACTTTATTTTTTTTTCAGTTTTTTAACAAAAACCTGAACCCAAATCAGGAAGCTCAGAAGTCTCACAATATTTTAGTCACTGACTTGAAGTGTCTAAACAGAAGCAAGGATGTTGGGAAGTTGGCAGAAGTTAACTATATTCCCACTTGAAGAAGACAGAAAGTGAAACTTGCCACTTTGTTGGGATTTCTTGAGGAATTCAAATTGGTCCATTTCTCTTCTTTAACAGACATAATTAAGTTGGAACTTTTTGTATTGTCTATACAAGGAGCACATTTCAATCAACAAAATGAAATGCAAATCCACATTAATCGTGAAATATATTTGGTGATCTTGGTTTTTAAAAGTAAATAACTTCTTCCTGGAAATATATTAAATGGCTGTTTGAAGGGGTTTCATCTCATGACATTTCTATCCGTGCATATAATGTATTGCGATAGTAGTCACCTCCTCTGAGTTAATAGCTTTTATCTGCAAACATTGAATGAAAGTGAAAGCGCAGTACATAAATAATTTGTTTGCATTTCAAAGTGCACTCTGGGCAAAGCTACATCTAATGGCATTCATGCTCCATGTCATTATATGGCCTTTCCTGCTATGACCATAAGTGTCTATGTGGCATCAAGTTAAACTGTATTTTCAGAAAGTTAGAGGAACAAAGGCCAAGGGGTCAACTTCCATACTTAGAAATCTTCTTAGATCAGGAGGACTGTTTCTCTGCCATCATGTGGTGAGGTCTACTTAGAGATGGGAAGTAGCAGGAAGAGATTTAAGTATGAATGGAATGATCCTGAGGTTTTAGTCTATTTTAACTGCAGCTAACAGCCTTCCTTTAATCTATCTGATTCACTCTGTAGTCTCCATCAATGGCTTGTCAATCCCTAGACTCTTCCCACTGTAGCCTGCTCTTTCTGAAGTCCAAAAGCCACTTCTGTATCCCTATCCTACAAGCTTCTCTCAGAATCACAGCAAATTGCCTTTCCTGGCATATTGTAGAATGAATATGTTGGAGGATCTAATTGTGGGCATTAGTATAAATAGCAAACTCTGTTATTCCTCAGTTGCTGTAAATGAGACACATGCACTTTCTATGATTTTTAATGTGTGTGTGTGTGCATGCGCGCGTGCACATGTACACATGCCTATGTGTATACTTTGTTTTGTTCCTTTGAATAACTTTCTCCTTTCCTTATGACTATTTCCTTTACATCTGAAATAATTGACTATGAATTCTTTCTAAGGATCTATTTCATGAAACAATCTAAGTAAAAACATCTTCATTTTAAACAAGTTACCTTCCATATTTGAAAGATTGCTATGTTTCTTTCACTGAGCTTAGTTTTAGAAAAAGGGCTGTGGTAAAAGGTGAAACAGGAACAAATTTAGAAAGTAGACCAAATGCAAGACTAATGTATTGGATTTTGGAAAATTCTATGTTCCCCATAAACAATTTCCAATCGCTTACTATCTAAAGATATAATAGCTAGAGAAATTTCAAAACTTAAAATGGTTCTTGATTCATTATCCTCAAAGGGTAACATTTCCAATCTACTCCATGACATGTCTGTCTCTAGGAGGTTCACACAATATATCTGGGCTTCAAAAGCACTGAGAATCCTCACCATTGAGAAAAGGGTTGCCTTTCTTCTAGCATTTCTTTCACTGTTGCTAGCCTCCTTTGCTATCTGGACAATCCCTGAGAACACTGATAAATGATGGTAATTTGAGGTTTCTATTTCTAAGAGAAGCATTCAGGAAAAGAAAACATTCAGAATACTTCATAAACTCCCATGATATGTTGGGTTTCTCTAGTAAATCTGAACTAATAGGATACTGATAGATAGACAGACAGACAGCTAGATGATATTGTTGACAATAGATGGTAGTGATAGTTTCTGGCAGACATACAGGTAGAGAGGGACAGAGAGACAGGAAGACAGAGACAGATAGACAGATGGACAGATAGATAGATAGATAGATAGATAGATAGATAGATAGATAGATAGATAGATAGATAGATAGATAGATAGATAGATAGATAGACAGATAGATAGATAGATATACTTGTGAGATTAACATAATAATGGAGGCAAAACTGCTCTACTGTATTCCATCTTTGAGATGGAAACAGAGACAGTTTGGTGGAATATTACGAAGGACCTGGGCTGGTCAAGTAAGGCAATATGGAAATGATTTTTAGACTGTTTTAAGACCATAGTTTTTAGACTCTTACTTTGAAAGTGAGCATCCTTCCTTTTCAATGGTCAGAGTGAGCCTGAAAGAATTTATTTGAAGGCAAGAAAACAGCCACATTAGAGACAAAATGACTGCTGCACATTTAGTCACTAGACAACTGAATTTTGCATATCATTCTATCATATCAGGGAATCGTCCTCTGAGAAAGTTATTATCTTTCATGTTCTTCTCTAGACCCAAGGCTGTCAGCATTGTTCTGACCATTGCAGTGGCAAAAGCTTTGGTGCTTGTCAGTAAGTATTCTAAAAGAAACAGATCAAATCTTCTAAGAAATGTTTTGCTTAAGGCTTTCAAAATATGGAAAAAGTAAAATGTTCATCGTTTTGTGAAAATGTTTTTTTCCCTAATTGTTTCACAGCTTATTCTTTCCACATTTTCTCACCAAAACACTTCTGTGGCTAAGGTACCACTGAATAGTTTGACAATTCTCCTGCCAAAAGAGAAGTGCAAGTGATTCTTCTTTGGCATCCCAGGTGACTCTCAGCTCACTTGGATGGGCAAGGAGGGTGGGAGTCATAAAACCAAGCTGCTCTAAGTGAACTACCCTGAGAGGATCTGATGGGTCTGTGAAACAATATCACAAACACACTGAGAAGAAAAAAATTGAAGAATTGTTCTACATGCATTAGAAATTCTTCTAGAAGAATACTCTGATTTAGCACACATGGTCATGAAAGGCTAAAAGTGTTTGGGATTCTGTTTGTTTTCCTCAGTTTGATTGTTTGGGGTTTTGGTATTGTGTCTGACAACTTCAGCCAGTATTTCTTGAGACTAAACACCATGTTTTTGGGAAAAAGAAATAAATCAGATAAAAGTCTGATGTTTCTGAATAGTGACATTTTGACTGTGTAGTGTAATTTTATTTCCAACTAGGGATGAGTGTGGTTCCAAGATAATGGGAAATTTTAGAGAAGCTTTAGGCTACTTCCCTCTCTAATGCATTGTTGGTAGTAACTCTTTATACCAAATGACTTGTTACAGATTTTTATAATCTACAAGTGCACAGGTCACGTTTGTATATCTCTTAAACTTTTCCACATCCCCTAGAAGCTCAAAGAAAGAAAAACAAACCCATGTATATACCATATTTCACATCATATTGAAATATTGAGCCAACTGAGTCTTTTAGCATCATATGGTAATGACATAACAGTTTATACCAATAATGGCTAAACTCATTATATGAATGAGAAGAAGATTTTTTTGTACCATGGTATATGAAGAACACTGTAGTCTTACTTCTGTCTTCAGTTCCAACTAAATAAGGAAATGATAAATAATATTAATTGATATGGTGAATTATCCCAAATTAGTCTTTTCTTTCTTTGATTAGCTTTCAGTAGTTCTACAGAGAGATATCATTGATAGGATCTTAGCCCTGTTTTTAAAGTTCAAGTGTTCAAAATCTACTAGAATAAATAGATATTTAGTTTGCTTTATTTATATTGCTCAGTCTGATACCATGAGTATCTTGTCTTTTCAGTATATTCAAGTTTTAAAATGTATGAATGGTGGGTGATTCTACTTATTACAAGCGGTTTGTTCTTCTTGCTGTTACTTCCCTTAGTTTATCACAAGAACTTCTACTCTAACCTGATTGCTTAGCACCTCTGTTTTCTGATCTCAAGAGCAAGAGTTCTATTCCTGTATCACTATTCTCCTGAGAGATTAGAATTCTGTCTGCCATGGAAACAGCTAGAGGATGTTAAACCACTTGTAAATGAATGTACTTAATCAGAGCCCAAATGAAAATAAATGGCACAAATCCTCACAGTAGATAGTGCACATGAAATTTCCAGCATTGACTTCTTTATATGTACTCTTTCCTCTAGGTGGGAACATTATCTTTGTATCTTTTTCATCTAAAAAAGTCATATATGTGTAAACATAAATATGTACATATCTATATGTATGTATCACCATCTCATTCTCTTTTTGAGCATTTTCTTACAAGTGTCAAGAATATGTCTAGATATCTTAGCTTTGCCTATCATCCCAGCTATTCAAGAGAGTGATTAAATTATTTTGATCCAAGGCCAACATGGGAAAAAAACATTAGTAATACAGCATCTTAATCATGAATTTAGATGTTGTAAGGTACTTGACATTTTAACAATGTGTGTAGCCTAATAGAAGAATTATGCCCTAGACCATTAGTGTTAGAATGCTCTCTAACATTTGGGAGATTTGGATTCAAATTCAAGTGTCATTAAAAATAAAAAGAAATTTCAAAAGTGAAGGTGAGATATCAAACTAGAGAACAAGTATTCAAGGTTGTTATGTGGAGGTGGAGCTCTGAATATAAAATGAAGAATAAAAGGTCACCTTTTCTATACTTTATGAAGGCTTGCCTATAGTAAATCTGATTATGGCAACCATTCACACATAATGTTTCATACTATTTTAGTCAGGTAGCTAGAGTCAGGTTTCAAAGTCAAAGGAACCACAAGGATTGGAAAGTGTAGCGTCTTTATATAAAGGGAAGAAATCTGAGAGGGATAAAGAAACTTCCTGAAGTAGTAAAGTTGATAGGGAAAACTCAGGTGTCAAATTAGTTGGTTATCTTCTCAAATAGCAAATAATAAATATTCAAAATATTAAAGGTTTTTCCCCAGGATGACCCTGCCACCAATAGGAGGATCAACATATTACAAGGAAAAACAATAGAGTCTAAATGATTTAAGAGAACAAAAATGTATTAAAATATACTGTGCTACTGTACTGAAATTAATGTATTTTTTAGACCAAGTCTCACATCTTCCTAACTATTCAATGATCAGAAATGGAATAGAAAAAGCATGTCCGTGCCGTTTTATTTCTTTAACATCAAAATAATAATTAACAATTATTGGAGATTTCTACTTGCCAGGCCATGCATGAAAGCTTGCCATCTCTCTTCTTCAGGTAGATAAAGAAGCATTTGGAAATTAAATAAATAGCTCTCCTAGTGTCCTCAGACTGCCAAAACTATGTATCAAAAATGGCAGCTTATAAACAACAGGCACATTCTGTTTCTCAATTTTAAAAGCCAGAAGTCTAAAATCAAGTTGTATACAGGACCATAGTCTGATGGATCAAGGAAGAATCTGCCTTGTTTCTTCTTGCTGCTGGTGTTTACCAGCAATTCTTGGCTCCCTGGACCTATAAATACATCACTCCTGCCACATAGCTGTTTTCTCTCTGTATGTCTTCACATATTATTTCCTTCTGTGCATGTCCATAAAAACATCTGTCATATTGGATTAGAGCTCATCCTAATTACTCCAGTCTAACATGATAACCTCTGTAAAGATTTTATTTCCAAATACAGTCAGATATTAGTAACCAGTTTTGGTGCATTGTAATCCATAATTGTAGCCTGGGGGTATAAACCTACTAAGTATAAAACTAACAGTCTGGTCCAATCTGTCTCTCTTGTATAGATACTTCAAAACTATATCATTTAGAATACTTATTATATTTTAATAAGCTACACTGGAAAACTAGAAGGGAAGGTAGGGAAAGTTTTGCTCAACACATCACTGCTTGGGATAACTTCAAATGCAATTACTTTTCACATCCTTCACATTTCTTAACCTAAATACAGATATAATGTGCTATCTTTCTTTGTTTATGTCACCAAATGGGGCTCTGGATTCTTTGTAAGAAAGCCTTATTATAAATGTTATGCATGGATAAAAATGTAAACAGAACCATTCTGAGTAGCCCTGTTATTCAACTATCCCAGTTCCTGGATATCCCTTCTCCTAGACTTTCAATTTTTTAGAATCTACTGTAAACAAAATAACCATATTTTTCAGACACTTATGAAATTAATAGATCTTATGCCTTCTATACTAAGAAAGCAATACTCCATAATAAACAGGAAATGTTTATTTCCTCAGTCTTTTTTGCACAAGTGTCACAGTCCTACAAGTACCCTTGTTATATATAATCATTATGTGGTTGCTATTCTCATAACACTCTTAAACTTCTGGGTTTTCATCTGACATTAATGCCTCACAGAGCCAGAGTAAACAATTTATACAGCAAATCTGAGCTATAAAGATTCCAGGATACCAAGGAGTCTGACAGTGAAGATGGCAGAGTAAGAAGGACATCCATATAAGATTTTAAAGAAAACTTCAATAAAGGGGAAGAAGTGATCAAAATGATCAATTAGAAGGCAGAGAAGTAAAAAATGAAGTATAAACTTTTGACAGTGGAATGAATGATAACAGAATACAGAATATTAGGGATCAAAGACAGATATAATAAAGAAAGAAGAAACAACTATACAGAGCAAATGCAAAAAAATGAGAAAGAAATGATTACTAATAAAGGAAAAATGTCAGAATAACTACAAATTTCTCAGTTATGACTATGAAAGCAAAGAGAATCGGGAATGAGATATGACATACTTAAAGGCAAACAATTATCAACCAAGGATATGGTACCCATATGGTACCCATGTCCTAACAAAAGGACAAATAAAACCATGCCATAACAAATAAAAATTGAAGCAATTTATCCCCACCAAACCAGCACTATAGAAGATACTTAAAGACATCCTACATATAGAAAACCCACATGAACATGATATTAGCCAAGAGAATGTCCCTTGTCAGGAACCCAGAAAAAATATATACAAAGAGTGAACCAAACTAACAATGATATTCACAAAACTCCATATTAGAAATGGACTTTACATCCTGAGGGAAAGCAGTGGGGAGGTGGGCTTTTCTTAGATGGGAGGTCCTTTATTGTCATTTTAATGTCTCTACCTGTTATGGGTCTCTTTACATGGTTTAAATCTTCTTGATTTACTTGACTATATTCATATTCTGTAGGAATTCTTCCATTTCTTCCAGATTCTTCAATCTCTTAGCAAAAATGCTTGTACTGTCACCACTGGAAAGATCATCTATGCAAAAACTCAGCAAAAAATCCTCAGACTTAAATATTTGCATTAACTAACTAACCAAAAATCTATAGATTACTTTATCCAGCAGCATCAGAGTTTACATTCTCAGCAGCTCATGAAATATTCCTCAAATTAAATCATACTTGAAATCACAAAGAAAATTTATGCAAATTCAAAATGATTGAAATTGTTCACTGCATCCTGTCAGACCACAATGGAATAAAAATAGAGTTCAATATCAAAATCTAGCACAGAAAATTCTCTTATTCTAAATAACCATAGAAATCATCAACAAAACAAAAAGTTGTTTCTTTGGATAAATTAACCAAATTGAAAGGTCCTCAGCAAATATGAACAAAAAAAGAAAGAAAGAAAGAAAGGAAGGAAGGAAGGAAGGAAGAAAGAAAGGAAGGAAGGAAGGAAGGAAGGAAGGAAGGAAGGAAGGAAGGAAGAAAG
>NW_012267224.1:5987303-6046013 GCF_000151885.1 Dipodomys ordii
GGAAGGAAGGAAGGAAGGAAGGAAGGAAGGAAGGAAGGAAGGAAGGAAGGAAGGAAGAAAGGAAGGAAGGAAGGAAGGAAGGAAGGAAAGAACACATCCAAATAAATAAAACCAGAGATGAAAATGGGAGCATCACAATAAACACAAGCATGATTCAGAAATTATAAGGAAAGTTTGCAAACATTTTTGCTAAGAGATTGAAGAATCTGGGAGAAATGAAAGAATTCCTACAGAATATGGATATACCCAAGTAAATCAAGAAGATTTAAAACAACTAAAGAGACCCATAACAGGTAGAGAAAATAAAATGCCAATAAAGGACCCTGCATCTAAGAAAAGCCATTGTATTGACAACCAAATTCAATAAAGCCCTCAAAGAAGAACTCACTCCAAAAGTCCTCAAACTTTATAATAAAATTGAAAAAGAAAGAACACTACCAAACTCATTCTTTGAAGCCAGCATGATATCCATTCTAAAACCAGATAGAAATTAACCAAGAAAATAGAAATATAAGCCCATTTCGTTGTGGAACATTGATGTGAAACTTCTCAATAAAATTCTGGACAACCAAATTCAACAATTAACCAAAAATAGCATACACTATCTTCAAACAGGATTCACTCCAGCTTTGCAAACTTGGTTAAATATATGTAGTCAATTGATATAATTCAGCTCATCAATATAAACAAGGACAAGAACCACATGATCGATTGAAATGTCAATAGATGCAGAAAATGCATCTGCCAAGATTCAGCACCCCTATATGATTAAAGCTCTGGAGAAGTTAGGAATCTATGAAACATTCCTAAATATAATAAAGGCTGTATATGACAAGCCTACAGCCAGCATTATACTTAATGGTGAAAATTAAAACAAGTCCCTCTAAAATCAAGAATGAAACAAGGATATCCATTCTCTCTTCTCCTCTTCAATATAACACTGGAATTCCTAGCAAGACCAATAAGACAAGAGAAGAATATAAAGGGGATCCAAATAGGGAAAAAGGAATACAACTATTTCTCCTTGCAGATGACATGGTACTTTATTCAAAGCATCCTATAAATTCCTCCCCCAGGTTACTTGAGCTGGTCCAAAACTTTGACAGAGTAGCAAGTTATAAAATTAACCCACAAATACCAGTAACTTTTCTGTATGTCAACAATGAAAAGATTGAGACTGAAATAAGAAAAGCAATTCCATTTGTAATAACTTTAAAAAAAAAACCTAGGCAATCCTCCCCAAAGTTGTAAAGTTCGTTTTCAACATAACGACTTGTATGGGAAGGGATGGGAAGGGGAAATAAAGGAGGAGGCTACAATGCTTGATAAATGTACTCATTATCTTGCCAATGTAATTGTAACCCCTCTGTACAGTATTTTTACAATAAAAAAGAAAAAAAATATTATTTGTACATATATGAAAAAATACCTAGGAATTAACCAAAGATATGAAGGAACTCTGTGATGAAAACTTTAAACATCTGAAAAAAGAAATTAAAGCAGATTTAAATAGTGGAAACTTTTTCCATACTCCTGCATTGGAAGGGTTAAAATTGTGTCTAAAGCTATCTACAAATTCAATGTAATACCCATCAAAATCCTAACAACATTGTTCAGTGATACACAGGAAGCAATGTAAAAATCCATATGGAATAACAGAAGACCCTGAATAGCAAAAATAATCCTTAGCTGGAAGAGCAGTGTTGGAGGAATATCAATACTAAGTTTCAAACTCCATTACAAAGCCATAGTAATAAAAACAATTTGGTATTGGCATAAGAATAGGACTGAGGCCCAATGGAATAGATCAAGGAATGAACCTATAGACCTATAGCCACTTAATATTTGAAAAGAAAGCCAACTACTCATGATGGAAGAAAGACAGCCTCTTCAACAAATGGAGTTGGAAGAATTGGGTATACATGTGCAGAAAACTGAAGCTAGATTCTTATATATCACTTTACACTAGAATCAGTTCTAAATGAATCAAAGACCTCAATGTAAATTCTACAGGAAACAATGGTAGAAACACCAGGGATACTTGGCATGGGTCAAAACTTCCTAAGCAAAGATCTAGAATCACATCAAATCAAAGAAAGACTAGATAAATGGGACTATATCAAATTGAAGAGTTTCTGTATGGCAGAGAACATAGCTGGCAAGGTAAATAGAAAGCCTATAGAATGGGAGAAGATCTTAACTAGCTATGCATCAGAGAAGGGTGTCATATCTAAAATATACTTAGAGCTCCAAAAATTAACCCCCTTTCAAAGAAACCCTCAAAGAAACAACAACCCAATTAATAAATGGGCAAAAGACTTTTTTAAGGGCTTCCTTTCTTCCTCCCCTGCCTTCCCACTCCCTACCTTCCTACCCCTCCTCCCCCGTTGACCTGAACTCTGGGCTGGGCCTGGGCGCTGTTCCTCAGCTCTTCAGCTCAAGGATAGGGCTCCACCATTTGACCCAAGCGCCACTTCTGGCTTTTTCTGCTTATGTGGTGCTGAGAAATCAAACCCAAAGCCTCATGCATGCAAGGCAAATACTTTACCACTGAGCCACCTTCCCAGCCCCTGGGCAAAAGGCTTAAAGAAAGATTTTAAGAAGAAGAATTAAGAAAGACCAATAGACACAGGAAGAAATGTTCAACATTTCTGGCCATAAAAGAAATGCAAATCAAAACAACATTGAGATTTCACCTCAACTGAGATAATAATAGCCATTACCAAGAAAACTAACACAAATGCTGATGGAGATGTAGACAACAGGGAGTGCTACCCCACAGTTGAAGGGAACGTGAACTTGTTCAACCATTCTGGAAATCAGTATGGGGGTTCCTCAAAAGACTCAACGTTGAGCTTCCCTGTGGCCCAGCAATCCCACTCCTGAGTATCTACTCACTTGACCACAGAGCAGTCTACATAAATCCATGAGCACAGCCACATACATTGCAGTGTCGTTTACCATAGCCAAGACATGGAATCAGCCCAGATGCTCCTCAGTGGATGAATGGATCATGAAAATGTAGTTTACATACACAATGGAATTTTATGCCTTCATCAGAAAGAATGATATTGCCCCATTAATAAGGAAATGAAAAGACTTAAGGAGGATATTGTTAGGAAACAATCACAAAGGCTCAATAGCTATGTGCATATGATCATATAAAATGATGTTTATCAAAATGAACTCCAGGAAATGGAAAGAAGATGTATGTTTTGTTTTGCTTTTTTGTTTTTATTTTTCTCCGTTGTCACTACTTTTTATTTCTGTACCTTTTGTCTTGTATGTACATTTATCTGTCCTGGGGATGGTAAGAGGGAGCCCAGAAATGGCGGGACAAAGGGTAAACAAATGTTGGAAATGAACTAGACAACTTGTAAGAAAGGAGATGCAGAAGGGAAAACAGAGAAAATGAGGGACGAGCTGACACTGTTCAAAAAGGAATGTATTTGTTACCTGACTGATGTAACGGTAACCTCTCTATTCATCACCTTCACAAAAACAATTTCGAAAATTAAAAGAAAAAGATTCTAGGATTCCAATAGTGTATTAACCATGGAGGTACGTAGGCTGCCGGAACTTCATTAAGAACATCTGCTTTCAGAGGCATAGTTGCAGATCAGTCTGTGGTTGTGGCTGCTGTGGATTTTGTGGCATAATTCTCTGAGACATTCTTCTTCCCAGTGCTGCTGTCAGCAGCCTCTGAACTCCTCGTTTTAGCCTACCCATTCTTGAAGTCTGAACATGTGCAACCTTGTGTCAGGGATTTCTCATCAGGTTCAAGGATACTTCCTCAGAAATTTATTGTATTCTGAGTCTATTATCTTTCTCTTCCTTTTCCAAGCATGGGAAACATATAACATGACAGTCTGAAGAACCAATCTGACGCTTCATGCTTCCAATCAAAAATCACTACTTAGTGATACATTTCTTGTAGCTGCAATTACCCTCGACAACTACATGTCAGAGAGCCCAAACCAAGATGAAATAATGGAAGGCTTTATCCTATCAGAAATAAAATTTTAACTTAATAATATTAGTGGGCATAATAGCTGTAATCCTTGCTACACAGGATGCAGAGACTGAAGGATTCCCACACTATGTTACAAAAAAGAGGATAAAGGTCCAGGGCAACTGGGTCATAAATATCAGACTCCATTTGAAAAATAAGTTTAGTTAAGGGTTAGAAATGGATATTAAATACGATGATCACTTTCCTTTCAAGTTCAAGGCCTTGAGTTAACCCTCAAATCATAAAAATGAAAAAATAAAAAATACAGTATTAATCTATGATACAATTTGTTGGAAGGGAGAAGAGATGGAATAAAAATGGTTAAGTGGAAATACAAATTAACAAATTTAACAGAAGAACTATTTAAGGGTAGAAGCAACAGTATTTGAGTTCTGCTTTTGAACATGAGAATGATGTTGACCAAGAATAAAAGCTATCATTATTTACCAACTCTACCTGTGTCCAGTTCTGCAGAATGTGTTTCACATGTGTTAATATTTTTATATAAATACCCTTTGTAATAGTTGTTAATATTATCCTAGTTTATAAATAAAGAAATTGGTGTTACTGAACACTTTGAAGTTTCACCTATTTTAGAATATAGTTGACATTTGATTGCAAGTTTACCTAAATTTTTGACAAACTTCTAAAATTACCTCACACTTTTAAAGCTGATTAACAGGAAGACAAGATCAGACAGCTTGTATCCTTACACAAACTAGCTAAGTTTTGAGAGAAGTAAGAAGATGTTTAATTTTGAAACATTCAGTAATATCTCATCGAGTGTCTTAATTCCACTTCCCTGAAATGTAGTAGTAAAAGCAAGGAAAGAAACCATTGATTTAGGTACAGATTTATAATGCATTAACATAAAGACAGAATGCAAAGTCCTGAGAGTAGATCTATCACTGTCCCAGAAAACTGCTAAGGAAGACACAACAAGACACTAATACTTTGAAGAATTTTCCACAATGGCAATTGGAAAAAGTAATGAAGAAAGGGAGGCCAGGAAGATTTTAAAGCATGCACTGGAAGCAACAGAATTGTAATACGTCACATGCAATAACATTATGACCTATGCTTAGGAGATAGTGGTGATCCTTAAGTAAACAGTCATAACAGAACAATGGGAGTGGAAACGGCAGCAAAGAGCTGACAGGTGAGTTTTCTAAATACTTTGGCTTTCATCATAAAACGAGCTTGTATTTCCTCTGGAATGTTGATAAGAAAATTCTCTTCACATGTCATTAAGTGCTCCCTATGTCTCTAAAGCTATGTTCTTTTCCCGAGGTAACTTGTCAGTAATGTGACACAGCCGCATTCTCAAAACTTACCTTTTTGCTCACTGAGTAAAATAGAACATACTTTTGGGTCAGTATGGATCTTTTCCAGTTGAACAGTCCTGAAGGTGTAAACATCATAAGTAAGTAGGTAATTCATTTCATTGTATTATGCTGGCATATTATTTGAAAAGTAAATGATCTAGACATTTTTAGCTGTCCCAACTGCTGTTTTACTTCCTCAGTATGAGAGATATCTTGGGCATAAAGTAAATTTAAAAAGAGAAGCAGCAGCAAACAATGAGTCATAATCACCATTTATTAGAAGGGCTACTGTAAAATTTAAAGCAAACATAACCAGAAAGTAAATGGAGAGTAGGGATATGTAGGAACTCTTGTGCATTAGTGGTATAAAATGAGACATGAAGCCGTTGAAAATGAAAAATGTATAGTGATTCCTCAAAACCTTATCATAAAATTGCTAGATGACCCAGACATTTTACTTTTAGGTGTACCCTCAAAAATAATCAAAGCAGTAACTGGGCACCAGTGGCTCATACTTGTAATCTTAGTTACTCAGAAGGCTAAAATCTGAGGTTCATGGTTCGTTCAAAGTGAACTCATGCAGAAAACTCCCTGTGAGACACTTTTTATCTTCTTTTTTTTTGTCCATTGTGGGGCTTGAACTCTGGGCCTGGACTCTGTCCCTCAGCTCTTCAGCTCAAGGCTAGCACTCTAGAACTTGAGACACAGCACCACTTCCGGTTTTCTGGTGGTTTATTAGAGATAAGAGTCCCCTGTGAGACTCTTATCTCCAATTAACCACCAAGAAAACCTAGAAATGACACTCTGGCTCAAGGGGTAGAGCACTAGCCTTGAGCACAAAGAGGCTCAGACATAGTGCCCAGGTCCCAAGTTCAAGCTCCACCGCCAAAAAAAAAAAATGAAAAGAAAAATAAAAAAAATCAAATCAGTGTACTAAGCACATATTTGTTTATCAGTGATTATAATAACATTATTCAAAAGAATGAAACAGGTAAAACAATATGTGTCAACATATGAATAAAGCAAAGTGTGTGTGTATGTGTGTGTGTGTTAAAAACTTTCAAGTCCACAATACAGAATTAGCAAATCTGGGCCTGCAGACTTAGTGACAAAATATTTATGCACTGGCTAATGCATGCCAGGCTCAGCACTAAGGAACCAGAAATAAAATACAGGATGAGTAAAGTGTAGTCCACACTTGTGAAGAACGCTCTCACTACATGGGTGAGATGAGTAAGTAAATATTTCATAACGCAAGATGTATTTGGTGTTTTGCAGTCCATGAATTCTTCATGGGACACTCAGAGAAGGCAGTAATGATATTGAGAAATGTGTAAAAGGGCAAGTGGGAATTGGTCATATGAGAAATGGAAGATGAGCTCAAGGAAACCGGCTTGGTATTTGTAGTAGAGAAGATGGTCCTGGGAAAGGAATGAGGAATTCACAGGAAGTCCTCGGCTGACACAGAAAGGGGCACCTAGAGCAGGTGGTTCAAGATGAAGGCAAAGGCTGAGCACAGATGCAAGTCCCTTGAGCAACGCACGATCTCTGGTGATAAATTGAGTTTTCAAGGCATATGCTTCAAGATCTCTGCTGCTTAGACAGATGAAACTATTTAGAACTATACTTAAATTAATACATGGCCTTAAGATAGCTTAGATACAATACTTTGAAATATTGCCAAGATATGTAAAAATATAGGTTATATTTATACGCCACATAAAAATATTTAAAATGCATGGCATTTTCCTTAAACTAAGATATTTTTTCTTTCCCTTAAACTTAAAGACCACAACGTTTGGAGGAAAATATATATGTTAACAATGAATTCAACACTGATAATTTATTTTTTTCAAGTCCAATGGGACCAGTGTGGCTGGACCCACCAGAGATGACCTTGAGTTACATAAATAATGCCTGTATTTTATGGGCAGAAACTCTCCATCAGGAATTTACTAAATGGAAACTAAATCTCAAATTCATCTTTAGCCCAAAATCACCCTCTTCTGAAAAGTTACCAAATTCCATAATCCCTGACCACATTTACCAGTGAGTCTAGCACTATTGTTTCAATTGCTAAGGCTACTCTGTCCTGCTCCTAAAATATTAACTTCAGAAGAAATACCAGTGGTCAAGTGATTCACATGGACAGTGTATGAAACTAAGGAACCCCAAACTAGCTAGCTAAATTATACTAGCTAAATAAAATTGGCCATATATATATATATATATATATGTATATATGTATGTATATTAGCTAAATTAAACTAGATGTGCATATATACCTAGATGTATATACAAGATATGTATATATATATGTATATATACATATATATCTCTAATGGAAACACACATACACACAAATATATTTCTTTGAGAAGGAGTCTACACCAATCCTGGTAACATTCTAGACAGATTTTAGAATAATAACTCCCAAATTAATGATTCTCAAATACATGCCCGCTGCCTCTCCAGAGACAAAGTTCTCCCTGTCATATTAAATATTAAGAGCCAAAGTGGGGGGGGGCTAAAGCCTTTACATAAGAAAATAAAATAAAATAAACACAAATTTGCAATGTCTATGGTAACATTCTGTCCTTAAAATAAGAATTGTTGAGTATGAGTGACTCATGTTTGTAAATCCTAATTACTCAGAAGGCTGGGATTTCAGGATTGAGGTGTGAAGCCAGCTTGGGCAGGAGGGTCTGTAAAATTCTTATCTCCAGCTAATCAACAAAAAGTTAGAAATGAAGCTGTAACTCCAATGGTAGAGTGGCAGCCTGAGGAAAAAGAAACTAAAAGATAGCATTCAGTATCTGAGTTCAAGTCCAAGTAAACACACAGACACAGACACACACATACACACAAACAGAATTGTATAATATTATGCATGCATTATATATGAGTACCTTCAGGGTCTTTGAAAAATCAAATATTTATTAATCAAGAACAACCATATTGAAAATAGCAAACATATTCAAAGATCAAAATTACAACCAATTATGGGGGCAGTGGAGAGAAAATCTGATTTACATATGCTTTCTACAGAAACCTATGACAGAGCATTTCTCCTCAAACTTGTAAATTATCACAAAGGAATTTTTCTATACTGATGTCTTATGGAATACTCCACATTTCCTGTTTCTCATTTAAATGACATTATGTTAGGATCACCAGAATTTAGCCTCGTTTCCTAGAGATGGCATAGTTGTTACCTTAGTTTTCCATAACACAATCATATGAGTTGAGTTACTTGAACAACAGAAATTAATTTTCTCACAGTTCTGGGGGTTAAAAGTACCTGATAGAAAAGTCATCCCACTTGACTCCTGATTAGGGATCTTTTTCATGATCATACATAATGACTTTCTTGCTGCCTCCTTCCATGGCCTATTCTTTATCAGGCATGGAAATAAAAGAGAGAAATGTAGAGGGAGGGAAGGAGAGAAGAGGAAGATGGTGAGGGAGTGAAAGATGGAGAGATGGGGGAGGAGGGGGGAGAAGGGGAGAAAAGAAAGAAGGGAGAAGAAAGAGGGAGAGAAGAAGGAGAAGGAGAGAAAAAGGAAGAGAAAAAACAAAGAAGGAGGAGGACAAAGGCCAGTATTTTAGTATCTATTCCCCTGCCCATCAGGAAATCAGCCTATGGTGAACGAGATCCAATTCTCTTGACAGCAAGTGCTTTAGCAGCTCTCTTGTTTTCAGAGAGAATAACATTCAGAGAAAGGAGTTCATCATTTCAATTTGGGGCAAACACAACGCAGTCTGCAATAAGGGCCTAATTTGATGTATTTACATTATCCTACTATCGGCATTTTTGTTTAAGGAAAAGCTCCAATAAACTGGAGATGAAAAAGTTAAGACGTGCAAAAACTGTTTCTTCCTCACCTTCTCATTGGAAGGCAGACTCTAGAAATCTAGCAGTTCCACCTACCACGCCCCTTAATTCTTTCAATTCAATGTTATTTATCTGTCACCCAAATCTTCATGCTTCCTTATCCATCTTGTCAAACTGTGCTATAATTGTTGATGGATCTCACGGAGCTGTCTGAGCCGTTTGACTGATGGGCTTGCATATTAGTCAAATGGAAGGAACACTGCTTTTACGTTACATAGTGTTGGGAAACTCTGCTGAAAATCTACAAATATGGGTAGAAATTTGAAGCATGTCAACTGTACAGTTGTGCTATTGCAAGATTAATTAAATGATCCAAGAGTCTTCAGGGCTGCTTGACTGAAGTTTGGGGATTCTGAAGGTCAATTCTTTGTTCCATCATTTCTGAATTTATCTGAGTGTATCATACCAGGTTCACTTCATTTCATTGGTTAGAGAACATGCATTAATTATGTGTTCTGTAAAACTAATTTTGTTTAGTTAACTTTGGGTTATAGGTCATGTTTCAAATTCTTACCACTTCTTGGTGCACTAATTTGTATAATACCATTTCCCCCAAATCTTAGGCTCCTTATACCTCATAGAGTTATCGCAAGGATAAATAACATGATATTTGTTATCATCAGGCTTTATAAATTTCAAAGTCAATGTAATACTGAGTGCTGTCCTGAGTAAAGTCCCTGGGCTGTTTTACTCAAGGCTAACACTCTATTACTTTGAGCCACAGCACTACTTCTGGTTTTCTGTTGGTTAACTGGAGATAAGAGTCTCACAATGTTTCCTGCCTGGGCTGGCTTTGAACTGTGGACCTCAGATCTCAGCCTCCTGAGTAGCTAGGATTACAGTCATGTGCCACCGGTTCTTGGTGGTACTGAGTAATATTAATGATACTAACAAAAGAGAAAATTACCACTGTCTGAATTGTTTCATGCTATGTAATTTTTTTAATTTAATATTCCAATTTAAGAGATCTCTAGATAGATCTCTAGATAGCTGCCTTTTCAAACAGAATTAATCTAAATATCAATTACAATTTGATTGGATACATTCATTGCAATTAAGTGTTAGCTTTCAAAGGCTTTCATGGAAAGGTCCACTCTAGTCAAACATTAGATTGAGAGTGATAGGGAAAACTACAAGGTCCCAATTTACTTACTTAGAATAAACCTTGGATCCTTACACTCCATTCTCTAAATGAGAGAGAGAAGACCTCAATTATTTAAGTTATTCCAGCTGAAATATAGTTGACATCTTTACAATGATTACTATTAAGTATGTTCATGAGATTAACCACTTTTATTTAAAAAGGAATCACTACATCGTTTTGGCTTTGCCTATTACCTGATATCTTTCTCAAAGACCCAATTATGAGCCATTAAAGTAGCTATTTATAACATGTAAATAAACAAACTTACCTATTTTTATATGGACTGGACAATTTTGGCATGTAGTTGCCCTATTTGCTTTTAGTAGATGATCTTCTTCTATGTAGTGGTTTATTATGTTTTAATTTTCAGAAGGTCGCTTAAGCATAAAGAAAATTGTTGAAAAGCCAACTTTAATCTGAATACCTTACAGGCATGCATAGAAATATCACAATGAACTGCTTTGTATAATTAATATATGATAATTAAAAGGAGAAAAATCGTGCTAATTGTGTGTCTTCCAAACAGAATGTCTTAAATTACAGTTTTTAAACAGTAATAAAAACACTTCTGTAATAGTCCCTAAATACTGTGCATCATTATTCATCTTTAGCCAAAGATCTAGTTATTGAAATATAATTTAGATAGCTTGTCAGAGTAGGTACTTCATATATGTTTCATGAACAAATCAAAAAAACCAAATACAGATATTATTGGTTTTTCAGACCAAACATCTGTATCATCTGCTATCTTTTATTGAGATTTTTTTTCAGACATTTACAAAATGTTTCCTAGGACCAAGTAATTTTGCTGAGAAGTGGAGCTAAATAAATGAGTAAAATATAATTTTTCTAAGAATCTCAAGTCTGGAGGTAAATAAGCATAGGAGCATGATAATTATTATATTTATAAAAGTTAAATCAGTTGTTTCAGGGAATGTGAATATTGGAAATGGATTACTCCTGAAAGGTTCTCAAATTCAGCTTGTGATACCAATCCATATGTTTTGACTATTCCAGGAGGAATTAAATTTAAATTTTAAATTATGTGTACAGTTAGGAGGATTACAATTAAAAAGAGTTTTCATATTTGGTATTATTTTATTGCCATGTTTGTATTTTTAAAATCAGTGTTAGTGTCTCAAACATCATATTGATTCTTTAGTCCCATCATTATTTTGTAAGGAGGCTGATTAAATTCTTTTCTTACAGCTTAGATCCTTCTGTGTAACTGCTGTTCCACAAATTCCTTTTCTGCATTTTTCCTTACTAACAACCACACAGTCATAAAAAAGCAAAGCATAATCATCAGGTTTTGTCTTTACTGCTTCAAATACATGAGGCACCATAAAAATTGCCAATGCTAAACTGATGGCAATTCCAGGAAGATGAATCAAGTTGAAAAAATATGTGAGGGAAGATATGAATGTAGAAAACAGAAGAAAATTCTGGAACAGTCGTGGCATAGATTAAGAAAGGGTTTGGGAAATAGTCATCTAACCTGGGTAAGATAAGTGGATTTCATTCGTCACAACCCTGGGGTATGAGTCTTTCACATCACTGTGAATGATGCTTTGAGTGTTATAATAGAACACGAAGATGTGGAAGCATTTGATTTAATGCAGAGACATCAGTTTTGTCTGCCAAATCCCAAGGAAGACATCTCTAAGCCCATCAATCAACATTAGGATCTCTATGTTGAGCAAATGACATGTAAATCATAAAGCCGTCATCATTTAACATGCATTTTTAAATCACTGCTACACTACCATTTATAATGGATATATTTTTAACTCCAACAATTAATCAACCCTGAACCATTTTCCTTCCTATTCTTTCCTTGTTCTCTGCTATCCTTCTTCATCTTTTTAAGGCCATTTTTTAATTTCCTGCATGCAGAAAACCAGCTCATCTATGAAAAAAATTCTGGAGATTTATAAATTAAGAAAGTTGGAAGATATTCTTCAGCTCAGATAAGATCTTGACATACACGTGCTGTGATTAGACTGACATATCCCTCGGGAATACAAATTCACTGCTTATGACTGAATCTCAGAAAAGCATTGCTTGAAAAGGATGTACCTCTGGTCCAAAGCTGTATCACATGTCTCCACCTCTTTAGGAACCACTTCATCAGATAATTTCTCCTAAAGAGATTCCAGTACTGTAATTTGCCTCTGCTTTAATCAACAGTGAGATAATATGGAAGCCACATTAAATGATTCAGAATGGCTTCATCCACAGGAAGCCCATTAGTCTAACCATATTTTCCCATACTTTTCAGCACCATGTCCTGTCATCTGGAAATAATAGGTACCATAAAAGCAAATCCTGAAAGCTAAACAACAAATGCAAGGAGAGAGCACACAGTATTTATTTGGAGGCTGATAATAACATAGTTTAATCAAAATGAGGATTTTCCCCCACTATATTTGAATTAGATTTCCTTAGGAAAGAAGGTTGAAATGTTATAGCTAAGTGTGATATATTTACATATTTATTTCCATCAGCTATGTAAATATAGGATCAGTCCAATATGAGTATTTCCTTTCCAGTAAATAAGTGCACTAAAAAATAATAAGAAAGAAATGGGATGTTTACAGCCTGAAAATAAGTCTTGTATGCAAACACATATGAGTCAGTAGTTTGCGTAAGGGCATACAGAGGTCTTAGTTGGGCTGCTGACTTCTTCAACATAGCTTACAGGCATTCATCATTTAAATATAAAATTACCAAATATAAAAGCATATTACTGAGAGGTGGGAATCTGAAAATTTAGAAGTTGTATATTGTATCATCCATGGCCTTTGAGAATTTGCTCCCCACAACCTGTAGGCTGGCAATGAGCATGCATATAATGACTTCACATTTCAAAGCTCAGATAGCCCAGAACTCTCACTGATTCTCCCAATGCAGCACCATTGCTCTTCAAGTTACCTTAGGGATACTTTGTAGCCAGCAGCAAGTAGAGCTGGGAAGGATAAAAGGTCAAATGGTGGTATGGCAATTGGCAAGAACTACATTTTTAATTGAAGACAGAATCACAGGTATCAAGCTGCAGAAGAATGAATAGTCCTACTACTGCAGTAGTAAAAATATGTTAATAATTACGGAGTGTTTCAAGATCCTACTACATACCTCTTTACTGGTTCTTTGCAAGATAAAGAGGAAGGAAGTGGTTATGAGCTAAGAGTGCTTTATTTATACAGGATGAATAGAAGGAGCTCAAGGATTTTATTTGTCACATTCTCTATGGAAATGTATGGACTCATCACTAGAGTCAATACATTGCAATGGTAATACCTAGTTTTAACTCCATAAATGCATCCAAGATTCACAAGCAAGTATTAAATGAGCTACCCAAAGTAAAATTACTAACTTGGTATGCATCCCTCAGTAAGTAAAACTTAAATAAATTGTCCTGTTGAATAGAAGTGGAGAAGGAAAATGAGCAAAGGAGCCTGGAATGAAAAGAAAAATCAAAACTTTGTGAAAGCAAAATACAACACTTTTTTTGGGGGGGCGGTGGTGGGGCGAGATCTCTGAGTCTGGGCGCTGTCCCTCAGCTCTTCAGCTCAAGGCCAGTGCTCTACCACTTGAGCCACACCACCACTTCCAGTTCTTTCTGCTTATGTGGTGCCGAGGAATCAAACCCAGGGCATCATGCATACAAGGCAAGCACTCTACCACTGAGCCACCTTCCTAGCCCTAAAATACAACACTTTTTGCCACATATTACGTGCATCCGAATATTACCATTAAATATTGATTAAAATACTAACTCATGTAACTTGGTCCACAGCCTAACGAAGTAGAAATAGACTTATTGTTCATTTAAGAATAAAAGAAATTTAAACAGAGAGGTTATTTAACTAACCCAAAATCAAAATCACAGTGATTATTAATGGCAGAACTCAGATTTTATTTAACAGGGAAAACTCAGACCAAGCAAACAAATAAAACAAACAAACAAACAAATCCTAAGCTGTCTCCTAGTTATATTTTTATGATGGCTAATAGAGATGAAACTATTGACATTCTAGTAGTTTCTTTTAAATAATCAATTTCAAATTAGCATTCTTGTGTAACCTAGCAATTATGAGAACCAAAAAAAAAAGAGGAAGAAAAATCTCACAAGGATTCATTTTTCTCCTAATCTTCAAATTTAAACAAGAACAATAGGTTTGTTCCAATGCATCTTTAACATTTCTTCCGAGAATGAGAGGAAAGCTTGATGTTGTGAACAGAGAAGATGACTGTCTTCCAAAGATCTGAGATGTTGTGCTAAGAAAAATAATGAATGGTGTTTTGTTTCAACACCATTGTATATCTGAAGCATTTAACCTCAGAGGTATGGTTCTACCTTCGTAAAATGAAACGAATAGCAAACAAATCAAGGGGGAAAATGGAATGAAAGGGGGGAAAACAGACCTCAAATATTCCACCCACACTACAGTTTTGGACACTGTTAAAGAAGGAACATTGAACACCCCTTGTCTTTAAAGCTGAATTTGTTTAAGTGGTCAGAGTTTAAGAAAATGTTATGTTTACTAGGTGGGAAATATTTGCTAAGAATGAATTGAACTTGGCTACTGTGAGAATTGGTTTGGTTATTTTGATTTTGTTTTATTTTTAATATTTGATTCGGGGGAGGGGAAGAAGAAAGTAGCTTTCCTTACTATTTCTTCATCAAATCACATGACTTCACTGGACCCTCACATAGTCCAAATTCTACACATACTGTGCAGTTTTCAGAGCTGAGCTTGTTTTCCCACAAGATGCAAGAACTTCTTTCTAAAAGCAGTTCCATTTCAAAAGCTTATGAACCACAAGGAGGATTTCTAGGTGATGGTAAACTACAAGGGGCCCTGAAGCAAGCCGTGTACATCATCTAACCTCTCATCTTTCCTCCTTCCGTACCTTGGAGCCTCCTTTGAAAGTCACCATAAGCTGAATTGGAAGGCTAGACTATATTACCCTGGAATTATAAGCTATCCATGGATGACTGAATTGGAAGGCTAGACTATATTACCCTGGAATTATATGGTTCACTGAATCTACTTTTTCTATCTTTATCACTCACATTTTGTTTCTCGTCCTGAACTCACTCTTACCCCCAAACAGAAAACATAGAAACTACAGAGTTCTAAGGAAGCCTTCGGCTTCAAGTTCTCTGAATTTCCATCTCAAGAACACCATACAAACTTACAATGGTTCCAAGACAGACTCTTAAATGGGTGGCAAAAGAAATTTATTTACCAACTATTTACTAAGTGATCCACTAGGGATTTTATGAGCAGGCACACCACACTTTTTAAGTTTGAATTATAAGCCATTGTTTCATTCTCCTTTTAAATTTCGTAGACATGTTCAAATGGCATAGTCAGCAGATATGGCATTTGCATCTCAATTAAACCCAAAACTTTAAAGTCTGACAAGAATATTTTTTATGCACACTCAGTGTCGAAAAAGAACACAAGGAGAAATAGTTACCAGACTGTGGTCAAGGAGAAGGAAAAAATCACAAGGCAGCCATAAAAACCAAAAATATGGCTGGCTCTAAACCCAAAGGGCTGCAGGGGAACAAACTGAGCTTAGGTCTCATTAGACAGAAGATTTGTTTCAGGAAGAGAAGCAGCGTCCCAGAAAATGGGCAATCATTGTCAGTTCTCGCTCTACCTATTGTCTGCTTCCACCACCATTGCAAAAGTAACTGGATACTGAAAAACAAAGGAGTCTTTTCCTAAATTACCACCAGGCCACCCTCACATGACACTTTAGAAGGACATCAAGCAATGGGTTTGGATGGGCAAACAGAATCTATCCATTTACAGATTATATATATAAAGACAAGAAATCAATTAATTAATAGATGGTCTACCCATTTATTTGTTGCTAGGAAATTCAAATACATTAACTTTACAAACTCTATCATATCTACTCTAAGTCTGTAAGCTTTCACCCCACCAAAATCTAACAACAACAACAACAAAAAATAAACCTAAGATGAAATTATGAAGGCCACATCTCTGTGAATGAAAGTATTTATTACCCATAGTATTTCTTTCTTTCAAAATAAATTCCTTCACAGGGTGAAATAAAAGTATTTGTAATCAGATATTTCCATTCTGTCTTTGCCCTGGTATTCAAAAAATATATCCTGCTCCATTTTCAATTTAGACTTAGAAATTAAGTCTATGAGGTTTGGGGAATTGCAAAATAATCATTTTACCAATAAAAATGGTTTTGAATGATATACCAGGCTGTTTTTTATAAACTGAACTTAGGTCAGACCATAGCCATTTCTGTTCAGTATGTGGTTATGCAAAGTATTTCCATCCTAAGAAATAACTGAGAATTCATTTAAAAAATGCACAGCTACACTTATCCACTTTGGGTAAGTAATGTAGTTAGAAATTTATCTGAGTGATAGGACGTTTCAGATCATCAGAGGGACGAGCAATAACATGAAGTCTAGCAAATACTTCACATCTCTTTTGTTGAGAGTTCTAATGTGGAAGTAGCTAGACATTTCTCAGACAACAAACAGCTCTATCACTATGACGTTGTCCAAGTGTGAATGAGTTCTCATGGTCTGTGAAGACTATTAAGAAAGCCATGGTCCACACGCCCATGAGTAAAAGAGTGACTTCTCAGGTTCCATTCAGATCTGCATAACCATAAAGTGATGCTCAGACATGATCTCTGCCACAAGGTGCCCAACTACCAATCCATAGTTCTCTCAAAAGGCAGTTTATAAAAGGAGAAAAGAAAGGGGGTGAAAAGTAAGGACACAAGCACAGCTTGTGTGAGTCATGATTGGCAGCAAGTTCCAAGACTGGGGATAATTATTGGAAATAGTTGTCAAATGGTTTTCATGCAGACAAGGAAGTTCTCCCTCTATTGCAGGCTACATGGGACCGAGTTCAATCTAAGCCTTTGTGTGCAGCAGTTCAGTCCATCCATTTCAGCCATCTCTTGGATCCTCTGCCCATTTGCTTTGTTCTGCATGGATGCGCCTCTATTGACTGGTCGCATGGTTGATCTACACACAGTCCTCCTTTATCTGCCCCCACTGCCGTCTCTCTCATCTCAGAACTATGAAGCTTTCCCACACTGCTCCCTCCACATGTGAGAAGGAGGACTGTGTCCCAAGGCCTTCAGCTGAACATCTCACACAGGGCCTGGCATGTCGACATTTCGTCAATAGTTTCCCAATGCCTGAATGAAATTCTCATCCCTCTTTAATTATTAAATAGCTTGCCTAAAGGCATGTTTACATATTGTTAACTTCTTTTTTTCCTTAACATGGGAAATTATACCCAAACTTCCCCAGCACATTTGTTTTCACAAACCATCGACTGGGGTTTCTGGATTCTCTTCAGCAGTGGTTTCTTAGCCCACTCTTGCTCCTCCACTTTTGCTGCCATCAGTCAGAAATTGCAGAAGAATAGATGGAGCTGAGCCTGCGACCCCTCATTTTATGTAAGCCTTATTTTGTGAGAGTTCAGAAGAGGATATAGGAAGTTCAGAGTGTTTTGGAGAAGGTGCTTCTCTTGTTTTACAAGGGATATTGAAGTTAACCCTACACAAACTTACTGCCACTTTTAGATGCTTGGATTGTCCTGGTCTAGTAGTTGTGGCCAAGACCTTACTAAACATCTTTTGAAGGATCTAAAGACTTAGGAGCCTGCACAAATTAAGATTTTGTGTGTGTGCGTGCGTGCGTGCGTGTGTGTGTGTGTGTGTGTGTGTGTGTGTGTGTGTGTGTGTGTGTGATAACCTGACAGAACGTCTCTATCTTCTCTGGTACATATTTTCCTCATTTGTAAAACATGAATAACCCAGAATATTCAAGATCATTGTCAGCACATTTAAGTTATGATTATATGGCTAGACCCACATCCACATATTGATTAAAACATGAACATCCAAACCCATGATCACATAGACATATGTCTTAATATTTTGAACAAAGTCAATACTAAATATTTAATAAATCATGAATGTTATGAGTGTGCTAGCAAAATGGGAGAAAGATAGGAACGATGTTGACATGCTAAGCTGCCATAACTAAGAATTCTCCAGAGTATGCATTTCAGAGGAACACTAATGTATCCAATAACTATGAATGTGTTAGCAAAACAAAGACTATAACTGAAAAATGTTTTCTTAGAAAACTAAGTAAAATATTTATAAGAGGAAAAATCAAAAGAAAAGGCAAGTAAAATATAGTCATAAAAGACCTCTTCTGGGATATTTTATCTTTGTGTAATTTAAATAGAAGAGTCAACTACTAAATATCTCAAAGGCATAAACTTTAATTTTTTAACTTCTGTGCTTACAGACATTTAAACATAAACTGAGTGTAATATGTACTTGGTAACCTATCACTTTCTTGCAATATAGTTTTCAATGGGAGGTTTGGCTCTGCCAACTTAGAATTGAGATAGATTCTTTTACCTTGGTGTGGAGGGTCAAAAGGATAAACTTTCTTATGTTCCTACAGATGGTTTTGTACAAAGAAAAGATCAACCTATTTGGACAACTGGTCAACAACTAGTGTGGTCCTCCACTAAGCGATCTGAGCAACAAGTATTATGTGGTAGTTGTGCAATGAATTCAAATATTTTAATAAAGAAAATACCTGAAGCTGGAATCTGATCCAGACTGCATTTCAACTTCAAGATTATGCTCTGGCATGAGACAAATACATAGAATGGACACCTTATTTAATTCAACCACCAAATATCCCTATATTAGTCAACTCTGACCATGAACAAAGACAGAACATTAGAGAGAACATTAAACTTACTTTGTATATTATTACATTTCTAATTCAGTTCCAATCTTTTCTACCTGGAGTTATAACTAGATGAGAAAAAAAGATAAATGATGGAAAATATAAGGGAGGAGTATGGGTCACAAAATCTCTAAACATTGTTGAGTCCCCACAGAAATAGTGAAAAGAATGGAAGAAGCATTTTCCTTGGAGGAGCTACTGTCGTCCACTGCATGGGAGAAAGTACTCTGTTTCAGCTGTGAGATGAGCAATTTCATAGCAGAAAGAAGAGAAGGCATGGAAGAATGAACATGTGGAAAAGCCCCAGTCACAGGCCATAAGGGGATGGGCAGACACAGAGAATAAACAGGAAATGCCCCGCAGCTGCTGATTTATCCACATGGAAATGGGTAAATATGAGTGGCGAGAAATCAAGAACATTACTATCTGAGGACAAATTACACTGAAATTTTTAAGGGGTTGTAAAAAAAAAATGTCCAAGCTGCACTCTCAGACATTTTGGTAAATCTCTGATGGGGATTTAGAAACTTAGATCTTTTGCTCACGCCCTTCCACTTGAGCCACAATGCCACTTCCAGCTTTTGTCTGCTTAGGTGGTGCTAAGGAATTGAACCCAGGGCTTCATGAATGTGAAGCAAGCACTCTACCATTGAGCCAATTTCCCAACCCAGAAACGTAGATCTTTAAGATATCCCACAACCTTACCTTAGATTTACAAACAAAGGATCTGGAGCAAGAACAAGAAATAAACTCTGAAATTCTAGTTTTGTTGGGGGAAAAAAATAAAAGGCTGGGAAGAAAGTGTGGAGCTTCTGTACAGCGGCAGAGGATAGAAAATACTTGTATTTAAATGAACATGTCTACATACCAACAGCAAACATATCAGAGTAGTTTAGCGTCTTTGGATGTTTATGAGGGAATTAAGAAGTAAAATTGAATCTTTAAAATAAAGATTTTTTAAGACATTAGCCTTTTTTAGAAAGCAATCATGTGAAAACCAAGGGCTAAGATACTATAAAGCCCATAGTTGGTTGGATTTTTGCTTGTCAATATTCTTGAAAACTTACAAACAAAAAATAAATCTCAAATAGTTTCAGAGTGTGTTGGTAGGAACAATAGAATAAAATATTCCTTGTAACATTACTTAATATTTAGACCACAGTAAACCATCAGTTTTTCTAAAATTACCCTTCAAACCATTTCCAACCAAATAAATGGTCCTTAATAATTGAATTGTTTTTTTGTCCATACTAGATAATGGAATAAGTAGAGAAAAGGAGATGAATAAAAACAAAGAAGTTTATTGATGGAATCTCTCTGGATTTTCACGGCCAAAACTTTGGGGATGTGGAAATCACAAATCACCTGTATTGCTTAGCAATGCAACTGTGAACTGTGAAGAATCTATGTTCTTAGAGCCAATACTCCAAAGAAAATTAGAATTGAATATATGCATTAATCTGATTCTGGAATTATTGAAAAGCTATAAAAAGTATCCTTTGAGGAGGGATAGAAAATATTTTTCTTTTTTGACAATATTTTATATGACTAAATGCAGGTAGACCTTTAAAAGCATGGCTTCTGCTCCCAAAAGATTCTTCCCTCAGAATTTATAGCAGCCAGTGCTATTTGCATCTCTGGCTGAAGAATTTTTCTTTTCAAATGGTACTTTACACTTAGAAATAACTACTGTTGCCACCACTGTTGGATTTTAAAGTCACAAAGAAAGTACCAGTAGTGATCCATCTGGGTCACCTTAACTCTTCCTGGTGTCTGAAGAGTGAACAAGTAAACTGGTCAGAATGGCAATGATCACGTGACCTGACTGTCCTTGCACAGGTATGCATTATGGGATCAAAGATCTCTCTGTGCCTATCTGTGACTTTCCTACCAGCCACATGACTTATGAGATGAGGTCTCCACCTTAGTGCATTTCCTATTTTTCTCTCTTCCAAGCTGCTGAGTGTATCTTTCCCCTTCCTACGATTTCTTTTCCTCTAGCAACAGTAACAATTCACTTGTCACACTTAAATAGGAGATGTCTTACCTATCACCATGGTGATACTATTTATGCCAGGCAAAACAGAGTTCCAGCTGTGGAAATCTCTGCAGACTAATTCCATTTCTACTCCTCCTCTAGTACCAAGAGTTCCTACAGTGAAATATGTCATAGAGGCCCCGCTCCTCCACCAAACCTACAAAGGACACAGAACTTGATTTTCACAAAGTACACTGAAGATCTTTTATGAATCAACGCAAACCTTTTCTCTTTTTAGAGTTGATTGTTGAAGGTATTTTGTCATAGATGCGGAAAGCTAACTAACACATTTGCTAACACCAGTATTGTCCAGAGTATTTTGTGTGGAGAAGTTGTTCACTTTCTATGAGACAGGAAAGTTGTTACTCAAAATGGTCTCCAGACTCGGTCAAAACAAACATTAACTGCATTCCTGAAGCAACAAGGTAAATTTAGTAGGTCTTGTTGCCCTTACACAAATATCTGCATAATATAGCACAAGAGACAGGGAAATTAAGATGATGTCTTCTTCCTTATTGTTTAGTTCTAGCGGAAGTACCTACTTCAAATCACGTTAGTCTATATTCTAGGCTATGTCACTGTCTTAAAATGCCCACACATATAAGAGGAAAGGGTCAAGAAGTTGTATTCACTTTTCTTTAAGTAAGAAGAGTTCTTAGAAATGGGCCTGGTAGAATAATACTAAGAGTTGTTATTTCATGGTAACATTTGTTGCTTTCCTTATCCTATGAGATACGGGGGAGTTCAGTCATCAACTTCATGCATTCAAGGCACAATCAAATGCACTTTTCACACACACACTAGGTCCTGATTTGCTTCAAAAATATTATATTTTATTACTATTCTCTGGTTTTATTATTACTAACTGAAACATCTAGTTGTGCTTTCATGAAGTGTTTAATAAATAGAAAGAGGAAAGCCAAACTCTAACAACATGGAGGGAAGTCAAAACTCTCAGTAAGTAAATTAATCCAAAATAAATCCTAAAATAAATAAGATGATGGGGGGAGGTGAAACATGAAAATGGGCTTCGCTGGAATCCCAACCTAACCAAGGAATGATCACATGCAACTGTGTAACTTCTCTGAAATACTTTATGTGACATGAGAATTATGTAGCACACTTTTCTCCACCAAAAAGAGAAAACAAACTCTAAGAGCAGTTCCAAAAACAGACGTTCAAATTCATATGCACGTCATCTCTATCCAATTTAAAAATTTAATATCCACCTTGCATCAGCCTGAAAAGAGAGATTACCTGGATGACTAAACCCTGTAAGACTAGAATGATACCTGTTTTGTTCAACAGGATAACTAGCCTATAGTATGCAATCAAAAGACTCTTTTATTATATATAAGTGAATGGAAAAGATTCACTCTTTTGGGGGGGAGATGAAAAACACAGTATTTATGGTTGAAAAAAATAGATATTCACACCTGTTTCTTCCACACTCTACTGGGAGGCAGGCAGGAAAAACGTTAGCCTTCACTGCCTGATGAGCTTAAGCAATTTACCAAGTAACTGGAAACTAAGAAGCAGCAAAACAGAAAAGAGATATTTTGTTTTCTCCTGCAGCATGAAACCTGAGTCAACATAGTAGAGTTCAAATCCACCTCCCCACCTCACAGGCAGCCCATGCAGGAATCTTCCTTCTTCGGGCCATGAAGAGATGTCAATTGAGTATCTTTAATCTGAAAAAATAGAAAGCTTCTTGGCCTCTGACATGATCACATAAGTGGAAAACTCCAACACTTTCCCACATGCGATGAATCCTAGTCCACAATGCTAGCAGGCCACATGCACACAAAATGAGCGAGATTACCTTCTGTCTATCTATGGAGCATAAATGCATTTCTAACTAAGGAAACGTAAATGAATCTCATCCTGAGATGTATGTGCTATTCCCCAAGACATTTCATCGTGTATATTTAAACTTTCAGGAAAACCTGTAACATCTAAGCGTCTTCAAGCCAAGCATCTTGGATAAAAGGTTATTCAGCTCATTCAGAACATGACCTTCACACACCATTACACTTGGTGTGTAGGAACTGACATTTATTGAGGCCTGATTATCTGACAAGCACAGAGCTACTGTATAGTTGCTTATTTAATAATCCCAAAGAACTTTTTAACATAAAGTCCATTTTCCAATAGAGGCATCTGATATTAGGAATTAAATAACTGGCCCAATTATGCATTGTGATAGAGATGAGGTTTCAACAATTTTAGTCTTGCTTCACCACCTACTTTCTCTGTTGAATCCCAGATACTCTCCACTGGACATATATGGGAACTCCTTGTGAAGAAGTAACTGCGCATGTCTGTAGTGGTCTTCACTAATAAGTGAGCCTAGTTTCCTTTGATCAGAAAGAATGCTTCAGAACTACATGGAGTTTACAATTCTTTGTTCCAGGAATTGCTTTCTTCCCTCTCAGATGTGAAACCACAAATTAGTTGCATTGGGTAATTAAAGATTCCCTGCCCCATCCCAATGTGTGAACAGCAAGTATCCTGTGTCAGTTTCCAATAGATAATTATATTCTGCCAATCTGCATGTCTTTCTCAGGTCATAACCCATTAACTGTACCTTTGAGTGTGACTGAAATGAATTCTGAAATAACCAAGACCACACAGTCAGTCGTCCTGAATAAGAATAATAAAATGGATGTTCCCTTAAAAAGTGAGCCAAATTTTTCTCCATCAATGGATGAAAAACAGCTTGCAAGTATTAGGTATCTACTTTGTCCTGTACATATCAGAAAACCAGTGTTGGATTAAAGTAAACAGAACTGAAATGTAGATGATGTGATCTTTCACTATTTTATCCTTACCAGCTACAGTATAGCTAATTCAGTTCACTCACAATAGAAGAATTTTGCACTCCTTAGAGTAAAAATGCCCATGGAAATACCACATTTATAAATATAGACAACCTAATACCCAAGGTATTTTTTTAAAAGCTACATTCTAGAAAATAAAATGCCCTCCAAAAAGCCATCATATACATTTTATTCTAACATGTCATGCTATACCCCAAAGGAACACAACAACAACAACAAAAATCTCAACAGCAACCCATAATTTGCCAGCATTTTTCTACGAGGACTGGGGAAGGAAGATTTCCCTGTAGTATATTACTTTAAAATTTACTGTTAAATCAGCTGGGTGAGGGCCACAAGTAGAAAAACTACACAATATTCTGTAAATTAAATTCTCAACCAAAAGCCTTCAAATAATTTGCTTTTACAGCAAGTTTTCACCACTCCAAAATAGGTATGGGATATAATCAAGAAATTTCTCATCTGAAAGTCTAGTATTTCTATGATTGTTTTAAAAGAAAACAAATCGTTTAAATAGGGATACAGGTGGACCCATTGCAACAATGAGATGTACAAGTTGTTACGTTGAAAACGAACATTAAAACTTTGGTGGTGGGGGAGAAGGAAGAAGGGGTAGAGGGGGGGGGAGGATGGGAAGGGATGGGAAAGGGAAACAAAGGAGGAGGCTACAATGCTTGATAAGAAATGTGTTCATTATCTTGCCCATGTAATTGTAACCCCTCTGTACAGTATGTTCACAATAAAAAAAGAAAATGAACACATTGTTAATCCTATATAAAAGCACTTGAAGGGATTTTATAACTGGTTTCCTACACTAACTTAATACACCCATACAAAATGAAAATAAAGCAAGTTTGCACATATGTTACACACACACACACACACACACACACACACACACAATATTTTTCTTCCAAAGGAGTTTTGTAGCTATGCCTCCAAATTTTGAATGCAGCAGTGAAATCAATTCCATTTCCATAAAATCTGGATAGTTCTTGTTAATTTGTTTCCATAAAAAAACATATAACTTTGTTATTGTCAATAAAGTCACTAATCAGAAGTATCAGTTTTCAAACAATCCAAAAATCAGTCATAAAGCACCATCACTAGTTATGAAAAGTTGCAATTTTGTTCTAGGTTATCTCTATTTGTTCACCTACATCATTTAATCATTTCATACAACACAACGTAGTAAAAGATCCCTAAGCCATAATAATTACACTCTATACCTGTCACCTTTTGAAATAAAAAGTGACTGAAGAACATTTCCAAATTCCATCATGGAAAGGTTTTTTTCACTCCTCAACTGGGTGCTTTCCTAGAACGCCTGAGACCTGGAATTATAAACAAATTCTAAAATGAAAACGCCAAACAAAAATAGAATCCAATGACATAGTTTGTATGTACATGTGTGTACCTGTGTGTTGTATTTGTGTGTGCACAAAATCAAGCAAACAAGAAAATGATTGTTACATAATCTATCAACTGATGAGCTTTGGAATTTGTACCTGTATCAGGATAGAGGCTTGATACTGCAAGATACTCAGATTTTTGGATGGGGAAAAGCCGTATAACTTTTATGGGAAAATTCTTCATTTTGGGTTTTCATAAATATCTTGCTGTCACTAAATCCTCTAAGTCACTAACTCTTCAATAGTCAGGGTAGCATCTAAGACAGGTATAAATCTTGATTTTATGCTTTAGTTTTTTCTAGCACCCCATAACTACCCATTTCAAATGGACATTTAGTTGATGATAAAGGATTTTGAGTGTGTAAGCATTTAGAAAATACAAATATAAAGGCAGTCATAATTCTTATGCATTGTTCTGTCTGTCAACAATGTTCAGCTTATTGATTGGGATGGGGGCAGAGTCTCACTAATTTTTTGTCCAGGCTGGCCTTCATCTGTCTTTCTCCTGATCTTCACTTCCTGAGTGTCAGGACCATGGCTAGACACAGATGTAAGTATTTGTGAGTATTTGTAAGTAAGAAAAAGACCTGAGTCAACAACATCAATCAGGCTCCAGTTATAGGAGATGAAATATAAGATATCGAGCCTTCAGTAGAGTAGAACTAGAATATAAATTTAAAGACCACCAACTTAGATCCTTCCTGTATGCACGCTGTTGTGTCATTTTTCTTCTTTCACTTGTCTATAAATAGAATCTCCTTGACTGTGGTTGAAATCAGTCTAATCTTATCTTTCTCATGGGCATCTATCTGGACCACTATCTGATTTGAGAATGATTCTTATAGAATAGTCATTGAACCAGCCTGAAAGCTTTGCCAAAGCACCACCAAGCCAAATCGAATCCAACTTTCTCACATTATCTTTCCTTGCCTTTCAACATTAACCCATATCTCTGTCCATAATGATATATTATAACAGATAATGTAGAGTACCATTCTCCCTTAGGAAGTTCACTTTGTATTTTTATATCTTACAAATGAGATGATGAAGGGTTCATGAGGTCTCGTATGAACATTTCCATGGACTCAACCTTCCACTTGTCTGTTGGTCATTTCAAATCTGCAAAAAAGCTCATAAAACATCTGTTTCTTTTTTTTAAGGGTTTTGCCATTACACAGTCACTGCAAAAATATGCTTTGGGCTTTGAAGTAATCCATCTCATTAAAGTCTGACCTTTGACAAAAACGATAAGGAATTTAATATTTTACATGCCTCTCATGGCAAAATTTTTCTTCTTTATACAGGAACCATCCAATGAAGGAGACAGAATAATAAAGGGGATTTGCACAGAGAAGAAAGAATCAATACCCCTAAAATGGTCCTGATTACATCAGGTTACCAAAATGTCCACTAAATTGCCCACAAATGTTCTTAGAAGGCAGCTAATAAGGAAAGCACTGAAATGACAGGATGTCTCATTTTCCTCCTAATGAAGCAGAAGCGATGATAAAAACAAATTATTTTCCCTAGTGGAATAGATCTATTTTGGTTGAAATTGGCTAATATTTTAGAAGAAATAATTGTGCATGAGAATGCTTCTGAGGATTTCTCATTTCTTATTAAGTATTATTATTATCAGGACTTGTAGCAATTACCTTTAGTAATCAAAGTTGGTACCTACATCAATTATATCTTTAGCTACATATAACAGAAAAAATTCAAATTAAAGCAGCAGCAAAATTGTATAGAGGTATAGCTCAAGCGATAGAGTTCTAGCAAGAATGATAACTCCGTTCACAACAAATCTAAAAGAAAAAAACTGATTGATTAGATTATATAACTAATATTCACAGATAGACAATATTCAGGGATGGTATTGTAGATTCACAAAATTTTAGTGGTGAAAACCTTTTTATTTTAATCTTTCTTCTCTGCCAACATGGCCAGTAAAATTTTATATTTATTGTCATCTAATATCTCAGATTTGGTTTGTCTTGTCAGCAAGTACAGCTAACCTTTAATTAAAAATATTCAATTCAACTAATGTAAGTAACATAAAGAAATGTATTGTGAGGATTAAACATTATATAATTGTGGAGATAAGTAGACCATATAAGTCTCTTTTCATTATTTCTCATTCTGCAACTATAGGCAATAGAAATCACAGTAATATATATTTATGTACATATATACATTTATATGACAGATGTGTATATATACACACGCATATATATGTATGAAAGCAAGATTTAAATGCCTAAAGACAAGTGAGAATCCATAAGAATTGGAACCCAAATTAAGTCTCTAGCAACTTCAGAACATCTAACTAAAACTGACCTGAGAAGAACTAGGATCTTTAACTATAGCATTTCCCAGGACTCTGATTACCTAAGAGAATTAAAAGAAAATAAAAGAGGACAGATCATGACTGCTGGAATTTTTTAACATTCTGTTCACATGTAGATAGTAACAAGGTAATGCCGACTCAGCTCTTTTTTTCTCCCACTTACAAATGGCTATTTGTATAATATGGCATTTTTCAACTCTAGGCATAATTTTCTATACATAGAACTTACATTTTACACACAGAATACTCAATCAACAAATACAAATACCATGTTACCATTTCCTTCTCCCCTAGATCTCTGGAAAGATCTCTGGAGATCTCTGTGAGCTGGATAATTTTAGATACTTCACATAAGTGACTTTATGTTTATTCTTCTATCATTGGCTTATTTCATATTAAAAATGTCTTTAGGACTTATCTATGTTGTAGTTAATTGTATCATTGTTTTCTTTTTTGTAGAATAATATTCCATAATAGGTATCCATTCATACTTCAATGGATATTTAAGTTGCAATTTACCCTTGACTGTTATGAATAATGTTGCAATGAATATAGGAATATAAGTATCTCTCCAAGGTCTTGATTTCAATTGTTTTAGATAAACTACCAGAAATCTAGTAGTTGAATCAAATGATGGTTCTAGTTTAATTTTTTTGAAAAATCCATACAGTTTTCTGTAGAGTTATACTATTCTACACTCCCATTAATAGTGTACATGGTTCCAAATTTCTCCACAAATCTTCCGAGCATTTACTCTTTTAATTTTGTTTTCAGCCTTTAAATAATGGTTATCTAGACAGTTGGGAGGCTGTACCACAGTAAGGCTTTGACTTGCATTTGCATCATTAGCAATGTTGAACACTTCCTTTTGTATTAAGGTGACTGTTTACTTTCTCTAAGGATACATTTCTACCAGCTCTTTGTCCACAAATAAGTTGATATATTTCTTTATGTGCCACTGAATTGTATGAGTTTGTTATATATTTTGGGTCTCAAGAATTCATCAGAAATATGACTGAAAACATTCTCCTCATTTCATCTGTCACAGTTGATTCTTTCTCTGTGTAGAACTTTTTAGATGTATAATAGACTTATTTATATTTTTTTACACTTTGGTGCATAGCTTTATGTCTGTGCTACTCAAGAAATAATTGCCAAGATCAGTGTTATGAAGGTTTTCTACTTTATGTTTTCCTTCCACAAGATTTATGTTAGTAGTCCCACCTTTATAATCCACTTTGAGATGATGTTTTTGTTTATGATAGGTTTGCAAGTTCTAACTTCATCATTCTAGATGTAGGTGTTGAATATTCCCAGCACTATTTGATAAAGAGACTACACTTTCTTAAAGTAGTTCAGTCTTGACATCCTTGTCTACAGTCCCTTGTGCAAAAGAAAGTTGGGATTTCAACAGAGACTGAATTTGCTATGTAGATTACTTGAAACATGATGAATATTTTAGTAACTTTAAGTCTTACAATTCATGAAGAAGAGATGTCATTTTATTTAAGTACATCTTTAGTCTTTCTTTAATGTTTTGCAACGCTCGGTGTACAAATCCTTTGGCACATTGGTTATTTCTAAGTATTTTTTGCTTTTTATGTTGTTATACATGAGATTGTGCTCTCTACTTCCTTTTCAGATTGTTTGCAGTTATTGTATGGAAGTGTAACTATCATATAAGCCACACAGTTTCTGATACAACATAATGGGTGCTCCAGCAAATTAATATAGGATGATAGTGAGGAACTTGTGGGTGAGGATATGGTTAGGATCAGCCTTCTCTGAGGGGAAAAGCATTGGCAGAGTTTTGGGGTCATGATTAGGAAGAATGATGAAAACAGCAAGAACAGTAAATACCATGAAGCCAGGACCTGAAGCCCACTGCTCCTTGTTCACTCTCATGCTTGAGCTATCAGTGGGACCAATGAGTTTAATTTTGCATTTCCTTGATGCATATTATATTCATTTGTATGTCTACATTTTACATTTTTGTCAGTGCCAAACGTTCTAGCCAGATAGAGCCATTTACGTTTCTCCTGTCATTGATATTAATATTGATAATGTCTAGTACTTCTGGAGTAGGGATTGTATTTGGGGAACAGTTATAAGCACTTTGCTGGTGTTAGCATGCTCAATATTCCCAGAAATTCCTTCAGGTATTTTTAAGTTAACTTAACAATAATTATGTTAATAAAAATATAGGAAGGTAAATTAATTCCTTACTACATGTACCTATGAGAAGGAAAATAAATTTGAGAAGTCATTTTGACTCTAATACCCATATTAACAACATTGTAATTATTATGGAAGCTTGTAAACATTTGCTTTTTTAACAATTTTTGGTTTATTTCATTTTGTTAACTTTAATTCTTTGCATTGTGTTTATTGGTCATCTGCATATACTCTTTATCTTCTTTGAATGTTTCTGTTGTATGTGTAAAGATGCTTTTACCTAGCCTTAGACCCAAAAGATTTCCCAATATTTTCTATAGTTTGGGTACTTTTTTATTTAATTTTTTTCATAAGGCGTAAGAATTTTGTCAATGGTTTACCTTATTTGCAATAACTAGTATATTTCTGAGTCAAGCAGAAAAGACCAGATAAGCTGATGTTAGGAAAATGAACCCTAAGATATATATTCAATGTTTTTTTTCTTTCATGTAATTGTTTCTAACACATTTATAAGATGATTTCTTTGTTGCTTTGTATATCCCTCTCCCTCAGCATAACCCCTTCTTTCACTGTATTTGATGTTGGTATAATTTGTGGAAGGGAAGGGAAAAAAACAAATCGTTTAAATAGGGATACAGGTGGACCCATTGCAACAATGAGATGTACAAGTCGTTATGTCTAAAATGAACTTTACAACTTTGAGGGGGGAAGGATTTGGCTGTGGGGCTGGGAGGAGGATGGGAAGGGATGGGAAGGGGAAACAAAGGAGGAGGCTGCAATGCTTGGTAAGAAATATACTCATTATCTTGCCCATGTAATTGTAACCCCTCTGTACAGTATTTTCACAATAAAATATAATAAAAAGTAAAAAATAAAAAAAGAATTTTGTCAAAGCTGTGAGTTTTTACTTGTCCTCATGTTTCTCATCTATTTGTTTTGAAAAGTCTGTATTTTCTTTTTTAGACAGATATCAGACCTTTGACAAAGTCAATAAGATATATCGGCATGGATTCATTTCTAGTTTTTTATTATGTCTCATTAATCTATGTGCTAACCTGACATTACCATTCAGCCTTGGTTGTAGTAGCTACATAAAATTTCTTTCAAGTTGTGGAGCAATACTACGACTTCATTTGACTTTTTCAGACTTGGCTATCTATTCTAGTTTTTATCCCTTTCAATTTCAATTGTAGAATGATTTTGTCTCCATTAATAAAGAAAACATTTTCTATAATAATGATAGAATGTATACTGTACATGTTTAGCATAGTGAAGAATTGGCATCCTAGATGTGTTATTCTCTTAATACATGAAGATGGTGAGTAGCCTCCATTTTTCATAGTATTTTATTTTGTATCATTATTTTATGGGTTTTGACAGAAGAATTTGTCAATTTTCTGATGTTTAGACCAACTCATTTAGTTTTCAGAGTGTAAACATGTGGCATTATGTTTTTTGTTTCCATATGTCAACTTATACACAGAAAAAAACAGAATTGATATTATGTTTATTTTATATTCTGTGAATTTACTACCCTTATTCATAAGCCCTAAGGGATATTTCATTGTAAATTTTCTAGGCTTTTTCTTGTAGATGATCATACCACTTTCAAATAAAGACAGCCTTGCATCTTTCATTTTTACAAATATATTTTTCTGACCTTATTGTGTTTTATGGAGCTTTCTGTACTATGTGAAATGAGAGGTTAGAAATGCCCATTCCGGCCTTACATCTGACCTTAAGAATAAGTATTCAGTATTTCCCACTTAATATCATATTTTCTTATATGAAATTATAGTTTTCTGTAGAAGACAAAATTCCTTTCTGATAGTTTTATCAAGTTTGTCAAGTACTTTACTCTCAATTCACTTAATCATGTGGTATGTTTGCCTTAAGAATGTTGATATGCAAATAAAGGAAACCATGGAACCTAAGTTTCTTTGGGCCTGGCTTACTTCACTTAATATAATTTTTTCCAAGTCTTTCCATTTCCTACCAAATAGGGAAATGTCATTCTTTCTGATGGAGGCATAGAATCCCTTATTTGTAATAATTAGTATATGTCTGAGTCAAGCAGAAAAGGTCAGATAAGTTGATGTTAGGGAAATGAACCCCAAGATAAGTATTCAAATGTTTATTTTTTGTTTTTTTTTCCTTTCTTGAAATTGTTTCTAACATATTTATAAGATGATTTCTTTGTTGCTTTGTATATCCCTCCCCCACAGTATAACCCCTGCTTTCACTGTATTTGATGTTGGTATAATTTGTGGAGGGGAAGGGCAAAAACAAATTGTTTAACTAGGGATACAGGTGGACCCATTGCAACAATGAGATGTACAAGTCGTTATGTTGAAAAACGACCTTTACAACTTTTTTTGGGGGGGAGGAGGATTGAGTGGGGGGAGGAGGAAGTATAGGAAGGGATGGGAAGGGAAACAAAGAGGAGGCAACAATGCTTGATAAGAAATGTACTTGCTATCTTGCCCTTGTAATTCTAACTCCTCTGTATGGTATTCTCACAATAAAAATAAAAAATAAGGAAATAAAAAAAGAATGTTGATATGGTAGATTACACTTCTGATTATTTTTCAATTTTGAAAAACACAAGCCTCCCTGAGAAAGTCTATTTGGTTATAATATATACTTTATAAATTTAAACATTACTGGATGTTTATTAAGATTTCTTAAGCAGCTTGCAAATGTATTAATGAATGTATCCTTATATACCCAGATTCACATTAGGCACTAGATTTTTAATGTTATATTTTCCTGAGTGTTGATGCATAATAGATACAATGAAATTTAAGTGCTTTTATCTCTTCATATTTTCTGGAAGAAATTGTATGGAACTGGAGTCTTCATAAAATATTTTTTAAGACTCACTAGTGCAATCATCTGGGATACTGGATTAATTTTATTTTCATTTTATTTGGCTATGAATTTAATCTTCTTTGGTAGTTGAAAAGATATGTTAAAGGTATATGGAACATATTATAATTGTGTATATTTTTAAAAACATTTCTTTATCATTCATGTTATCCCATTTTCCTGTTTAATTGTAGTGCTTTCTTATTGTCCCTGTGAAATCTGTAAGGGATGTAGTCATATTCTCTGATTTAGTTTTAGTATTGTTCATTGGCAACTTCTATCATTTTATTTTTCTATCTGGCTACATTTTACATAATTTTATTAATATTTTGAAATAATATGATTCTTCTTTGGTTATCTCCATTAAATTTCATAATTTGTATGTTTCATTTGTTCTACATTCTTTGTTTTTGGTTTGATCCCTTTTTTCTGTTTTTCAGGTGGTCACATACATTATTGATTTGAAATTTTTCTACTTTTCTATTGTCTGAATTCAATGGTTTAAATTCCCTTCTCAGAACTAGTTTAACTGTCTAGTTACACAGTGTAATTATGTAGTTTTGTATTCTTCATCTAATTCAATGTGGAAACATTCTTCCATTTATGTTAGGCTTACATGCCAATAAAACAACATGTTATTCAGCCTTCTGATGTTGTGGCAAAAATCCATGAAAAAAATCAACTTAAAGGTTAAAAGGGGGGTTATTTGCTCATACATTCAGAAATGATTAGTCCCTGGTTCTTGACACGATCTCTCTGGGCCTTGGTGCAGATACTACGATGTACTACATCAGAGCTGAGAGGAGAGAGGAGGTAGGTAGAAAGGAAAGAAAGAAGAAAAATAGGTCACTCCAGGGACCTACATCTGTCACATACTAAAATTTCCATCACCTCCCACTAGAGATTTCAACACATTCAATTTTTGAGGACATTTCAATTCAAAATATCACATTCTACCCCACACCCTCAAAGGTTCATATCCAGTTCACAATGTGTGGCGTCTATGTTTAAGAGTTCCCAAATTCTGAAGAGCTCCAGAATTTCTCAAAATCCAAGCCTAAATTATCTCCTGAGAATAAAGGCTCACTCTTAGTGGTGAGCCTTGTGAATCCAGAAAACAAATTACATTCTTGAAACATACAATGACATAATAGAGTCATTACCATTTCAAGAAGGAGGAATAAGAGAACTCTAAGGTAGGGTTTTTACCAGTGTAGGAAAGAAATTCAGCAGTGAAAACTATAATTGCTAAAGCTCCATGCCTAGCTTCTTGACACCGGAGCTGGGATGTGATAGCCAAAGAGCCTGGACAGCCAAGCCCCTGCTGGCTTTGTATGTCATGAGCATCCACTCAGACTGGCTCTGATCATTGCACCTGCCTTTCCTTGCAATATATTCCACGTTCTTAACGTTTCAAATATCCTATGGCCTCCTTTACAGCTTCAACTTTTTCCTTTGCTCTCATTATCTCAGAGAATGACAACCCTGTCAAACACCATCTTTTCTATAAGTGTTTCTTTTGAAACATACATAGAAACTTCCAGGATCCTGAAACCCTTGCATTCTGCATGCTTCCAAAAGCATTCCCAGATGGTTGATCTCTAGTTCTAGTTCCAGTGAGAACAGTAACTAGACCCGCTTGGACCACAGTTGTAGCGGGAGTCTGATTGGATCCCTGGATGACTGAATATGGAGAACATGTTTGAGGCAGCCGGATACAATCAAGTTGCCCTTAGCTTTGCTTCTTCATGCAATGGAATTCATGCTTTTATACCCTTGAGTCTGAGATTAGTGAGGTCTGGGTTACTCCCAAGATACCCTCAAAGAACTTTTTCTATGGTCCCAGTACAAAGTGCTTGACTGCCTTATAATGTGAAAATAAAATTCCTTCCATAACCACACCTTCTCTGAATTCCAGAATTTTAGCGCCAGGAACATCTTCGTCACTGCCCTCACATTTTGAGGCTCGGTTCATTTATTTGATTTGGCTTTATTTTCAGTCTTATCTCTGTTGTTTAGATTGAGCAAAGGTCTATTTTTCTGCCTTATTTCATTATTTAATTCCTCATCTCTCTACATCTGGTCTCCATTCTACTCACTGAACTTCTTTAGTTCTCATATTTTCAAGATCCAAAATGTTCCTTTTATCTTCCTTCTGGTATTACTATGTGTAGTTTATTTTTTTCATGTGTTTCATTATTGTACAAAGTTGAACATTGAAATTTTTATTGAATGGCTGACTTAAAACTTTTTGTCAGGTAATGTTATCACCTTTGTCTCAAAACACTGGATGGTGTTCTCTGTATATTCGTGGTGATATCATCCAATTTTTCTACAAGATTTTAAAATCAATACCTGTACATGTTGGCATTATGTTATGATACTGGGCATCTTGTCTTAATCTTGATATGAATGTGTCTTCCTTCAACTCAGGTACTACAGGCAAGAAGGGTAATGCCTTCAACATATCAAGTATGAGAATTCCACATCAACCTCTCAGCCTCCTTTGAAATCCAGACAATAGTGGTAGAGGACCTATGTGTTTGTGCTGCTCTTCTGTACAAATACAAGCTTTCCACCAGAACTCTACTAACCTTAATCTAGATCAGGCATTCAGAGAAACTTTTATCTCTACTCCAACTAACCTCCTTTATTACTTTACTTCTGAGGACTGATTAATTACTACTAGTGGTAGTAATAGTTCTTAGTGTCCATTAGGCTTCCTCTGATTGCAACCCAAAAATGGAGGGAGGCCTCAACATTACTATTTAGTGTATTGAATGTCCAGGCTTCACATAGGTGCCCATAAACACCACCAGAACATGCTCATTACTGCCCAGCGGGGATTCACTTCCCAGCAGCCATCTTAGCTTTCTCTGACCACATAACAGCAGGGACTTTACCGTGCTCATTATAGCCTGGCAAGAGTAGAGATCCAACTCCCCTACTCAGTACTTACTGGTCGGGGTTGGACACGATCATTATTGTTTTTCCTGTGGATTTTGTTGAGTGTAGAACATTGTTCATCTATGAGGTTTTGTCATCTTGGGCTGCCTCTTTCTTCTCTCTTTAATTAGAGAAACTGTGTGATATTATTATTTTTTATTATAAAGGTGATGTACAGAGGGGTTACAGTTATAAAGGTCAGGTAAATAATCCATCTCATTTTGGACAATGTGATGTTTTTTCTTCATTTATATTTTTGGTGTGACCCTTTTCACCTTGCTGGATTTCTGGATTTTTCTACCTGCATTGTGGGTCATACGAAACAGAAAAAAAGTCAAAGAACTCACCTTTAAGTCCCTCCTTCTGTGGCCGACACCCCTTTCCAGTCTGCTCCCCATTTTTTCTCATTTTATAAAATCTGTCTTCATTTCTTCTACATATTTATGAAGAGTTGTATTTATATTTTATAAAAGGTAAGAAGCAAAGAATACCACTTCTATTTGTCTAAAAGCGAAATCCTCTATAATTGACTTTTTGTCATTTATTCAACAAATATGTTGAGCTCTTACTAAGTACAAAGTGGTATGCCAGGCTAAGATATCCTTATGGTACTTAAGATTCTGCTGATAAAACTGGATATTCAACAGATATAAAAGTTTTAGTTACAAATAAGCTAAATGGAACTGTATAGACCAACCTATAAAGGAACCGTAGTTAGATTTACACAGTAAGCTTTCTATAAAATATACTACATTTGTTAAGTATAAAATAAATATGAATTACGAAATAGGATTTTAAGTCAGTCATAATCCTATCTTGTGTCATAAACTTGAGTTAAATAAAGCAGTATTTTTTCCAGTTACTAATGAATTGATACCATGTAATGATGATGGCTGAAAATAATACACATGAATTTTGGATTCATAAATATAGAATCTGAGGCTATTCCTGGGTAGCAGATCTCTTTACTTTTAAGATTGCTGCAATCTTTCCCTCTGTCTCTCTCTGTGTCTGTCTATCTGTCTGTCTGTCTGTCTGTCTGTCTATCTCTCTCTCTCTGGTTATCTATTACTGTCCACACAAATAATGGTATTCCACGTTAAGTGACTTTCACTAGAGTGGGTCTAATGTTTTACAGGACCAATGGAACTCTTCAGTGTCACAGTCTTAATTCTATGTGGAGTACATTATTTGTCTCTGGGTTGACTTCATTGTCTAGGAACCTTCAAAGAACATGCTGACATTTTTAATTTGATGGGATGCTGAGAAACCACAGCAGGATATAGACCAAGCCATCAATAGTGCATTGAAGATTCCATTGATGTGGAGAGCTAATTAGGTGACTGTGGAGAGTGGGGCACTGATGGAAATCCGTATGACTTTCCAGTGCTCACTTTGTAGGCCAGCACCTGTGAGGAAGGGAGCATGCTCTTTCTACAGTCCTACTTAAGCCCTTTCTCTTAGTGTCAGAACACACCACTTCCTTGTGAGCCCATAGGGAAGATTCCAAACTCAGGAAGTAATTGTCTTTCACAGATCCTTTTTCTCGATAAGATGCTAAGAACCTATCTTTAGATCCGTGACCAAAAATACAGATTCTGTCCCTATACTTTCTCTAAGTCCTATCTTGAGTTCTAAGTCTTAAAAAAATAACAAAACCACTGTAGATAGATATGTTAGGGTAAGTGTAAATATAAAAAATAATTATGTTTATGCTTGTTTAAAATCAGTGTACATCTCTGGTTTGCATTCTGTAAGAACAGATAAATCCCATAAAGTTATGGTGGAAGATAAACAAATTTATAAAACTTGGGTTTGAAACACAATTAATGACTGAGCAACAGATGTAACATTTCTCTTAGATAACTACTAACCATGAAGCAAACTAACCAATTATATATCATATATATAATAACCATTATCTCTTTTAATTCTGAAAACCTTCATGTCTTTTTTTATAATAATTTCACTTTTTGAAATTCATAATAGATTCATAAGGAAGGTAACATGTAAAATTATATATGTGGAAAATAATTATATTAGGCTTTAAATGTTAGTTTCTCTTACTTCAAGGTCTTCTGACTTATATTCTCCTGCAAGTATACTACTAATATTCAAATTATTAATTCATCTAATCAATTAATGTTTTATAGGAGAATTAACATAGTTATACATGTGGGTTTAATTATGCTCTTCAGAGTATTAGTATGGACAAAAAGTAAAACATAAACATTTGCAGCAAAAGACATTTCATTGCATATAATAATAATAATAATTCTTAAACCTATCACTTACAAAAATGATTTCCTGATATATCATTCTGTTTTCAAACCTGATCTTTGAGGATATTTTCCTATTTTAGTTCAGAAAACTGTATTGTTTCACTATTTCAAGTTGAAGGTGTGTGTGTGGGGAAACATGATATCATCTTAATTCTTCTTCTGTTCATCATATCTAGCCCATAAGTAACTCTTGGAGGCTTTACTTTCAAAATATATCAAGAAGGCAAGCTATTCTTACAGGCCTTTTTGCACCCATGCTGGTTCAGGTCTCTGTTACATCCTACTGAGAATAGTTCCTAACTTAATATCTTTTGATCTATTCTAAACATTACAGTCTGAAGAATCCTAGTTAAACATAAATCAGATCACATTTATGTGCTACAATCTGCCTGGTGATTCCCAGAAGACTCAGAAAATTTTCCTAAAGCCTTTCTGTGATTTACAGAACTCTCTGTGTCTGGCTCAGGATTTGACCCCTCCATCTAACCTCATTTTTTGCCTTTCTGCTTTTTGAGCTCTTTCCAACATGAACTTGCTCACCCATCCAAAGGTGGTTTAAGGCATCATCATACCTGCTATTTCTCTCCGTTAGAAATGATTTTCCCATGGTTGTCTGCACAGAAACTCCCATATTTCCTTCAAACATTCTCTGAGAATTCACATGTGACCACTTTATTGAACACTGACAGTTCATCAGCCTCCTCATTCTTATTCATAATTTTATATTCCTTCATAATCATGAACCACTAACACAATATATGCAAATTGATGATTATATGCTAATATTATTGTAAGTATGTAATAAAATCCTACATGGGAGCAATGACTTTCATTTTTTCCACTAGAAAGACTGACTGATAATGTAGTCATATTAGGCTTCCAGTTACATTATGCTTGTATAGTAACATATTCCTAGTTACTAGATGACATACACACATATATGTATACATAAAAGACACACACATATATGTATGTACATATAGGCAATATATAATTGTTTAATGAAATAACCATATTTTCTAATAATTAAGCCATTCATATTGGCAAATGCATGCTACCTCAGAACATCAGTGGCTGGTAGGGGAGGATCAGGAGTTCAAAGCTACCTGTGCTACATATAGTGAATATGAGTCCAGCCTGAACTACATAGAAAGGTACTATGTAAAAAGTTAATAAAGAAAGATGACCTCTGGTTGCCTAATAGATGAGATGCTTGCTTCTAAGTTCAATAAAACAATTACAAAACCAATAAAATTAAGAATGCAAGCATTATTTTAATACTATAGCTTAGTTTTATGACAGATATTGTTTTAATTTGTGCAAACTAATCTGCGTATATTGCATTCAATAACAGAAATATATTACTGTATTTGCACTTTCTGTGTTTTACTTGTTTTTGAGTTAATTCTGCCGAATTAGTCTGTGTTCAGCCATCATTTGAGCCACCATCATTATCATTTAATTTTGTTATTAACATGAAATTGTTCTTTATTTTGATGGGACAATCAGTGTAATGGTGCACTTCAAGCTATAATGTAAAAAGGGGAAACAAAGAACGTTCTTTGCATACTTACTACTACACTTATTGCCAGTGATGTGTGGCTAATTGGTATATAAAGGATGGATAAATATCTCCCAAACATCAATTCACTGGGTAAATGTGACACAGAGGATATGTGTTTTTTTTTGGTGAGCCCATACTTTATGATATGCACAAACTTATTTTTATCCATTGCTCTTCTCCACTTGAAACAATATATATATACAAGATAAAGCTTGATATAGTACTTTCTACAATGCCTTTGAAGATGATTGCAAACTGAAATGCAGACATATTCATGGCTACTCAGTTACAAAGCTGACATATAGTTGCCATGCACTTATATTTTAAATGCAAAAACTAAAAGGAAATTACAAATTAATGAATTCTGATAGAATTTAGCATGATTTCAACAAACCCTCCATGGGTACACAAAGCAAAGCTTAAACAACATTCCTGTAACCCCACAGACTTTGTCAGGCAAAGCATGATAAATGACATGAGAAAATATTACAGTGGATTCAATCAAAGGAGAGACATTCAATTTGTGAATAAGTATAAGCTTTTTAAAGAAGTGACATTTATGCTAGGGCCAATTTAGCAAGGTAGAAAGTGAAAAGGAAGTAAATTCCAGGTGAGGAAATTGTATGAGCAATGAATTAGAATGAAAATAAAAGGTCCCAGATTTCTTAACAAATTTCAAAAATAATTTATGGGAAACAGTGTAACAGTAGGACATTAATATAGAGTAGCATGAATAGTCTAAATATTAAATGTTTTTAGAAATAATGATGATCAATAATTCTACACATTCTTCCTCGCCTCAGGCATAGTTACACATGTTTTACACATAAAACCATGCACACTATGAATTCTAAAAATTTAAATATACACTTTAATATTTGTTTTAGTCATTTTTCCATGGCCACCCAAATGATCAGATCCTCTTGCTTGAATCTGATGTATGTTTATAAATTCTGTGTTCCTGCCTCCAAAAATACAATTTAGCCCACATCAAGAATTAGAAACCCCCTAAGCACAATAAATGACTGACAGTTGGTGTTTTAAAAAACTTAAGAAGATTCTCAGGAGGAAAAATAATACTATGAAAGATATCCTAAATGTTAATAAAATATCTTACAGACTGAATTTCTTCATGAAGTCAGAATGTTAGAAGAATTATTAACAATCTTTTGCATTTTAACAAACCATTCCAATGAGGTGTGTTTCTACTTTCCATCTTTCTTTTAATACCTCTCTCTCCCTCCTGCAGCTCACCAACAGCCTTCTGGGAAAACATCTCATTTCAAGTCCTGTAATAGCCCTGGATGGCTCATTTGTCATTTTTTTTTGCAAATAACTAAATATTTTAGTAGTTTATACCCCATGAATCTGATGTAAGAAAGGCTTTTTTGGCTTTTAGTAATCTCGTGACTGATAAATTTAATCTGTGATAACTCATGTGAAGATATTTCTTTCTTCTGTTTACTACCCTTTAGTTGCAAAGGGAACACTTGCTATGGGAAAAAAAACCATTGCTTAAATTTCTAAGAAATAAAACTTAAGCAGAAACAACAGTGGCTTTAATTTTCATTAAAGAAAATACTTGAAAGTCTCATATTTTCTTTCATGGCCACTAGAATGGTAAATGGAAGCTTTTTAAAATATAAATTTAAATTCATTATATTTTAACAATTATGATGTTGATCTTCTTTGCTCTTGGTCATTCACTTAAAAACAATCATAGTAGTGATAAAAGCACTACTTTTAAATGACATAAAATATGAGAACAGAACCTATAACCTTATAATTATATGAATGGTAGAACCTACATATTTAAAAACACAATGCAAGTTACTCAATTTAAGTTCTACTAAATCAATTTAGAACACAGTGGAAAATATGGATTTCTTCAGATAGAACTTTTTCTTATCTGACAATATTAATGCTATAGATCTAAGTTGTAGATTAAGTGTAGGCAAACGTGTACATAAAACTCTAGAAAATATTTTAAAAATCTTACCCTTGAATAAGACAAGTTTAAGTTATGTGGATTCACTGATCTATTGATTTTCAGAGATTTGATAAAACTGCCAGGTGAATTGCATTTACTAGAAGAACAAGACAATTAATAAAACAGTATTCTAGAAAAGCACATATACTTTGTTATATATTACAAATTTAAATACATACACAGAGAGCATACCCTTTATCATTCCCACTCAAACAATTATAAACAAATGTGAAGATATGGCATTAAATCATAGCAATATAAAATTAACCTCAGAACATACTCTCTGATGTAATAATTCCACAGGCATCACCTGTTGCTACTGTACTTAGCTGAAGTCTTGGAAATATCTCCTGAAAATGTCACAGAATAATTACCATCCCCTCTGAGAAGTTCAATTCGCCTATAAATTATGTATCATGTGGAAACACAGTCTTACAGTTGTCATGTATTTTTCAACATCGTTAATACATAAAAGATATAAAAAATAGACTGTAATTTACCGTTTGTATCATCTATAAGGCTTCTCCTTTAAGCTTGCTAATAAAAGTTTCGCCAGGACAAAGTTATATGCACATGTGATGTTGTTATTGGGGAGGGGGGTCTCTTCCTCTAACTTTTGAGCTTTCCAAGTATCAAGGGTATTTTGTCCACCAAATATTTTATAATGAACCTAGATTGTCCATAAATAATCAAAATTATTTTGACCTGAAAAGATCAACTTCAGATTCTTGAAATTATTATTTCACTTGTGAAAAATGAAGGTTCACTTATGGAAGATACATGCCTTGTCTACTGTTATCCTTAGTGCTGCTTGATAAACAGTAGACATTGGGAAGAATTGAGATGAGATAATTTTTCTTCATCATAAACAGTTATGTGGTTAAATATAATATAGAGATTTAACTTTGATTTTTAAAATAAATATGTAAAATATATCCTGAGATTTAGCTAGTAAAATGATGAATGCTACATTATACCCTGATACATAAATTGAACAAACATTCTCACAAAAATCTTAAGTATATTTTCTACATTTAAAGATCTGACTTATGGTACATCATGGTCTGTTGGGTGCTGGAAAAGCGTTTTGTATCTGGCTGAGCTTCTCTTTGTTCAATGATTGGGAAGTTTTCTGTTATTCTATTAAATATATTTTTACACCTTTAATTATCCATGCATCTTTTACCACATACATTTCAGTTGCAAATTTGGTCTCTAAATTAAGTCAAAAAGTACTTGTAAACTTCTTTTATAATTCTTAGATATTTTTGTATGATTACTTCCTTTCTCTCTTTTGTAGCTATTCTGTCTTATAGCCCAGAAACTCTTCCATCTCACCTTTTCTGCTAGTCGAATTTTCACTTTTAGTTTTATTATTTTGTCTGATTTCAATCTGTTTTTGAATCTCTTTTTCGAGTCTTGCATCAAAACTTCCTGAATTTATTAGGATGTTTTTCCATGCTTTCTTTGATCTACTTTAAATTTGTAGCTGTATTTTCATTAAACTTCTTTGTATTACATGGAATTCATCTAGTTTTTTTTTGTATTTCAATTAATCTATTTTTCTTTCAGTAGGTTCCTTGTGCTCATGAAATTTCTTGTAGAAGTCTTCTTTCATATCCTTGAATATTTTTATAACGATTCTTTGGCCCAGTGATGAGGTTTCCTCTATTTCACTGCTTGTTCTTTTCAAATTTAGAGCTATTATTTAATATAAATTATGGCTTTTATTAACAAAATGATCCTTTAGTCCATTCTAAGAACATTTGCATTTTTTATATTTAAAACTGTTTCTAGTTATTACAATATTTTATTTTTATTTTTTTATTTTTTATTGTGAAAATACCATACAGAGGAGTTACCATTACGTGGGCAAGATAACGAGTTCATTTCTTATCAAGCATTGTTGCCTCCTCTTTGTTTCCCCTTCCCATCCCTTCCCATACTCTCCCCACATTCTCACACCTGATCCTCCCCCACACACACACACCAAAGTTGTAAAGTTCGTTTTTGACATAACTACTTGTACATCTCATTGTTGCAATGGGTCCACCTGTATCCCTAGTTAAACGATTTGTTTTTGTCCTTCCCGTCCACAAATTATACCAACATCAAATACAGTGAAAGCAGGGGTTATACCGTAGGGGTTATACAAAGCAACATAGAAATCATCTTATAAATATGTTTGTAACAATTGCATGAAAGAAAAAAAAAACATTTGAATACTTATCTTGGGGTTCATTCCCCTAACGTCAACTTATCTGACCTTTTCTGCTTGACTCAGACATATATTAGTTATTGCAAATAAGGGAAACCATGGGACCTTTGTTTCTTTGGGCCTGGCTTACTTCACTTAATATAATTGTTCCCAGGTCTTTCCATTTCCTAACAAATGGGGCAATGTCATTCTTTCTAATGAAGGCATAGAATTCCATTGTGTATATATACTGCATTTTCTTGATCCATTCATCTCCTGAGGGGCATCTGGGTTGGTTCCATATCTTAGCTATGATAAATAATGCTGCAATAAACATAGTTGTGCTGGTAGCTTTCGTCTGGTCTTGTTTGTGATCATTTGGGTAAATGTCCAAAAGTGGGATTGCTGGGTCATAGGAGAGCTCTATGTGGAGTCTTTTGAGGAACCTCCATACTACTTACCAAAGTGGTTGAACAAGTTTACATTCCCACCAACAATGAAGTAAGGTTCCCTTCTGTCCACATCCCCTCCAGCATCTGTTCTTATTAATGTTCTTGATTATAGCCATTCTAACTGGGGTGAGGTGGAATCTCAATGTTGTTTTGATTTGCATTTCTTTTATGGCTAGAGACGTTAAGCATTTCTTCATGTGTTTATTGGCCATCCTTCTTATTCATCACATCAACAAGAGCAAGGATCAGAACCACATGGTTATCTCAATAGATGCAGAAAAGTCATTTGACAAGATCGAACATCCCTTTATGATGAAGGTTCTGGAAAAATTAGGAATCCATGGAACATTCCTCAATACAATAAAGGCTGTATATGACAAACCTACAACCAGCATTATACTCAATGGTGAAAAACTAAAGCCATTTCCATTAAACTCAGGAATGAGACAAGGATGTTCACTCTCTCCACTGCTCTTCAATCTAATATTAGAATGCCTAGCTACAGCAATAAGACAAGATGCAAATATAAAGGGGATCCAAATAGGGAAAGAAGTAAAACTCTCCCTCTTCGCAGATGACATGATCTTGTATTTAAAGAATCCCATGGACTCCACTCCCAAATTACTCAAGGTGATCCAAAACTTTGGTAAAGTAGCAGGGTATAAAATTCACCCTCAAAGATCAATGGCTTTTCTGTATGCCAAAAATGAGAAAAGTGTGGCTGAAATCAGGAAAGCAACTCCATTTGTAATAGCCCCACAAAAAAATAAAATACCTAGGAATTAACCAAAGAAGTGAAGGACCTCTATGATGAAAACTTTAAAAACCTGATAAAGGAAATCAAAACAGAACTTAGAAAGTGGCAAAAACTCCCATGCTCCTGGATTGGAAAGATTAACATCGTGAAAATGGCAATACTTTCCAAGACTATCTACAAATTCATTGCGATATCTATCAATATTCCAACCTCATTCTTCAAAGAAATAGAAGAGGCAATCCAAAAATTCATATGGAACAATAAAAGACCCCGAATAGCAAAAACAATCCTTAACAGAAAGAACAGTGCTGGAGGAATATCAATACCAAATTTCAAACTCTACTACAAAGCCATATTTATCAAAATAGCTTGGTACTGGCACAAGAACAGACCTCAGGACCAATGGAATATTTCACTTTTTAATGATTAAATCTTCACAGTTCAACAGTCTTTACAAAGAAGATAGATAGATAGATAGATAGATAGATAGATAGATAGATAGATAGATAGATAGATAGATAGATGATAGGTACAGATTTTGGAATAAATTAAATATATATACACACATGTATGTGTTTATATGTGAATATATGTATATATGATGTTTCACCCTAAAGTCTATCTCTGTTTATTTTCCCACTTGTGTTTAACCACAGCAAAAAATTTCATGTATGAGAGCCAAACAGAATAGAAAGATTGATATACTGTCAATTGCACAACATACTGAAAAACTGCCTTATCAACTTTATATCTGAGTTTTTATTAATAAAAATAGTACTGATTACTCTTTCTTTTTTAGTTATTTATCTCAGACAATACCATTTCTTTTTCATGTGTCGATACTACAGAGGAAACAAAAAGGTAAATAAATATGTCATTAAAAATAAATATATAGTCACATTTTATATATACACATAAACATACAACTGTGTGTGTGTGTAAACACTGAGAAAGAAAAATAGGAAAAAAGAAAGAAATTGAAATTCATAATTCATTCATCAGTCACAGAACAATGCTCTCTATTACCTAGGCTTGCTAAAGTAATTCAGGTCATACGTTTTTGCTTGTATTCAATTTTTGCAATCACTATTGAAGAGATAAGGTTTAATACACCCTACACATGACAGGATCTTTTGTACAATTTGTTTAATGCATGTTATTTGATATCCCCTCATTCTTATGTGAACTAATATCTAATTATCCTGTACTGGTCTTACATTGTTATTTGTAGATCTTTGTTTTACACAAATATCATTCCAATCATTACATATTACACTTAAACTGGACTCAAATGTATGAATTAGTAGTTATCTAGGCTACTCAGGAAAGAAGCCAGTGTTTGACTGTGTGTGTGTGTGTGTGTGTGTGTGTGTGTGTGAGTGTGTGACTGTGTGTGTGAGTATGTGTGTGTGTGTGTGTGTGTTGCCGTGACTTACATCACAAAGTGCTAAATTTAGTAACTCTTAATACTGGAAAATAGTATTTTTTTTCTCTTTATAGGTAGTGGAAACCTAAAAATTTTTACTCAAAAAAACTGAATGACAATATAAAAAACTCCCAAGGCCTTTATCTAAAGACTTTCAGGTACAATTTATTAGTTATAAATTACATTTGACAATTATAATTGATTTTTCATTGAACAAACTTCAAACATGACAGGTTTTATTATTCCTACAGCCGGTAAACAAGAAATAAGTCAAATTTATGACTTTTTATCCTTTTTTTAACTTGAAAGTTTTCTTTTTTAAATTTTTATTTATTTTTTATTGTGAAAATACTGTACAGAAGGGTTACAATTACATGGACAAGATAATGAGTACATGTCTTATCAAGCATTGTAGCCTCCTCCTTTGTTTCCCCTTCCCATCCTCCCCCGCCCCCAAATTTATGACTTTTACCTCACAATGTAGACAAGAAATTTGGTAGCAGACTCTGAGTTTGAAACAGAACTAAACTATACTGCTCTCTATAGTGTTAATTTACATAAATTCCTCATTATATGCTCAACATCTATTCTATTCACTTAATGTTGCATATTGTGATTTCCATGAATTTGCACATTAATTCAGTGGGAGATGGTTGAGCACGTAGTAAATGTTGGATATCATTACAATCACTGGAGACAAGGATGGTAAACAGTAACCATCATAACACTAAAATAGGCAGGATACATGTATAGCTTGCTTGTCACCTATCCGTATGGAAGGAAATAAGATGGGCAGAGGAAGGTACACTACTAAATGAACCTTTCTAGGAAAGTGTTAAGAAGATAGGCTATGTAAGCCTAGACACAAAGCAAGAGTAAAGGGAAGCTCTGTAAAAATACAGCTAAAAGCAGGTGCCAGTGACTCATGGCCTGTGATCCTAGCTACTCAGGAGGCTGAGGAGCACAGTTTAAAGCCAGCTACCACAGGAAAGTCCATGAGACTCCTATCTAATCCAAGGATCTACTCCTACCCCCAGAAAAGTCAGAAGTGGCGCTCTGGCTCAAGTGGTAGAGCACTAGCCTTCAGCAAGAGAAGCTCTTCTGAAAGTGCCCAGGTTCACCAAAACATATCAGGCTGAGGAGGGTATGAATGAATGTCTGTGTGAAAACAGATTACTGGCAGAAATAATCATCAATGTTCAAACTACTTACAACTAAAATTAAACTGAAAAATTAATTCAGATTGCAAATAATGTCATTTAATTCCATAGGGTAAAAGTGAACTTTATCTAGGCATGATGGTACCTACCTGTAATCTTACCACTCAAGAAGATGAAGAAGGAGGGTTGAAAGTTTTAAAAGGCCAGCCTGAGCTACATATAAAGACTGGCTCTGAACAAACTGCAATAAGTAGATAGACGATGATAGGTAGATAGAAAAATACGATGGGATATACTTTTCTAGACCCAGCCCTGTGTAACTCACTTCTTGGCAGTTCCCTGCAAATGATGCTGTACTAAATACTCCCTCATAAACATTCCTTTCAGGATTTAAATAGGTAATAGTTTTTACAAATTTAGAGGTACGTAAATGATAATTTTTGTGGGTGTCAGGGCATTTCATTGGAACCCTTGAAGTTTAAAATTAAATTGAAGTTGAAATAAAATAAGTCAGTTTATAGCAGCCGACTTTTAGGAATTGGCAATGGGTACAAATGCTACTAAAAGGTAAGCAGGGAGCAGAGCACTGGACTTTTAGTTAAAAGTCTATGGTCCCTTGGCCATTCTTATTTCCTTTTCAGAGAAGTCTCTCTTTAAGACTTTAGCCCACTTATTAATGGGGCAGTTTTTCTTTGAGGATTTGTTTTTGGGGAATTTAATTTTTTGGGTTTGTAAGTATGTTTTAGATATGAAGACCTTAATGGCCAACAGACACATGAAGAAATGCTGAACATCTCTGGCTATAAAAATTGTAAAGCAAAACAATATTGAGATTCCACCTCGCCCCAGTTAGAATGGCTATAATCAAGAAATCAAATAAACAACAAATGCTGGAGGGGATGTGGCTAAAAGGGAACCCTACTGCACTATTGGTGGGAATGTAAACTTGTTCAACCACTCTGGAAAGCAATATGGAGGTTCCTCAAAAGACTCCATATAGGGGCTGGGAAGGTAGCTCAGTGGTAGAGCGCTTGCTTTGCATGCATGAGGCCCTGGGTTCGATTCCTCAGCACCACATAAGCAAAAAAGAAAAAAAGCCGGAAGTGGCACTGTGGCTCAAGTGGTAGAGCGCTAGCCTTGAGCTGAAGAGCTGAGGGACAGCGCCCAGGTCCAGAGTTCAGGCCCCACGACCGGACCCCCCCCAAAAAAAGACTCCACATAGAGCTCCCCTATGACCCAGCAATCCCACTTTTGGGCATTTACCTAAATGATAACAAACAATACCAGACTAAACCTACCAGCACAACTATGTTTATCACAGCATTATTTACCGTAGCTAAGATATAGAACCAACCCAGATGCCCCTCAGGAGATGAATGGATCAAGAAAATGCAGTTATATATACACAATGGAATTCTATGCCTCCATCAGAAAGAATGACATTGCCCCATTTGTTAGGAAATGGAAAGAGTTGGAAAAACTCATATTAAGTGAAGTAAGCCAGACCCAAAGAAGCATAGTTCCCATGGTTTCCCTAGTACATGTCTAGGATAATGTTATCAGATAAGCAGAAAAGCTCAAAAGCTATGTATAAATGACCATATAAGAAGATGCTAAGCGAAATGAACCCCAAGATATGGACACAAGAGGTTTTTCTTTGTTGTTGTTGTTTATAATGTACTATGTGATTTTTTTGTTTCTTTTGTATGTGCTTTCCCCTATGGTATATCCCCTGTTGTCACCATATTTGATTTTGGTACCCTACATCTTGTATATACATTTATCTAATTGGGGAGGGGAAGGGGAATAACAAAATGCTGAAAGAAGGACACAGGATGACCCATTGCAACAATGATACTCACAAGACACTATGTTGGAAATGAACTTTACAACATCTTGAGGGAGGGAGTGGGGGAGGTGGGGAAGGAAGGGATAGTAGGAGAAAAACAAAGGAGAGGGTAACAATGCTCAATAGGAAATGTACTTATTACCTTATTCATGTATCTGTAACCCCTCTGTACAGCATCTTTACAATAAAATAAAGTTAAAAAAATGATTAGAAAAAAAATCTATGGTCTCAAGGTGGGTGCTAATGGCTCATGTTTATAAAGCTGAGCCACTCAGAAGGCTGAGATGTAAGGATAGAAGTTCAAAGACAGTCTCAGTAGGAAAGTCTGTAAGATTCTTATTTCCAATAAACTATTCAGAAAAAGGCACTAGTCACTCTTTGGCTCAAGTGATAGAAACTAGACTTGAACAAAAGAAGTTCAGGTGACAGCTCTCTGACTCTGATTTCAAGTCCCATGACTAATATGTGCACATATGCATGCACACACACACACACACACAAAAATACACACTGCCTATGATCTCTTCTTTATAAAGTGTTAAGATTTTGGCAGATATTAGTTCAGAGCCTAAACTCCTCACTTATAAAATTAAGGCACTAAATCAAACAACTACACTTGCAACTAACACACGTTCATCTCAGCTGCTTCTTTTTCTTTTGAGATCTATGATACACATCAGAAGATGAGGGAAAGGAAAGAATATTTTTTGTGCAATGCCAGAAATTGAAATTTTAATTTAAGGTCTTCTAATTTTTATATCCTCATTAAGTTACCCAGCATCAGATGAGAAAATCACATGACTATTTGAAGAAAGCCCATGGCTTTTATATATTCAAAAGTGAAATGAATGTGATCTCCATTGTATACATTATATATTTTCCCAATCAACCAAATGCCTCTTAATTTGCTGTTTATAATTTACTCTATCTGAATTAGCAGGGTGCTAATGTCTGATCAAGAATGTCTGATGGGAGCCACATGCCGTGCATTCTATATTTTCCCAGTGAACTAATTGACTCTAAATTTGTTATTTATAATTTATCCAATCTGAATTAGCAGACTGCTTCCCAAGTCAGTCCCACTGCAGGCCAGATACGTGAGACGCAGAGAAACAAATTGTCTTTGGATGCCCAGAGCAAGCCATACATATTCATGGTGAAAACAAAAACGTTCACCAAACTGTAGATGGTAAATACAAATTAACCCTGCAACAAGATGTGTAGTATTTTCATTTTCAAGAATTAGATCTCTCTGGGATTAATTAGGCGATCAAGAGGAATTACAGTTATAATAAACAAAACTTGGCCTGTGATTCTGTCTATGTGCACTTAGGATTGTAGTATGTGCTATTTTCTGTCTCATTATAATTTTCTTGCCTAGTCTTAAATTAGTGCTTAATTTAAATTAGTGCTTAAATTTTTCTGTGGAAATAGTTTATAGCATTTTTGCTCATTCATTCAATAGAAGGTGATTAAACACTAGTATGTGCTAGAAATCACACCAGCCACTGGAGAAAAGAACAAAAACATACCAAGGCAAACATGATAGAGGTTGAAAATTGAAGATAAGTGCTAAGAAAAAAAATCTGGGAAGGGGATGTAAAACACAAGAGGATCTTTCTATAATCTTTCTATAATGCATTATTTTACCATTTATTTTTATTTCAAAACTCATTATTAGAAAAATTGTCCAAAGTGGTTACATTTTGATAATCAAATTCAACTCCCCTCTTATTTGAAGTAATTGTCTCACCTTTTTCATTTTTTATATTTTATTTTATTGTAAAGGAAATGTATAGAGGGGTTACAGTTGCAAAATAAATCGATGAGTACATTTCTTGTCAACGTGTTACCCCTTTCTCATTTTCTCCCACTTTCTGTCCTCCCAACTCACCTCTCTTAGGAAGTTCATTTCCAACATAGTGTCTTGTGAGTATCTGTGTTGTATTGGTTCACCCTTTGTCCTTTGTCTCACCATTTTGCTATTCCCTTTCCCTTCCCCAAATCAGATAAACTAGGGACAGGGTAACCAAAATCAAAAACAGTGATGTCGAAGACTAAGTGTAGAGGAAGTGATGTAGAACACTTCCCTTCTAGCTGGCTCAGTCCTTTCTCTTGCTTATTGTTTGTTCATTCTGATCACTTCACACAAGGCTACCCCAGTAAATTTTCTGAAACCCCTAATTTCATCAAGTCAGTCCATTTATCAAGTCCTGCTATGTCTTTTGGATAAGATCCACTTTTCCTAATTTGCCATAGATTATCTGGGTCCAGCCGCCCTCTCCAGGCTCATCTCCTGGCACTCAATCTGTCAACTATTTTTGACCAAGAATCAGTTTTGTGCCAGGAATAGCTGCAAGCACTCGGCATCTTATTCTCTACCATGTAGCTTCATTAAATCATTCACAGCCCCTACGCATACTGAAGCCTTATTTTTCCCTCTCTGCCTTTCCACAAGATTCTTTCCCTGCAAAAACACTCCCTTTGGCTTCTACATCAGCCTGAACTCTTAGAGTTGAGCATTAACTCAGACATCCAAAGTCTGAAAGGAGTACTCCCTGATTCCATTTGGGAGAGTTCCACACTGTTGCCATAGGTGTTGCAGTGGACCCTCTGTTGCTATGGTAATAAAAGCTCTGCATAGTATCTGTCACATTTCATCTTGTCTAGTTTCTCTTGTAGAAGCCCATCCCTTTAAGTGGAGGATATGGCTGTTATTCACAATATTCTGATTAGATAATGCCTAGAAAAATCCTTAGCACAATTTAGAGGTGAAGTAAATCTGTGCTACATGAATGAATGCCATTGAAGATACCTCCTGACCTCTTAGACAATACAAATAAGTCCTCTATGATACCCAAATTCATAAACCAATTTTCATTACATTCTTGAGATACTTCCAGTAAAGGGAGATTTGTGCTTTCCTCTTTTTCCCTTTATGTTAACATATGCTGTTGAATATCTTGGGGATTTATTTCGAATTTTAATATATCATGACATGCAGAATCAATCAGGTTTATCCATCTCAAAATACAATTGGGACTTTACTGAAAATAGCCAAGAAAAATAAGTTAAGGATGTGAGGTGAATCAGCATGTCCATTCAAATAAATTAGAGAAGTGGAACCAAAGATCCAAAACACAGGTCAAAACACAAGAAATAGTCTAAGTTCAAGGTCAGAAAGTTTGCATCATAGGCCAAATCCGGCTTGCTAACTTTTATGTGGCCAATGATTTTCACAGTTTTTAGATGGTTGCGTTTTGTTTGGTTTTGAGGAACCTATGGAACAGACATGCTTTTGCTCTTCAAAAGTAAATAGCATGATCTACTAGTGGTATAGGCAATTTGAACATGAAATGGTTATGATCATGGTAGGAAGAATGCAAGCAGCAACTGGATATTTTTCTAGAAGAAATTAATTCAGTAATACAAATCAGAAAAGTGTCTAAAACCACAGATATCTGAACAAGCGTCTTTACTAATGTTCAAGAAGTAGAGACCTAGCTGCCCCTCAGTAGATGAATGGATCAAGAAAATGTGGTATATGCATAATGGAATCCTATGGTTCCATCAGAAAGAATGTCATTTCCCCATTTGTCCGGAAATAAAAAGACTTGGAAAAAAATCATATTAAGTGAAGTAATCCAGACCCAAAGACACATAGGCTCCATAGTTTCCCTAATTCGTAACCATTAGTATATGTCTAGGACAGCCCTAGCAGAGGATCACAATAACTCAATGGGTATGTTCGTATGACCATATAAAATGATGCTAATGAACTCTAAGATATAGGAAAAGAGGGTTTTTTTGGTTGTTGCTGATGTTGTTGTTTTTAATGTACTGAATGAAATTCTTTTTGCTTTTCTTTTTTTTTTCTTTTTCCCTTTGGTTTATCCCCTGTCGTCACTGTGTTTGATTGTGGTACCTGTGTCTTATTGCTTACCTGATTTGGGTAAAGGATGGGGAATAACAAAATGGAGAAACAAAGGAAAAAATGAACCAATGAAAACTGATAGCCACAAGATGCTAGGGTGAAATTGAACGCTATAACTTGGGCATGAGCGGAGGAATGGGAGGAAGAAGGAAAGTAGGAGAAAAACAAGGGAGTAGGTAACAATGTTCAACAAGTAATGTACCCATTATCTTAGTTATGTAGCTGTAACCCCTCTATACATCACCTTTTCACCAAAGTAAAAGTAAATATTTAAAAAATAAATAGAGAAAGCTCACTGTTATAAATCACACCAACTGTCTAGGCCTGAGGTAAGTCTAATGTTAGAAGCTTATTTCATGTCTTGGTCATTCTCTGAGTGAGTTGATGGCATGAAAAGCAAAAGAATAAGGGGAAGAGCATTTTGTTTTAAAAAATATTTTCCAATTAAACTATGGAAGCTCAAACCAAACTCCATTCTCCTCCTCAATTAAGATATTAGATTCCTTAACCTAGGTTTAAGTCTTGTCTACAGTGATAACTATATGTCCATAGGACAAAATATGTCAAAATTAACATAGACCAAGAGTCAAAAATGACTTTCAAGGGCTGGAAAGGTGGCTCCATGGTAGAGCACTTGCCTTGCATGCCTGAGGCACTGGGTTTGATTCCTCAGCACCACATAAGCAAAAAGAAAAAAAGCCGGAAGTGGCACTGTGGCTCAAGTGGTAGAGCGCTAGCCTTGAGCTGAAGAGCTGAGGGACAGCACCCAGGCCCAGAGTTCAGGCCCACGACCGGACCCCCACACACAAAAGAATGACTTTCAATACCTTACTCATGTGACTGCAACCCCTCTGTACAGAATCTCTACAATAAAATAAAATGTTTAAAAATGGCTTTCACAAGTGGCTTCAAAGATGTTGAGTTTTGTATACATGAAAAGCACATCTGGAATTAAGAGCCGCTCAAAGCCCTGGCATGACAAAACAAAAGTTCCAAACTCTATACTGCATTCCATTTGTTCTTAAGAAAATGGAAGTATGTATAATGGAGTATATAATTGAAGTGATTTTGATGTGTGTAATTCTAAGTGCAATATATAGGATGCTATCTTCCTAATAGCCTTTAATTTAGGCATCAATACTATAATCAGCAAATAACCTTAAACTCTTCAAAAATCTGTTTTGAAGACTGTTTTTCCACTCCCCTGACCCTTAGACCTCCATTTATTCCTCCTCCACATCTCTCAGAGAAAGCAGAAAGCAGTCCTCCAGGAGCAATGATTTACAAAGCTACAATGGATTGTGCTATATTTACCTGGATAAGATTAGCAAATGGAAACTATGTTCCCCATTATCCCTTTCCTTATATGTCTCCAGGTTAACGTTAGGGAAACTAAATGGTAAATGCAAGAGATTTGAAATGCCAAAGTAAAGAAATAGTGTTTTCCCATGGAAGACAATTGCAATTAGACACAAAAACAGCGTGCTCTTGCCCTGCCATGCTTTAGGCCCAGCTCATATTGGAGAGTGCCATCCAATGACGAATAGAAACTGGCCTGTCATCAGACACTTGAATGAATCCATGGTGGCAGAAGCTACCCAAAGAAAAGATATAGACTTCACAAGTTCAATTTCTGTGGTCCCCACTGGTTAGTGGGGACTAAACAGCCACTAAACAGCCAAAATTGCACAAAATCAGCACTTCAGAGGGAAACTGATCTTTGATCTCTCTCTCTCTCTCTCACACACACACACACACACACACACACACTGTCTGTATGTCTCTCTTTGTCTGTCTCTCTGTCTGTCTCTGTCTCTGTCTCTCTGTCTCTCTCTGTCTCTCTCTATCTCTGTCTCTCTGTCTCTCTGTCTCTCTGTCTCTGTCTCTGTCTGTCTCTGTCTCTGTCTCTCTCTCTCTATTCTGGCACCAGAATTTGTATACTTTCAGCCTAGCTTTTGGCTGCTTATTTTGGGGGAAGAATCTCACATACTTTTTCTACCTGTGCTGGCTTAGGAGCACAATTCTCAGCCTTCCATGTGCTCAGATTTCAGGCATGAGCCACTGGCGCCCAGCTGACCTCTTCACTTAAATGCTAGTTTTTCCAATTCTTCCCATACTGGTTTGAGGTCTAATTCCCAAAATAATTCTCTCACTCTCATAATGCTGACTGTGGCATTGCTCTCTAGTCTTAACTGTGATTGAAACTCATGACCCAAAACCACAGACCACTTATATGTGAGCCTATGACAATCACAACTAACATCCATGTCCTCTTCCCTGTGGATCGTTATTTTTAGTCATCTTCATGTTTTGATACCATTAGTTATTTAAATACAACAAGCAACATTAAAATGTCATTTGTTGTACTACTCTGCATCACTGAAGATAAAACCAAAGAATTGGACCTACATCTAGTCCAAAAATGATGATAGGAAATTCAATATGCCCATATGACCAAAATACAGGGCAGGAAGCACTAAGGTCATAAGTAAAAGGCAGAAGAGCATGTGTTTTTGTTTTCCATGATGGAAACTTATGACACACAGAGACTTTAGGGATGGATGCTAACCATGGCAGTCAGAGCAGAAAGGTTTGAGACATTAAAAAGACAGATAGTAAAGTCATCCTGTGGCAAGATGAAGTCAACTTTATTTTTTAAAAGCTAGATCTGGGTTTCCATTAGGGAGAAAACAAACACACTAAAGTAAAAAAAAAAGTCTGTAAGCCATGGCCTGATACTTCACATCTATAATCTTAGCTACTCAGGTGGCTGAGCTCCAAAGATCTTGGTTCAAAGCCAGGTCAGGCAGAAAAGTCCATGAGACTGCTATCTCCAGCTAACTACCAGAAAACTGTGGTGTTGTGACTCAAATGGGTAGAGTGCTAGCCTTGAGCAAAAAGAAGGACAGTGTCCAAGCCCTGAGTTCAAGCCCTATGACCAGCCAAAAAATCTGTATTTGAAACTTAATAAATAAATGTCTTCTTCCTCTTGCCTTGAGAAAAGGATAGAATGTCTGCATAGTCAAGGCAGGGAAGTGTGAAAGCGGAGCGCAGAGTGGAATCGGGTGGAGAGTGATCAGAGAAATCAGGAAGAAGAAGACTCAGAAAGAGACAAGGAGACACACTGGGTGACCAAGAAAGGGACCAAAGTCTTCAAAGTAAAATTTACAAACTTATATACGTGAATAAACTTTTTTAGGCAAAAAGCACAGATGTACAAAGGCACTTCCATGAAAGCTGACATATTTCATTAGTATATCAGAGCATAGGGCCACAGGGAAGATTGAAGAAACAAGTTAAAAAACAGAGAGACAAGTTTAAAAGCATAGAGGCACTAGCCCAGTTACTCTTAAAATGTAGCCGCACAGAAGCTTAGCTCTATGGAAGATCTCAACATGAAACCACCCTGGACAGAAAAGTCTACAGGACTCAATGTACAAAATAGACAGCAAAAAGCAGAGCTAGGGATGTGGCTAAAGTAGTAGAGTGCCAGCAGAGGACACATGCACACATGCAAACTTAGTAAGTTGAAGAAGCTCAAGGCCCTGAGTTCAAGACCCTGAGTAATACAAAAAAAAAAAGCCTCAAAGATCAGATTTTTAGCATGGCAAGTCATAGTCAGGAATTAAAGACAAATATGATGAGCTCTCTGGAGGAAAGAGTTACCCATGTATGACAATTGGTTGTAAATACTAAATACTAAAGTTACAGTGCATCAAAAACTGTATGTACATCGCACCATTTAGGAATACCAGCAACCTTATCAGGGGCACACAGCTATGATCTCCATTTCAGCATTAAGAAAACAAAGTCTTGCCACATTTGAATAGTTTCACAAGATCACTCTGCTTATAGAAGTCAAAGATGTCATCCTGTCACTTCTCTGAGTTGGAAAGCATGGTATTCACAGACCCCTTAATTATCTTTGACTCTGCACTATGTTGAAACCAGATTGTTTCTGGAACACTTCACAAAATATGGAACCTGATATCAATTTTTTCTGGGGCCCATTTCTTATTATTTTTGCCTCCAATGAGACAGAGCTGCAATATCTCTGTTTCTTTTTATTACATACTTGGTAAGGGACTGTTCAGCTATCACAATAAAGCTAACATGACCTCACCCATACTTATTAAGACAAGTGTTTCAAATTAAAAATTAACATCTTTGACATGTTAGAGAGGTAGATGTTAACAGAAAGCCGGGTTTCTGAATAGGAAAAATATGAGAATGGTATGAGCTAATAGACAAGGGGAAAGAACACCTTCTCTGATTCCCAACTTTCTACCACAGAAGGAAATGCTTTTGCAATGCTTTTGAAGAAAATCAAAAAGTAAGGTTAAAAGGCCAAGAGAAAATATAATGCAGTTGATAATAAGTTTAGTCATACATTGCAGGTATAGATTTTTTTCAAAGCTGACTTGACACGAAATCCTTATAAACCAGAGAAGAAATTCCCATTCATGGTTCATATTTCTAGTCTGTAGGCTTACTACTATTGAACATCTCTCATGGATTTTATATATATAATGTCAACATTTGGCTTAAAGGAAAAGAAATGGGCCTTCACACTTACAAATGACATGCCCAGTGAAAAAAAGAAGGAAAATTCTATTATTGTTGAAATATGAAAGGTAGAATACTCTGCATTCTTAGGGAGACTTGTTTTTCTCCACAATAGATTATTGAGCAGAGTTTCAGTTATAACATGTAGTCTATAATCTATAACGTAACAGCTATCTTCTCTTTCTCATTATATATATATATATATATATATATATATATATATATATATATATATATATATGGAGTCCGGGAAAATGACAGACGAGAAGCTGGGGATTAAGTAAGCTCTCGCATAGAAAGCAGTTTTAGAGTTCCAGTGAACAGTCCTAAGTCAGAGAATTACACAAAGTGAATCATCACAGGACAGAGAGTTTGGCCAGAGAAGGAAACCCAGGCAAGGAGACACTTCTGAGCCCTTGCCAGCGGCGGCGGCAGCTGTGGCAGTGGCGGGCGAGCTCAGCCGCCATACCTGAGCAACAGAGAGTCTGGGACGAAGGAGCCAGACTCAGCAGGCGAGCGGATTCTACTCAACACCAGCAAGAACCCACAAGGAGCAGACATCTTCATCCTGCAGTTCGCAGACCAGAGATGACCCAGGAACCAAGACTCGGCGTGAGTAGAAGCCTGACGTCCTCATTCCTTCTCAGGGAGCAGAGGAGGGAAGCCCACCCTTCCCCGCCCCAGCACCAGTGATCTCCATCTTGGATACCGACAAAGCTCCAAGGAGCTGC
>NW_012267224.1:6046677-6048311 GCF_000151885.1 Dipodomys ordii
AAAGTTTCTTTTCCTCTTATAATTTTTATTTTGGGGATACGGGAGTGTGCATTTTTGCTTTCTTTTTTGGTCTTCTTTCTCTTTTTTTTTCTCTTTTTAAATTATCTTTTTGTTTTTTTGTTTAGCTCTACTGAACTTCTCATCTTTTTCTTCTTCCTTTCTTATCTTTTCACCTTCTCCTCTCTTTCATTCTTCTTTATGTGACTTAATTCTTGTCCTGCACACCCTGAGATAAACCTGTAGTTGACTATTAGACCCTATCCCCCATTGTGTACACACTTAATCCACAAATTTATTACACAAGTCAAAACCTCTAAGACGTAAATTCCCTAATAGCAGTACTACCTCTTTATACCTATATATTTTAAGCATTTTTATTTTTAAGTTTTTCACATCTACTTTATATTCCTCCCCTTCTCTCAATAAATTCATGTTCTTATCTAAATAGATTGTTATCGATCTACATAATTTTATTAATTTCGACCTTTCTATTTTTTCTGGTCTCTTTTCTTTTCCCGTTCCCTTTCTTTTTTTTCTCTCTCTCTCTCTACTTTCATCCTACCCAACCTATTTCCTGCTTTGAGATTAAGACTTAGTTAACACACCCAGAGCCTCCCCACATCAATCTATTCCTATTTTTTTACCCACATCTTTCCCTAACCCTAATAATTTCTGGTCTTCCAAATTCTTCTTTGCAGTCCGTAGCCCATTAAGGTATAGTTGTGTGATGTTGAATAGATGTATCTGTTGAACTAGATTGTATCTGTAGACTATTGACTGTGCAAATTCAGATTTGGGTTGATGCTTGCTTAAGATAGTGTTCTAGCACAAAACTGGTGCTATTTTCATCTCAAATGGGCAGAGTAAGCCGGAAAAACAAAAGAAAAATGGCAAATCCGGGTATCTCAATTCCCAATTCTGATAATCAGGGGACAGAACAGATAATGAATAATCCAGAGGAGAATTCCCAAATAGTTCTACAAACACTGCTGGCAAACATGATAAATCAAAAGATTGAAAGCATACAAAGGTCTCTGTATGAGCATGATAGGGAGAGAGAGGAGGCATTTCAAAAGTTTATACAAGAATATCATAAGCATAAGGAAGCTACTCAAAAGCTGATACAGGATTTGCATGAGCAGCTTGAGAATACTCAAAGAAAAAGACAGGAATGGCGTGAACAGGCTGAGAACACTCAAAGAGAACTACAGGAATCCCAGGAAGAGGAGGAAGCTTATCAAAGAGTAATATAGGAATTGAGAGAGAAGGAAGAGAATACACAAAGATCACTAAAGGCATTCATGGAATCCATTAACAAAGAGCTGAAGGAAGTCAGGGAGACCACAAAGGGAATGCTGAATGGAACCCAACAGAAGGAATGGGAGTCCAAGGAAACCATAGCCAATCAACTAAGTGATCTGAGAATAAATACTGAACATCAAATTAAGGAAGTAAAGAAGTTCATACAAGATCTAAAACAAAGCTTCAACAAAGAACTTGAAGCCATCAAAGCTGACCAATTAGAAGGACATGAGATAAAAAACAAAGTAGAAAGTCTTGACAGCAGGTTAGACCATGCAGAAGATCGAATCTCAGGGATTGAAGACAGCCTAGATATTATAGAGAAAGAACAT
>NW_012267224.1:6052601-6077596 GCF_000151885.1 Dipodomys ordii
ATTTCTTTGTTGCTTTGTATGTCCCTCCCCCACAGTATAACCCCTGCTTTCACTATATTTGATGTCAGTATAACTTGTGGAGGAGATGGGGAAAAACAAGTCGTTTAAGGATACAGGTGGGCCTGTTGCAACAATGAGAAGTACAAGTTGTCATGTCGAAAACGAGCTTTACAATGTTGGTGGGGAGGGGGGGAAGGATTGGGACTGGGGGTCAGGGGGGTGGCTGGGAAGGGATGTGAAGGATAAACAAAGGAGGAGGCTGCAATGCTTGGTAAGAAATGTATACATTATGCTGCTCATGTAATTGTAACCCCTCTGTACAGTATGTTCACAAATAAAATAAAATAAAATATATATAACTTACATAATTTAATATTTCAAAGGAGCAATACCCAAGGATAGGATAATCTTTCAATATAACGGTCTCTACATTTTTCACTTGTTGGTCACTGGGGTATTGCTTTGTCCTAATTCTGGGTTTGCATCAACCTCCTTGAGTTGATCCACTCATTAAGTTCCTGTCATGTGATGAGTAGAAGTCATAATACCATGCACTGATATAAAGAACACAAAGTATAACTATTCCCCATGTAATTTTAATCTTAATAAGTCACAAACATACACAGTTCAGATGATTGCTAAGTGAGTCATACTGTTTTAAGCTGTGTTCAAGAAAAATATCAGTGTCAGTTGCAGGAATTCATGGTAAGTATTGGAATGGAGCAAAGTAAGTGTTAATCTACCTTGTGGCTCAACCATAGATTTGTGAATATTCAGTTGAAGAATGATTCATCTGACTGCTTCACTAAATAGCACACTTACACTGTTACCCCATGAGATTAGATGTGCTGCAATGATCTAGGGTATGACTGATCCTGATTGACATAATTTTTCAAGTGACTAAAACATAACTCTTTAAATATAACATCTATATAGAGAGATATACATACATATGTATATATGCAAATATGCACCCATCTTCTGTGTGTACTGCATACCTCTGTTACAGGATTTTTTTCTTTCTATTTTGTATTGTAGTTGATAAATGGACATTTATTTTCCACCACACTATCTCAAATCATTTTTGAGAGAAGTTGTAAGTACATTCATTTCTGTAGATATGTGCAAAGCATGGTATAATACTTGAACATGTAATAGGTATTTGCCACATTTAAATTTACCTATTTGAAAACTTAGTTGTAATCATAATACTAAAAAACACAATGATTGATACTTGAAGTGGTAGTTCATTTGTAGGCAGAATAGGAGCATGTTCTGTATGGGAGTAGGTGCTGAATATATTTTGTCATGCTTTCCTGGCCAGTGTCTATCTTGTGGCTCTGGTTAGCCTGGTGGAAAATCACTGATGTAATCTCAGTGAAAAATATATGCAATGAGATGGAAAATAGTGGATCTTTCTTTTTCATGAAGACTGGCAGGTTGGCAACCAGCTTCAGAGAGTTAGAACACTGAACAAGCTTGTACAATTGAAAGTATGTGTGGGACGTGGAAAACAATAGTTACTGGCAGTGAGACAAGGGATTGGTTGCACCTGCTCCACCCAGCGTAATTTGTTCGTCCATTCTCTATGACATCTTTGCAAGCAAACGTGGGACTCTGCCCCAAGCCCAACCCTGTGAGTATACTGAGATAATCTGTTCTAAGTAAGCTCCAGCCAAGGAAGAGTAGGTTGTATGCTATGAATGAGCAGGGAATGAAAATGTGCCAACTAGCTCCAGTCTGAACAGCCCTCCACTGATCCTGAAATCTTGACATGAGCAACACACATACCTGCCTTTTCTTCTCTCCAAGGATATAAAGCTGCTTCCAAGAGGTACATAGTTTAAATACACAAAAAGAAGTGTAGCTTGTAAGATATCTTGTAGTAATATCTATTCTTTCTCATTTGGCCAGTTGCTCATCACAACAATTTCTTTTTTTATTAGGACTATTTTTTGTATTTGATATGTCACACATACATATACATATATATATATATATATATGTGTGTGTGTGTGTGTGTGTGTGTGTGTGTGTGTGTATCCCTTCATTTATGCCTATACATATTTGTCTGTATATATTTTATTCTTTTATTTTCTTAGTTATTTTTTCTCTTTAACTCATTCTAGTAGTCAAATTAGTTTTCTAGCTTTCTCTCATTAAAGTCTTCACTGTCCACCATGATGCTGTGCTGTTTCATTTTTTTTCACTATACCAATAGTTTGAAATCGGTTTCCTTTTTATTTTCTCATTTTTGTATTCATGGTTATTATTGGTTTATATTACTTCTGCTAACACTCTTTCTGTTGATTTTTGTCAGAGTTGGATCTCATATTGGCATTTGGTCCTTACTTTACTTCATTGCTTTTTATTGCTTTTACTATTGTTTGTTTTCCCATTTCTACATGCTGCTGGGAAGTGAATAGATTCTGAGTATGTTTTCTTGACACTTAGCTCCTGAGCTATACTCCCAGACCAGCAAAGAGTCATCTATATAACATCCTTCTCCCCCACAAAATTTAGTGAAATCTTTAGCCAAAAGAATAGAGGAGATTCAAAACATAACCAGTCCATAACCAAGATCTCATTTATACCTATCTCTGAGGTATTTGTACAGATTCCTATTTCTGACTCTGCTTGACACCCATAAATGATTCTTAAAGTCTATATATTTCTTGTTTGCTTTGGAGAATTAAGAATTATAGAAAAATTAAGAATTAAGAATTATAGAATTAAGAATTATAGAAAAATCTTAAGTGAATTGCATTCTGTGAAAAGGTTCTCAGCCTGTACTGTCAATTGACCTGGGATGATTTTGATAGTTTAGGATATTCGTCATACACAGAAATACACAGATCAGTGTTCCTATAGGTGGTAGAAGTTTATTCATGCTGCCAACTTTAATTTGTTGTACATATAAACCCAACCTGAATGTATGCGGCCATCTGAACATCCTTTTAGATTTTCTTAAGTGGCTCTCAGCTCATCCTGGTACTCGCTTTTGGCTGGTTAGCATTTGCAGGAAATCTTTCCTCTTCCCATCTACTTTCTCATGGAAGAGGCTACAAAGGGCAGAACAGATGGAGCAGTGGAGTGTTTCTGTAATCCAAACATCCTCTACACTTATATCAGACAATTTGGGGAGTTTTTAATGCTATCTGATTTATAAATGCTCACCAATCTAGAAGCACATGGTGGTCATTTATTTCACTCCCTTTACAGAAAACTAGTTTCAAAGTCACTTCTGCTTTCCCTCCCACACCCACTATTTTACTTCTCATCTAGAGATTACAGAGGAATTACATTTGTCTGGAGTGTTTGTGATCATTACTTAAGTGATTAAACACAGGAAGAATAATCCAACCCAGAGACCATGTCAGGAGAGAAAACCATGCTTATCATCAATTGCAGTTCTTTTTCCACAAACATGGAGCTGCACCATGTTACAGGGAAAATATAAAATTGGCAAATGATATAATTGGCATCTTCCATCTGTTCCTTTCTTTACTTCATCCATACTTGTTCTGGGTTCATTTTGATTCCTGGATGCACAAACTCATATTAGATCAGAGGATTTAATTTCCAGTCTCACACTCCTAAAACCTATGCCCCCTTTTGAAATACTGTCTTGTGTCTGCCTTCATCCTATTAGGCATCATCGTGGAGTTACAGGCAGAGTGAAGTGGGATTCCTAGCTCTGAAAAGATACTAATTTCCCATGAATGTTCCGAATGGAGTAAATGTTTGCTGTCTTCTGCAAGTTTCCTAAATCTATTGGCTTCTTTTAGGCAAAGGAAGTATAGGGTGTTAACAGGCTATGGATTTTATACAGAGTTCAGGCATTTGAGAAGAACGTCATAGACAACTTATAGGCTCATAGTAATCACCCCAGCCTACTTCTAAATGCCATCGAACTGTCATAGGGATTCTACTCTGTTCACTGATGTTTGAACATGGGGAATTAACCATCAATCCGAGAAACAGGACTGTTTGTCAAATTAATTTACATATGACTTTGAGCATTTTTGCTCAAAGCTAACACCCTTCCACTTGAACCATAGCTCCACTTTCAGCTTTTTTGTAATTAACTGGAGGTAAGAGTCTCAAGACTTTTCTGCCAGGGATGACTTCCAACTGCAATCTTCAAAACTCAGCCTCCTGAGTAACTAGGATTGGAGGCGTGAGCCACTGGCACCCAGCTTATTGATGCTTTTTTGTTGTTGTTTGCCAAATTGTTATTTCTAGTCTGGGTTTCTTTAAAGATTTATTCTATTATTATTAATTAATATCTGCATAATAAATACCAATACTAGTGTACCTTTCTGTAAACCTTTTATGTTTCTTTGGGGACCAGTATCAATTAGAGTCACTAGTGGGACAAGGTGCAATCCTGAATACTAAGTTTCCCAACATTTCCTTGCTTCTTTCTTGCTTGTTGTGACCTCTTTCTGGTGACTACTTTATGAAAGTTGTATTGCTTCCAGGAACAGCCCAGGTAAAATGTAAGTGTTGGATTCTCTATGCCTTTGTAATTCATGGTGTCTTCTACTGAGTAGGAACACAGTTGTAAAGCGATGAATCACACCCAACTTTATGGCTTGAAATGGGGTCTTAATAGTTTCTGTGGGCTGGGATTGAACCATGATCATCTGAATTCCTAACTTAGCCATTTTCTAATATTTAAATTCTGTATCCTTATTGTGATAACTAAAGCAGTTGTATGGGCAACGGTTGCTCCTGTAGGAGCCACATTTTCCTGTTCTCTGTTTCACAATTGTACTGCGCCGGTCCAGTGCAACATGCTGACTCCTAGACCTGCTCTAACATCTTGTCCTCTCTGCCCAACCTTTTTTCTGCTTGATATATTAGTATAAGCTACCTTTTCCTACATCAAACCTAAGTAACTATATAATTAGCTGTATTAAATAAATGGCTAGATTGAAAGTTAAGAGGAGTTGTGGTACTTGCTAAGCCAATGGGAGAATGGGAGTTTAAAAATCAGTTACCTAAGCCAAATGAAAATGCATTTCGTTTTAATTACTCTAGCTACACATTGTTATAATTCACAATATAATAGCATTATATTAGTTGCTGTCAATTTGCAGGCATTAGGAAAATGAAAGTGCTTATTGAAGAGCTTGTAGCAACAAGTTTCAGAGAGTCATAGATGGAAGCTGCCCACAGGAATTTTGTACAGGAAGTTTGATCTCTGTGGATTTGGATAGGGCTTTCAATGGTCTATTATAAAATTAAATCATAGAAATAAAAGGAGAACAAGTAGACAAGAGCTTTCTTGTACAAGGGAGTCTGAGAACCATAGAATGTCACCCAGACTCTTACACCAGCCTATTTTATTAGTCAGTACTTTCTAGACTGTCCATTATAAAACTGACTTAACTAGATTTCAAGGAATTTGTTGGATCATGAAACTAAAAAGGTCAGGAATATATTAGATTTCAATCAAACGTGGGTCTCAGATCTTAATTTCGGCCATCAGAACTCAGTTTCATTCTTTGTATTTCAATGTAAATTTAAAAATTTTTTGATTCTATATGAAATTAATATATCTCATGTTGCTAACAATATAGGAGTAAGTAAGCTCACTCTTTCAACTGCTTGAGGAATGAAAATTTCATTTTTCTAATAAAAAATCTAATAATTTCCTGAGGCTCATGAAAATTGGTTTAAATAGGGTAATGAATATCCCACAATCACATAGTGGGCAGATAGATGCAGGAATGCAGCTCAGGGGTCAAACACTTGTCACATTTGTCTGGGCCTGAGCTTGATCCCTAGCACCACAAAGAAGCAAAATTAAGTTGCAGTCCCATCTTAGGAAGAAGATGCATTGCTCTGATTGGTAATGTGTCTATATTGAAGAGGAAGATAAAATAAACATTAAGAAGCACACAGTATGACATTGTATATTGTGTATTTAAATTCTTTTTCAGTATGGAATATATACTTTATAAACATATAGTATAATAGCCATATATATTCCATATAAATAATATTTAAATCAAAATGTACAGTAGCATCCCATGTGAAACATACATACATATAAATAGATAGTTAGATAGATGTCTATCTAACTTAATTTGTTTTCAAAATAAGTTCAAGCCCAGCAGTAAAAATATTTCAGGTGTAAAATCCACCTACTTATATACTTTTATATTTAATGTAATTTAAATTTTAGCATCAAATTTAGCTTCATTATCTCATTAAAAATCTTTTATATATCAAATACAGAAAAAAACACAATAGCTACCCAATAAGTATTTGTATATTAACTAAAAGGACTGGCAAATGTCTGGTATTGACATATTTAAAATTACATTCTGAGATATGCTATTGTTTATTCTCCTTTTGATTGAATGAGATGTGAACTATAAACACAAGGTATCTGCAGTACACATTGACACAATAGTTGATAATCTCTTTCAAGAGAGAAATTATAGACTGACTATATTCTACAGTACATCTGAAATTTAGCCTTGTAAATTATGTAAATTTCATTACACCATAAGCACAAAATTTATCTTTTTTAAACATATATTTCTTATTGTAAGGATACTGTTCAGAGGGGTTACAGTTACATGAATAAGGCAATGAGTACATTTCCTCTCCAGCAGTTACCCCCTCCTTTGTTTTACCCCTATCATCCCTTCCCTCCCCAAGTCCCCGACTCCTCCCTTCCCCTAACCCCCCATCTTGAAGTCCTAAAGTTTGCTTTCAACATAGTGTCTTGTACATCTCATTGTTACAATAGCTCAACCTATATCCTTGTTTCTGCATTTTGTTATTTCCCAAGTGAAGTAAGTCAGACCCAAAGAACCATAGGTCCCATGGTTTCCCTTGTTTGCAATAACTAGTATACGTCGAGGATAATCTTACCAGACAAAACTCACCTTTTTTCAGTTTTCAGTTTCCTTTCTAAATTTATATTTTATTTTCTTTAAATAGTTATGCAAAGGGGCTGCAATTCAACATGACAGCTTATGAGTACAATGCACCGTGACCAATATCATCCCTTTGATTGTTCCCTAGTCCCTCAATTCTACCCTTTCCCTCACATCTTCTAAAATGTATCTTGATTAGAGCCATATTGTTTCCATCTATTAATCCTCAGGTACATTATCCTTGGTGGTTGTTGACCCTATCCTTTAGATTATTCTTCCTTTGAGAAAAGAGTACCAAAATAACTCTAGAGAGCAATTCTTACCTAAATAATTCTATTCTGTAAATTTAGGGGTCCTCACAACGTTAGTGAAAGCACTGGTGCTTTGATGATTTGTGCCCTCTAAAATTCTATGGATTATTTATAAACCCCCAAATGCTCTCTCCAATGTTACTATTGATGCATTTGCTAAAGCGAGTCATGGCCAAACCAGGAGTAAATGCCATAACAATAGTTTTATCCCTTCATGGATGGAGTTGCAAGGCATACTTGTATTTTCTTTATTCTAATGGAGAATGTAAGATTTAGTGAAATAGCTGTTTTGTGATATAAGGTACTAATTATTTCTAAAGATTATCCTCGCCCTCCCAAATTTCAATTAACATATGATGTTGAATTTAGACCAACGAATAAAAGAAATGAAGACTATATTTATAAAAGATTTGGATCTGTAATTTAAAAAAAGAAGATATGGTTTCCCAAATTCAATTCACTAGACATAATCTCTGAATATCTGAAGAATAAGATTGTGAAGCTCAGAATTCTAAACTGAGCATTAACTTGGACCTCAAATTTTGAGTTTAAAATAAAGATGTTATATGCAATTGCAAAGTAATCCTAAGATATCCTTACAGCTCTTAGCTCTATCATGACAGGTGATTGCTATCCTTGGGTAAATGAGAATGTTTGTACTAAAAATGTGCCTCACACTGTTAGAATTATATTCAAATTAATTTAGGATATTGAAGTTCACAGCCATGACCTCATGAGAAAGGACAGTAAAATTTTGTGCAAGCTGGTAAATGTTTTCAAGTCTATCTTCAAGGGTCGCTACACTTAACAGTTTCTATAGAAACCATATTTCAATACCTCAATCTCTAGAATAAAATCACCTCAAAGCAAGTTAAAAATATTCCATTACTTTCAGTATCAAACAGAAGCTCTAGAACAATAATTTCAATGAACTAAAACAATAAAGAATCTGTTTTTCTAAGTTGTTAATGCAGAGATATTAGTAAAGTTCACAATCATTTCTCTTTTTGTTCCTGCACAATATTGTATTGTCTGTGTTCAGGCTTAGAATGGGAGAGGAAAATGGGTCAACTATTGGTAATGGAGGAGCAGTAGGATTGAAAGATAGATCTACCTTTTGGAATGTCACACACACACACACACACACACACACACACACACACACACACAATCATTTCCATGTAAATTATTCCCTAAACATGCCAAATGCTTTTAACAACTTGTTTAAGTCAAAGAATAAAAAATTAGTTTATTTTCTACTTAGACCTCACTGTGTGTCCCTGTGATAATTTTCAGAATGATGCTGTAATAACGTAAAAAGTAATAAACCACTTACCCAAGATACAGGCAACCTCATGCTTTCTCTAAAAGTCTTCTTTCGATTTAATGTGATGTAAAACTGGAATTGTATGGGAAAAAGTGAGCTCAGTATTGGTGATGACAAATGTTTATATAATTCTGGCTTTGTTTGAAAACAAGAGAAAACCTGCCAAAATCTATTTTCATTATGGTTGAAACTGAAAAATAATTGGCACTGTAAGGAGTGGGCAGCTCCATGTCTACCTAGAGATTCTGGGAATATGAAGAATCATTTGTGTTAGACGTTTGCATGTTCATAGCAAAGACATGTGACTTTTTGCTTTTCCTAAAAGGTTGGGTTTCTTATAATTCTTCTATGCCTAGTAAACATGATATTTTCAACCACTTTGACCCTGAATTGGTCCACATCCAGACATATCATTTACCTACCACAACATAAAACACAGGCTACCTTTCTTAACAGAACAATAATTCCTTCCATGAAATTACTCTTAAAGAAGATAAAATTAAAAAACTAAAAAATGAAAAAAAAAGTTTCATGATTTTCTTGAAGACATTCCTGCAAACATTGTGGATCAAGAGTTTCCTCATCTAGTGGTTTTTCTCCTCACCAACCCTCTCCACTATCTCATGAACTTCCCTGAAGTCTGTCCATCTCCATCTTGAAATATCCTTATTAACCTATTTGGTCCCTTGGTCCAAGTTCCTATAAATGTCTTTCTTTGAGCTCCCCATTCTGTAAAGTGAATGGTGTTATTGGGGCCGGGAAGGTGGCTCAGTGGTACAGTGCTTGCCTTGAATGCCTGAGGCCCTGGGTTCAATTCCTCTTTTTGTTATTAATTCCTCGAGCAGGTTAATATATCTGGTTTCTCTTAGTCAATAGATTAGTCCATTACTCTCGTGGAGAACTGGATAGTTAAAGTACTTGCTAAGTCCTGCTGTGACCTCTTTGCCAATGTAGCTCAAGAGCATTGACTCAGTCTCTGAAAACTCCTCCTAGACATACGATGCTTTCTGTTTCAGAAGTGAGACTAATCATTCTTGCCTGGACATCAAGTTTTTCTTTGGCTTTTTTTTTGTATTTAGAAACAAAAACTCAGAGTAATTCGCTTATATAAGACCATAATTATTCAATGCTTTTATCTGAGTTTAATCAATGATATTTTGACAAATGCTATTTCTATAATTTTCATACTAAGAAAGATAAATACCACCTAAACTACATGTCTGTCTACAGGTCATACAACTATAAAGAATTTGTACCAGGATCTAGCTCAAACCACCGATTGCTAAATACTGCTTGTTAGACATTAATTATACAAAAGAATGGAACCTCCAGGAAGATGTAATAAAGGCATTTTTCTCTTTATTCCTGAAGGCTTTACACAAAACAAATATAGGGGACATTGAAAGAGGAAAGACACAGAATAACTAAGGACTTTGGGACAAAAAGGATGATATTGAGTACCCTTGGTTATATTTTCTTTCTCTTATGTGTCAAACTGGCTAATAAAGAAGGCAGCTACCTGGACATGTCAAGGAATGCATACCAAAATAAACAAGCAAAGCAAACAGACAAATCCAATACAACATGTTCTGTCAGCCAAAGAAACAAGAAATGGAAAAGCCCATCAAGACAAGACAGAAGTCTTTTTTATTTTTATTTTTTTATAACTAGTCTATTCCAGGCAATCACAATAGGGGAGATTATAGACACAGCTCTAGCTGGGTTGAAATAGGTCAAGTGAGGAATGAACAGTGCATCAATACCAAGATATAACAAGGTACTCCAAGTGGTCCAGTGTGGTGATGTTACAGCCATTTGGAAATTGGCATGGAATAATTTTGTTACATGTACTCACTAACTGGCATGCTGGATTAAAATCCCATTGTACATCTACTTCAAATAATTAAAACAAGAAAAAAATTCAAGATTAGAAAAATGAAACACTTAGAGAACAAATAAAATTAGTTAATTCCCAAAACAGTATCAATGGGTGGTAAATAAGCACACAATATATCCAACATCTTGAGTAATCAAGAAATGTAAATAAAGGGATACAATTGAGAGACACTAAATATATACTTAACAAAGGACTCATCAGTTGAATTTCCCTGGAATTTATCCCAGAGAAATAAAAGCATATTCATATACAATCTTAAAAGTAAATGATAGGGCTGGAAGGTAGCTCAGTGGTAGAGCGCTTGCCTTGCATGAATGAGGCCCTGGGTTCAATTCCTCAGCACCACAGAAAAAGCCAGAAGTGGCACTGTGGCTCAAATGGTAGAGCGCTAGCCTTGAGCTGAAAAGCTGAGGGACAGCATCCAGGCCCAGAGGTCAAGCCCCACAACCAATCAAAAAAAAAAAAAAAAAGTAGACGACCTCTTGGGTAAACAGGCAATGAGTTCTGAGACCTATCCTTCTAGAGGCTGGAGAACTAAAGCACTTTCTTAAATCTTGACCAAAACATTGAACAAATTAAATTCTAATATTCTGTACTAGACTATCCACAGAAAGAGAAGATTTTATGGATGGACCAAATGACAGAGGAAATATATGTTGGCTGGTTCATCCATTTTCCACAAATTCATGAGAAATGGATATGGATCAGTTCAGTTTCATTAAAGAGCTGTGTGCCTACATCCTGCTTTTAAGTTGATTGACAGTCCACAATTTGGCTACTTATGAATTTAAAGTATCAAATGGCAGCCGGTGCCAATGGCTTACACCTATAATGTGGGTCAAAGCCAGTCTGTAAGACTATCCTCTGTAACCACCAGAAAACTGGAAGTGGAGCTGTGGCTCAAAGTGGTAAAGCACTAACTTTGAGTGTAAAAGCTCTGGGACACAGCCCAGGCCCTGAGTTCAAGCCCCACAACCAAGAAAAATAAAACCACCAACAAAATAAAATTGCTTCTCTACCCTACATTGAAGATTTACCATATAATCATGAAAAGTAGACTCAAAACTGGTTACATATAAATTTACTAAATCTGCAAACAATGTCTTAAGCACCTTTGTCCTTAGCCCTAAACACATTTTTAACATGATTTCCAGGTAGCAGTAATAAGCTTAAGGACAAAGAAGACTTGACCATAAAGTCATTAAATATAGAATCCTCTGAATTAAAATTTACTGAAGTTTTTCTCAAATTTGGAATAGTCACAGGTTTTGGCTGCAAATTAGAATTCCAGTTTCTTTGTCATTCAATTTCCTCTAAAATTAGTATAATTTCTGCCTACTGTGATTTTAAGTATAAATGCTATATTTTTACTACATATCTATGCCAGACATGTTCAGTGGACTTGTCAGTAATTTTATAGTACTCTGCAGTCTTAAGAGTAGTATCTTATAAATACATTAAAAGCAACAGCAAGAAAGTTAAAACCACTTGTGTCTCTATCTTGGTGTTCATTTCACTTAGCATCACCTTATATTGTCATATGTGCATAGCTTTTGAGCTTTTCTGCTTGTCCTGGACATATACTAGTTATTACAAATAAGGGAAATAAGGGGACTTATGTTTCTTTGCCCTGGCTTACTTTACTTAATATTTTTTCCAAGTCATTCCATTTCCTAACAAATGGGGCAGGGTCATTCTTTCTGATGGCAAAGAATTCCATTATACACACACACAAACACACACACACACACACACGTATATATTATATATATATATATATGTGTGTGTGTGTATATATGTATCACACTTTCTTGATCCATTCATCAACTCTGGGTTGGTTCCATACATGTAATTTTTTTGTTCTTTTTGTATGTTCTTCCCCCATGGTATAACCCCTGTTTATACTGTATTTTATTTTGGTGCCCTGCATCTTGTATATACATTTTTCTAATTTGAGCAGGTGAAGTGAAATAACAAAATGCTGAAATAAGGATAGAGACTGATCCATTGTAACAATGAGATGTACAAGACAATACGCTGAAAATGAACTTTATAACTGGGGGAGGGAGGAGGTGGGAAGGTGGGAAAGGCAAGGGAAGGGAGGGGAAAAGCAAAGGAGGAGGTAACAAACTCGATAGGAAATATACTCATTCCCTTACTCATGTAACTGTAACCCCTCTGTAAAGTATTTTACAATAAAAAATATGTACACACACACAAAAAGAGTAGCATCTTGAATGATCTTTTTTTTCTTAATATATCCCAATTTTCTCTTCTTTGGTTCCACTGTACTTAAAATGATAAATAACCTAAGGGCAGTGAGTCAGTTCCAAATTCTAGAGTGAATACAAGGAATTTGACAGCAAAATGAACAAAAAAGGATGTTTTTACTCAAAATAGTGACTGTATATACGCACATACATGCACAATTATTAGTTTTAAATATCTAGTGTAAATCTGTCATGTAACTTTATACACTGCAGGTGAGAAGAATGGTTTTATGGAAAGGTTTTTATTTAGGCTTGTGTTCTCCAAGTGGAATAGCGGAAGATACACACTGAGAATCAAGTGCCAGGTTAGATGCATGAGACTGGATGTAACAATGAATCTATTATGAAGTTGAAAGCAAGATGGTGGTTGTGTAACATCACTAGGCTGCTCACTTCATAGTTGAAAGCAAGGTGGTGGTTGTGTAACATCACTAGTCTGCTCACTTCATAAGCATACCAAATTGCACCAACTATTCTCAAACTCAACTTTCTCTAAAAAGCTAAGGAAACCAAGTCTATTTGCACACTAGGTTTATTTATACCAGCCCCTCATAAACAAGTTGGTGGGCACCAATGATCTATGAACATGGGCAGACATGGAAGGCACGTGAAGTCTGGTTGTGGCCTGGATCTCTGGACAAGACCAGCCAGTTCTGTGTAGGTAACTTCCCATCCATATGATCATACCAACCATGTGAGACTAAAGGTGGAGGCCTGAGACCCAGGCATCTTCCTTTTTTTTTTTTTTGTAGTTCATTTTTTTCAACTTTTTTTTTATTGTGAAAATACTGTACAGAGGGGTTACAATTACATGGGCAAGATAATGAGTACATTTCTTATCAAGCATTGTAACCTCCTCCTTTGTTTCCCTTTCCAATCCCTTCCCATCCCCCCCACCCACCAAATCATCCCCCCCCCACCAAAGTTGTAAAGTTCGTTTTCAGCATAACGACTCGTACAGACCCAGGCATCTTCTAGCTACATGCTCAAGTGCATCTTGGAAATCATAGCAAGCATTTAAGTAGTGTGACAGTGGAGTCAGAAAACCAAGAGCCCAGCACTCCAGTCCTTAATGTGGAACTCTGCAGGTTCCAGGAGCAGCCTATGAGTTGGCAGGAACTTGGGAGGAGGCCAACCAGTGTATGACTCCGTGCTTGGGAGTTAGGTATCTGACCCCTTGGAGTTGGCATAGGAAGTTGCGATCCCAAGTTGGTGTCTATTGTGTGTGTGTGTGTAAATATCACAATGAAAATGTTGTACCACTAATATATATAAAACTCTATTCATCAATGTGGGCTATTTTCAAGGGGTTCCTCAAGTATTGTTATGGGTAACCAAGTGGACAAATAACCTAATTTATTGGTGATTTATGGACTATTCTACACCCAGTTCCCTGGCTAATGCTAACCTCTACTAGATCCTCATGTGCCCATGCAAAAGAGGCTTTCTCCTCATTTTACAAATGGGATGGCTGAGGCATAAAATAGTTAGATCTCCCAATGTTACACAGCAAGCAAGTGGCAGACTCAGACTCAAACCCAGATTCTTAGCTCCATTCAATATGGATTCCTAGGACTCTTCATAGAGAGAGAGAAAGTAAAAGGCAATAATTGCACCGTTTTACATGATTAGAAGTCATCATATTATTTCATACAGATTCTACACAACGTCACATACATAGGGATGTTTGATGAATATTTACTGCATTATATTTAATTTGAGGCCCAAAAAGCTGAGTACACTGAACATTATCTTATGTTTACCATTTTTATTTGTTTAGCATGTTCCAATAGAGTATCTACAAAGCAGAACATAGGAAGTATTGTATTTATATGCTCATTCTAAAATGCTACCACCCTTTCTTTCCAGGATGCTTGATGTAGCAATTGCCCTCCCTCCCTACCCCCAGTTTATATCCTCTCTAACCTTCCCAAACAACTTATGACCTAACAGTCCAATGATTTACTCATTTAATATAGTAGTGATTGCTGTATTCTAACAAAATATACCCAGTTGAACCAAATTTTACATATTTTAAAAAATATTCTCTGCATCAGTAGATATTTTTTATATTTTCCTTTCAGCATTTTTCAATTAATGATGACAGTGTCAATTAATTTAAGTTTTTCAACAGCTTCTAAGTGTTTTGTGCTTTTTATATTTTAGAAAGAGAAGGCATGAGTCAACAGGAAATACATATTTTTTTAGAAATACATACTTTTTAATTTATTTGTCCTTCTCTCAAATTTTACTGACACATCAAGTGTAGACCATATATTTCTATGCAACAATAGTAATGACTAATAATAAGTTGGGTTTCCAAACTTTTGCATGTGCTGCTTTTATCAGGTGGACTACAGTGTATTCCTCCATTCCTGTATCATTTTAATAAACACTTCTGCCTCAATGTATAAAAGAGTTCTTTGTATAATGGATGTTGGAATGTGTTGATAACTTTAACAGACAGCTGTTAAATTGAGCATACATTTAAACAGCAATTTGTACTGGCTATAATGACAATACCCAGTGTTCTACCAGGAGAAACTGACATATTTCAGGCAGGGTGATCACTCGTAATTCATCAGATATTAAATGACAAGATTGGTTTAACACGTCCTACATATCTCATCCAGGTTGACACGCAACTATTTTACTTGTCCTGGAGTGCAAATCAAAATGACATCTATTACTGTGCTCACATTTCAGTTAATCAGGACCTACAGTAATGGACCAAATATTGTTAAATGTGCATTATTGCAGCACTCACTTTCATCTTCGTCACCGTCATTAAATTAGTTGAAAGCATGAGCTGGGAGCATGACATTTGACTAAGTGCTTCCTGCTTTTTAGGGAACCATACCAGTGTCTACACACCAGAGAAGTGACAACAATTAATCTGAGTTATCATTCCATCCACATCCATCTAAGTTGATCTGAGAAGTTCCATAAAAATCCTGAAGAGCTGAAATAGATTCTTAATGTTTATTTATATTTCTTTTTATTATAACCTAGGGATGTACCAAGATGAAAGCAGCCAAAGGGGAGCTTAAACCCATAATAGAACAAATTGTTCACCATGGCTTAAAGGCACTGGGCAAGCTGAAGCGCTCATATGGACACCAGCTCATAGCCTGATGTCTCATGAAATCGTTCCTACACTTCTGCTTTGCACGGATTATTTCTATTTGCTCATTAACAACTCCTAGCTCGGATCACTTTTCTCCCTTCTCAGGCTGGTCATCTGTCATGTTTACCTGCTTTCTTTTTTCCCTAGGTTGTCATTTGTGTCTTTCAAAATAAATATTTTCAAACATATTGTATATTTTTTAAAAGTTCAGTTTGGTATTTAACACCTGAGAGTAAATACTAGTTCCAAACACTTTATTCTTATGATCGATTTTACTATTCGGTTAGAAAGTCTACAGTAAATGAACCGCGTCTTGCCTATTTTCAGCTGCATTTTAGTGACTTCAGAATTCCGGAGAGAAGCTCTTTTCTGTCTTCGAAGGTAACTGTGAAACATCATGGTGCCTTAGTCTATAGTATGAGCTCCCTCAAATTTTATATCAGAGGTCATGGGAAGACTAAGCATAAAAATTTCTAAAATGCAATTGTTCTGTTGTGGTTATGAATAGTGATGCTTGTCTTCTGGAAAACAAGAGTTAGGGCATGATTGTTACAGGATATGTAAGCATTTGCCACATGAGCTAGTATAGGGAAGCTGGTAGTGTCCAATGCACACTGAGGCTTAACTTCAAACATGTTTCTTTCACTGCAGATTCCTAGGAAACCATAAAAGCGGACAGACAACATTGCCTGGAATAATTAAGAACAGAGTGCCATTTTGAAATAGCCCTCAGGAAATTGTTATAAACGAGGAAGGCACTCCCAAAAATCATTTCCCCTGAACTTCTGTATCTACTGAGAAGCATCAGCTGCAAGTATAACTTGCTGAACTAATTCCGTCTGCACTGATTTCTCTGAATAGTAAAATATTAATCCTCTTGTTCAAAGAACTTGCACAGAAGTTATCTCTGCAAAGCAACTATTAATCTTCATAATGACCTCCCAAATCAGGTAGAATGAATACAGTTAAACACAAAACCCAAAACTAAAGATAAATACATTTTTGCTTAAGATTAAGAGACTACAAACATACAAATGTTATTTTTCATAAAGTTTTTCCAGGGTTGCCTCTATTTTTCTCCTCTTGCTCTAAGAAATTATGCTTTCTGCCAAATAGCATTTCTAGCTGAAATAAATACTTTATAAATCCACTCCCTCTGAAACTTACATTCAAGTAGAGTCAATCTTATTTTTAGAACATTTATGCATTCCTACTTTAAAAAAATCATTTAAGGTTCTACTTATAAAGATCATATTTCTTCTTTACTGCCAAAAAGATCACAAATGCCTACCAGGCAGAAAACTTCCTGTCGAACAAGGGAGATTCGATGAGGCGATCAAGCAAAGATTAATTTGTCTATTAAAACACAGTTGATATTGCTTAAGCTAATGATTTTCTTAGCAACTAATGTGATAAAAGCAATATGACATCATGTCACCATTTTTAATGTGTGCTTTGGTACTATCAGAATGGACTAGGCTCGATTATTTAAAAGTGACAAGAAACAAGTGATAATCATTAAAATCATGTAACAGAACTTGAGACTATGAAGAATTCAAAGAGTGCTACTATAATTTGTGAAGTCTAATTCTCAAATAAAATCATCTGGATTTCCCCAAACTGCTGATATGCACAGTGCTGATGCATCTAATTACAACCATTCTGTTGTCAAAACCCTATAAACCAAGAAGCATTTGTCCTTACTGAGATTACAAATTGCTCCACGCTACTCCAAATATAGATAAGTTAGAAACTGCTTTACATAGACCTTCATCACACATCAAGATAGAAAATGGTTGCATGTTCAAACATTGGAAACCCAATCCTCTCTTACCAAATTCTATCTTACAATATGATTCTGATTATATAGATTTATGAAACCTCATCTTTCTCCATTTACCTCTTGGGAATTTCTTTTCCTGTTGTTTTCTCTGTGTGTGTACTTAATCAGGACCTAGATAATCACATGTGGTCTGAAATACTTTTCTTGCTTCATAGATTGCCAATTTTACAAATCTCAAGATCCTTAAATTAAAATGCCACCGTGCTGATGAATCTGTCCCATTCCTTGATTGCCACCGCCACTACTACTGGCCCCAAACTATTTCTCTGGAGAGATGGACTTTGCTAGAATTCACTACTGTCTTTCTAGCTTCCCATACAAAAGCCTAAAGATGACTACTATATTTAAATAAAATAAATAGCCTGATAAATAGCCCAAACTCATTTTGACCAACAATGTACCCCCAGAATATGAATAGTATTTCAAAAACTTTTTAAAACAGATGGTCCCATGTTAAGGAAATATGTCATGGCTGGCTTCTTACAAATCTCTGTAAGACAGAGGAGTCAGTCTATCTGAAAGGAAACAAAGAAGACTTTATTGTCCATTCATTCCTGGGCTTTATATTCCCTACTTTTAATGGGAAGATCGGTTCTAGAAGATGACAGAAAGGAATTCAGCAGAATTGTGGAAGATAAATTTAAATTTATGGAAGAAAATATAAAATAAAAACCAGAATGACATTCTCCTGACAAAGGGAAGGTGGAAATTCATTAGAATCATGAACTTTGGGGAATCAGTGGAGCGTATCGCCTATGGAGCCCTAAAGATGACTGAAGGCTACAGAGAGAAGGGCCAAGTTGAAGGAGATGGTTTCCATTTGGACTGCAGGCGGGGTGGGGAGTAAGTGATGGGATATAAGAAAGGAGCACCCACAGAGAGGCCTCTGAGGTATTCCCCCCAAAAGGAAGAAGCACATATGGCCAAGCAATATAACTGCACTAGAGCCTCATCTGTGAGGGGTAATAATGCACAGTCCCTGAAAATATCATAAACTGTAAACTTGTGAGATAACTGGATGATATTAAAGGGAAGCATGATCAGATGAAATAAAGGATACAGAAAATAGTAATTTAAGATCATCAAAGTATACAGAAAGAAAGAAAAGTTCAAGAAATTCAAAGGTCAAAATGAAAATCTCCAAAGAAAGTTGAAAGGAACCCATGAATATTAAAATACTGAATCAGTGAAGATGATTTGTATGGGGAGGGAGATCGCGAGAATGAAATCCTGGAAGACATGTTGACAGACGTACAAGAAAGAAGAAAAAAAGTAGAGAAAGAAATGACCCAAGGGAATCACCCAGCGGCTCCATAGAGCTGTTTGGAATTGCAAGAACTAAACAAAGGAGAAATGATTACATATCTTTGAAAATGAATTTTAACGCATCAAATATGGCTTAAGATAGTACATAAACGCAGACTGGAACATTTTTGGTAAGATATGAAAAAAGATAAAAAGATTTAAACATTTCATGTGGAGGAATATTATAATAGTAAAGTTATAATAATAAAGGAGGAGAGGGGAGAGAAGGTGGGGAGAGGGAAGGAGGGAAGGAAAAAAGAAAGGAAGGCAGGAAGGAAGGCAGGAAGGAAGGAAGGAAGGCAGGAAGGAAGGAAGGAAGAAAGGAAGGAAGGAAGGAAGGAATTTAGATTATGGTGCCAGTGGGTCATTGCCTCTTAGCTACTCAGGAGGCTAAGATCTAAGTATTACAGTTTAAAGCAAGCAGGGGCAGGGAAGCCCTTGAAACTCTTGTCTCTCTTATCTCTTGTTATTACCTAACCTACCACAAAAGCCAAAAGTGAAGCTGTGGACCAAGTTGTAGAAGATATTTCAAGATAACTGACCATCGGTGTTTTTAAATATGAGAAACTAGTTAGAAATACTAGTGAAAACATGGAATCTCACTCCTTGTACAAAGATTTATTACACTTCTCCTTACCTTTGATAAATCAAGTATTTGATAAATCAAATAAATATCAGACACATTGCAATGCTCATAAAAACAAATTATTTTGCTAACTATATACCCAACTTTCAAATATATTTTAGGACATTTCATAGAATACTCTTAAAATATTGGGAAAAATACTATAATACTTTTTAAAGGGATCATCTTCCTGAAATATATTGTATTCTATATATTCATGTGTATTCACTGGAAAATATTAAGAATGACAGTATTTAGATGGTAATAAACATTTGATTTTCTTGTAGGAGTGTTAGACTTGAATAGTCTGCATTGCATTCTGAATATTTAAAAATTTTAGTGTGTCCATAAGGGCATTCTATACTCAGAATATTAATCCATCTTATATGCCTGCATTCAAAAATTGACTGTTGGACATTTAGTCGTTTGAATTGCTGTTCATAATGATAACTAACTACCATTCAGAGAAAATATTAATAAAGAAAGCAAGGAATACAACTTCTCTTCTTGTCAGTGAAGCATTTATGAACTTGACTCTTTGAAGACAGCTGTGCAAACCAAGGGACTGCATTGGATAAGTTTTGTAGGAAAACAAACAGTCCTGGTCCCCAATTCCCAGGAAGGTACCCTGCTTCGCTCTCTGCTGCCAGAATAGGGTGAGAATTTCAACAGGTGCTCTGAAGAGCTCCATTTTCTATTCCCAAGGGAATTTTTCATGACCCTCTTGACCTCCCCTACTGCCTTGTGGCTTCTGAGTATTTGCTTCTCTGCCCACCAGGTGAAAGTAACTGTCAACAGCTCCACAGTTCCAGAGTACTTATTACAAAAGGCTAAATCAGAGGAGCTGGGCTCTTCTGGGAGGCCCAGGCTGCAGGCTTTTTATGAAATCATCCCTTATAACTATTTGTTAGTAATGTGGCAGTGAAAAAAATGAATTACATGCAACCCTGTCCTGGTGGAATTTATATTTTGAGGGAAGAGACACACATTGGGTAAATAATTGCAAATGGAAATGAATGGAAGCAGAGGGTAGGGGCTGGCTGCCATGGAAATCTTTTTTTCCTTGTCCACTTTCCCCTTTGCATTGCCTGTTATCCCAATGTGGACCTTGTTACCTTCTGTTTGGTTCTGGGCTGCACTGTGAGCACATCTGTTTTTCGAAGTAGTCTGTTGCAAGCATCTGCCCAGTGCCTGCGTCAAATTAAATGTTCAGTAATGTCTTGCTAAAATGAATGAAGAGAAAGCCTTAGGTCTCTCAATGTGCTTTCCTTTTTCAATATATTCCATTTAGACAAAACTTTCAAGACTCTAGGAGTCATATTTATTCGATTAGCTCAAATCTTAGGCCAGACAATTCTTTGGAAGTGGGTTGAGATTTTTTGTTTTTGTTTTTTTTTCTTTTTTTCTTGTTATTACCTAACATAGAGCAATGATGAAGTGAGAATAGTGTTTTAATATAGGAACAGTACATTATCCTTGCACTCACCCACAAAAAATATGTGCTAGCTCTTAGAGACACGTTTGAATGCACCATAAAGATCAAAGTGGTTACTTCCTTTGTGGCATAAATTTAGGAAAGAAGGGCAGGGATAAATGTTTGCTGAACCTTATAAGAAAAGAAGCAACAATGCTTGATAAGAAATGTACTCATTACCTTGCTCATGTCATTGTAACCCCTCGGAATGGTATTTTCACAATAAAATAAATAAATGAATAAATAAATAAATATAAAAATAAAAAAAGAAGTTGCAGTCTGAGAAGAGGGCACCCTTATCTGTGAATCATAGTCCCTTTCCCCTCTCATCTCACTAGGGTGTTAGGTGAGTTCTCTTCGGTCAGACACACCATCTGACAGTGTGAAAGATGGTAATGTATAGATCCACGAAACCTCTGACCTATACACTGAGACTCTGAAAAGATGAGGCTATTGAAACAGTAGGAAGGAGTTAGTGTCACCAGGAAGATTTTCTATTTCTTGTGTTGATTTAGAATGAGAACCTGGGCCTTAATTTACTGATTTCAGTATATCTACGGTATGCATATCTGGCTAACTAGGTATCAGAGTTCCCATTGAATAAGTGGTTAAAATTTCCTGAATGCTCAGTGTCTTAGCGTCTTGCTTATGGATTATGGGCTACTAAGATATCAGGTAAAGACCGGCTACAGAAACATGAGCCAATAGAGTCTTGAAGGGTTTTGACGTTAAGAAGTGACAGTTCATTTGCTGTAAGTAGTATATATAGCATGGATATACCGGAAAAAGTGACACGAAGTAGGACAGAGACAGGTTTCATCATCACACTGCTCAGATGTCTGGAATTAACCATGTAATATTTTCAGACCACAGCTGACTGGATATAACTAAAAGCATAAAAAGTACAGATAAGGAGGAGACTGGAGATAAAAAAAAACAGAGCAAGTAAATCAGGGTCTTATTGTTAGTGAAAATACAGGATAAGGGCTGGAAAGGTGGCTTAGTGGTAGAGCACTTGCCTTGCATGCCTGAGGCCCTAGGTTCAATTCCTCAGCACCACATAAGCAAAAAGAAAAAAGCCAGAAGTGACGCTGTGGCTCAAGTAGTAGAGGCTAGCCTTGAGCTAAAGAGCTGAGGGACAGCGCCCAGGCCCAGAGTTCAGGCCCCACAACTGGTTCTCCCTCCCCCCCCAAAAAAAAGGAAAAATAAAATACAGGATAAGTCCAAGTAAAGGAATTATATTGAAATATTTGAAACAATTATTTTGGCTGACCTATAATCAATGAATCCAGTAGCATAATTTTTTAGACCTACAAAATTAGAAAACAGGTTTTACAAGATGCGTTCAGCCTGGCCTAAAGTGCAGAACATGAAATCCTGACCACGATTATTAGAGTGAGCCTGTAAATATGGGATAGCTGCCAGAGGAGTTCTTTTAGATTCACTGCAAAATTAACATAGAACCTACAAACAAGTACATGTTCACCAGAAGCTGCAAGATTGGTTTAGAAATAGAACACTAGTGAATCCAGTCACCTCATCCACTGAAGTGAGTCATCTTCTCTCTCTCTCTCTCTTTTGCCAGTCCTAGGGCTAGAATTAAGGGCCTGGGCACTGTTCCTGAGCTTCATTTGCTCAAGGCTGGCACTCTACCACTTGAGCCACAGCACCACTTCCAGCTTTTTCTGTGTATGTGGTACTGAGGAATCGAACCCAGGGCTTCATGCATGTTAGGCAAGCACTCTACCACTAGGCCACATTCCCAACCCCTGAAGTGATTCATCTTTAACTCAAATTAGATGGTCAATGGTTACACTGACTTCAGTAAACCTTTCCCCAAAGGCACTTGTATTTCTATTCCAACTTTACCTTAGCTAGACTTAGCATTTCATTGCCTACAGCTGCAAGACTAAATCATTTGTTACTATGTTCACCTGCTCATTCTCCTTCAGATTCACTATATAATGAAAAATTCAGATTTTCCTTTTTAATTTTTTTTCCATTTATATATACTTAGCTAATTTCATTTTTCTTAGTTTTCTTCTCTTCCAGCCCACTTGAAACACTATGGTCATTGGGCAATGATGTGATTTGTGTCATTGTGTAGTATAAAATCTGTAAAACCTAACTATACTTTATCTACCAAGTGAAATCATAGTTACATCAGCTAGCTTTAAAGACCCAATCAGACTTGAGTCTGTCCCCAAGAACTGTCAATAAAAGCAATAACTGGATAGGAGTCACAGCAATTAACAGAGATTTTTTTTGTCAAGTATTCCATGCAATAGGATAAAAGCAAGACCAAACAAGACTCAAGCTCAAATATCATAATGGGAAATGATTTGTGAAAGGGAGGAGGGAATTCAGATGGGTGGATGATAAGTAGGTATGTTAAACAGGGATTGCTGAGGATTTTCTGATTGAAAACTACCCAAGATTTCTGAACTCAGAACATAGTGATCACAAATCAACTGGGTATACTTTGTGATGAAGAACTTGATAACTTAACAAATGCAGTTTAATGGATTCTGTTTAAACCGACTTATCAAAATTCTTGTTAAAGCTACTCAAGGCTAAGACAGATATTTCAGCCCATAGGTCCAGGCAAGGAAGCAGGTTGAGAGGAACCTGTTTAACTCTTTAGATATTATCTAACCCCATGAAATTTGCTGAAAGTAGCTGGTTGTCCACACAGACCCTCACATGGAACACATTAATATCTGCCTCTGCCCTTCCTCAAAGGACATGCTTACATGGATTGACTGTTTTCCAAAAGCACACTTCAGGAGCTGGCGGGGGAAGGGGGTGCAGAATCCACTGCTTCCTAGAGGAAGCTGAGGTGATTTCCACAATTTCCCAGGGCAGACTTATATCTTGGGGTATGGGGAGGTATTTCTCTTTGGTAATGAGCTCTTATTGGCCAAAGCTAGTCCCTGTCACACCCAAGGAGAGGAGTGAAAATATATATGGCATGATTCCTCCAGCAGTGTTTTCTTACTCTTCTGCCTTATCAATGATCATCTTGCTTTATAATAACTCCCTTAAAGTCCAGCCAGTTTGATCAAATGAAGAGAAAGGCATCACTGCTTTGAATCTCCAGATATATTTCCCACATCTCAAGCTCAGTTCTTTTCCCAGTGTCAATACATATATCAGCTTCTCCCAAATTCACTTCCAGGAAAAAGGACTCCATCAGGGAGAGAGTATATCCTTTGATCTTCCTCACTCTCATTTCTATTCAATGGAGTCTGAACAAGTTGAAGCTGCTGTAGGCCTTTGGGGCCATGTAGCGGAAGCCAGACGAAATAGAAGGAATTGATTTCTGATTGCTGTAGAGTTTATTGGTCCCTGGACATGAGGTAATGTTTGTAAAAGACTCATTGTGGAAGCTGCCATAGAATAAATGATTTTTAAGAATGATGCTAATGATGACAGATGGCTTGTTGATATTTGTGGTACTTCTAATTATGATGTTTTTATCGGTGATACATGCTCAGAAATTTGAGTTTTCATTATGTCTGCCTGGGAATATAAAGCAGTAAGCTTAACAATTGGAAGTAGCCTTGATCACATTCAACCGTGTTCGCTAGCTCATTGCTAAGATGATTGATCCTTTAAAAGTCTAATATGAAAAGCAATAATAAAGGAAACATTGAGATGCCAGGGGGGGCGGGAATGAGTGGAAAGATAGATCTAATACAAAATGTGGTGTTTGCAATCATTATCTTCAACATACATTACAGGCAGAAAAATGCTCTGCTTTACCCAAGATTTTGGGATCCCCCTCCCAGATTAGTTTAATGGGAGGCAGATCTGCTTTGAGAATCACAAAAGAGGGGGATGCAGTGGTGAGGCTAGGTTCTGGGTAGAGTTGAGGGCTTTCACCAATCAGTAGCTTTTCTCTGGGGCTGATTTGT
>NW_012267224.1:6077816-6102255 GCF_000151885.1 Dipodomys ordii
GCCATTAAGTTCTTGTGACCTGCTAAATGACTCGTTTTATTCCAAGGCCTGAGTTGGAGCTAGCAGCTCCGCCGAGCTTTGTCGGTATCCAAGATGGAGATCGCCGGTGCTGGGGAGGAGGGAGGGGGGAGGGGTGGCCTTCCCTCCTCTGCTCCCTGAGAAGGAGTGAGGTTGTCGGGCTTCTACTCACGCCGAGTCTTGGATCCTGGGTCGTCTCTGGTCTGCAAACTGCAGGATGAAGCTGTCTGCTCCTTGTCGGTTCTTGCTGGTGTTGAGTAGAATCCGCTCGCCCGCTGCGTCTGGCTCCTTCGCGGGACTCTCAGTGCTCAGGTATTGCCCGCTGCGGTCTCCACCGTGGCGCTGCCGCCCAACATACATTACATAAAAACTGAATTACAGAACTTGTGGATAGGGATAGAATGGGTAACCATTGGGATGAACGGTTGAAGAGATGACAGGGATGATATTGATAAAAATGCATAGGACTCATAGTCTGACTTGTGGAATTGAAACCCCCTTACACAACTACTTAATGAATGAATGAGAGGGTTGATTAATAATAACAACGTGTCAGGAAAGCTTGAATAGGTACAAAATATCTATTATATTACATATATATATATATATATATATATATAGTATCCTTTCGTGTTAGGTAATTCAAAATAAATACTGTTCTTGGAGCCCCCTATAAAAACAGTAGTGTTTAATGGAGGACTAAAAAGTTGGTTAAAAAATCCTTCTGACAAAGGATTGGGAGTACTTTAGGTTTTCAAATGAATGCACAGTCAATGTCAAGGTAAGACTTGCAGCAAAACTCTATAGGATCTGAATTGTATCTCCATCTTTTCAGAGAATAAAATAAATAGGAGAATTCCTTTATAACTGTTAAAAAGTGGTTAACTTGAGTATGTTTTGAATCTTAATGCTTGTAGACACCGGACCCTAAGAGCCTACAGTGTTTATTAAAATATAGAAATTTTAAATTTTCTTTAAGTGGAAATGTTTACATTTTATTTTTATATTTGCTGTAAGTATAATTATAATTATACTACTTTTCAGACAACTAAAAATGAAAGCTGTAGAACCCAGTTTTTTATACTATGTATTAACATGTATTTATTGCCTGTGTTCATGGAGTTCAGTCACTTCCCACATATGCACGCAGTATGCACTGATCAAATCTAAATCCTCACCAAACTCCTTCTGGTTGACAGTTATCACTGTTCTCCTCCAGATTGCTTTGTTTTAGCTTTCTCACATGAAAGAGGATATGAACTACTTATTTTCTATATCTATCTTACAGCACTTAACATGATCATCTCAGATCCATGTAGGAACAAATGACAGAACTTCATTTGTTTATATAGCTGAATAGTATTACATTATGTGTATGTAGCCTACTTTCTTCATTCACTTGTTAATGGACTCAAATGATGGCTCCATGTTTAGTTATTGTGAGTAGTGTCAAATAGCCATGCTTATATTTCATTCTGAAGCGTAACTTGAAATTTAATGACTGGATCAGATGCAAGTATTTCTTTATTATTATTTTGAAAAACCTGCACACTGATCTCTATAATGGCTGTAACTAACATTCCCACAACAATAACATTATTTGTTCCTCACAACCCAGTTGCATTTGTTACTTTTCCATGATAGCCACTGAGCTGGAGTGAAATTGCATCTTATTGTGGTTTTTATTTGAATTTCACTGGTACCTAAGGATATCTCCATATCCTTTTATATATCTGTTGTAATTCTTCTTTTGAGATATATCTATTCAGATCATTCACCTGCTTGTACCTGGTATTATTAGTTATTTGTATTGGATTTTTAATATATTCTGGATCGTATCACCTCTCTCAAATGAGTGATTTGCAAATATTCTCTTCCATTCTGTAGAATGTTTCTTTACTTCTTTCATTGTTTGCTGTGCTAAAATTTTCCATTTAATATAATCCCATTTGTCAATTTTTGCTTTTCTTTCCTGTACTTTTGTCATCTTATCTAGAAATTGTTGCCTGTACCAATGTCTTGACATGTTTCCTTTCTACTTCTTCTAATACTTTGAATTTCAGATCTTGTATTTAGGTCTTTGCTGTATTTATAGTTGATTTTGGTTCAGCATGAGAAATAGGAGTCAAGTATCAATTTCCTGAAAGAGAAAACACAGTTTTCCCTGCATCATCTATTGAAAAGGCTGATTCTTCTTAGAAATCTTCTATTTTTTTTTCATTTTTGCTGAGACTCACTTGCCTATATATCTGGGCTTATTTCTAAATAATATGAGATACCTGATGGATATAGCACGAAATGATGTGATTTCACTTTTGCTTATCAAAGCATTTTGCTATCAGGGCAGAAATAGTGTTTTATACAATTGCTATGAAACTTGATAAATTGCAAACTATTGTACAATAAGGAGTATGATGTACATTTCTCCCCCATCATCCCACATGGTACCTATATGGACTGAGATTTATGTGGTAAATTTAAGAGATTTATGTGGAAAAATCTGTCACTTCCCAATGTCACACAACTGTAACTTCATAGAGTTGACATTCAAACCATGTCTTCTTCCAACTCTAGGAACACTGATAGTACTCATTAATCTTTGCCCACAAAACAAAGATACGACCTCAGTCTTCTAGGAACTCAAGCATGGCTTTGCCATTCATCAAGAGTCCTCCATGCATATATGACCAAACAGATGACATAATTAGTGAATCGGGTCTATAGATAAAAAACAACCATTCTAAGAGGACATGGAGAAAAATGTGAGACTATTATGAGGGTTGAGCCCATGGCTTTTGAGAAGCCAATGCCCAATTCCTGCTGCAGGATGCAGGGTTTAGAACAACTTTTGCTATGATTCCCACTTTTTAAAGAGAAGCTAGAAATCCTAAGTAAAGTGTATCCATGTTTAGCCTACTGACTCAAAATAATTGCACATATTTTGCACACAACACAAATCATCTTCTTTTTGAGCCAAATCTAGCTAACAATGGTGGACAAGATCCCCTGTTCACCATGTTACTTCGCAAAACTGCAAACAAAAAATGAGCTAAGGTAAATAAATGAGCCCAAGTCCTTCTCCTAGAATTTGTTAACTCTGATCTCAATGTTTCATTTAAACTCTCTGAACCTAATGCAAAGTTAGTAATAAAGCCAATATAGCATTTAATTTCTAATGCACCCTTCCATACATGCATGTGGTTTTATCATTTATGGTGTTATTACGCATTTCCTCGGGTTTCATTATTCATTATTTCCTTGATTTAAGGTCAGATAATAGATGAACTTACATCTATGAAAATTGCCCTCTAGATAAAGTCCATTTTTCAGGTCAAGATGAAACACAATTTAATGTTTTAAATATTTTTCCGTGACTGTCTGATGCCTGAAGTCTTTTCTTTATGCTCTTTTACTTATGGTAACAATTTTCATTATAAACAGATGCACTTCATACAACATACTCTGCAGCAACACTTTCCTTATTTTTGTTCACCTCTGTTTGACGGAGCTTTACACGTTTCAGGAACAAAGATTAAAAAAAAATACATAGAGGAGCAGTCCGGGGAACCACTGGGAACAGCCAAAAGGGTCTGAGAAGGAGTACGAGTCCAGGCAACACATCTCAAATTTCTCCCCATGTTCCCAGAATCCCTTGGTTCACAGATGTGTTTGTCAGTATCTAAGCTGTATATAGAATTCCCCTGAGTACGAAGGTGGTGAGGAATTTGTTTCACAAAGGTAGAAAACCTGAGAAGTCAGACGTGGGGCTGTGTGGCAAAGCACAGGAAACCCTAGCTCTTCTGAGCCAAGCAACAGAGATGGGAATGGACCTGGATCACAAGTGAAGGGTCACCTGGAGTAAACTAAAACCAGGTGCGCATGCCTGGCAGGGTTTGAGCATGAGAGGAAAATGCAGCTGGGGACCACAAGGACGCAGAGAGGAGTGGATATTTTGGCTTCTTTCTTTCCCTCCTCCTGCAAAACTACCATCACGATCTCCTGTCGACCAACCTAAAAGTGAAGCAGTTTATATAAGAGCCTTAGGCTTCCACCGTGTGGTGATCTCACAGGAATCTCTTCACCTTTCATTCATCCAAGGACAAATGAAGACCAAATGTGAACTTAAGAACAGATATCCTGACAGGCTAATGCACTCCCTCCCCAATTAATGAATTCAACAATGCCCCAGCTGGCATATCGAGGGATGGACACTTAACTCATTTTTTTATTGTAAAGATACTGTACAGAGGGGTTACAGTTACCTGAGTAAGGTAATGAGTACATTTCCTATCTAGCATTGTTACCTCCTCCTTTGTTTTTCCCCTACCATCCCTTCTGGCCCCACCCCTCATACATATCATTGTCACAATAGGTCAACCTGTATCCTTAAGGCAAGCCCAAAGAAACATAGGTCCCGTGGTTTTCCTTATCTGCAGTAACTAGTATATGTCTAGAAAGGGAAATAACAAAATGTTGAAACAAGGATACAGGCTGACCCTTAACTCTTTTTTTAAGGTAGACAGCAATCATTTTCTTAGGATTATACAACTCCAAGGATGATTATACAGTTTCTAAAAGTCTACATTTAGGGAAGAATTTCAACAACCCGTGGTATTTAAAAAAAAAAGAAAGAAGGAAAGAAAAAGCCTGAAAAGTAGTTAGAGCAAAATGGCTCATTTAAAACACCATTGCACAGCAGTGACATGATATTTAATAAATTATTTTTCCTGCAGTTTTTGACCTTCAGCTTCTTCCCTTACTAAAGAATTTCCAAGTTTCATTTTACTGTTATGAAATACCTGAGACAATTTCTAATGGAAAAGCTCTTGTTAACTCGTGATGCTGGAGACTCAACTGTAGGATCAAGGTGGGTTTTTTTTGTTTGAGGCTATAATGACTCACAGAACATCAATGAGCCTGTGGCTAAAAAGTACTTCTATCTTGATCCAAGAAACAAAGAAAAACTGAGAGACTGGAGTACCACAATCCTTTCCAAGGACATGCCCCAAATGACCAGAGTACCTCTCTTAAGATCCTACCTTTTCATGATCCACAGCACCTGCCAATAGGTGCTACCCAGTAGACTATGGCTAGCACTTCCTGTCTTGTTAAATCGAGTGAGAAATAAGTAAAAGAATTACCTTCAGCATCAGTCCCAGGATGTCAACCCAGTGGGATTTTTTTCCTTCTTTCCCTTTAGGAAGTCATTTTATATTCGTTTTGGCTTAAGAAAATAATTTTTGATAGCTGTCTTCTCTATTTCCATCAGTGAGAAATTCCAGTTCTGATAGAAATAGTATGAAATATCACAAAGCTTGGGCTGGCCTTTCCCACGGTCTCCTGAGTTATTGCCCATACCACATCTTCAAATCTCCATTTCTGTTCTTCCCGTCATTTATACCCCCAACCACTTCACGTGTCTTGCCTGCTGCCATTTATATTATCTTATCACTAAGCTGTCCGGCAACCCCTTCGTGAAACGATTTTCACAGAAAGTACTCAACTTTTCCCTTGGCATTTCATAATGGTATCTGTAAAAGAAAAAAATCTGGCAACTTACTGTTAAAAAAAAATGACAGGCCAAGGTGTCAGACATCTTTTTTTCCTTCTAGATAAAAGTAATACAAAGTACACACACACACACACACACACAGTGTATACTTTGTGTGTATTGCTTTTTTCTAGGAGGAAAACAAGATGCCTGACACCTTGACCTGTCATTTCTTTTTAACAGTAAGTTGCTAGGTTTATAAATAAAGCAGCATGTAAAAGTATGTTTCCCACCTTCCCCAGCTTCTTTAATGAAGAAAATCAATGTACAGGAATTGTTTCTCTTGTAAAATTATGGGATGTGCAACCCTAATACTTGTCTGTCAGTGTCCACTTCTTAAGGATAAAGATTTTAGAACATTTTTTTCAGACAGTAAGTCAAGAGTAGGCTCTCCTCTTCTTCCAACATTTTACTCATTTTTATCTAAGAGCTATTCCTTCAGTGGAGTATAGAAAACAGACACTTGCAAACATGTCTGTTTATTAAGGTAATCAATACAAGTGGAATCTTTCTCATACATTTTGGGTGTGGTTTTTCATTTAGGTTAGTTTTGATTGTTCTGTTTTGTATTGTTTTGGCAGAATGGAGCATTGACCTCAAAGCTTTGCAGCTGCACAGCAGACATTTCATGGTTTGAGCCATAACACCAGCCACTTTTTACACTGGTTATTCTTCTTCCTTTTTTGTCAACTGTATTGTTTTCTGTCTTTTGTTTGGGTGGGGGGAGTTTCACTGGTGATCCAACCCAGGATATTACACTTGCTAGGCAAGCACTTTGCAATAACTACAACCTAGCCCAAGCCCTGGTTATTTTGAGATATAGGAACTCTCTCTCTCTCTCTCTCTCTCTCTCTCGCTCACTCGCTCTCTCTCTCTCTGGCTATGGCTTGCCTCAACTGTCATCTTACTATTTATACTCTCTTTCATATCTTAGATGGATGGCATATACCATCACACCCAGATTTTTCTGCTAAGATGGGGACTCTTGTGAACTTATCTGCCTGAGCTGGCCTGGAATCTTGATATGCTTATCTGAGAGTCTCACATGGCTGGGATGATAGCATGTACCATAATGTGTGACTACAGGTCTTGTTGGGGTCTCATGAACTTTTTACCTGGGCTGATTTCAAACTACATTCCTCTAAACCTCTTCCTAGGGCAAACAGGAATACAGTCACGAGCTAACAAGCACCTGGCTTTTTTGCTCTTTTATTTTCTTTTTCAAAAAATAAAATAAACCATGAGTTGTTCTGTACTTAATTTTTTTTCAGTCCATCTTGGAAATAGACTGTTGAAACAGCTGTTGATAGAGCATATCTCGGATGACTTAAGTATAAATAGCACAATAATGAAAAAAACCATGGGCATACATATTTGACCTATTTATTTGACTTCATGCCTTATTATTTATTCTCAAATCCCACACTTTAGCTATAGAGGGATTGTTACCTTTCCCGGGACAACCCAAACTGTCATTTAACTTGAGACCTCGGATATTCTATTCCCTCTTTCAGGAATTCAAATGACCATCAGGAGGGGTACATTTGGACACTTAGTTACAAAAGTCTCATTCCATAGCTACTTAGTCCTGTTGCTTTAGACATCATGGCCAGTTAGAGAATCATGGTGGGGAGTGGGGAGTGGGCGATAGAACAATACTGCTTTCTGCATGTGGCCAGAGAGAGAGAGAGAGAGAGAGAAACAAGGTCTAGATTTCCAATATAAATTTGAATGACATACTTTCAGTGTCCTAACTTCCAGTCAGCCTCTCTGCTCTCTACCACCTCCCAAGAGCACCACAGGAAGCTCTGGCCTTTGTGAGATACTTATCACCTAAAACTGTTCCCTCTTTGACTATATAAGCTGCCCCATCTCATCACCAGTTCTCAGTTCAAAAACCAGGTTCTCCAATCACACCATCAAAGTGTCTGCTTACCCATCATCCTCCAGTCCTCCTTTCACATCATCTTCAGAAAAAGTATTTGGAAGCACTGTGGTCCATTCATTTGTTGTTGTTTTTTTTTTTTCAGTCTGCCTCTGCTAGCTGAAATACAAATTTCTGAGAGGAAAGATAGTGCCTTTATTGTTCTGCTTTGGTGACATCTGGTAGGTACACAGCTAGTATCATCACCTTGACATAGAACCAATGAATGATTTGGGGAAATAATCAATGGGTGATATTATCTATAGTTAGTGATTATGAGGTCATGAACACTGATTACTGGGTCATGTTCCAGTGTTTAGCATGAAGCAGATAGCAGTGATGTATCTGCTTAGGGGTCCTGTGTGTCTGGGGGATCATGATACATGATCTGACAACTCAGCTGTATTGTGCTTGTAGAACCTGAGCTAAAAGACCCAAGGCAACTAAGCAAGCAATGATGTTACCCATGGGTAAATACTGGATGAAGGCAAGTCAACAATGTTTCCAAACTGTTGTGGCAAGGAGAGAGGTTAGTGTAGGTTTTCCCCGGAGCTGGCAAGGAAGGAATGGATGAGGAATGAAATGGAGAGAAAGTGGAGTGAGGAGAAATTGGGAATGATAAGAGCATGAAAAGAAGGCTAGCCCTCTCAATGCACGTCTGACATGGCTGTATGAATAGAGGGTACTGTTTCTGCTCCGAATACCTCTCTAAATGCGTATCAAGCCACACTTCATAGATAATGGAAATCTATCACCCTTGATCCTACCAGTAGACAAACATGACCAGGTCCAACACAAGACCTTCTAGATTGCCATTCATTCTCTATCTCATCATTTTCCCACCCAGAATGCTTTCACCAATGGTCTGGCTACTGTAAAGAGGGTTTTCTGATTCACAGAATATCTCAAATTCCCATGAAACATTTCAGTTTCAAAAATTATCTCAAAAAGCATACAAAATGGAATGACCAAGTGGAGGTAAAATCTCTTTCATATGGAGAACTTTTATTAATATAAATACATAACAGAAATCATCATGACTGAATAGGACAGAAACTGTTGTATGCAATGGAGCAAATGCTCATAAAGGATGATTCCCTACACTCAAATAACCTAATTCTCTGTCCTTATTCTTGAATTTGCCTACATATAAAGCCTTACTGATCCCTTTCAAAATCATGGAGACACTTCTCTGAGGTTTCATTTAGTAGCCAAAGTTTCTCAGTATCACTAGTGAGTTGGAAACTGCCTATTGAATATGAGTAATATCTGACTTAATTACTCTTTGATGATGCTATTTAGTCAAGTCTAGTGTCATCCCCATGGCAAGAGGCTTTCGAATATTATTACTCAATCAAATGTTTCAATCATAGAAATTCAAATGCAGGTCTGTGTGAGCAGTAGACACTTAGCCTGACCTCTATAACTATATCTCTGGCCCCTCCACTGTTGTAAAGGTGCACCCTAGTCGATGGCTGGATTGTTCCATATAGTCATCTGATGATGTGAGAAGCAGGAGACAGATCACCAAGAAGTGAGGAACATGCAAAAAAAAACCCACTCATATGTCACATTCCCCCAGGATGTTTTGTTTTATAAAAAGCTACTTGAGTTTTATGTCTACATACAATTTTAGTTTCTGTGTTAATCAAGAGAGACTTCCTTGAGAAATGTAGTCTCTAAGGGGCAGCACTACTATCGGTGCCAACAATTGAAGCTTAAGTTGGACTCCACAGACAACAGGAAGTTCCCAGTGCTTCTCACCACAGAGGGAACTGCTCAACTTATAAATGAGGGAGACGAAGGACAGAGAAGCTGAGCCACTCTCAGAGCATCATCTTTGAAGTCAAACTAGAATAGATTCCAAGGACAGCACAACTATTCAGTTTGGGCATGCCCCACAATTTCCATGCACTCCAGCTCTCTTGATGAAAACCAGACAAATGTACAAGGCTATTCCAACAACTAAGTACTTAAGAAACTTTTGATGCACAGAAAGTGATGTTTTACTTCATTTTATTCTCTCTTTTTTCTCTCTCATACACACAATACACATACACACACACACTCACAAGCAATAAAGGCAGATCAAGCATCAAACATATCTTTAAAGTCTATAATGTTAACACCAATCATTTTTGTGTGAATCCAAGCAGTTTAAATAAATGTTTTTTGGAAAAATAACAAATAATTATATCTAAATATGAAAATAATTTAATCTAAACTTAAAATAGGTTTTCAGATTGGGGAACAAACCGGTACCTACAAACTCTATCTTTTGAAAAGCATTCACTCAAGCACTCATGAAATCCATAAAGACAGAGGGACTTGATTAGATATCAGTTATATTGTTTCAAAGGCATAATTGAACTATTTGCAAATTCTAGGTTATTGTCACATGTATTTTACTTTTTCTTTTCAGGGGTATTATTTATGAAATTTAGATGTGGAAAAATATTCTCTGGCTTTATTAAACCTACATATATTTAATGTATGTGAGGGAAATTTTATATTCAGTGCCTTATTAGTGCATGATGTAAATTGGAAACAGACTTTAAATGTCCAGCTACTAATTAAAAAAAAAAAAACATGATAGGCCCACTGGAAGCAGGCCGCTTTGTTGATGTTTTTCCTAGGGAAAAAATTTTTTTAAAAACTACTGTAGAAAAAAATTGCACTGAATCCTAGTTTAGTTTTGCTCTATGACCAGATTTATTGACCTGCAAAGAAAATTCAGTGGCTGTTTTTCCCTAGTCAATATTAATTTCTAGACTCCATAAATCCTGGTAATGAATGGAGAATGTGAGTCAATGTTGTGCTCATTAGATGTGTTCACAAAATATGCCATATGTAAATTAAGAAAGTAATCATCAATCACCCTTATCAATGTTTAAGTAATATCTTTGAATTATTTTCTTTGTTTTTCTTTTGAAAGTAACTTCAGCCTTAAAATAAAATTTCAGCTTAAAAATAGCAATGCTGTTCTTTATGTAATACTTACCTCTGTCTTCTGATGATGTTTCTCTTAATGTCCCTTTACTGTCCCCAGCTCCAAAGAAGGAAGACACTCATCAATTATGCAAGTCGATTTTGCTGCCACCAGCCTTATAAGCTAATAATGGCCTCTCTTTCCTCATCAGTCAGATGGAGAGGAACAAATAGCCACCAAAAATAGATAACACATTTGATGAATATTTTTGTGTGGAAAAGCACACACAATTCTTTTTGCAAGTATATATCTTGTATGTTCGATGCCTAGAAAAGGTATTTAAAAATAATTGCTCTCTATTGAGAACCTACAAGTTCATATATTTTGAAACAGGCAACTCTCTTAGGCAATTTACACTTATGATTTCCATTTTCCTTATTTGGAATGTACAGCTATTTATGTTTAGTGGAATTCTTAGGCTGGCTACCTATGGAATTCCAAAATGCTGACCTGTCCATGATATCCTGTCCCTGCTTTAATAGCAAAACTCCAGTTAAAAGAAGGAAAACTTCTTGAGGATCTGAAAGCATGCTATAAGCTAAAACATACATACATACATAATAAATAAATATTACATGATACATAATAATTACATCATAAACAATAATAATACATATGTACATATATAATAAAGCTACATTACCAAAGAACTTTCCTAAGTTGGTCCATTTTCAGAGCCATATCTCTCAAGTAGAATTATCGACTCACTAAACTATGATGTTGGTGCTTACGTTAAAAGAATTAAAGTTCTCTTTTTAAAATACTGTTTACTATTTCACTTTATATTCTCAAATAAAAACACATTTTATCAGCCATCAAAATCTATGCTATCAAATGACTATCTAATGATATTTAGAGAAGACAGAAAAGAAAGAAACAAATTTTAGTATGACAGTTACATTAAACTACATGAAAGAGTACTTACAAGAGCTGTGTCTACTTTCAGAGTAATTGTGATCACATTAAATAAATATGGTACATAATGTAGTTAAAATTTTAAAGTTATGTTTCAAATAAGCATTGTGAAGGACACTACTTCCTGAAGCCTGCCTTCCTACAATCTAAAACAGGTTTTGTTCACACAGTTCCAGAGTCACTGACAAAACTAATGAGCTCAGTCATGTGAAATAAGCCAAAATAAGCTGTGTTCAAGGTGCAGTTGTATCACCAAACCATCTCCACCAGTCAGTCAATGTGTTCAGCCATCCGACGTCCCGCACCTTCTACTGACTGCTCCTCATCTTCCTGTACTAATTTTATTTCATGTGGTTCTAATATAGGAAGAAAGATGGGTGAGAACGATTTCTTCCTGGGAATGTTCTGTCATATATTTTCATTGGTGAATTTGATCATCGCAAAAATGTGCGTGGATGAGGTGAGGACAAGAGAGAGAGAGCAGAGCATGTGGGAAAGAAAGTTAGACATCAGATAACTAAATTATTTTCTCAAGGAAAGGGCAAAAGACAAGGCACTGGGAGATAACATGTATGAGTTCATTCATTTCCTCCTTTCTCGTGAGATGAGCCAGTGCTTCAAACAACCAGCACACAATGTCAGCATATTATCTTACACCAAGTTTGCTGGTGCTAGATTACAAAGCTCCACATGTGTGGCTTTGGAATGTATCTCAGTGATGGAATGTGAACCTAACATGCACAAGGCTGGAGAGTTTGATGTTCCCATCTGAAAGCCAAGAATTAAAATAATAAAAGCAAAGCAAAGTCTGCAGGGGTTAGGGGGAGAAAAAGGTAGCCAGGCTTTACCACTCTGCTTATGAGTTATGGAGGTCTGAAGGTGCTCGTGAGCTAGAGTTTTGAGCATTTCTATGTAGATCATGTTGTAATATTCAGCCCTTTGTGGTTGGTGCTTTAAAACAGTGCTCAGCTTCAATAATATAGTAAGGAAATGGTGAAACTCGTAGGTTTGAGTGCATGATTTCCAGCCTTGAGGAAGGCAGAATTTTTTTCGTGTCATGGGGCTGGCATTCAGGGTCTGGGCACTGGCCCTAAGCTCTTTTTGCTCAAGAGCTAGTAGCATTCTACCACTTTGAGCCACAGCTCCACTTCTGGTTTTCTGCGTGGTTAATTGGCTGAATGGTTAATACGAGTCTCATGGACTTTTCTGCCAGACCTGGCTTCAAACCATGATCCTCATATATCAGCCTCCTGAGTAGCTTGGATTATACCGTGAGCCACAAGCATCTGGATTTAAGCCAGTACTTTTGTATCCAGTACTTTAGTTTCGACCTCATATTCAATTAGCACTTGGTATATATGCATTTATTGATTTGAACAAGGAGGTGCATACAGCTAGGTGTACCCACACTGAGGGTGTCCCTCATTGATTTGGTATTTACATATATAAAAAAATCCATCCTTGATTAGTTAAAAGTATACACATGTAAACATAATTTCTATATTCTTTCTCTGATTGTAACAAGGAATATCATCCCTTGGGGCCTCTCCCTGCCCAGACACTTCATTTCTAGAGCCCCGTTCACAATCTATTCTCTATACCTCAACCTGCTTCATGATTTATACCTTAATTGTTCTTGATCTTCCTTTCTTATCCATTGTTCTTTTTTAATATTTTTGAAATTTTTAATCAACATACACAATTTTATGCAGTATGAAGGATAGTAGTCATGTTTCAATCTTTGTATAAGATAGATAGTGATCAAATCAGAGTAATCAATGGTTCTATCATTACTTTGGAGCCTATGAGATCCCTTCTATTATGTATTAAGTATAGGACTCATGATTGAGGACTATAATTATTGTTTTGTGCCATAGAACAGAACATATTATTCCTACTGAACTGTATTTGAGAACTTGCTATTCAACTTGCAACTTTCCCACTCTACCTGAGTAATTTTTACATACATTCAGCTTGGTTGTTTTTCCAAATGTCCACATAGGGGAGAGACCATGAGCTATGGATTTCTCTGTGTGACTCAATTCACTTCATATGATGCCATCCAATTCCAACCATCTATCTGCAAATGATGGCACATTTTAGGACTGAATAACAACATTCCATTGTGTAAATGAACTGTTTAAATTTGACTACCCCTGATTGGAGTATATTTCTTTTTTATTATTACTATCCAGCCTTATAGATGTGTTGTATTTTATTTTAAAGGAAGGCATATTTAAAGAAAGAATACTAAAACTTCTGTAGTTTGTTTCCTGATAGAATAACGACAAATTAAAATTTCAGCAGTCTAATTCAATCCAACATATCTTTGAAATTCAAATACTCTGTTTGACAACCTTAAGGCATTTTAACATTAAAAACACAGGTTCCTGGTAACCAGTAATATATCTGATTTCTCCTCTCTGCCCTATACACCACTTAATAAGTCTGAATTTCTCCATGTTCAAAATATCCCCTCTTGTTTGGCAAGTACACATGAAGAACATATTCAAATATACAAGCCTCTTAAAAGTGTGATAAACCATAGTGCTTTTTTATACGAGTTGGGTGCAAACAGATACCTCTCTTGTCTCCCTACTTATTGTTCTTGTTAAATATACTAGATCCAAAAAATGATGTTACTAATCATTAAAGCAACAGCAACCACGAGATACTGATTCATTTTACAGTTCTAGATGTTACCAATCTTCTGAACTGACTTGGAGTCAATTAACCAAAGCAGAGCTAATAAATAACAGTGGATGGCCTGATGACTTCAATGAGATCAAATGTGAACTTGATCGAAGAGCCTCAGCACAGCTCATCATTTGAAGTGCAGACCTGTCCTTGATCGGTCCTGGGGTACCCAGGCTCGCACGGGGCCATGCTTACACAAAGTGACCGCACACCATTGCATGGTTTTTCTCACCCAACACAGATGTTCTTCCTTACTCGCCATTTCACCACTGTCATTTCTCCAGTTGGAACAGAAAGTGAAATTTGCATATGCTAATGAAGTAACCAGACATGAAAGAGGAAAGCCTGGATCTTCAGGCAGTGCACTTTCAGCACTTAGTACATCCGGGTAACTTGGATGAGGCTCTGAACCTCTGGGCTTTCTCCTAGATAACAGAATGGTGCTCATTTGCCAAATACCAGCCTAAAGTAATAACTAGTGGGGTTTTCTTTCCTGTTGCCTAGCTGAGCTTTATTTATTGTGAATGAGTGTGATAGATTAAATTACACCCTTTACAATTTGTAAGCTGAAGCTCACTCTCTCAGAAGGTGAGTGTGTTTGGAAGCACAGTCTTTCACTCACATTTGTGTTAATGTCAATTTTTAATAACGTCCTTTTGACATGTCTGTACACACATCAGACCCGGAGCAGACTCATTTCCTGTCAGTCTCTATATCCTCTTCCCTAACTCACCTCAGCAAGTGTCTTGTCCATGGTCAGGTACATAAGTGTTTTGTACCTGAAACAATTTGACCATGCATACCCATTACATTCACCATCCGTCTTCTCCCCAGTACCTAAAACTTGGACAGGATTTGCTTTACATTCTTGTCATTCCTTTTTCTTTTTAATGTATGCTAGTTGTTGCAAAGGGAGTCATTGTGGTATTTCACATATGCATAGACTGTAATACAATCAAACTGATGCCCTCAATTTCTCTCACTTTCGTTATTTCCACTACATACTCTTACTATTCCATACTTTTCAATGAATTGTTTTTTTTATCTTGATTAATACTCCTGAGACCTTTCAAAACACAAAGTAAATTCTATCAGAGTGGTAGAGCCTCATAGAGTAGGAGAAAAGGAAACAGAAACAGAGAGAGGACAATATAAAGACATACCAAAGAAATCTGAAGTCACAAAGTTCTCATGAGAAACCAAACCAGCTGGCATTTTGATTGTAGACTTCTAGAAAGAATACTCATAAAACTATTAATTTTTATTGTATAACCAACCCAATCTGTGGGATTTTGTAATGACAGCACTGTAAATCTAATATTGAATGTACAATCATAAAACAATTGTTCTCAGTATCAGCCTTATTTGTTTTCACTACAATTCTATTCCTTTGGACTTCAACCAATACAAGAGCAAATGCATGCAAATTTGCATTCCTAAGAGCAAAGTAAAGAATTATTCCTTTGAGGATCATGTTTTTTTTTCCTTTGCATATCAAAGTTAGAAGATGACCTCCAGGTAGAGTAATTTTTTTTTGTTTTATCACTAGTCTGATTTTAGAAGTGGTTACTTAAGAACATGATCCATGACTCTGTTCTATTAGTAAAACACTGCACAGGAGCTATCAGTTACGCATTCAAGAAGACACAAAGGGTCCATCAAGATGTTGTCAACAACTGAGAAAAAGTCCTCGATGTGTCTGTGTTTTTTAATCACACCCATTAGAATTTGTCTTTCGTAGTTATTTCTCAGGCTTATCACACTTTTATATAAAATAGTTTATAATCAAATCTGATACCATGCTCATCTCACTGGAGGTCTGTAGAATTCTTTCCTTATTATCTTTTTCTTTATTTTGTAAAATGTGTAAATGAAATGTGCTGGAGAGATTTTCTTTTTAATTTTAATTATTTTAGGTGCCCTCTAATTTTCCTAATCTTACATATCGTTAAGATATTGTTACAATTTATGGAATTAAAAGTGTGAGGTTCAACACTATGGGCAGTAATATGACACTATCTACAATGATGTTGAAGAAATTCATTACAAATAAAGAAAAGGTATCTGCAAATCACTTGTTTATCTACCCAACTTCTATCAAAATTTTATGCCCTTTCTTTTTGTGTGACTTTTCACTGTTGACTCCCTATATCCTCTTACCTCTACCATTTGGAATCTTACCTTAACTTCTTTAATCTGGATAAATTACAGCTCATTGTTGATTCCTTCCATTATCACTGGAGGCAGCAATTCCTTTGCCCTCTGTCTGCTGCACTTCATGAGCTCATCATAGAAGCTCTATTGGTCAAGCATGGATGTGACCTCACAGGGCTCTCTTCCATGGATGTGTATCTGATCCACAGGAAACACTAGTTTGCTTTGCCATGCTCAGGAAATGCACACTGATTCCACATACACCATGTGTCATATCCATTGGCTATGATTCTGGTCTTGTCCAATATTCTCAGGTAGGAGTCTCACCGAAGGCCATTGTGATTTCACGTACAGAGGTTATGTCTCAATCTTTTCAGTCTTTGCAAGTGTTTTTACTAGGTTACTCCTTCGCTGCAGATGTAGTCTGACACTTGTCTTAAGTTTCCTCAGGTCTTTCCCAAACATAGCACTGAGAGTTTCTGGCCCTGACAAACCCTTCAACCTGGCAAACTGAGAAATCATCAGGATTGCTCTCCATTTCCAGGGAGAGGTTAGGCCCTAACTTCCTTCCAAGAAAAAGATAAGTTAAATATCATTCACCCTTTTCTTCTTCAACCTGGGAGATTTAAGAGTTTCTTTGTATGAACTTCTAACCTTTGTGTACAACTACTTAATGAAAAAATTTGAGAGTATTTTTATACTTGTTTCATGAATACCTTCTTTATGTTTAAATAGTTGGTCTGTTCCATTTTTCATTTTGAGACGTGTTGCGTGTTTGAGGTTTCAGCAGAAATTTTTTTAACATCTTGTTATACACTAAAGAAAAATAGTTTTGCAACTAGCCAAATTATGCATGACTACATAATTACTGTGTATTTTCTCAAGCATGTGTTAGTCACAACAGTGACTCTCAAAGAGTGCTCCCTGTAACAGCAGCATCAACTGTCACCTAGCATCACATAGGACCAAAGGAAGGTGTAAATTCTTGGCCCTATCTAACACCTCTTCTCTAAACCTTCAGAGATTTAGTGAAGCCTATGTTTGCCATGTGATCCAAGAAAACTGAAGTTTGAGAACCATTAGAATCTTGTTTTTGAGTCTCCACATTGATCGAATGCCAGAATTACCCCCAATTGTTTTAAACCAATTCTCTTTAATATCTGTTGGGATCAAGCACCAGCAGAATTTTGTTGGTTAATTTGTGGCTCTCAGGGCAGTTTTTTGCTATGTTGCATGGATTTAACTAAACAGCCCAGGATAGCCTCAAACACACCATCTTCCTGCCTCTGCTTCCTGATCACTGAGATGACAGGCATGAGTTACCAGTCTAGCCAAATTCTAAATACTACTTCAGTGAGTCACACAAGTATCCGTGATTTTTTGAGTCAAATATCCATACCATTGTTTATGGAATCTCTTTATTGGAAGGTAGAATTGCTAGCTATTTCAAAGCAGTAAGACCGAAAGACCATTGTTTTTGGATTCCTCCCTTCAAGTCACACCTTAGCATGTTTAATTATATGTAAATTAACTATTCCAGTCTATCCCAATCTGTTTCCATACAACTGCACTCTCTACTTTCATTTTTTTTGCATTTATTTGTTGATAATGTATGAAGCTACAAAGTAAAATATAAAAATAACAGTTTTTTTATTTTTAACTTTCCTGGTCCTGAGGCTTGAACTCTGGGCCTAGGCACTATCCCTAAACTCCTTTTGGTCAACCCTAGGATTCTACCACTTGAGCCACAGTGCCGATTCTGGCTTTTTCTGAGTAGTTAATTGGATATAAGAGCCTCATCAACTTTCCTTTCTGGACTGGCTTTGAACTGTGATCCTCAGATCTCAGACACTTGAATAGCTACGATTATAAGTGTGAGCCACCAGCTTTCAGCTTTACAGTTCATTTTTATTTGTGGGTGGTTGTCATCTTCCTGGCCTGGCCACGTGACTGTAAGGTATCTATCAATAGGTAGCCAAACTTGAAAAGGCCTTCACATATATTTGTTTGATGCTAGGACAATATCTTGAAAAGTATTAAAAGGTGATGATATTTATTTTGTTAGATTGAAACTCTGGTAACAACTTACAATGTGTATGTCACAAATGGCAGGGATAAGCATGATCATTTTCAAATAAGCATTAATCTGCAAATGTCTACATCAGCCCAGAACTAGTTAGGGCTCTTCAAAACCATTAAGACTATTAATTCTGACCAGCGATAAAACAGAATAAACAAATTCTTGCCCAACTGGAATCAGTCCTGCTACCTTTCAACATCCTCCAAAAAAGGTTTATTAAGCCCAGAGTTCACAGATATGTTTTCATTTTTCATTGCTTTGTTTACTCTGCTCCTACTTTGTCTGAGAAACTTTGTGCTGAGTCTGTCTCTTCTCTGTGTAACTGGGGGAAAAAAAGGTTTAAACGATTCCTGGGACTTGGATTGTGATAATTTGACTTTGAGCAAAGAGAAAAGCCACATTTTTGCTGGAAGCATTTTTAGAGTCAAACAAAATCAGAATAAAAATATCTAAATTATTCAAACAAATGGAAATGTTAAGTCTATTTTTCAACCTACAAATTTAAGCATGTCTGAAAAACTTGATCCATCCTCAAATGTAAGTTAAAATACTTCTGATTGAAACCTCTGACATTGATTTGAATTCAAAGACACAAATCTGAGTGAAAGAGCAACTACTTCTACCAGGAAGGGCTGATGGATGGATTCCCTGCAGAGCTTGTTAGGTTTGGGGTTATCTTTTCATTTGTTTGTTTTAAATATATGATAGATCAGAGAGGTATCATAATTCTATATGATAATACTGTTTCACAGTTAATTTTAAGACCATTCAGAAGATAAAATACATTCTATCCAACACACTTGAAATTTGGAATCTGTTTTAGTATATATTAATACATCTTCATGATAATTCCTCTAGGCTTTAAAGATATACACTTTGTGTTTCTTTTCTTTTTTAGTAATGTTTAAAAAAAAGAGTTTATTTAACAAAGAGGAAGTAAGGCCACTCAGAAGAGTGAGCAAAGGGAGCCAAAAAGCAGTTGTCTGCCTAAAGACCTACATTTTGACTTTCAAGGTAATTTATTGAAATGTTAGGGTCACCGCTTACATTATTCTTCTTTTCTAAGGAATTTGATCTAGTCTTAGTTATTCCTTCCTATTATCACTTCTCTGATCCTATGCCTTAAAAAAAAGGAGTAAAAATTTTATGCCATCTTAAATGCATTATGTTAAAGGCAAAATAATGATTTTATAACTGAGCAAAACGAATATTTTATCCATATAGCTAAAGTAGTGCTCCAAATGGGTAACTCACTGCAATGACACCATAAAATGACCCCAAAGGTAAAAGCTATTTCCAAATGTTAATATGGAATGATGTGACACTGCCTATGGCATTCCGAAGGTCAAGGCAGTTAAGGTAGAGAATGTGCAGTAACTTTCAGGTAAATGCAAGCATGCAGAATAGTCTTGCAGCACAGGGGATAAGGTTAGTCTATCTATCACACCAAGAAGCAAAAGAGACAAGAAGCTCTTTTGTTATGGGGGAAAAAAGGATTAAAATGCTCTCTTAAAAATCCAGAAATGTAGAGTTGCCCTTTGGAACTATAGTGAGGCTAATTAGACTATTTACATGAAATCTATGATGAAGTGTAATAGTTAATTACATTGATTTGGAAGACAATTGGGAGATAAATCACTCAAACTCTTGAGCTACTGTGTCATAAAAACACAGTGTAAAATCTGTTGACAGAATTTACTATTGTACCTATTCATTTCATGTTTCATTTTACAGAAGAAAAAAGCAGAAGGCAAATTTGTGTGCCAGCCAATCTAGCCTGCGAGTTCTGGCAAGGGTTGAACTTGGGTATGTACCAATCCTGCATGAAATAGGGCTCTGTTTCTAGTTTATGGGGTTAAATTGAAATGTTGTAAAGTATAATACATGGGTTGATAATCTTTTTTCTTTCATGATGGTACATGGAAACCTTTGGGAAGTATCAGAGTACATTCATAGTCTTAGAAGAGTTGCCCAAATACTGCTAGACAGGCAGTCTCTTACGATTTCTCAAACACTTCTAAGTAATTGATGTCTTCACAAAGAGTCTATACACGTATACATATACATATACACATATATATGTGTATATGTGTGTATACATATGGACGTGCAAATATGCATATATATACATATTGTATATATGTCTATATACATATATAAAGGTATATTATATATATATATATATATATACACACATACACAAATATATACATATATACATAGGCTGAGTCTTGTTCTAAAGTATCTCTCTTTGAATTTAAGCCAAGTGGAAGTACCAGGGAAATGGTGAGAATGCGTATATACTCTTTTTAACTGTACAAACCACTGACATTTATTAAAGACTTTGGGAAGAATCAGAAACAATATGAGATTTAACGTTTTGTTGCAGGCTAAGGCATTTAAATTTATGTTGTCTGAGACAAATGTATTTTTATAGTAGCAAGATCATTTCATGGCTTTATTTTTTTTCAGTCCCAAGTTTGATGGCAGCAGGTCTTAGTATTCTTTTTCAAACATGAGAGAGTATTTGCAGTGCATGTATACGTGTGTGCCTTTCAACAAGTTTATTTCTTCAAATTGGTTTTGTGCAGAGACAAGCGAAGGGAGAGGTGTGTGAGAGGGTATGCAACTTGAGCTCACTGTTGAAAGAAGCCGTGATGGATTGCTGGGTGTTATTAAATAAGAAAGAAATTAATCATCAGCAGTTTGTCTGGCTGTGCTGGTTATAATTTAAAGTTGTACTTGGGAAGGATCGAATTATCCCTATCTTTCCTTCTTTTATATTTTCCTATTTAGGAGGGAAAGAATATCAACTTCATGTCTCTAAATTGTTTACCTTGTGATACAACTTTACTAAAAAGTGGTTTTTCAAAAGATTATTTTTGCATTAAGATTATAATTAAGATTATAATTAAGCTTATTTTTGTATCATGTTTTCTCTTCAATGAATATAATGATATTTTAGCACAGTATATTCCCTCCAAAAAGTCTAAACACTAAAATTATTACATCATAGTTTTCTTGATTGATTATGGGCATGATTTCTTTAGGAATCTAATTACAGGTGATAAGGTTGAGACTGAAAAGGGATACTGAGTCCCAAGTAGTTTAGGCCATGCCCAGGAGCACATAGTCCATAAGAAAAGACTATCTGCATATGGGGTTAGACTCCATGGACCCCTCATTTATAATAATTAGTATATGTCTAGGATAGTCCTAGAAGAAGATCACAATAGCTCAATGGCTATGTGAAATGAACACTAAGATTTCGAAACAAGACTATGAATGTACAATGTGAAGTTTTTTCTCTTTCATTCTTTTTTTTCCTGTTGTTTATCCCCTGTTGTCACTGTATTTGATTTTGGTGCCCTGTGTATTGTATTCAGATAAGTGTATTTAAACTTATCTGAATTAGGGAAGGGAAGGGGAACAACAAATGAGACAAAGGACAAAGGGCGATCCAAGGCAACAGTGATACTCTCTCCCTAGACAATTTATGTTGGAAATGAACTTTACAACTGAGGGAGGATTGGGGAAAGGGAAAGTGGGAGAAAAATGCAGGAGGTGGTAACAAGTTCAACAAGTAATGCACTCTCCACTTACGTAACTGTAACCCCTCTGTATGTCACCTTGACAATAAAGTTAAATTTAAAAAAACAAAAGGAATCTTTGCTTTCACTCTGTGCTTCATGTACTTTTCAGGGTTGCAATAGTGAAGAGGCATGGTTTGCTCCTGCTTCATAGGTATTTCATAGTCATTTTGTAATCAGTGAAACAACCTTAAATACAGTTCTAGTTGAACATCTCATACAGAGATCTTCCCAACATTGCCACCTACTTCATGTTACCCTGAGCTAATGTTAGAACCCAGGATTCAGTATAGGACAGAAGGAAATTAGACACAATGCTTACAGCTAATGTTATTTTAAGATGTCTTTAAAATATAAAATATGTAAGTCTGTGACTCCATTCCTATGACAATTCTCTTACATTATGTCTGTACACATACATTCTATCCATTCTGATATTCTCAAAACCTCTAATACATTCTCTTAGATCCTCCTTTAAAGCAGCTCTTTAGCATGCTGACATATTTGGCAAACCCGATGAGGTGCTAGTTCATTTCTTATCACAAATGTTCTTTCTTCTAAAAGTCACCAATAGAAGGAATATATCAAAGGGGAAAAATGCCAAAAGGACACCCTAAACTGGCTATACCTGTTCAAAATTGTTATTCTGAGATCTACAGTTTGATATAAGGAGGAGCTAATAAGACTGGCTGTTAACCAAAAACAACAACAATGGAGAACTTAGATTTCTGCTTGTTCGTTTCCCCAACCAACAATGAGAACATGTCAGGACACAAGAGTTAGTTTTTATACCATTCTAAACAGGTAAGGGCAAAAGAAAACTAAATGACTATAAATGGGTTAATGATTAAAAGCATTTTCTGGAGAGTAAGAAAAATACCTTTGGTCACAACTCAAATATTAGTAGTGAAAAAAACGTAGTTGTTGGGAATAAATGAGAGCTGAACTATTGCTGGTGAAATGGAACATCATTTTTCTGTCCCTCTAGGAAGACAATGGACACTTAGAAACAGATGTTTGTCATGTTAAGAGTCTGGTTATTCCAGTTATTCCAGTATTTCTACAGAAGTCAGAAGTATGATTTAATAGAAATTTCCCAGTGTTTAAGTTTTGCTTCATCGTTTAACTCTATGCAAGGGAACTGATATAAGTCTATGGTTATTTATGATTTATCTCGCCCATCCACAGTCCATCTTCAACATAACAAACTAAATCGATTTCTTAAGACACGAATCAGACTGCTGTAAACTCAGCAGTGTCCTCATTGTACCTGGACAACCATCAACCTTAATCTCATGCCTTTGATGTGTCTCTTGTCTTGATTTCAAAACTCCTTTCCTTAGGTCAAGATAGGTTCTAACTCAAGACCCTTTTGACTGTTTCTTTTTCCTTGGATGGTATTATCTCAAAACTTAAGATTTTCTCTCTTTTTTTTGAACTTTGTTCAATCATTCATTCCTCAGAAAACATTTTCTTTGTTCACTGGTCCTGGACATGAACTCTGGGCCTGGGTGCTGTCCCTGGGCTCAAGGCTAGCACTCTGCCACTTGAACCACAGTGCCACTTCTGATTAATTAGAGATAAGAGTCTCACAAACTATCCTACCCTTGCTGCCTTTGAACTATAATCCTCAGATCTCAGCCTCTTGAGTTGCTAAGATTACAGGCATGGGCCACTAGTACCGGGCACATTTTTAATATAGTTTTTCTCCTCTAATTCTATTCTACCTCACTTCTCTGCTCTTTGAGTTTAATTTCTTTCATAATATGCTATTTTCTGGGCTAACCTCTATTTTTTCTTTAATTTTCAAGATTATTTCTAGAATAGAAGGTGTATGAAAACGAAAACTTTTTTTGCTCACTGATATGTTAGTATGGGTTGTGGCACACAGTAGGTCTTCAGCCTTCCAAATGCTGCTTCTAAGGGCTGGATCGTAGCAAATGAAATTTCCATTGCCAACTGGATTTTTGTTAGGGATTGAGGGATACTGAGCAGCAAAATGTGGAGAATAGAATTGTTTCTGGTATACCTCTTTGTGAGAACAGCTATTGGTTCTGGTGGCCAGACTTTTTCTACATTCTCACTACCAGCTCACAGAAACTCATCAGAAACATCAATCGCTAAGCTGCAGCTATGACAGCGGTCAAAGCTCACCTATGAACATCCTGACTCTCAGGAAGTTTTCAGCTCTACTAAACAGAGCAGCACTCTCCCCTCGAAAGGCTGAGTCTTCAAGGTTCTGCAAATCATACACCTGCACCCAGAGGGGTCCATACAAATAGCATTGCATATATAACATGTTTTTAATGGGTAGATTTCTTGACTACTCCAAGTACATTTGAAACTGTCCATGACAACTCTTATTTTCTTTTTTTAATTTTATTTTTTGTTTATTTTTTATTGTAAAAATACTGTACATAGGGGTTACAATTACATGGGCAAGACAATGAGTACATTTCTTATCAAGCATTGTAGCCTCCTCCTTTGTTTCCCCTTCCCATCCCTTCCCATCCTCCCCCTG
>NW_012267224.1:6102305-6110943 GCF_000151885.1 Dipodomys ordii
GATCACGCTCGGCTCCGCCCCGCTCTCCCCCCCCCCCCCCGCCCGCTCTCCCCGCCCCCCCACCCCACCAAAGTTGTAAAGTTCACTTTCGACATAACAACTTGTACATCTCATTGTTGCAATTATTACCATAGTCATCATAAAAAACTCTCATAATCAAACAATTGGGATCTATAAAAAACAAACAAACAAACTAGAGACTATTAAGTTTGCAAACTGTCATCTAAAACATTCACAAAGTTTAGATATGGTAAATATACTAGTCATATTTAATTATGACATGTAGACATCTTTTGAAATATAAATGAAGTTATCACCCTCCTTTTGGTTAGTCTTCCTCTGAAACTCATGTAGAAAATAATATGTTTTAATCTTCTTTGATTAATAAACCATAAAGGAAGTCTTTGTGTAACCCCAAATGCAACACTTGCTTTTCGATATCTCTCGTTTAAGATAGCATCATTAAAAGTAGGTTAATTGCTATGGAAATACTTTAATTAAGAAGAGAAGTAAAAGGCTAAATAGTATTAGAATTTGAAAAGTCTTAAGATAAGAATGGAATGTGGCAAAGAAACTTGAAGACACATGTATATTCCTCAAACAAAATCATTCACAAAGCTACTAGTTCTTCTGTATTTACAAAGATTATTTCATGTTTTAGAAATAATTCCTTTAGGTTAGATATAATGAGAGAACCATAATCTTGCCGAATTGGCTCTGGAAATTTTATAACAAAGAGATTATGGGAAAGGGGATGGAAAGAAACTATAACAAAGGGAAGGAAAATATGTTAAAGAAAAGAATGTCTATATTTCTAAGAAGTGGAAGAAATTTTGGAAGTTTATTTGACTTATATCAGAAGAAATTTAATGAATATGAATTCCTAGTGTATCTTGAGTTTGGGGTTCATTGTAATATTAATAATTTGGAGAGTCAATTAAAACTTAAATTAGCATACTAAGTAGCATACAAAATAGAGAAAAGAAATGCAGAAAAGAAAGAAAAATTTCTGAGCAAGTGTATTTAGACCACTAAGTAACATGGGTGGGACTTTATATGGAGAGATCAACATGGTCTGAAGTCATGAGAGTCTTACTTTTCCACCAGAAAGAACAAGTCTGGAAATTCATGAAACATGAGTAACTTTACAGAAAACATTGTGTAACAGGCACTTTTATTCACACACATGGATTCCAGTACACATGGGTTTCTCTTTTTTGTATTGAGTTTGGATATAATAATAAAAATTGAGAATGGAAACACTGAGAGAAAAATTACACCTGCTTTCAACGAATTTGGTTTGCCTTGCTGTATTGCACATTTCATGTATTTAAATATTGGTTTTTCAGCTGTAACCCAAAAGAGCCCCTCTGGAAATGACATACCACTTCTCCATAGAATATATTTCCTGCATTTAAAAATACACAATAAAAAGTAATTCCGTAATGTCTGTGTTCCATCAACCATAAACCATTTTCTAATTGTAATATATGTATGATCCTTTTAAAGTTGCTTTACTCTATGCATAAACATCTTAAACTTATTTTTAGATTGTTACTAAGCTTGACTTTATTCCATTAAGAAGAGCATTTTGATTTTCCAAGAAGTTTGGATGTTTATGATTAACTATTGGGACTCAATTTAAAATAAAAAAAACTATTTGAAGAGTAAAAATAGAAGAAGCAAACACAAAAATAAACCCAGGTCCCACTAACTCAATTTGAAGGAGAGAAAAATTAATTCTAAATTTTCAAGTATCTTCATTGTGCTCTGCATTTTACTTAGAGAGAAACAAAGACCAAGATGTTACATTGGTAATAATAAGTTAAGCAAGCATGTTAAATTATTAAATTTGGAGGCTACATTGTGCTGATTATGTTACTTACCCTTGCAGTGAACTAGAAAATGAATGTGGTCATTCCAGACTGGTTAAATTGGAAATATATTTTATACAGATGTGTCTAATGCAGTTTCCTGGCAAAAGAATAATGCACACAACGTATATTTATAAGTATACAAACCTGGTTTTATATTGCAGTGCAGTTCTGTAAAATCAGATTTCCCTTCTGCACTTTGGTTTTCACTTTCAGGATCTATTTACCTCCTTTTATCATTTAAAGTATCTTTATTAAAACAGTATTTTTTCCATATCCTTCTGAGTTGGTTTCATTTATGGCTAAGCTGGGAGTTGAGAATTAGAATAGGAAGGAATTTAAGAATAAACAATGAACCATCTATTTAAAACCAAGGGATTCACCCTCCTTAATTAGTGCTAAATTGATTTTTACAAATCCTATTTCTGCTGCCAACTTAGTTGAAATTTCACTTCCTTTTTATTTTGCTTTGGATTTTTTTAAAGTGTTTTCTAATTACACTTCCATCTGTTAAGTCAACTAGACAGCACTAAGATGTCCATTTCTAATTTTTAGTCCATTTTCATTAGATCAGTCCAATCTGAAGACAATCAAAACTGTTATGTTAATTGTTGACTGTCCATTGTTTAAACTATATTAGAAGATATGTGTGTGTGAGAGAGAACTGTTTATTTAGTTTTACTATATATAGTTTAAAAGAAATATCCATGAACTGCATAAATAATTATTATATTTATTTTGAGATTCATGTATAATAATTACCCAGGCAGTAATTTTTCAGAATTACTCTTATTTCTTTCCCTTCTGCCAAGATATTCTTTCTTGTAGGGGAAATCTTTCCAAACTGATACAACATCCCAGAACATTCTCTAGTAATATATATCAGACAAAACCAATCATGCTATTTCTAATAAAAAGTAGGGCAAATCCTCTATGTTTTTCAGTCATCTCTATCATATGATGGAGATGCCTGTAGTGATTTCTTTCAAGTCTTTATTTCAAAGGATAAAGGGATCAGGGCCATGGTGATGGGTGGGGAAAGTAGACTTCTTCCTTAATGTGCAAGGCCTTTTTAGATTTTGATTTAAAATGCTGGGTCTTTTTGAAATATGGACATTACATATAAACAAAGACTATAATACTAAGTAACAAAAAAGTGTGTCTGTAAGTAACGTTTATGATTGAGTCATTAGGCTGCTGATAGTTTTGAAATGCCTATGGCCGTTGGGCTAGTTTCTCAGATTTCAGTTTTATATATGAATTTGATACTCCATTCTCCATTTTCGTCTCCATCAGGGCAATCAATGATCAAATTTAGATACTGAAGAAAGGACTCGATAGTTCAAACAGTTCAAAAGTATTATGAGACTGCAATATAATAATATTGTGAGACAGTAACATAATTTCATACCTACCCACCAAAAGTGACCATGAGAGCCTAAGCAGTCTTAATCACTTTCTTCTCTCAAAAATGTTTGCTGTTATCCCTTCATGAATCTATTTCTACCACGCTCTCTTCAGTCTCCTTTCTGACCTACATCAAACGATAAGATCTGAATTATACATTCATTTCAGTGAGTATCCATTTAACCCCAAAGATGCTTCTGATATTCTTCAAGTGTTGAGGAGAAAAATGTTACACAAATTTGGAGCTCCTTTGAATGTAAATTATTTGAAAGCAGAAATCTTGGTTTGTTCCTGTTTGCGAATGTATTGTCAATCCCAACCTCCTTGTCTGTCCCAGCTACTGAGGGAAAGCGATCTAAATCTCTACTTTCATGCCGTATGTATTGAAGTGTGGGAGAAGGCTGTCCAACAATTCTGTGTTTGTTAGGTTGGTGCTCTACAGTTTGAGCCCCACACAAGACTGAATGAAACAAACAAACACAAATATATTATGTTATCTGTTAATGTACTGCAAGGAAGGGGAGCTGATATACAGTGATAAAGAGGTATAGTTATTTAAACAGGGAAGTCAAGAAAATTAGAGATTTTATTTTAGAAAAGACCAGAAAGATCTGAGGAAGAGCATGCGAAGGCCTTGACTAGGGACTATGTTCTGCATTTTTTATAGACTCAAATGATGAATCAGGTCAATGCAGTGTGAGCCAGGGGAGAGGCACAGAAATGAGGTCAAATGAACACCGAATCAGCACTCAGCATCAGCTCATACATAGCCTGCGGTCCGCAGGAAAGGATAGGGATTTGAACTTGAGGATGAGAATGCATCAAAGTAATATGAACAGAGCAATGATGTGCTTTGTGCTTCGTTCTTAGCTGAATCCCTCTGGCAAAAAATGTTATCAAAATTTAGGCAAAGTTCATCTACATTCTCTCCTAAGACCACTATTTACGCACAACACATTTACACTTATGATGCCAAAATAAACTTTCTATTATGCAAATAAAAATACCTGTACAACTTCCTCAAAATCATTACCACACATTTCTGTCACTCTTCATTTTCTTCAGTCACAGTCATGTACTCTGGAGATTGGAGAGTCTTGGTAATTTTTTTGAATCTTGCATTTTTGTGTGCTATATGTCATATGTTTATAATAAACTGGAGCCTAGTTTATTGTCATATCTAACAATATTAGATGTTGTATATGCGTGTGTGCTGCCCTTTTTTCTTTCTTTGATGCAATGCATGTTTAATGAGGAATCCCAGTGAAGTAAATACTTAGAACTTAACACACTATTAAATAGTGTTTTACTCTAGATAAGTCCAAGCATCTAAGAACAAGCTAATAGATAACTAAAATCAGCTGTGAGGCTAGGTGCAAGTCATTCAAGCCTGCAATTTTATTTATTGGGAGGTGGAGATTGAGTGCTTACCCATTTGACGTCAGTCCAGGAAAACAATTCTCAAGACCCCATCTCATCAGAAAAACCAGGGTATGTTGCCATGCACCTTTAATCCCAATGAAATTAAGGAGCAGCTTAGAAGACCTCCAAAAGCAACAATAACTCAAACATATTCAGACTACAAAGGAATGAAGCTGTACTCAAGTAATAGAGTACCTGATTATCAAGAGTAAAGACTGAAAGCCCTGATTTCAAATCTCATAACCTCACCAAAAGAAAATACTCTTGAGTATTAAAGAAGTTAGTTGTTTTTAATTGTTTTAGAGTTGAAGACTAAAGGACAATTGGCAATTTAACAGAGTAAAGAAAGAAAAGATGTTTCTCCAAGAAGAGGAAAAGAACATGCTCAATTTCAAAATTTTCTCACCAATTTCAAAATGGCCTTCTTGGGATGCAATAATCTACTTTTGTAACTCTATGCAGAGGTTCAGAGTAGAAATAAGATTGTATTATGATGAATATACTAACTTTGCTAATTCACTTATCTGTCATATATGAGTTAAATGTAAACTTTGGATGCATTGTTGTCCAATAAATAATGCAAATATGTGTACAAATACATACAAACATTCATATACATAGACATATATATGCTATGACTTCTTTTATGTATCATAACATCTGTAACAAACATAGTAATATCGTCATGGAATGATATTAGCACTAGAGGTTGGTAAATGAAGTGAGATAATCTTCTGCTTATTTATTCATCTACTGGATTTTAATACTTAAGAAACTAAATATTTAATGCATATAGAGTGACACATTGTGATATATATTCTTGTAGAATCATCACAGTCAACATAATGAATATGTATATATCATACTGAAATTCTCCTTTCTAATGTATGTATACACATAATAACCACTGTATCTTTATCTTCTTGGCACTGCACTTATTCAGTTCTGTGTCAAATTAAATTACTTCATTTTTGCTTCATTAGTGGTGTTTTTTTTCTCTTATTTCTTTGCATTTTTAGATCTTCCAGAAATCATAAATATTAACTTGCTGAATGTGGTATATTTTCATAATTAAAAGATTCTTAATTCATAAAAGATTCATACTTAAATTGATTCTTTCAAGTCTTATTTTTATAGTGTGTAAATAAAAGCTTAGTGGAGGGCGGGTTTCCAGGACTCAAGAGTAGGAAAATTTTCCAAAACTATGAGTACTGGACATTCTTATCTATAATTCTTAGGGATATTTTTCCCATTCTCTCAAGTTGTTTCTTCTCATAGATATACCAATTGGCACCTTGATAAATATTTAAAAAGTAGCAAAATGCATATCTCTGGGGGGGTTATTTAGGGAATATTCTCCCAGATAGCCCCTTGTTCTTCTGAGCTATCCAGTCCTGAGAGTAAAGCCATCCACCACACCCTCCATAACTTCCCCTGTATTATGCAGAAGGGTTCGCCAAGAAAGTAAAGTGGAGAACTTGTGCAGTTTGCCTTGTTTTCTTAACTCTCAGGAGATCCCTCAATTTCGTTTCTTTGTTGCATTTTTTTCTTTCAAGTAAGAAAACAAAAGCAATCTTTCTTATCCCACTTTGCCTGAAAGAATGTATCATTCATCTTCTTGTTAAATGTATGATATATGATGTGGACTTTGTGAACTATGGAAAACATAATGAACAAAAAAATTGATACAATACTGCTTGCTGCAGGGAACTCATTTTTGACGTGGATGAGTCAAGTATTCGAAAAAGAGTATGAGGAGGAAAGAGAAAGATGGTGGAAAGAGAAGAGGGAACGACCAAAGCTCTCTCCAAAGAAGCAGGGTTTTAGGGTCCCGTCAGGCACTCCGTGTCTAGAGTCACACCCTAGTAAGCTGTAATTATACAGAGATACACACCGTGAAAGATGATATCCTGATTGCATAAGAAGACAGAAACCAGCACCCGGACTGGAAGTGACACCTGCGACTGAGCCACGGGATTTGCACGCATCTATCTTCTCCAAGGAATTTAACGAGCTCACCTGGGACCAATCAGAAATGGGAACCCATAGTCAAGCTGGCCACATTCAAAAGCAGAGAAACTCCACCACATCTTGGAAGAGCCGAAGCATCACTGGGAACGCACAAAAGCCATCCTCCTCTCCCGAGAGAACAGCATTTTGTTAAAAGCGTTATAGAGGCTTCCAGAGCACCTGTCCGGAGAAACACTTGCTAGAGAAGCAGAACCATTTTTGCAAGGGGCAAAGGAAGGTGACACCCTGATACTAGCCCTCTTGGCAGCAAACAAAAGACCAGCCCAGTGAGAGGAACCCCTGCCCGGCAGCAGTGAGCCAGGACCAGGAGGGTAGCATTTCAGCCAGGTCGGTGGCATTTCAGCCAGGCCTGCGGTTAGCCAAGCACCTTGGAATTACAAAGCTAAAAGTCTCTACAATCCCATGGAAAAAAGAAAAGGCAGACAGGTTGTAAAAGCCGAGTGTTTGAAAGTTTCAGAGTAGGAAGCCAGGTGCTAGCCACCTCTCCCTATGGAGGAATGCTACAGATATGCCACAGCCCTGCCCACATCCAAGCTCTCTGCAGAGGGTAGGCTGCACTTAAGAGCCACGTAAAGAGCCACACCCCCAGTGCTGCTAATCTAGACTGGGAGTAGAGTTGCAGAGACACCAGTAACATAAGGCAGACTATTTTTCTGGTCACTCAGACGAACTGATTGGGAATTCATCTTTTCTCTTTTATTTATAAGCAAGTTACCTATAGGCCCTAAAATCCTAGCCATTTCCCAAACGTTCTGAGAGTTGTAATCTAGGTAACAGCCACATCCTTATATCAAGAAGGCTTCAGAATCCAACTATACCCTAGCTCTGTGCAGTTAAGCAGTGTGGATCCCAAAATACAAACATCAGAGAAACCTCCTACCTCTGGTAAAAAAAGAACTAATCCTGCAGATGCTGCCCAGATCTTGGCTTGAAGGACAGGTGCAGATCTCAGCAACAAAAACAAAGCCTCCACCAATATGCAGCATACTGGATATTGGGAGATTTCACTTTTTTTTATTTTTTACTTGCTTCTTTTGTTTTGTTGTCTTTTTCCCTCTTTTTATTTTGTTTAGTGTTAGATATACAGTCTATGGTGATTGCTAAGCCTATTTCTTAGCAATATGTATACTTAAATACAACTGTAGTTCTAATTATTCAATTTTTTATTTATTTTTATCATTTACTATTTGCTTTTTTCTTCCTTTTCCTTTCCTTTTCTTTACCTCTTATTCATTTTTCTCTTCCCTTTAATTTTCCATTTCTTTACTTTTATTTTTATTTTGTTTAGTTTTATTTCTGGTCCTTTTTATCTTTCTTTTCCTTATCCCTTGGTTCTCTTCTTGTTTGTCAGTTTCTCTTACTTAATTTTTGTCCATTTTCATTCTGTCTAGTTTGAGCAACCTGTTATCTTTGTAGTTTGGTTTGGTTTGGTTAATCTTGATCGTTACAATAAAATTTTTCCCCACTGGTTAAAAAGATGTATATATATGTACACACACACATATATAATTTTCTGCATTACAATAACCATCCTCAAAGAAAAGTGAAAGAATATTTAGGTAAGGGAATACCTATCTGTGATTTAAAAGCTCTGATTTGCAGTCTATGCAATTGTAGGGCCTTGTGTTGGGTTTTTATTTATATTGTATGCTCTTGTGATTTCAGATTTGAGTGCTTTTGTTTCCAAATGGGCAGAAAATAACATAGAAACACAAGAAAAATGGCAAGTCAATGAACATAGAACATTACCAAACAAAAGAACAATCAAGGACCTAGGTGCTAGTTTTCAAAATGCCTTAAAAACACTGACTGAGGGGCTGGGAAGGTGGCTCAGTGGTAGAGCGCTTACCTTGCATGCTCGAGGCCCTGGGTTCAATTCCTCAGCACCACATAAGCAAAAAGAA
>NW_012267224.1:6110993-6134820 GCF_000151885.1 Dipodomys ordii
TCATAATTCAGAAGAATAGCTTTGGGTCAATAGGTGAGGGGACGGGGCCCAGGCCTAGAGTTCAGGCCCCCCGACGACAAAAAAAAAAAAAAAAAAAAAAACACTGACTGATAAACGTGTTTAAAGAAAAGATAAAGTCTACACAAGGCTATTTATGAGCTTGATAGGACAAATCAAAGAAAAATTATTAAAGAAATTCCTGAAATCCACAAACTAAAAATGAAATGAATTATAAGAAGAAAAGGAGTCCAGTGAAAAGATAGTCGCTCTGTTAAAGGAGAGAAGACACAGATAAACAAATCAAGGAATAAAGCATTTCAAACAAGACTTAAAAGAAATATTTACTAAAGATAGATCAAATATGATAAGTTAGAAGGTTTGGAAATAAAAAACAAAACAGTCTTAACATCAGAACAGAAGACATAGAAGACAAATTCTCAGAAATCAAAATAGATTAGATATTGAGAGAAATAACAGAGAATGAGTCAGGACAAATCCAAGAAACAAGAAAGGACTTGCAAGATCGTCAATCAGAAGATGTAATTTAAGAATTATAGGTATTGAGGAAGGAGAAGAGAAGGCAACTAAATGTATAGAATTATGTTTAACAGAAATCTAGCAGAGAACTTCCCAAATATCCAAAATGATAAGCCTTTTCAGATACAAGAAGCCTGAAAACTCCAAACAGATGAAGCCAGAAAAGAGCACCCCACTGACATGTTGTAATCTGGACTGGATCAATAGAGACCAAGGAAAGGGTTCATAAGACTGTAAGAGAGAAATGATTAATTACCACAAAGGAAAACCAGCCAGAATAAGGACAGATTTCTCACCTGAGATCAAGAAAACAAAGAGAGCCTGGAAGAATGTATGCCACACCTTAAAGACAAGAATGCCCAGAAAGCTCGCATTCAAATCATCTGGTCACTTATGGAGAAGGGTGTTAAGCACTTCCAGCAAAAGGAGCAGCTTGTGCAGCTGACCTGAGATGAGAACTGGTAGGCTATGGTTTGAATGTGTCTCAAAGTTCGTATCTTAGAAGCGACATTGCCCAGGCAACTGTGCTGAGAGATGGGACCATTAAGAAGATAAGTGGTGATAAGACAGAGCTCTGGGGAATGGGCTAATACTGTTGTTCAGGAAAGGGTTTTTGATAAAAGACTGAGCTCAGCCTTTTTTGAGTGTTTCCATCTCTTTCCATATATCTTTCTCCCTTTCTCCCTCTGTTCTCTCTCTCTCCCTCTTTGTCTATCCCTCCTTTTCTCTTTCTTTCTCTGTGGCCTCTCTCTCTCCCTCCTCCTCTTCTCTTCCCCCCCCCCTTTCTCTTGACAGGTTTTTCTCTTTCCTTTCCACCTTCCACCATTATATTACCCTAAGAAAGTCTTTGCAGACCCCTTAATCCTAGATTCCTCAGGATACAAAAACTAAAGGAAATAAATCTCTGTCCATAAATTAATTTCTAGTATACTGGTATATCTGCACTACACTAAAAGAGTGACTGAATACATGAGGAATACAGTGGTCATTAACATGACTGCAACAGTTTGAGTGAAAGGAAATGTTTATAAATATGAAACTTGACTGACATGAGAACCAAATATGTGAAAGCCTTGTAAATGTTGTCTTAAATGCTGTAGTGTTCCAGGGGCTCAGGGAGTGCAGGGATTTGTCAGCTTCACTCACAGCCTATCCTGGCTGTTTTCATGGTGATGGACAGGATACCACGGGGTTTGAAGCTAGGAGTCCAGGTGATGGGTTGGTTTGAAATTCAGATGAAAGATGATAATATATTGGGCTTCAATCATATCAGTAGCAGTAGTGAAAAACTGTTCATAAACACATTTTGAAACAAGAGTAGAAAAATAGATTTCAAAGTGGATAAGCTAGGAAGGAAATAAAAGATAATACCTGGTGTTCATCCAAATAGAGACATAAGGAAAAGTTACTATAAATTAAGGAGAAATGAAGCTTTATTAGCATAGAGTTGATAAAGTTGCTATTAATTTAAGTTGGTCTAGAAGTGATGAGTCCATGTATATTAGAAACAAACATAGAGCAGCAGGCACCAGTGGCTCATGTCTGGCTAAGGTCTGAGGATCACAGTTCAGAACCATCTTGGACAAGAAAATCTTCCAAGACATTTATCTTGAATTATCCAAAAGGTGGGAGGGGTGGATCAAATGGTAGAGCTCCATTCTTTAGCAAAAAAGTCAGAAACAGTGCCCTGAATTGCAGCCCTAGGACACTAGTACAAAATAAGAAAAACAAACAAACACAACATAGAGGTAGGAAAGCCCCTGGCATAATATGTAGAATGGCAAAATTATTTGAGTAATAGTAAAATGCATATCGAGGCAAAGTGGGGGAAAAAAGAAAAATATGTAAATGCCAATAGAAGAGATCATAATTTGTTGAGTTGGGAAAGGAACTAGGTAAAAAAGGTTTAAAGAGACTTTCATGATTAATAAAGTTTATTAAAACTGATCCAGAATTTTTGGAGCCATGAAGTTAACCACTGCAAAGCCACAATATGAGGTTAAAAAATTGTGGCAGGAACTTATTTCTGAGTTTTTCAAACCCCCAATGTAGAAAGTTATAAAATGCTGAAGAGTAATTTGGCTGTAGGCCAAGGTGATAGATAGTAATCACAAATGCAGTGAGTCATTTTGAGGAAAGGTGTTGCACAGACTGTGATACGCCAAGACATAAGTCACAGATGGCAGATGACACATCAAAAAGTACACAAACACTAATATACTCACAGTCCTTTAAGGAAACATGACAGAGAGAAAGAGAGAGAAAGAAAATAAAGCTTTGAAGGGTAGAAATTTTGAGTGTCTTTCTAATTTTACTCTCATGTTTAAGTAAAGCCTCCTATCTTTCAGCTGAGAATAAACCTCATATGTGCTTTTATGTAACTCATAAAAGTTTGTCGATTCATAAAAATAGTGATTGACCTTCCTTTCCTCTACTCTCACATTGTCTGATATTTAGATGAACACAGCCAGCTCCTCCCTAGTATTTCTGCATGTATGTAAGATACTACCATAGGCCCATCTGAGACATCGGTGCAAAAGAGGAGACACAACTAAAAGTAGTGCAAAATAATCAGAAATGGTCCCAGAAACAAGGTTTGTATATAATTAAACATGTCCTGAGAAGGAGAATAGCAGATTGAAAGAATGGAAACTTAGTAAACAGCAGCAGGTATGACCCAAAATGTGTCTGAGTCCTACTTTTAAAAAAATGCATGCTGAGAGTGTTGACTGCTTTTAGTATAGCAAAAATATCTCTCACAGTGCATACAAATATTTCTCATGGTACATATGAGTACTTCTAACCACTCTTCATGGATGACAATACAAGGGGCACTATTCTCTGCGGTTGTCAGAGCTGTTTCTGGAGCTGGGATTGAAAGGAGATATTTTGGACAATGACTCCCAGGATTGATGTAATATTTACACTCTCCAAATGGAAGAACAAGACCTAAGTGTTTCAGTTTTTTTTTTAGTTTAAAAAATATCCATGGGCATTTGTGCAAAGGAATTTAAATTCAGCTGTATGTACACCTGAGTACAGTGCATCTCAATACATGCCCCCCCTTACATCACTATCTCCATGTCTCCCAGTCCCACCCAGCCTCCCAATTTCCTTGGTTCCATTTTCACATACATACATTGACTACTTAACTGCATTCACCCACCCTTCCTCTCTACATTCACTCCCCCCTCCCATAACTTCATTCCCTACTCCCCTCAAAAAAAAAATACATGTTTCAGCTGCCTGGGTTTCATTTTGTTAAACTATAAGTTTGTTGTTTTAAGGAGTTATATCATTGCAATCCTACCCTTCATTTACCATACTTTAGTTGACTTGTTTGCATGTTTCTATCCTATCCTATCCTATCTCTCTCTCTCTCTCTCTCTCTCTCTATCTATCTATCTATCTATCTATCTGATTCTGTATTGGTTTGCATGTATATTTATAATTTATCAAAGTTGAACACCTAGTCCATCTATTCATTCCAAAGATTCCACACCCTTCAGTATTTCTGCAATTTGTATTTGTTATTCTCCTGTCTGTCAATTGCTCTGTCTATAATCCCTCCCAAGTAAATGCCTCATTTCAATTCATCCTCCTTATAAAGCCTTGGACAAAGAGTGGGGCTGTTGCCTGCTACGGGTATTGACAGCCTTTGATGGAGGAGATTTGTTCAATCTCTCTTTCCCAGGTGGAAGTTTTCTGATGGTGGAAGTAACCTCATTTCAATATTTTAGCCATCATCTCCCAGCTCCATTGTTCTTAAGGTCTCTTTATAGAAGACTGTAGTCCTCTCCATGTCTTTCCCTTTGTGGACTCCCAAGGACACAGGATTCCACCCCAGTGTCAGTAGATCCTGACAGAGTTTATGTGGATGTTCTTGAGTGTTTCATTTGTCTTCTGCGAAACAAACTTCTGAGAGAGCCTTGATACTATGGAAACCAATTGATATAAATACTTACATAAGAAATGTGTTCAGCAAGGGCTCTTAACTAGTTACAGAGTGAATTTTTCAAACTGAAAATTCGTCAAATAATGGCCGTGGAAACCTGTGTTGTCAGGCCATGCATTTTTAAAATACTTTTCGGCTATCAGATCACATTATCCACCTACAGACTGGGGAAATGTCATTTCAGAAGAGCCTCGTTGGCACAATTTTGCTTGCTGGATCGCACCTCATCTTAAATCATTAGCTTCACCAACATGTTGTTTGGGATAGGTTAGTCAGGTAAGAGTTTGCACTTTGTTATGTTCATTTATTCTGGTATAGCATTAGACATTTAGGAAACATTTTTATCACTACTATGAGACTAAAGAGATTTATCTAATGCCTATTTTCATGCTATGCGTATTTATATGTATGCAGTCCGACACACATGTATTGATACATTACGTTCAGAACTGAATTGTGCAGGTATTCAATAAGCACTAATTGTCCACCAAGCAACTTGCTGCAGGGGATGTGTCATGGTAAACACAGGCGTGCCGTATGTACTCCCACAGATTGGTAGTACATGATGCATTTTTATATAGGAATGTACTTAAACTCAAGAACTAATCTATTCCTTAAGGATTTAATCATTTGATTCTAGGCCATACTCCCTAACTTTCCACTCACAGTCATAGTCATTGATTTCAAAAGCTTCCTGAAGAGGGATAATTAAAATGAAATTAACATAGTTTTCACTGACAGCAAGATAGGAAATGCTGAAAATTATGTGCAGATTGAAACCACATTATTAAATAATTAGGATGTATCCTTGCCAGGATGTATGAAACAGGGATTATTACCTGGGCTAGAATCCCAAGGTGGCTGGTTCAGTGGGAAAATTGGCCAAAAGTCACAAAAGATGAGAATATGTCCTGTGGTTCCCCAAGAGGGCAATTACTATTACTATAATTTCTCCTCTCCTGAGGCCATAAGAACTTGGGACATTCAAAATTTTAAATTTTTATAGAAACATTCTTACTATTGCTCTTAATAAAAAAGGATATTTAACGAAAAGTTAGGAAGGATATAAGAAACATTTTCTAAGTGATGGTTCTATTTACAGATTTAAAAACCATAGTATTAGTTAAATGCCCCTGGTTCAGGCTTATAACACTAGCTACATAGGAAGCTGAGTTCTGAGCATCAGGTCTGACCACAGGCTGGGCAGGAAAGTCCTTGAGATTCTTACCTCAAATTAACCACCAAAAGATGAAAAGGGAGCTGTGGCTCAAGTTATAGAAGACTAGCCTTGAGCAAAGAACCTCAGGAACATCACCCAAGTTCAGTTCAAGCTCCATGACTGGCACACACAAACACATGCACTTAAACATGCACATGTGGCTCCCCCGACACATATGCATGCACAAACACACACATATACACACACACACACACACTCCAAATTCAAGTATTGACTTCAAAAGCTGGCTTCCATGATTTGCAACCATCTTAGATGTAAGTGGTAACAAAATATTTATTTAGTTGGATTTCTTTTAATCTCTCAGACTCTAGTCTAACTATGATCTCTGTTTCTTGGAGAGAAAACAATAAAAAACAAAAAAGTTTTGACCTGGAAGATTGCACAGGGAATGAAGACACACCATAGAAAATATTGTTTAAGTAATCAGACTTGACAAGATCTCTATGAGGGCAGCAATTAGAAGCTTGCATTACATTTCCAAAGTGAGGAAGAAAGCAACATCTAGTATCTCTTTAGTGAAATCTATGTATAGTTGCATTAAGAGCTGTTATAAGGAGAATTATTTGCACCCAAGTGGGTTCATATAGCAAGGTCAGCCATTATGCTACTTCATTTCTGTGCAAACACTCCAAACAAAATGAACACTTTACTTTCTAAAATTCCTAAATGCTTGTCAAAGACCCAGCTGAATCTAGTTATCTTACTACAGTTACTTTTCTGCTGTAGGCTTGTTTCAGGAATGAAAAAGACATTTTCTAAAATGTAGACAAAATAATACTTACTTCATTCTGTCAACATTCAGATTATTAAACTTGCCATCACTCTATTTTTCTCTACATTGACATAAATTTTTATTCTTAGTCTCTAATTGTCATCCTCTGTTATGGACTTAACTGTGAACATAATTGAATCTCCTTTAAAAAGTAAAAACAAAGTGAACGTAATAAGTAATAGCACCATGAAGTATCTCAGGAAAGCTAAAAACTTGCATAGATTTAAATTTATTTTTCATCTATAATATGTAATGTATACTCAGGATGCTGAGATCTGAGAATTGCAGTTCAAAGCCAGCCCAGGTAGGAAAGTCCTTGAAACTCTTATCTCCAATAAACCACCAGGAAACCAGAAGTGGCTCTGTAGCTCACGTGGTAGAGTGCTAGCCTTGAGCTGAAGAGCTGAGGAACAGTGCTTAGGTGCAGAGTTCAAGCCCTATGACCAAAAAAAAAAAAAAGTAATGTAAATTTCACAACTTTTAATTTTTAAAGTGTATTTGTAATCTTTCCGTCTCCAGATGAGGAAACTGAAACTCAGAAGTATCCAATAATTTACATACGTTTTCAGAATAATAGGTGCTAGAATTGGAGCTGGTGAATCACTCTTCTTTACAATAATCACTCATTTAACATGTAAGAAGATGGGAGAGGGCACATAGAGTAAAAGGGCACATAGAAGAAAAAATATACCAAGCAAATTCTAACCAAAAGATAATCACAATATCTCTATAAGTAACACAAAGCCTTTAGTCCAAGATAAGTATGGTCACAAGAAAAATATAAAGTATTTTCTGTATGTATTCACTTAATATTCTTAATATATAATGAAAGAGTAAAAGAAATGACTTTCAGTAAGAGATTTGGACACATTAATTTAAGTAATTGGTTAAATATATTGAGGATATATGTTAATTTTGAGTCTTCATTTCCTGTTTGATACATATATATTTAGTAATTAGTGGAAATAATTTTTAAATAAAAAGGTAGTCACTATCAAATTATTTTAAACATTAGCTTCTATAGGTATTCATTCCTATGCATTACTCTTTCACACATGCTTCCAAACGCTTCATTTAGCTGCATTGTTGACTTGTGCTTTGCTTTGCAGTTGTGGGATGGCCAGTTCATACGTAGAATTATTTTTTCAACTGCTCCATTCACATCTCAGTGAAGAATGATGGGATATAGGATGCATTTCCCCCTCAATCCAGCTTAAAATATGATATGAAAGAGTTGTGTTTGGTAGGTAAGGAACAGGGATAGGTGGAGCTGACAGGCAGCTTAAAGGTAGAATGGGGTGGGGAATAGATAGTGTTTGATTTCATGTGTGGGTTGTTGTTGCTGTTCTTGTTATAGTGTTGAGTGTTGGGCCTGGGTTACATAGTACAGATCTATAACCCCATAATGTATCTCATAAGTTGGACTGTAGGCATAAAACACCATGTTCAATAAAGAGCTGTTGGACTGAGGCTTTCAAAAAACAGTCCTCCTTTGGCAAAATGTAGTCCTTGTCCTACGCTAGCAAAAGGAAAGGTGTGGGATAGAATTGGCTAGAGAAAACTTCAGAAGCAAACACAATAACCTGAACACTTCAACCCTTTCTGTGTTTTCTAAACAACACCCTTAATGTACCGTGAGGGAGGGCCAGAGAAAAGTGGAGAAGTCTAACCTTCCAGTGAGTGAGAAGTGAAAGCAAGATTTAATCTGATATTTTTGACAGAGTAGCCACATTTTTATTCAGATAATCAAAGAGTACAATTCATTTCACCAGAGAATCCAACAGTACAATTCATTTTTAAGACATAGAATGAGACGTTTCCTGTAAAACATTTTATTTCCAGTGTTTATATGTTTTACATTCTCCAGAGAACTACATTGCAGGCTTCCAGGTCCTGTGAAAATCTTTTGTCCTAATTGAAACTGATTCAATACTTTGTCGCATATATTTTGGTAATCCTCTATTCTACTAGTTTGAAAAATAATTATAATAGCCTAGGATCTTTCATTAATGGAAATTCTTCAGTAAGCATCAACTTGACATCTTGATGTCAATATTTCTGAGAATTGAATACATGATTCAGGTTCAGTAAATAATGAAGAAATGGAACATATGCCTTTTTCCTTTCCATTCCTCGATCATATTTGGCAAGTTTAAATAAATTAGAAGAGAAAAATTATGGATCATATATGCTACTGCTGGAATAGACTGGAACAGAAAGCAAAGGAAAAGAAAAGCCATGTATCCAGCATAATATGAGTTAACTAGTGTCTGCAAACCTTCCATCGATCTTAGGTCAATAGGCACAGGTGGCTTATGTCTTGATACAACTTGATGTAACGGAATGAATCTGCATTTCCTCTTTGTGCCTGTCCTTTTCTGGCCCTCCTCACCCCTTCCTTTCCGGCCTCTAGGATCAATGCTAAAGACGCAGCTAAAGTTTGAACATCACCTTAGTACATTCCGGAAGTTCCCACCACACTGAAACTGGTATTCCCACATGCTACTACGTAATTTTAACAAATAATTTAACCACACAAATTCATCCATCCTTATTTAATGATATAAGGAAAAAGCTTGATTGTCTTGTTAAAATTGACCATTGATTGACAAACCAGCTTAGGACACTTGTGGTAGTATGTGGCTCTAGAGATATTTAGAGATTCATTCTGGCAAGGGAGATGTTTGCTTATTTTCTATGTAAAAACCTTTAACTTCATTCTCTCCAGAGAGTAATTTTACTTTCTATTACATGCCTCTGTATGAAAAGTTGTGTTAGAGGACCAGCTTTCTGTTGTGTACTCTGAGTTTGAGAATTTGTTTTTTTTTTATTGTGAAAATGCTGTACAGAGGGGTTACAATTACATGGGCAAGGTAATGAGTACGTTTCTTATCAAGCATTGTAGCCTCCTCCTTCGTTTCCCCTTCCCATCCCTCCCCCACTCCCCCTCCCCCCCCAGCCAAAGTTGTAAAGTTCGTTTTTCGACCTAATGTCTTGTACATCTCATTGTTGCAATGGGTCCACCTGTATCCCTATTTAAACAATTTGTTTTTTCCCTTTCCTAGCGATGTAACTCTGCCCAATGAACACACTTCAATATTTTACTTGGTGAAGATTAAAAGTATGGAGGATAGAAGTTGAGATAAAGCAGACATTTTGTGTTTCTGGTCAGAGTATGAGTACATATATGTATAACCATATTTTATGGTTAAGAGCTATTTGGTCAAAGCTACTACAAAAAGTTTCTCACAACACAGATCAGTTTGTATTTATGACTATAAATTACTTTTGGAAAGTGTTATCAGAAATCGAAAGGAGGTGGTTGATTTTTACATGCTTGCTGTCTACAGTGCCTCAGGTGAGAACTAACAATTACAGAAATGTGTTCCATACTTTCTTTTCTTCCAAAGTAATATGATTGCATTCCTGTAGAAAGGACAGGCCAAGACGTGTGAAAGGGCTATCACTCCTATCCAGTTCATGCTCCTGATACTTTGAATTGAAAAGTGAAATCTTGAACCAAAAAAAAATTGAAATGAAAAGTGTACCTAAATAAAATTAAGTTTATCCTCTGTCTGTTACTCCAAAGAAAGCTTCAAAAGGGATAATGATAGGTGGACAATAACTCTTAACTTGGAAATTGTGTTCCGGCAACTCTTCCTGTTCCCTCTCTGCCGTCCACAGCCCTCTCTCTGATGGTGGTATCTGATCACCACCACATTATAGCTCTCAGACTATCATAGTTCATGAGATGAGGGCCAATCACTCCTCTCTCCGCTTACTGAACTTATTCTAACCAACTCATAAAATCTTGAAAATTGTACATATTGCTAGAGTAACAGGTAGTTTTTCAACATGTGTTTAAGCTGGGCATCGTTTAATCAGATTGACCATGTCAATCTCCTTAAACATCTTATCACTTGCTTGGGTTCTTAGTGACCCACCAGCAGCTAACTCCATGACTGACCATGTGTAGCTATTCGTATGCATGATCTGGGAGAGTAAGGAAATCACATAGAAAGGCAAGAGGGAAGAAGTTACCAGTCTCTCTACTTTTAATTAGTAGGACCAAGATCCCAAGGGAAAGGAAAAGCATGGACAGATATACTTGAAGACTTTCACAAACTAGATCCCTTTTTTCTCAATTGTTTTACCTTAAAAATCTTCCTTCTGAGATAATTGGTCCTATGTGTTCTACCTTATTAAATGCTGTCAAGTTTTACCTTATTAAATGTGAATAACTCTTATGCTACCTGCTTATAATCCTAATTATTCAGGAGGTGGAGGTAGGAAAATCATGGCTAGAGGCCAGCCTAAACAAATTTAGCTCTGAACCCATCTGTAAAGCAAACTAAAAGCAAAATTACTCGGGGCTTGACTCAAGAGAAAAGAAACAAGATCATGAATTCAGTCCCCAGTAACAAGAATAAACATATATGTATAGGACGGAAATATGTACTTAAATACATACATAAGTAATTAAAATACTTACAAGTTGGGTGTAATGTTTATTGACTATCTTCTTTCAAGCAATTATGTCACTTTATGGTGAGCAGCATTTATTACAAATATTTCTCATCTTTAAAGCCTTACTGGACACTAGAACTTTGCAAAAGAGAATGTTAAGAAGCTTTGAAGATGTAGCAGGAAAAAAGAACTATGAACTAGAACTTGGGAGTTTGAGCAATATGAAAAACATTGTGAGTGTTTTGGGGTTTGTGTTCCCATCAAATATCGCTTACCTCAACACTAGATCCAAAAAGAAAGTTAGCATTTCCTATCTAATAGAGCTGAACCAAATCCACAGTGTATTACTTAGAGATGTTGATTAACATTTTTTTATATATTTTTCTCTCCTGAATATTTTAACATATAGTTCTAACCTGACATGAAGCTTGTTTTGAAACTCAAGGCATCACATAGTATTGAGAAATGTGGTTGAGCTTGCTAAATCGTTGGTTGAAAACTAAGTGTGTCTGAAGGGGGGGGGGAATGGGTACAAATATCCTACGTTTTTTGGACATAGCCAAAAAGTTTTATTTTTAATAAGTAAGCCGCAGATGGGTTGCCATCTGTCAGCATATGGCTTTGGCTTCTACAGCAATGTTTACATCTGAATGATATGGCGCCTTCTTTGAGCGTAAAAGAAGCATTATTATATCAAACATAAGAGGAGTGATTTTAGAATCATGAATATTGCAAGGCTGCTAAGGAGAGAATCAACATGTTTATATACATACAGTTGTCGTGCATTTGGGTGGATAAAATGAAAGAAAGTCTGTCCAGTGAAACTCTTGTATGATAAGGAAAATAATTGTAAATTTTAAATTGTTAGCGTTTTTCTTTCTCTGATAGACATAACTAGCTATAGGAAATGAATCGATCACCAAACTTAAGTGTTTTATGTATTCACTTTTATTGGATAAATATCCACACACAGTTTCTAATATAATATTTTAATTTATCCAAGTATCAATTCATTCAAAATTTATACAAAAACATTTCTTTCAATCTTCAAAATGTTTATCTGATATGATTTTATTATTCCACATTATATAAATGTTCCAGTAGCTCATCAATTTTGAAGTTTTAAACAAGCATCTAGAAGTATGTTTTAATATTTTATTATAATAATCACTAAACTAAATTTCATTTAAAGTTTTGATATATGTATATAATTTTAATGTTACGCCGGTGTTAGCATATCATTATCCTTAAACATTTACTATTTTTATAATGAAAACATTGAAAAATCTTTTCTTCTAGTTTTTAAACTTATAAAAGAGGATCAATGCTGATTACTCATGCCTGTTGTTTTAAGGACACAGGAGCCTGAGGCCTTGAGGATCAGAATTCAAAGCCAGCCAGAGAGGAAGAAGTCCTCAAGATTTCATCACCCAGCAAAATGCTGAGCAGGATGCCTGTTTCAAGTAGTAGAACGCTAGCTGAGAAACCTGGCTGGGAAAGTCCATGACACTGATTTCAAACCTCAGTACTATCCCAAAACATTATATTTCATCAAAATTAAAATAAATAACCTGATTGAAAATGGGCAAATATCTATCTATCTATCTATCTATCTATCTATCTATCTATCTATCTATCTATCATCTAGTGGACAGTGGTATTATTATTAGCTATAGTCAATTTACAGTCCAGAATTTCCCAGTCCTGGGGCTGGGAAGGTGGCTTAGTGGTAGAGCTCTTGCCTTGCATGCATGAGGCCCTGGGTTCGATTCCTCAGCACCACATATGCAAAAAGAAAAACAAGCTGGAAGTGGTGTTGTGGCTCAAGTGGTACAGTGCTAACCTTGAGATGAAGAGCTAAAGGACAGTGCCCAGGCCCAGAGTTCAGGCCCCACGACCAGCAAAAAAAAAAAAAAAAAAAAAAAAAAAAATTCAGAATTTCCCAGTCCTATTGAACATTAATTTAATAACCATTGATCAATCTACGCAATCTCTAGTAGCCACCCTTATCCCTTATGAGGTTGATTATTTAGATTTCCCATGCAAATGAAATAATGTAGTATTGTTCTTCTTTGCCTAGCTTTTTTCTCACTTAATAGAGTGCTCTCTAGCTCCACCTACATTATTGCAAATAGCAAAAATCTCACTTGTTTTTCTGACTGAGTAGTCACACCTTGTATACAAATACCACATTTTCTTTAAGTATAGACTTATTGTTTCAATAGAATTATTGTTTCAATGGACATGGGATGGTAAATATTTCTTTAACATATAGATTTTTTTTCCATGGGATACATATCATAGTGGGGTTGCCAGAATACATGGAGAAAATATTTACAAGTTATATTCCATCAAAAGAATATACAAATAAATATAGAATATACAAATGTATATCTTAAAATAAACAAATAAATAAATGAATAGCTACATAAATAATGATCCCCCATTGAAAATGGGCAAAACAGGCCAGGAATGGTAACATATATACATCATCCTAGCTAGGAGGGAATTTAATCTGGGAGGAACCAAGATTCTGAGGCTCAAGAAAAAGACAAACAAACATATATGAAAATACCTGAAGTAAAAATGTCTGTAATGTTACATGGGTTTAACCAACAAAGGTGAAAGATCTGAGTTCACAGCTCATACTGTACTTATCATTATCTGCTTCAAGATATATATTTTTTCTGCTGTAATATTCTATCTTCCTATGTGGGAAAATGCTATTAGGCACAAACAAATAATAATTGATTGTAGAAAAAGGAAAATATTAACTGAATTAGTTATTGCAATATGAATTAAACCCACCATGTAGTACTGGTTTCAATATATCAATCTGAATTTTAAATGAATTATTCATTAGTCTTGTCCAATGTTAAAGCAATAACAAAAAATCATAGACTTAAAACCTGCTTATGCATGTATAATATATTCTGAAAACACCAATCACTATTCTTCAAATGTTCATAGTTTTTACCTATTTCTCTATATCCTGAAGCTTTTCTTTGAATAAAATTTTGTGAAATATCCAAGAAGTTCAATTAATATCTAGAAAAGTTGGAGATAATAAATCATCTTCAGCATTAATACTGATTTAATACTTATATAACATGTACTTAACAGATTTCTTGATGGAAGTCATATATATTTTAAATGTAACTATAAAAATCAATAAAGAAAGATGATGCATGATATGAGACACTCAAGTACAACTCAAATAACTTCTCAGAGAAGTTGTTTTACAAGTAGATTCAAATCTATTTGTAATTAAACCCAAATGGAACCCATAGGAATGAAAACTTAATACAGTTAAAATTCATAGGTCACTACGTAAGCCATAAGGAATATTCAGTAAATATTAGGCATTGTAGGAATTGTTAGTACATAGAGTTAAAAATCTAAAGGTGATTAATGCTGTAATCCAAAGACTTTCTAGAAATAACAATGAGCAAATAGGCCAATAATATTAAGTTGAATGTGCTTGGTAATTTTTTTATACTTACAATTTATGTGCTTTACTTTGTGCTTGTAGTGATATTTTGAATTAAGATTAAAATTTTACACTTAATATTTCTACTCAAAAGTCAACTTGGAAGGAAAATATTTGAAGAATTGTGACTATATTTTTTTAATCCTTGCATCAATGTTTCCAATATAAAATTCATTGAACAAAAAGTTAAAACAAAACAAATCCCCAGTTTTATTAATTTATGCTCAGCACATGTCACTGGGTAACCTATATTCCTGTCTTTATTCAAAATGACAGCCAAATATAAATATTGATTATCCTACATTATGAATTTTTGTAGTGTTGGATGTAGAACCTAATACCCTGTACATTCTAGATATGTGGTATAATAATAATTCTAACTATAAATGTGTTTGTTTTGTTTTCATCTACAATTTCTCTTAAACCATTCCACAATATAATAATACTAATACTTTAATACCAAATTTCTTAAGAATTTCTGAATAATTTCTCTGGATCAAAGCCTAACAAACCTTAACTCTGCTAAGGATCGGCTGCATCAGAATCATATGGTGTGTTTGTTAAAAACAGAGGCCTTTTGATCCTCACTTTATCCATTGAAAACGAGAATTTCATCAGACAAGATCAGATAGAGAGGGAAATAGAAGAACCTGTATGTCTAGCTTGGGTTCAAAGAAATTGTGTTGTGTGGAGAGCATTCATTGGACGAGTTGAATGTGTGACTTTGTGGAGATGTTTCTCTGCTTCCGTTGACGCTTTCTGAAAACAGAATCCAGAATGGAGAAAGATTTCCTACTGCGTGTGGCAAGACATTCAGGACTCTTGGGAATCAGGAAGAAACAGATGAAAGGCTGAACATGTAGGAGTGACTCTACAAATCCAGAACCGAACAAATTGAGTGCATCCATCTGTCCCGATACCCGGGACGGTGAAAGAAAGTCATGACACTACCAGGAGAGCTTCCTGCTCGGGTACCATCCACGTGGGCAGGAAGGGTGTTCCCGCAACCCGCCCATGTCCCTCTCTGTTTTAATAGAGATCAATTCCCAAACAATGTACAGTTTTCCTGGTCTAGGCCAGCCTTAATTAGACTAGAAGATTGCTGAGGAAATTGATCTGTAGAAAATATGATTGTGTTTCTGATGCATTCTAAGAAGGGTCACTAGAAGGAAGTTGGGAAAACTGATTTTAAAAAAAGGCCAAATTATTATAACTGCTATGTCTCCGGGTTCTTTTCGTTTTTATTATCTTCAAGTAGTTATACAAGGGTTTCTATTCAACGTGTGAGTTGATGAGAACAATGCATCTTGGTCATTGTCAACCCTTCTATCATTCTCTTCCCGCCCCCCACCCCTGTTTGGACCCCCATCTCTTCAATTTACTGGGTGCTATTTTCACAGATGTAAAATGAATAATATGACTATATTCTCCACCATTCCTCTCTCTATTCCTCTGTCCCCACTCCCCTTCAGACTTCTCCCCACCTGAGGCAAATATATTTCAAATTCCCAGAGTATTATTCATTTGTTAAACTCCAGGTTCTTTAGTCCAATCTAAATTGGCTTAACCTAAGATTATTCATTGAATTGTTGCATTTCCTACCATGTATTATGTTCCCTTTTTTTTCTGATTAATGATTGCTTTCAAACTGAGATAATTTCTTATTCTTCTGTGGTATCAAATCATTTAACCTTGACTTTGCTATCAACACAAATCACTTTCTACCATATTCTCGGGGTATTAATTATCTTTCCTACAAGTCTAGAAAATAATGCCATAAAATCCTTTCAGTCCAGACTCATTGTGAACCTGTAAAATTTAATGTACTACTTTGCAAAAGAAAATGTTTATTCTCAAGAATGTTTTTGAAATTCTTGTTAGTTGTACTTCTATGACTTTGAATGAATAAACAAATGAGTGTTCAAGCTTGGCTGCCAGTTGTTTTATGACATTATGCAATTTAATTTTTATATAATTTGGATATATTTAGATTAGACATATGATGGTTGATGTATATTTTGTATGGGTGTGAGAGAGTTCTATATTATCATGGGATAAAAATCCTAGTGAACTGACAAAAAAATCCCAGCAAACTTCATTTTCAACATAATGTCTAGTAGTATCACTGTTGCATTCACCCTTTGTCCGACCATTTCTGTGATTCCCTTTCCCTTCCCCAAATCAGATAAACTTATATACAAGCCAAAGAATACAGAAAAATCAGAAAGAGTGACAACATTTTTCTTATTTGGGGAGGGGAAGGGAAATAACAAAATGTTGAAATAAGGATACAGGATGGCCCATTGTTACAATGAGATGTACAAGACACTATGTTGAAAATGAACTTTACAACTTTGGGTTTGGGGAGGGAAGAGTTGGGGAAGTGGAGAGGAAAGGGATGGTAGGGGAAAAACAAAGGAGGGGGTAACAATGTTCTATGGGAAATTGACTCATTACTTTGCTCATGTAACTGTAACCACTCTGTACAGTATCTTTAATATAGATATAGATATATATGACTTGTCACTGTTTATTTATATATATAAATATATGTATATATATATATATATATAAACAGTGACAACAAGTCATAAACCAAAGAGGGAAATAGAAAGACGAAAAGAAATAACTGCAAACAGTACATTAATAAAACCTCTTGTTTCCATTTTGTGGAGTTCATTCTGATAAGCTATTGAGCTATTGTGATCCTCTGCTAAGAATATACTAGACATATTCTAGTTATTACAAATGAGGGAAAGCATGTAGTGTGTGTTTCTTTCATTCTGGCTTGCTTTGCTTAATATACTTTTCTTCCAATTCATTCCATTTCCTTAGGATGTGGCAATGTCATTCAATGAACTTAGAGAGGGAAGGGAGAGTCAGCAGAGGGAGAGTGAGTAAAAATGAGGGAGGGGTTAACACTGTTCAAAAAGAAACATACTCATTACCTTACATATGTAACTGTAACCTTTCTGAATAGCACCTTTACAATAAAAAAAAACCCAAGTTGGGTGAGTATGATGTGAAACCATGATGTTTATTACTGTATTTTTATTACACTTTTCATATTTAAACCTCATGTTTTAGTTTTACCTGCCAATATTCTTATTTTCAAATAAAAAGTTGTGCAATAAAAAATCCCAGGAAATGTAATTTTTTAAAAAAAGAATAGAAATCTGTTGTTAATTTTTCCAATATATGTGTCTCTTCCTTTAAAGCAACTGATATCTGCCTTGTCTCTTCACTGAGCTTTGATTCCATAGACCATTGTTATAATAATTCCTTGGCATATACATAATTTTCCTACTCATTTATGTATTCTTAGTAACTGGAGAAACATAGTGTTGGATAAATCTACCTTTCCACCCAGTCAATTCCTGAATGCATCTAGCTAAAAGTGCTTGGAGGAAACCTAACAGAACCCTTTGATGGATTGTTAGCCTTGGCCTCCAGAGCACCTTGTAGTCAGCCAATAAGATTGCTTTATTTGCCAAATCTAGTTCTTCTCCCACACATCCAATTCATTGCAAAACGTTCCCTGTACGCTAAATTCCAGTCTACATTGTCACAGTCTCATGATCACTTTATGACTGTTTCCTTAATAGTACAAAAGTAACTAAAATTCAACTTCTAGCCTCCCAAACATATATGCAAGCCTACAGCCACCCACACCTGAGCCCACATGGCATGTCTATCTAGGAACTCTGCATGTTCCTATTGGAGGCTAATTCTGTTTTGCTGTCTCATTACCTCTTGCTTTTCTGGGAAAAATAAAATCTGCTACCAATTATTTTCCTCCCTAAAGAATGATTGGATTTTCCTTCTTCACCACAATATCTCCAAAGGCATAAGTTGGGTTATTTATTTTGACAATCTTATAATTCTACATATTCAGGAGACAGAAATGAGTAAGATTGCGGTTCAAAGTTAGCAGGCCACATTGTTTTTATGACCTCTTCCCAACAAATAGCTAGACTGAGACAGGGGCATGCACCTATCATTTCTAGCTTGTTGCGATTATAAGGATTATGGTCCCAGCCCAACCCACGTTAAAAATATCATAAAAATGATTTTTAAAATCAAAGTTATCATCTCAGCTATGATGGAAAGTACATATAGATCCATGATTGCTGGGGCAAAACAGTGAGACCTTATCTCAAAAATAATCAGAGCTAAAAAAAGATCATAGGATGACTCAACAAAGCAGTGACTGCTGAGTAAGCATGCAATCTTGAGTTCAAACCCCATGGACACTCCTACAAAAAGAAAAGAAAAAAGAAAAACCTTCTTAAAACTGAGGCATGCATTATCTGAATTCCTTCCTCCTCCTCCTCCTGCATTGTTCCTTGTTACTCTGTACAAATATGCTTTTATTCCCAAATTCCTGTGGAATCATTTATTCATCATTATCAAAAGCCTCTTATGTTACTAAATCCAAGTTGTTTCCCAATTTTTATCTTACTGGACCTATCAGAAATATTTAGCTCAAATGATCACCATGACTATCAGAATCATTATTCCTTATTAGGAATGAAAGTATCACACTTCCCTGTTCCTTTTGCACCACAACAACTCCTTCTCTGTCGAATTTTCCACTTCTCTGCTCTCAAGCACACCTCTGACTCTTAGAATTTCTTGGCCTGGCCTCTTCTACTTTTTCTCTTTTTCATCCCCAGTTGATTATTAAAAAAGAAAACAACCCTTGGAATCATCCTTACTTCCTCATTTGTCACATATGTCTTATATCTGTCAGCAAGTCCTTGTGAGCTCTGCTTTCAAAATATATCCCATATCAGGCCACATTTCCACACCTCTGCCAGTAACACTTGAGACAAAGGTGTTATTGGTCAAGATGAACTGGTGTCTGGATTATGTTAGTAGTCTCTAAACCAATCTATATAGTACCTAATCCATCTACAGTCTATGATTTATACAATGGTAAGCAGCGCTCCTTTGCAACACAAATCTCAGCTTGCCATTCCTTTCTCCCAAATACTTCTCTGACTCCTATTATACTTCACTTACTCAGAGTGAAAACCAACATGCAGAGTCTAGAGTTGAATTAGATGGATATTCTTCACCCAATAATAGAAAGAAAGGGAATTCCATAATTGGTTTAGATAACTCACCGAGGATGGAAGGAATGCTGGAAATCTGTCTCAATGGCCATTAATTATGGGTAAATTGCAAGCAAGGCTGCAGATTACCTTCTATGCACCAATGATGCAGTGGAACATAAATGAAAGGACTGCAGAAAGGAATGAATTAAGGATGAGTGTCTTCTGGTGGACAGGTTTCCAGATACTTCAGTAGAAAAGATGGTGTGTTGATTTATCCCTGCCACAGAGAGGTCATGGGAGATGTATACAGATGATTCACAATGAGTCTCAGTAAGTGAATAACTTCTTGAACGTTCACGCTGTCTCCTCAGAATAATGTGGAGAAAATATCCCCACAGATTCAGACATTTAGTGGAGGTGGTTATGGAACAGTGGTGAATGGATCATTGGATATCTAGCTCTCTAAGCACACACAATACAATATTCCTGTCAAAAATGCACACATAATAATGAGATATACACTTGTAATTTGTTTTTAGCATTGTAGGCTTGAACTTAGGGCCTGGGTGCTGTCCCTGAGCCTCTTTGTGCTCAAGACTAGTGCTCTACCACTTCAGACACAGTACCACTTCCAGTTTTTGGGTGGTTAATTGGAAATATGAGTCTCATGGAGACTCCTCTGACCCAGCTGGCTTTGAACTGGGATTCCCAGATCTCAGCCTCCTGAGTAGCTAGGATTACAGGTGTGAGCCACCAGCACCAGGCTACAGTCATATTTTTAACATGATATGGATACCAGTTATTAGGAACTGAATTTTTGTTTTTCTAAAATTTGCATGTTGAAGCTGTAACTTCAAACAGACCATCATTGAAGATAATGGATTCTACAGAATAAGTTAGGTTAAATGTAACTATTGGATTCCTTTATTTAAAAAAGAGAAACACTAGAAACACACACACACTCTCTATCTCTCTGTGTGTGTGTCTCTCTGTGTCTTTCTGTCTCTCTGTGTCTCTCAGTGTCTTTCTGTCTCTCTGTCTGTATGTCTCTGTCTCTGTCTGTCTCTGTCTCTGTCTCTCTCTCTCTCCTTCTCTGTCTCTCTCAAATACTCTTCATCCTTTTCTTCAGAGACAAGGTCATGTAAGGAGGACATGGGGAAAAGAGGAGTGGTTACAAACTAGGAAGGGAGCCTTGTGTAGAAATTACATCTTCACCTTGGCCATGGACTTGTAGTCTTCAAAACTATGAGAAAATGAATCTGTTTAAATCATGTGTCCTATGGTACTTTGTTATGGAAACTCCATCTTACTAAATACATCAAACAACTGAAAAGTAATTCTTCATTAACATCTTTAAATCTAAAGACTACACATTTCAGCTCTCTGTACGTGTGTGTGTGCGCACGCGTGCACACATCAGTCCTGGTATTTGAACTCAGGGCCTAGGCACTGTCCTTTGAGCCACAATTCCATCTCCAACCTTCTGGTAGTTAAGTGGAGATAATAGTCTTCTAGACTTTCTTGCCTGGGCTGGCTTTGAACCTTCATCCTCAGATCTAAGCCTTCTGACTAGCTGGATGGCTTGAGCCACTGATGTATAGATCATTTAAGCTATTTAAAGGTATAGACTGATGACTAAAGAAAGTCTCATTACAAAGTGGCATTTACTTAAAGAATTTCACAGAGAAATTGCCTTATATTCCTGTGCCAAAATAAAGCATTCTGTGCACAAGGAAAGCATACAAAGCTTTATGTAATTTTCAAAGACAACTTTGTTTGTGTTGGCATAAATCAAGTTTTTTGGACAGAAGTAGAAAAACAGATGAGATAAAGTAAGTCAGGATATTAGTGAGAAAATCTAAGCAAACAAACAGTGGCAGAGACTCCCTTCCAGTTAAGTCACACTGCATTCATACATAGAAGCACCACAATCAAACTCCTTATATAAATAATATACTAAGCCCTATTTTTTTAAAAAAAGGTATGGTAATACATTAAAATTAATGACAATAGTGTACATCTCTATAAATTTATTTAAGTAGTTTTTATAAAAAAGCCTAAATAAAGGGGGTGGGTAGTTGTGGAGGTGGGAGGGAAGGGACGGTAGGGGGAAATCAAAGGAGAAGCCAACAATACTCAATAGGAAATGTATTCACTACCTTGCTCATGTAACTGTAAGCCCTCTGTAAAGCATTTTTACAATAAAAAGCATACAAAAAAGAATAAAGCCTATCATGGATGGAATTTGGAGAAATTGTATTAAAAAATTAAAGCCAAAAAATGACTAACTAAATTAATACCGGGGAAGAAAGAAACCCATCATGAAAGAAATGAGAAAGTTTCAATCCCCAAGAACAAGGTCTAGTGGGAGTATAAAAGTGAGGACAGTCCTGCCTAAGTTGGAAACACTTCACAGAGACAAAGAAAAGACTGCAAGTTTGTAATGGCACTGTGGGTAGCAAAACAGATTGGAATCTGGAAGTGGTGTGTGTGTGTGTGTGTGTGTGTGTGTGTGTGTGTGTGTGTGTGTACAAATATATATGTATATATGTTATTTGTATGTATGTATGTACTTTATATAAAAAATCTTCTCCCCTAATAATCAGATGAGTAATGCATAAAAAAACAGTGCTAACATGAAATGTGTTGTAGAAAACAGTGATTGCACAGTTCTGGCAATGCTCAGAGTCCAGGGCCTTGCTGAGATGTGATACAAAGATGTGGCATAATTCGCTAAAAGTAGTAGGCAAACACTCCTAGCTCAAATCTTGGAAAGGCAAGGCATAAGCCCCTCAGAAGTAACTGCAATTTGACAGTCAAGCTAAGAGCAAAGCCTAATCTTGGCAATACTATTTTAAATCAGTAATGAGCAAAACATAATTTAAAAGCTTCAGGCCAGCTATTGGTAGAATTTCATAGAGCAGCTGTTCATTTTAGTTTCCTGATCAAAGAAAGGGTTTGTGCTCTCCAGGATATAAATGTAGTTATTGTGATAAACAGATGTTACTAATAAATTTCCACTATTTGTTTAAATATGTTTGTACAATGCTATCATATGCAAGGAGAAGTAAGAAAATGTGCCCTATATTGAAATGCAAAATTAATCAACAAAAGCAATTTATTTTCTAAAACAAAATTTAGATTGTATAATAAGTCATCAAAGTCTTTAAGAAAAGTCAGAGTTGGGGAAGTAGGAAGGGAAAGGATGGTAGAGGAAAAACAAAGGAGGTAACAATGCTGGATAAGATATATACTCATTGCCTTACTTATGTAATTGTAACTCCTATGTACAGTATTTTTACAATAAAAAACATATATATATATATGTAAGAGCATTGCATCATTTATACTATAAATGAGCATTAAAGGCATTATAGATTTAGGAGTCATATAAAATAATAGACAAATTGACAGTTGTAAGCAGGGAAGTACATGACAGGAAACACAAGCACGTTAGATTGCTTTAATGGCAGATGCACACAGATAAGTGAATAATTGGGGGTCATAAAAAGAGATCAGTGTTAATTCACCAAATAAAAGAACACAAGGAATTTAAGACTGAAAAATTCTGAACAAGGGATTAGAGTCATATAGAAAAAAATTAAATTGGCAAACATGTCTATAATTTAAATTCTTGCATGAAACAGAAAGGTATTTGTAGAAATAAGGTTCTACACTTAAAAAGGAAAAGGAAAAGAAAACCATTTAACTCACAGACCCTAAAAAACAAAGAAATAGTGAAAAATAAGAACAAAGTAATCTTTACCTAGGTACATCATAGCTAAACTTTTGAAAACAAATATGAAAAGTCAAAAAGCAGCCAGGTGGAAATAGAACAATGTGTTTTAATGCATTGAGAGAAAAAAATAGCAACTGGAATTCTGTCCCCAGTGTAAATACACTCAAAGAGAAGGTATTACAAAGAAATAGATAAATTATTTATAAACTATATAAACACAAATAGCTAATTTGTTAATATTCGACCTAAAATATTAACAGAGGAAATAAAATGAAAAATAAAATAATTTTAAAAAGATTTCAATAGTAGATACATGACACATGGATCACACTGTTTTTCAAAGACATAGAACATTGGAGCACAAAGGTATATGAAACTTTTTAAAAAGCCTCATTTCTGAACTAAAGGCATGGCTCAGGTGGTAATGTATATCTGCTTTGAGATCCAACTCCAGTACTAAATAAATAAAGTTCATTTATGAGATTGAGGCAGTCCATGATAGAATGTAGACTAGAAGGAAACTTCCAGCTATTACAAATACAAATCCATTTTACTAAGAACACTGGA
>NW_012267224.1:6134965-6162506 GCF_000151885.1 Dipodomys ordii
ATAGATAGATAGATAGATAGATAGATAGATAGATAGATAGATAGATAGATAGATAGATAGATAGATAGATAGATAGATAGACTAGTTGGTACTCCAGTTGAGAAGGTTACTGTCATATGAGTGTTGTGACTTATGCCTGTAATCAAAGCTGCTTTGATGGCTGATATGGGGAAGAACATTGTTCCAGGTCAGCCTGGGCAAAAATGTTCTTAAAAATTCACCTCAATAGAAGAATTGAAATTCATTATATTCCTAAACTGCTTTGTTGAATGGCAATTCCTTTTTTTTTTTTTTGTCAGTCGTGAGGCTTGAACTCTGGACTTGGGCACGGTCCCTCAGCTTTTCAGCTCAAGGCGAGCACTCTACCGCTTGAGCCACAGCACCACTTCCAGTTTTCTAGTGGTTAATTGGAGAGGTGGACCCATTGTAACAATGAGATGTACAAGTCGTTATGTCGAAAATGAACTTTACAACTTTTGTGCGGGGTGGGGGGGTAGGGGGGGGAGGATTAGGTGGGGAGGGTTGGGGAGGATGGGAAGGATGGGAAGGGGAAACAAAGGAGGAGGCTACAATGCTTGATAAGAAATGTACTTATTATCTTGCCCATATAATTGTAACTCCTCTGTACAGTGTTTTCACAATTAAAAAAAAAAAGAGCCTCACGGACTTTCCTGCCCGGGCTGGCTTTGAATCACAATCCTCAGATCTCAGTCTCCTTAGTAACTAGGATGACAGGCGTGAGCCACCAGTGCCCGGCTGGCAATTCCTTTGTAAAAATAAAACCAAAAAGACCATATATATGTGTATGTGTATAGAAGTATATGTACATATGTACATGTATATGTATATGTATATATACATGCATAAGTGTATGTACATGTAAAAACACATGTGTGTGTGTGTGAATCTGGGTGCAGTGGAGTATGGCTTTCATTCTTTCTACAGTAGGAAGCCAGCCTAAACACCTGGCTACAGACTATCTCAAAATAACTACTGCAAAAATGCTCTGGAAGTGTGGCTCAGCAGTAGAAGCTTGCCCAGCAAGTGTAAAATTCTGAGTTCAAAATCCAATGCCACAAAAATAAAATCACCCACTGAGATATGCATTAGAAATCCTGGTACTGCTGTGTATATAATTTAGAATTTAGCATGCAGGAATGGATTAAGAGATGAAGAGAGCTAGATTTGTCACTTTAGGAGTGGGAGTTTCCAAGTAAACGAGAAGATATCTCGATGCCAATGCAGCACTCCATTAGAGGGGGAGATAGCAATAGAATTCACATGTGGCTTAACATAGAACATGTAGTTTAATGAGAACATCTAGGCCATCCTACATACACGCATTTATAGTGATAGATACATACATACATATGTATACACACAGGGATTCTCTGCCTTGTCATTTGAGAGGGCCTCAAAATATTGCTGCCCCAATAAATAATGAGCACAAGCATCCATACTTTTGCATCTTATGCTATTCTGGTATAAAGCAGGGACTGGAAATCTTGACAAAAACAATGATTGCCTAACACTAGATCAGAGGATATACAGTGTGAACCTAGAGTGTGTAGTAGAGACAGAAAGTGCTCAAAGTAAAAAAAAAAAAAGAATATATATACATATATAATTCAACTGTGGAGTAAACTGGAATAGGGTGATATGATGCAGGAAATATTAATTGTTACCCAAATTACAAAATAAATTCATATGACTCCAAAAGAATAAACTAATAAATAAGAAGAGGAATAAAGAGATTACCTGAGTGGAGGTTTTACGAATTTATATAGAGAGTTGCCCCTTCAAGCACGTGGTGAATAAGTCCCCATTCTTTTAATGTATTTCACAAATGGATTTCTCTACAATGCTGATGGAAAGCAAAAAACAAGATTGATTTCATAGTGGAGAAACTTGAAAATGCTACAGAAATAAATGCTATCATCCATAGTGAAGGGTCTTATTAGCAATATGGACCTTCAGTTTGACAATATTTCAAAAAAGAACAAAAACATTTACACTATTGAAATAAAAATAATTTTGACCTGCAAGTCTAAAATAACTTGTTACAGAAAAAGCAAGATCTTGTCTCACACATTAAACACTGGAAAAGATTTATAATTAGCAGAGCCACCCTTTATGAAATACAAAAAGTGTGTTCTTTAGCAGAAAGATAATTGCTCCAGCAGTAATACATATTTATACACAGGACGAAGGATACAGAAAGATCAATATTTTAATGCTTTGATGATTTAAGACCTCTTAAAGATATGTGATTGCTTAAAGCAAAGTAAGCATCGAACCACTGTGGGATTTTTTTTCCCCACAAGATATAAAGTATGTAAAACCACATAATTAATAAGGCAAGGATTAAGTGCAATCAGTGATATGCACTGCATTAAACTGTGTTGTGATGATCCCTATATTGCTCAGAATGAAATAGATGAGCAGCCTCCTAAGGTGTGGCTGCATATATAAAAGCAGAAAAGTTCTAGATCTAGTGTTGAAAATCCAACTCAAGATGTGGATGTTAACCACACAATAGCAGCAGCACTTCTACTATATGCAAATAGTATACTATCACTTGGAGATCAACTAATACAGTTTTTTCATTTATAAAGTATAAACTAAGATAGAAATTATACACACTACAAAAAGATAAAGCAACAATTTACACTTCATGAACAAATATAATTTAATTATAAAATAGTGCTCAAGTAACATAGCAACCCTTCACTCTCTTACTATTATAATTCAAACAGCAGGCAGAGTGGTATTAGGTGGATTGTATTGCACATGGTTTTCAATTCATTACATGTGTGATGTCTTAAAGACTTAAAACTAGAGTTGTCACAGAGAAAGTTGTATATCTGAAAATGTATAGGTGGTATCAGATTTGCACATTGCATAGGGTTTTCTAAGCACCAACATGCTTACCCTGCCTTTGTACATCTGAAGGAGGTTATTCATTAGGGTGTATATATTATATCTCTTGACTTCTGAGAAGGCTTTTCTGGTTAAATTTGTCCCAAGGGTGGTAAGCAGAAGATCAGAATGAGCAAGGAGAGAGGAAAGTTCATACTTAGAGATGATTAAAAGCCCTCAGCTTTTTCTAGCCACAGGGTGCTTTACCATCTCTTTTAGGATTCCCTTATTCCCACTCACACCTCTGTAAATAGTCTATTAAATGCTCCTTAATTGGTCCATTTGGGTGCCCTGTGTGTCTCCTGTCAGGATCATGAGTGATGTGGTAATTGACAAAAGAAATGGTCCCAGGAAACAGCCTTAAAATAGGTCCTGGTATTGGGTAACTACCATATTTGAGGCACTCACAGATAGCTTTTTTACTTTGAGAAATGGGACACTGATAATCTCTGGCATGTTGTGACATCATGATTAGTCTAATAATCACGGGTAGTGGCACAAGATAAAGTGCAGATACAATGAAGGCGTCCGGAGATCAAGTGGCTGGGGTACTTAGTCACCATGGCAACAACGATTATTATAAAGACTAGCAGGAAAGGAAGGGGAAAAAAAAACCAAAAAAGCTAAAGGGTCTGCTTCAGAACATGAATGAAACATCGAAAAGCTTCACTGAGAACCTTAAAAGGATACCTTATCTTTAGTAGCCACAGGACAGATCTGAATGAGAAAAATCAAGTCCAAAGACATTTGAATGTAGCTATACAGATGGCAAGGCCAACGAACTGAAACACCAGCCAGGTATCTCATGCCAAGATAAAGGCACTCGTGGGACTAAAACCCTGAGACAGGTGGGCACACAGAGGAAGAAAGATAAGAACTTTGAACCTCTGAATTCTAGGTGTATTCGCCTGAGATTTGACAGGTCATAAATGGAATTGTGTCCATATGCAAAAGGCAAGATAAGTGAAATCTGGGCTCAATGATGATCTACAGTGTGGTTTGCAACCTTAGTTGTACAAAAAAAAAGCTCTAAGGAAGGTTTAAGAAGCATTGATGTTCAAGGTCCACTCACAGGTGGCGTCTGCAGCTCTTACTGTGGAATGCTGCTGGGTATTGGATATATGAACTCCCTGAGCAACTCTAATGTGCAGCCTGCATTGAAAACTCACTGCTGATGTAGGAGGAAATCTGTAACTAGAGAGGTGAGATTATTAAAGTGGATTTATTATGTGGAATCAGCTTAGTTATCTGCTACCAATTACTCTAAAAGAAAATTGTGGTCCTGAACACTCTTTCTTACAAGCCACCTTTGAACATCTCATAGTGTCCAAAGATGACTGATGATGAGAGATGCTGCAATAGAAAGGATTCAGTATTTCAGAGGGAATAAGAGCATGTCGGTGTGGTTAGGGCCAGATACCAGGGGTTCAACCACAAGATAGAAAGTAGTGTATAAAATCACATTCATAAGGCAAGGATTAAGTGCAATCAGTGATCTGACCTGCTTTAAACTGTGTCCGTGGCTTGCTGATCCCTACCTACATTGCTCAGAATGAAATAGATGAACAGCCTACTACGGTATGGCTTAATATATAAAAGCAGAAAAGTCTGGGATCTAGTGTTGAAAATCCAATTCAAGTCATCCACATGGGAGCTATAGCTGCTCACCCTGGTCCAAGACCTAAGACAATAGAGAAACTCAGCACCTTCTGTACAAAGGCAAGTCAGTTCACTTTGAGAAAGTATTTGGAACACAGCCATTGATGAATGCTCTGGAAAGTCCAAAAGTCTTCTCTCGGTGACCTTCAGCCATTAATAACATGGCTGTGCATCAGTGAAAAGAAAATACCCGAGCTTTCAGGGGATTTATCGTCACAGATTCTGACTCTAAATATAAGCCTGGTCCACTCATGGTGCCATTCATGGAGATTAATCCACAGTTGAAGTTTTAAATAGGACCACTTATCATATGTACCATATACATGCTATTACTTAGACTAAAGCAAGTTAAAGTTTATAAAACTACATTCACTGCCAAGATATTAAACCAAAAACAATAGTTCATCCCTAAGGGGAAAAGGCATAGAAAAAATGCCATTAAATGCTACACAGATGTCTGGTGAAGGTTGGGTGGAATTTCTAGTACATGTTCAATAATATGATCCATTTGAACAAGTACGAATCATTATATAGTCCTTAATGCCTGTTAGAACCCTGTTTTTAGATGTAGTATCTTCACTGGAAAAAGTCAAGATTACCCTTGCTACTAGAATGAGTTTTCAAGTCAGAAAACCCATTCTTAGACTTATACCACCATAATTACACAAAACATAATCTGATATGCAACTTCTAGGTAGACCCAATCAAGAAACTCTAGATACAGGGCTCAAAAATCTGTGGGTTTGGTTTTTTTGGGGGGTCTGGTCATGGGGCCTGAACTCTGGGGCCTGTACTCTGTCCCTCAGCTCTTCAGCTCAAGGCTAGCGCTCTACCACTTGAGCCATAGCACCACTTCCGGCTTTTCTTTTTTCTGCTTATGTGGTGCTGAGGAGTTGAACCCAGGGCCTCACGCATGCAAGGCAAGCGCTCTACCACATAAAATGAACCCTACGATATGTATTCAAAATTTTTTTTCTTTCATGCTATTGTTTCTAACACATTTATAAGATGATTTCTATGTTGCTTTGTATGTCCCTCCCCCACGGTATAATCCCTGCTTTCACTGTATTTGATGTCAGTATAATTTGTAGAGGGGAAGAGGAAAAACAAATCATTTAAATAGGGATACAGGTGGACCCATTGCAACAATGAGATGTACAAGATGTTATATCGAAAACGAACTTTACAATTTTGGTGGGGGGGGGGGAGGAGGAAGTTAAGGTGGGGGAAGGGGCAGAGGGGGGTGATGGGAAGAGATGGAAAGGGGAAACAAAGGAGGAGGCTACAATGCTTGATAAGAAATGTACTCATTACCTTGCCCATGTAATTGTAACTCCATGTAATTGTAACAGTATTTTCACAATAAAAAAAAAGAATTCAAAGTAAAAAAAAATCTGTGTTTTTAACACGCCTACAATCTGAGTATCTTGAAACTTCCTATTAGAAAAACACTAACCTAACTAACACTTTATTACTTCAATTCCCAGCAGAGGAAAAAAAAATTTAAAGGCAAGGATAAGAATTAATCTAAACTGTGTACTCAACTCACATCTTCTCTTTTGTAATAGATACTGCAGAGTTTAATCTTGGTTTTGATTTCTAAAGCATCATGCCGATCTGGACATTGATGACTTTATGTTAATAGTGTCTAAGAGATAAAAAGCACAAATGCTTGTTAAAGAGTACCTTATATGAATGTATATATGAAAATTTCCTAATGGAAATTTCATTCTGAAAACTCAAGAATTTTAACATGCACCAATTTTTAACACCAACTTAAAGTACTAGGTGTCACTAAATTCTAAGCCATTGAAAACAGCTTTCACAAACAATAGGTTTAGTTGTTTGGCAGAATGTGAAGTTCCAGAAATGCCGACCATACTAGAGATAGAGATATAAAGATAGCAGTTTGAAGCCAAACTGCTTATCTAAAAAAGACAAAATTGGACATGGTTGTATATACTTGTAATCTAAGGTATATAGAGGGCAAATAGGAGCATCATAGTCTCTGGCTAGCCCAGTACATAAATAAGACCCTATACAAGATATAAACTGAAAGAGAAAAGTGATAGGGAGTTGGATAAAATGACAAAGAGATTGTTTAGCAAGTAGAAGGCCATAAATTTAATCCCTAGTATCACATAACAACAAAAAAAGTAAGAAAACTTTATTTGAAACAGGAAAAATAATTGAAAATATTTAAAACCAAGACTTGTACTGCCAAAATAATACCCTACAAAGGAAATTATTCCAAGTGAAAAGATGACCAGAAATACCAACTTTGCTCAATCCAGTCTTCATTATAATTTACCTCCTTGTGACAGGCTGAAAAGCATTGGGGTAGGGCAAGAATTGACTGAAAACTCCAAACTTCCAGTCAAAACAACTACATTACGAAAGAGAAGTCAGGGACCGAAAGGGTGTACCATGCATAATTTTATTAATATGAAATTCTAGAAAATACAAACTCATTTGTAGTGACAGTTGTAATCTGATGCTCAAAATAGAGTCATTACATTGGAGAACAAGGAAATGGGAGAGATTTACATATTCATCATCCTGAGTATGGTGATTGTGCCACAGGTAAACATATGCCAAAATTTAGCGATTTTTATGATTTACATACAGCATATTTCCTATCAAATTATACCCGGTAATGCCATTTTTTAAATTTATAGCACAACTACAAAGAACCTGGGAAAAATATGTTTTTACTGGAGCAGATCAAACGACAAATAAATTATATAAAAACTAAAGTGGCTTAGATAACTCTCAAACTTTCTCTTCATCCTATCTTACGTTTTTTCCTAACTTGTAACCAATAGCTTTATGGGAAATTCCCTGTGACCCATTAAAAGAGACAGAAAACTTTATCTCTCTAGATGGATTAGTACAATAAGCCACACCAGCTGGAAGCAAATTGCCTCTGCATATAGAAACATTCAGAAGTCTTGAAAGAGGGTAATAAAGGAAATTCCCTTAATAGGAAAAATTTGTAATGGCCTTAGGAATGGAGTCACTGTGAGTCACCAGCAATGGCTAAGAATAAAACAAGGATATTAATGACAGCATTCATGGGAAAAAAAAAATCTATGTGCCATATGTGTTTTTTAGCAAAGAATATTCACTGTAAATTCCACAATCAAATAGAAAAGATATCCTGTCTTGATTCCCTTCGTAGCTTTTCTTGTACTATTGAGAGTCAAGTACAATAGAACACTATTGGAGTACATGCATAGAATCTATTTACCCAGGATGCCAGCAGCTTAATCCAATTGTACTTGTTACTATGGTATAGCTTGACATGCATGTTGGTGGGAAAATGGGGAATGGTGCATAACCATAAGGTAGATAAATCAATGATAATTTCCCCCATTGAATTGAATATAGGCATGTGTTTCTTCTCTACATACAAAACATTCTACTAGTACTACTTTAGACTTTGAATAATTGTACATCTATTGTCAAGTATCCCACTTAGGAAAGAAAATAGAGATATAAGTTCACTCTCATAGAATTTTCCGGTCTTACCAAGTCACCCATACTCCATCAATAGTGCCATGAAGGAACTATAGAATTTTGGGCTAGAGGCCCTGGACAGAGAGGTAAAATTTACAATCAAGGACACTAGGGATATGTTTTCTCATACAAAGCCACCTTAGAAATTTTTGTTAACCATTCCTGAAGTCTTAGCCTTTGTATATCACAGTCAGCATGCTCAAATAAGAAACTATTCCACCAAGAAACATTGTTATATTTTAGGTATATCAGAAGCAAACTGTCCATCTTGAATCTTTTATATCACTCATTCTGTTAGAGCAAGTTATCTAATTAACTTCCTATGCCAAAGAGCCCTGGACTACAGCCCCACCATGGAGAAAAGAACTACATCAACATTTCACAGACTTATTATCATATCTCTTCATCCTCCTTCCCCATCAGTCCTGACAGATGGGAAATCCCAACAGTTTAGCAAAGATGAGTTCAAGAAGGAATTGTATAATCAGACAATAGATATCTGATCATGGTTATGTAAAGTCACCTTCTAGTTTGTGGTGAACATAAGGGTATGAAATGGTTTCTAGAAGTAAACTTGGACCTGTTACTGGAGCTGGGGATGAAGCATCCATGTTTCTGGTTACCTTTTAATTTTTCCCTAAACCTCTATGAATAACATTCGCGTGTTATTTCTTCAAGTTATATATTTTAGAGAAGCTTTATTTACTCCTTCAGCTACAAGATGTACCTTCCTTCTTCTTGACCTTCCTTCATCCTTGACTACCACCACTGAGTTCATAGAACACCTACCTGCTGGGAGTAGGCAAAAAAAAAAAAAAGCAGGCAACAAGTAAAGTGAAAGAGGTAGAAGTGTCCCCAGAGCCTTCCTTCCCCTAGGCCTCTCTGTCTAGTCAGATTGAAATTTGTATGGTGGAAGATAAAAGACTTGCAGTATATAAAGCACACAGCAATATATTTTAAATTATATATTTCCTCATTCCTCATGATAGGCAACACATTCATTTTATCTAGACAAATTATACAGGTCTCTAGGCATTTATACAGTGAGACCAAAGGAGAGGATCACATAAGCAAAATAGCTATGTGCATCTGATCAGATAAAATAATATTTATTGAATTGAACTCCAGGAAATGGAAACAAGAAGTTTTTTTTTTTTTGCTGTTTGTGTTTTCATTTCCCTTGTTCGTTTATCTATCTTTGGGGGGAGTAAGCAGAGGCAAGGAAATGGTAGGACAAAGAATAAACAAATATGGCAGTGGTACTCACTAGACACTATGTTGGAAAAAACCTATAAAACCTGTGGGTGTTAGGATGATCTTAGGAGATGAGCAGAATAGCTCAATTGTTAAGTACATATGACCATTTAAGATGACACTAAGTGAAATGAACTCCAAGACATGAACACAAGAGGTTTTTCTTTGTCGTCGTTGTTTTTAATATGCTATGTGATTTTTTGTTTCTTTTGTATGTTCTTCCCCCTATGCTATATCCCCTGTTGTCACTGTAATTGATTTTGGTACCCTGGTATTATATATACATTTATTTGAATTAAGGGCAAGATGAACAACAGAATGGTGAGACAAAGGACAAGAGGGAACCAATGCAAAAGCAACATACACAAGACAGTATGTTGGAAATGATCTGAACAACCTGGGGGTGAGGGGTTGGGGGAAGGGGAAAATGAGGGAAGGGGTAACAAGTTTGACAAGAAATGTACTTATTACATTATTTATCCAACTGCAACGCCTCTGTAAAATAAAAAAAAATTACTTGACAATAAAAAAATTACTTGTGTGTGGGAATGGGAATGGAAAACTGGGAGAGAAAGAGGGAAGCGGTGACAACAAATATACTCTTCTTTCTGACTTATTTAACCATAACCCCCATATACATCATCTTTGTAATAATAAATAAATTGAAGGAAAAAAACACAAAGTATACCTTACAGTGTAGGAAGAGCAAACAGTCTGTTCTAAAGGGTTTAACAGAAATTTAATGAAAAGTAAACTTACAATGATATGGATAGAGATGAGAAAACCCATTAGAGATGAGGACCATTTTATATATTGGCAATAATAGAAAGACACTAATACTATAGGGCCAAAGAGAGAAAATTGCATAATTATCTCTCATAACCAATGACAGCTTATCCCTTAAAAGGACAGGCCATTAGAAACAGAACCATTAGAAGCAGATGGGTTGTTGGGAAAATAAAAACCAAAATCTATCTCTGTCTCTCTATATTTATCCTCTGTCTGTCTCAGTCTCTCTGTCTCTCTCTGTCTCTGCCTCTTTCTCTGTCTGTCTGTCTGTCCTCTCTCTCTCTCTTCCTCTCTCTCTCTCTGCTCCATTCCCCTCCTATTGTGTCTCTTGCTGGCTAAATACATTAGATGCCAAAAAACTTAAGGAAAGCATGGCTCCTGCCATATATAGAAATCAACTTCTGGACAGAGAGAGAACAGTCAGAAACAAAAAGAGAAATCAGGCAAGAATGTAGTTGGCATGGGGAAGTGGATGAGGTGAGGGAAATAGAAAGCAGAGAAAAACCAGTGCACCAAGGAATTGTTTTCAACTGATTTTGTTAATGAGCAAGATCGAAAGCAAAAGACTGAAGAGAATTACATTAAGAAAATTAACATTCTTGAAAAGAAGGTTTTCAGTCCAAAATAATAGTAAAACAAGATGTAAAAAAAATTCTTGGATTCAGTCTTACACCAGTACAAGCAGCTGGCTTGAATAATATTTCTTTGATACTTTCTCTTGTTCATGTAGTACATGTTTTCTTTTAAAGTTTCAATAATGAATACTACTGTGTATTCTGTTATATCTCTGCAAATGATGTCTTTGAAAAAGGTAATTACTATAAATAACCTTAATTCTACTAAAAGAAATCATAAAACTTTCCTGTTAGAACAATAAATCACCCAACAAGTTGCTTCACAATTAGTCATTGTAACACTTATGATGTAGCCAATTGGAAAAAACATGCAATTTTGCTAAAGTGCCTCTTTGAATTATTCAAAATTTCTGTTGCAGCTAATTAATTTAGAGTACATTATCAAAATGAAGCAATAAAGATAAACAAAACGCTGAAGAGACAAGTACAAGTGCCAGTAGCATTCCATTTTCTTTGATATTATGCTTTATATATCAGCACTGAGAAGAAGAAATTAATGTACTAAATTGATTTTCATAGTGGGATATATATACATAAATATAGATATACTTACATAAAATATGTTTATATATGTGTACATACATTTGTGTTATGCATATATATACAATGATGATTTGCATGTACTTTATATAACATTCTAGATTTATATCTACCTAATTGGGAGTATGTTTGTGTCTAACAAGAATTGAAGTGAGATAGGAGTTAATATTACCTTATGCTCTCAAGTACTATTTCCCTTATCTTGTATTTGTAGGAAGTCGCTTCATTATCACTGTAGGCTATATATAACTTCTATATCTAACATCATATCACTGGATAACATTATCAGCAAATAAATTCTACAGAGAAATGAAATAATTCATACTAGAAGTAATCAGAATGGCAGAGACATGTATGGAAGTACTAAGTTCATGCCTACTAAGTTGCCAGCGACACATACTTCTTCCTGTTCATGTCTTCATTTATTTAAACCAACTCTCCACCTGATCTTAAGGAAGGAGAGCCACTAGATACTTAAAATTATATTTTCATAACCTATAATATATTAATGGTCAGTGGATCATCTCTGTCTAATTTCAGTCTACTATACCAATGGCATTGTAACTTATTTCATGGTCCTTTTTTTAGAGTTAAGTACTTTTTATCTTAAAGTAGATTTTCAAAGGGGTTTCAACATTTATGACTAACTACAGTGCATCATGATGAGTATTATCTCTTTGTAATCATTCCCCATAAATCACAGTTTTGTTGTCTACTAGGTCTATCAAAAAGGTTAAGTGCTCACATATGATTAATCATGAGATGTAATCTTTATGATAGTAAAGAAAAAGCACTACAAAAGGAGAAGGTAAAATAATTCCCAAACGGGAATGTAAAGCGTTGGAATTTTTCTTCTTTAGCCAATTAGAATTCGATTAATATATATTTTTAAATCCCAATACTTGTCACAAAATAGGCTGAATAAGGTGGACAATAGTATTTTTCAAGAAAATGAACTCTATGCCCTTCCAATATTTATGTTGAAGCACAAGTTTTTCAATCTTTTAAAATAAAAATAACCTGCTGGAGGGCAGACATGCATAAATGTTAGCGGCCTAGTACTCAGTAATACTTAGTACTTTTAGTGTTTAAACCTCAGTACATGTGGCTGGCTTCTGCATGTGTGTGTGGAAACTACTGTACTTCCCAGCATTCACCTCTTCGTATGGTTGCTACTACGTGAAGCTGAAGTTAATGAGACTTTACCAAGTGAACAGAAGCACAGCCTTGATGCACACTTGTGCTTTGAGCTTCTCCACTACTCTTAAAGATAGCCATGCTAAGAAAGAGTTTGATTGATGTACATTGCATGTAAATATGAGAATACCATAATGAGCTCTCCCGTGTACAACCAATATATCCTAGTAGAAATAATTTTAAAATTAAAAACAAAAAAATACAATCTATTCCAAAGAAGAGAGAAGCAATGAAAGGGGTTTTGTGAGATAAAATAGGTCCTGTGAGCTAAAGAAGCATATGTGAAATTAAGGTAAAGGGTGATAGATGAGTTCTACATTTATCATACAGTACTACCAACACTGCATACAGCAGAAGAATCTCCCATTCACCCATACCATTTTGAAAATTATAAACATTTATTTTAAATCTCTAAGAGATGAGGTACTACAGTATCCAGCAATGATTAACTGAATTTTCTATTCTAGTTCAGGTCTTAGGATAAAAACAAAATCACATGGAAAGATACTTTGCACCCTAGAACTCTCCAGGTTTTTTTTTCTCTATACATTAATCTTAATACCACTTAGTCATTCTTTCCCTGGTTTTCTTAGATTTGTTTTGGATCCTGAGTCTTCCTCTTCATCTCTGAAGCGTTGGAATAAGCAGTGACTATAGGATATGATACTCCTTATAAGGGATCAATATTAAGTTCAATTGGAAGGTATTTCTATCAGAATATTAAGAAAATTGGCTAATTCTTCCTTTTCATAATACCCTAACTATTCATATGTTATAATTTATTTAGCATGACATTGGTTCTGAAGAGAATCTGCTTAAGTATATCATAACAGAAATAAAAACTGAAAACTCTTCTAGATCCATTGGAGGATTTTTATTCTTTGTTCTTGGTTTTATACTGTTTTGTGATATCACTTATGAAGTCTTCCAACAGGAATAAATCATTAGAATTGAAGGAATGGAAATCTTCAAGCCTCAGCCATTATCTTTTATGAGGCTTAAAAAGCAGAATAAAAATAAACACATATATGTCATTTTCACCTGTTTGTAGGATCTGAATTTTCTTTCATTAAAATCTTGGTTCAGGGATCATTTTATTTAGGGATTATTATTTTTTAAAAGACTGCACATATAACATAACATAAAACAAATGAAAACTTGGACATTTTTCCAAAGACACAAAAGATAAAGTGTTAATTTCTTGGCATAGCCACATACAAGTTCATATATATATATGAATTTATTCAAATGTGCATCTATAAATACATGAATATGTACATGTAATTGAATCAAGTTTAAGGTTGAAACAGCATGTTGAATGACCATTATTTTGTAGGCAAACTTAGTAGCAGATATTACAATGTTGTTTTGAATAAATAGATGTGCAATATTAATACAGAAGTTATGCCATTATAGCCTACTTCATTACTGTAATAGTCACATGTTTATTATAATAAACTGTCATTAAAGTTTTCATCCGTGCTAGCTGAATTATTTTTTAATAGAGCTTTTTCCAAGTTGCCAAATATTGAATATGACTGTGAATTTATTTGACCAGGAAGTGAAGATGTTGAAAAAAGAAGCTGGAGGCAAGAAGCAATTTATTTTAGGAATGATTTAAGTTTGCCCTTTAAATAACCCTCCAACTAATTCTATCTTTATGTTTAGTATATTTGACTAACTAAATACTTATTTAGAATGTATGTTAGCTTATAGGCATATGAAAAGTTGTCAATTTCAAACTTTTAGATGGTATATTTTTAGAAAAATTAAAAATGTATCCAAATGAGAAACCTAAAGAAATACAGCTTGAAGAATAAATTATGACACATGTACCTAAATTTATGGCCATCCATGCTCTAAATTTTTATTATGCATTTTGTGTGGAAGATAACTTTCATTTCGTTATTATGTTGTAAAAATAAAGAAATTTTATGCACTTATGAAGTCCTCAAGAATGTTTTAACTTTATTGGTACATAAATAACTTTATTATTAGCACCTTTGTAATGCCTTAATTTCAAGGAGATTAGATACTGTTTTGGTGTTCTTATCTCCAATAAACTACCAGAAAACTGGAAGTAGCACTATGGCTCAAGTGGTAGAGCACTAGCCTTGAGCTGAAGAACTGAGGGACAGCTCCCAAGCCCAGAGTTCAAGCCCCCCCATGACCAACAAATAAATAGAGAGATCAATAAATAGATAAATAAATAAATATAAAATAAAAAATGATGCTGAGCAAAATGAATTCCAAGACATAGACATAAGAGGGTTTTCTTTGTTGTTATTGTTTTTAAATGTACTAATTGGTTTTTCTTTCTTTTGTGTGTTTTTCCCCTTTATGATTTATTCCCTGTTGTCACCGTATTTGATTTTGGTACACTGTGTATGGTATATATGTTTATCTGAATTAGGGAAGGGAAGGGGAACAACAAAATGGCGAGACAAAGGACAAAATGGGAACCAATGCAACAGCAATACTCACAAGACAATATGTTGGAAATGATCTGTACAATTGGGTGGGGGGACGGAATTGGGGAAAAAGGAAGGTGGAAGAAAAACGAGGGAGAAGATAACAAGTTCGAAAAGAAATGCATCACTACCATATCTATGTAACTGTAACCACTCTGTACATCACCTTGACAATAAAATTTTTTGAAAAATAACAAAAAATAATCTCAAACTTTTTCTATAAAGGCTATACCAATTGTGAACTACCTCTTGTGGCTTTGACTTGAGGTAAAGGAAAACATCCATTGTTTATGTTAAACATACACCGGTTATAGGTAACAGGGACACAGTAACACAGGGTGAGAAAGGTTTGAAAATAGGAGAAACGGCACCTAGGAAGAGCCTGTTGCTTCTGGCTTGGTCAGAATTAATACTGTAGAAGAAGTTGTGCAAACAGAAAGTAGTCCTGAAAACTGGGAAGGGAGTCGGTCAGGAGGGGTTTCAAGTCAAGGAGTTCACATAGACTGGAGTCTCCAATCATCTTTTCTCAGTTGCAATTGAAACTCAAACTCAAATACAATGGAGGTGATTGGATACCAGAGTTTCAAAAGTTTCATGATCATACTCAAGGAAGGCTGTGGTGGGCTGGTTGAGGGGACAAGCTGTCAACAGAAGAAATCTGACTGTATCAGACCTATGATACAGTCTAATGGATATGCTAGTACTAGACGTCAAACAGTGAAATTATTAAATTCTTAAGACTTTGTATGTTCGTGTGGAGAAGTCTTAGACAAAGGACAAGTGAACACGTTCCAAAACCAAAAATGAAGTATTGCATCTGACACTGCTACAACCAAGAGAGAGACTTTGTACACGGTAGCAAATAGTTTTCATTTGGGTGTGTTACTCTAGTTCATTTATTGGCTGACCTGAAATGCTGAGTGTGAGGCCAAGAACAAGGGAAGGCTCACCATAGATCCACTCATTGATCCGTTATGTTCCAGGAGATCCAGTGAGGCTCTAGGTGACTGTGGAAGACAGATATTTTTTGGAACCCTTGGAAGGCTCATTTGCATAAAAGTAGAGCTATTAGGGCTTTGAAACAAGGCTGTGCTGTCAATCACAGATAATCACTGTCTTTTTGAGCAACAAAATAGCCTACTTCAGGGCCATTGTACTTGATTGACCTCAGACCATCAAGTTACCCTGTGACTTGATCCATAATGAACTAATTTTTTCTGACCCAGCAAATAATAAAGTTGCATATGGAAAGCATAACTCCATCATGAATTGAAGCATTGTATGATAAGGTCCAAGCATGTCTAAAAGACACAAGTTAGTTAAATTAATTAGTGTCTCTAAGATCCAAATTGCCCATTCCTTCTATATTTCTTTCTCCCAACTTCATGAAGAATTGTCTAAGATCAGTTGAGAGAGGAAAACTTAGGCCTGGTGTATAAACTACTCAGTACATATAGATACTATCCAAAGGAGGATAGCTGTGACACTACATTTCCATTCTGGGAATCTCTAAAAGACAGTGTGATGAAGATGAATCATGCTGATAGAGAGATCTATAATCAATATCTCTGGTCATGGAATTTGCTTGAAAGGAGAAATGTACACATAACTATATTATGAGTCAAGGATTATCCAATGATTTGGCAGGATGATCAGCAACCTGGAAGAAAAGTAATTACAAAGTCAAAGTCAGTGATAAAGAAATGTAAAGGTAATATATGGGTAGACCACACATTTGTATCTTATTGGAGTGCAAACTTTAGTCAAGGAAAGAAAAAATATTCTGTAAATATATAATAAATATAACAATTTAAGAGGGGATCAGTACAGGTCACAATGTCATACACACAGCATTAGGAAAATTTCTTGTTGAAAATAAATAACTGTATATAAATAAGAGAAATAGTTAACTCAAGAACTTTAAAAAACCTACAGAAAATTGAAAAGGTTGCAGTGAATACATTTATAACTAGGGATAAAAATAGTTAATACATAAGCAGAAATCTATGCTTTTGGAAAATTGCACACTATTTTCAACAGTCTAATGAATTAAAATTGAAATCACAAAATATTAGGAAAAAGAAAATCTGCATAATCTCACAGATAAAATTTTGAAGTGGTATTTAAAGGTCTCTTCCACACAAGCTAATCCCAATGAAATGAATAACTTTTTTGTAGAAAAATTGACATTGCATTGATCAATATGCATTGTACATATAAACGGCTCAATTGAAACACACCTTTGCACACTTAACTAAAAACATTTTCGAAAAAAGAAAAATTGACATTACCAAAATTCACTCCTGACAAAACAGGAATTCAGAATATGCCAATAATCATGTAAGAAATAGCAGTTTATGCTGACAGCTATTCCCTGAAAAGGTAGAGGCTCAGATGGTTTTAGAAAGGCATTCTGGCAAAGCTGGAGAAAGAACTATATTTTGTGCTGTTTAAACTCTTACAAAACATGGAAGAAATAGGAAGTGTCACAATTCATGTTATCAAATTAAATTGCTGTGCTCTGGATCCACTCCCTATACTCAGCCCTAAGCTGTTAGGATTTGTAATTCATTGCCTGGAGGATTTCTGGACTGATTCTCTTCTTCTCTTTTACAAAAACTTCATTGAAATGATTAAATTAAGGGTTTTGTAGTGGAGATCAGCTTTCACTTAGTGGAAGGGAAGGAAGAAAGAGATTTCCTCAAACTGGTCCTAAGGAGAGACTTACAATTTCAAAAACGTGAGGACCTGCACTCGGGGCTGTAGTCTGGTCCAAGAAACAGAGAAAGCTCTGAGGAGAGTGGAGGCTTGGGAGCCTGACATCAAACAATGCCCACCTAGGGAGCAAATAGGAAATAAGCAGGACTAAGGACCAGGATTTTCAACTGATATCTTAGTATTTTGTAATCATGGAAAGTTTACTGCCTTAGTACTAGGAAAGACACTCAAGAATAACTAGTATAGAATTTTCTGCCAACTTAGAGACATATGTGTTTCAAGCTGGAATCACATTGATTTGAAGAGAATAAAAATAGTAATTTTTCTTTCACAATTGAGTCAGTGCATCAAGATTCATATCCATTATATATAGATTTTTTAAAGTTCAAATATATGTCTGAAAAATTATAACCAAGATATATGCATTATAATATATGCATTATTGATATATATACATTGTTTAACTTGATATTGATACATATATATACATTCATTACTTATTGATAGAGCATGGTTAATACCACAAATATAAGAATGGTAAATATCAAAAACCCTATATACATTAATAGATTAAAATTATGATGGTACTAAGAAGAAAAATATTAAAAATTCAGTATTTGGAATTGTTGAATTCTTGGTTAAAATTATTTTCAGTGACATAAGAAATAAGAGGGAATACATTACTACTGCACTGTCTTCTTGTATTATTTTATTCTCCTAATTGACTTGTCCTTATTAAAATATAGCCAGCTATGAAAATTAATTGAACCAAGATTATATGGATTTTTAAGTGATGAGGTAAGAATTCAGGAAGTCTCCTTTTCAAGATTTGACATTTTGGTATTCTTTTTTAAATGATCTTTACATTGTTTTACAATAAGGGTTTTAATCAAACATTGTAAATTTATGAGCCCAATGCATCTTGATCAATATTCGCTCCTCCATCATTCTTCATCTCTTCTCACTCCACCTAACCCCTCCTGGAACCTAGTTCCACTTTCACATGTGTGCAGAGAATATCATGATTATATTCTTTCTTCTATCCATTCATATGTTCCCACCCTTGAGTCTATTTTTCTTATCGACTTACTGCTCCATATAATTAAAGATCAAAAAGACAATAAATGATAAAGCAAAAAGAACCATCCAGTCTTATTATCCTTTGAGAACAATGGTTTCTTCACTCAAAGTTGAATTATCTTCTTATGAAATTGTGGATTCTTTGACCATAGCTTTGTTTTACTGTCATCTAAGAATGCACATTTTCATTTCTTCCAGTTTTAATGTTGTATACACACTAGTGTATAATTAAATATTAACCCATTTGAACATCACTCACATGAAGAAAATGAGCATTCCTGTGGTCAGGGTTAAGGTTGAAAATGCTTTAACAAGGTAGATGATGTGGACATCAGCTTGGAAAAAAGTCATGATGAGCAGGTCACAGGTTTCAATAGCAACCAGTTCTGGTAGGAAGATAGGTTCAGTCCTCATTTATTCCTGTCCATACGAAAATACCACTGAAATTCCAAAGGTCATTTGGTTTAGCTTGTCTTTATTTCATGTCACACTAGTGTTGGGGCCACACATCCCAATCCTTTCTTCTCTAGAGACCAAGTTTCTGGATCCAGAAGATTATTGAAGACCATGATGTATGACTCAAATGGGGCCAGTGAAGTATGTTTTCTGAGAATTACCATTTATCGTGAGGGAAAGATGGGAGTTAGTGTCTTTTCAGTTGATTAGACCTGAAAGTGACTCCAGAAACTTTCAGGATTGTATTTGCCAACTATTTTTGAGAAGATGTATAGAATAGATCTCAAAACAAAAGAAATCTTGATGCTAGCTTAGAAAGGAATATAGATGGAGAACAATTTGCTTCCAAATATCCTAATTCTTGATCACTGGAGCTCATCTAGAGAAGCAGCACCTATAGAATGAGTAAGTATTCACAGATTTGTCATGTGGCATTTACCAACCCAATTATGGAGGCTGACTAGGAAATCTCCCTGTGGCTGACCCCACATTATAAAGCCCATGAAATCAAGAAGAAAAAACATCACCAGCACCCTGGAACTCATGAGTATAAGCTCATTTCCCCACAGAACAGACAATGCCAAAACAACATTCCTGTTGTTCCTCACTTGGCAAAAATATCTTTTTAAGCACACACGCACACACACACACACACACACACACACACACACACACACACACACTCTTCCAGCTCAGAAGTCAGAGTAACTGAAAGAAGATCCAAGGGAAAAGGTGAGAGAATAATTGTAGCCCAGCTATCAGTTAATGGAGAAGTGGAGTCAGATGAAGAAGGACATACAGATTGTACAAAATTACATCTGCAACCCTTTTCTTTTTAAGTTCTGGAGAGAATCTTCCTTATATCCCACTGTAATGAGACATACCTTAAAAAAACATTCTGGGAAATGAAAGTCAACATAGCAACAATGATGCAGTACAAAGCCAGCAGATTGTGATGAAAACTGATTGGTTTGTATTGATTGTAAGGTCAACAAAAGGAGAGCTGTAGAAAATGAGATTTAAATGAAGATGTATAGGAACCCAGAATCCAATTACAAATAATAATACAGAAATAACTTTAAGAGGATTATGATTATATTCTGTTTAATTTGCCACAAAAAGTTATTTAAGGAACTTTATAATCACAAGAACTACTAGGATACAAAACTTACCTGATAAGCATGTTTGATGTTTTTCAAATAACTTTGAAAACAGGACAATTCACTCTTTCTGGAAAGTAAGGGTACCATGTTCTTTAGCCTAAATTAGGAAGTTAATGTAGACGACTTTTCAAGATTCTTTCCACTGTCATGATTTTACTATAACCCCAATGTCTTTAATTGCATTATATTCCCATGGCTTCAATTAACTTATTCATAATAAGAATCTGTTCAGTTTAAGAAAATGCATCCATAACTTGCTGGCTGGAGCAAGTGTTTTCCATGAGATGCCACAGGAAAATAAAAAACTAAAACATAAAACTTTCAAGGAAAGTAACTGCTTCCAACCTTTGACTTGGAACAGATATACCTTTTCTGCTTATGAAAAGCATATATGATCTGTTTCTAAAAATAGTTTAACTTTGGTAAGTGGTTCAGGGTTAATCTTTAAGAATGAATAAAAGCTGACTCTACCAAACTTCTGCCAATTGACCTAGACAGCTCTGGTACAAAACCATTCATTTTTTGAAAGAAGAAAGACATTTTTATCTGATTCAGTTCTCTTCAATTTTCTAAGAAATCTTACCTCAAGCACCCAACTTCCAATTGACAGTCAATCTCAAATTACAGTTGGGACTATTCATTATATAAAAGAACATGGCATGTGGAAAAATATTCATAAAGCCTTACTTAAGCCTTAATTTGATTTTCTAAGGAGAATGTGCACTTCTTTAAAGAATCAAGCAAGAAAGAAAATATAATACCAAAATGTAAATTTTAGTTGTTAATTTTTTGTCATCATTCAAAATTCTGCATGACTTTTGAGAAAATGAAAATATTTTTATTTAAAAGATAATACTAAGGCCGGTGCTGGTGGCTCACGCCTGTAATCCTAGCTACTCAGGAGGCTGAGATCTGAGGATTGTGGTTCAAAGCCAGCCTGGACAGGAAAATTATTCTGTGAGACTTTTATCTCCAATTAGCCACCGGAAAACTGGAAGTGGTGCGGTGGCTCAAGTGGTAGAGCACTCGCCTTGAGCTGCAGAGCTCAGGGACAGTGCCCAGGCCCAAAGTTTAAGCCCCACGACCAACAACAACAACAAAAAAGATAACACCAAATATTGAGCAATTACACTCTATTCAACTATTTTCTGCATATTTTATGATATATGCTCATATATGTACATGTATATTTAGCATCTACTACCTATAAATGACATGCTCACAGGTGTGTGTGTGTTTCCGTATGCATGCATATGTGTTTAATGTATCCTACCAACCAAATGACTTTGGACTAGAGAAAAAAAGTGGATTTTCAATGTCTTTTGGTTAAAAAAAAAAAAAAAGGAAAATGATGTCTATTCCTTTCTACTACTATTATGCTCAAGTTCTCACTCAAGAAAGCAAGGTGAAAAATTTTAACTCCAAGATGCCTTAGATGATTCATGGCCTCAAAAATGTGCTGCCCATTTTGTAAGGACCTCAAGGACTTCCTCGAGTCTGGCTGAATATTTCTCAGCAAGCCTCACTTTCCAAATATATTACAAAGGAAAGCAAGCCCATTCAGTGCATTTGTGTCTGGGCTAAGCAAATTTAGAATGGGTGGCCTGGAAAAATTCCTCCTCTGCTTTAGCTTAAAGGAATAGTTGGTTGCAGCCAAAGATGACAATATTATAATAGCTGAAATCCATTCATATTAGTCAGCATCAGCTTAAAAGAAAACCCCTAAGCCAACTAAATAGTATAAAAGCACTAGCTCGAAAGGTAGATTCTTCATTTCCTTATGTTGTTTTCGTTTGCTCTACAAAGATAGCATTGATATGTTTTTAAATTATCAGAGTAAATTTACATATCTTGAAAAACATTAAATGTATTACTTAAAGCTTATTTCTAGAATTTATTTAAATGATAAATCCTTTAACCATCAATCTCACACTTAAACCCTCCTAACATCTACTACACTAAAAAATTAACAGAGTGTATTATGTTGGTATGCTACCAAAAATAAAAGACAATCAAATAATCACTTTCCAATGTGGTTCCTTGTTAATACACTTTTAACCTACACTTATGTTACAGGATTATAAGCTAATTTACAGACATCATAAGAAATAGAAAGAATGAGCATCTGTCCCTACATTACAAGTAAAGAATTTAAGGGTTTTCAGATGTAGCATAACTCATTTAACATCACATAATTAAAAAATGGAAGTCTCAGCATTCAAACTGAATAGCTATGATCCCAAACTCATGTCATCCAAAGCCACCTCTCTAGGCAAAAAGCAGTGCTCAGAGGATTCAGTCTTAGGTAGTAGAATTGTATGTTACATTTGAGGACCAAAGAGTTACACTTTAAGAGACCAGTCATTTGCTAGCCACAGTTTCTCCTCAAGCTGATTTTCTTAAAGATCTCTTCAGCTAGAGAGACTTTAAGAGACACAAAAGTCTTTACTGAAAACATCTATACAATTGTAGGAACACTTAACCCAGACCATTTAAGACCCAGTTTGGTGTTTGATCAGGTGACTGGTTGTCTGATTCTGTTGTATTCTTACAAAGACAAAAGTATAAATATATGAAAATATGCTAAAATTTAGCCTGAAAACTCTTTGGCTTTTTTAAATTTGATGAGAGTACACTTTCAAGTGCTCTATAGATACTGATGTTTATCAGTCTTTGCATTTTCAAAATAATTTAAGGCTTTTGAAGATTCATTTCCACATGCTCCTGATTCAATGCTCCTTTGCTCTGAGTAAGTAATCTTGGACCTTCTTGAAACCAAAAGGCTTTAAGACTTTTTGGATGTGGAATGGTTCTTATGAAACACTTGGATGGGCCAAATAGAAAAGACGGAAACATAAGGATTGAATTTCCCCTGACATCCACATAAGTTATAAAATTAAGAAACAGTGATTGGCAAAAGAGTTTTGGAAATTTTGTAACATTTGTAAAGGCATTCAAGATGTTTTTCAGAACTTGAATCAGTCTAGATTCCACATCACAATAAAAAAAAGCACAGTAAATACATAGACATGGTAGAAGAAAAGTATGTTCACATGTGTGTAACTTCATTGACTTTCTAATTTAACAAATTCAAGTGGAACATTTGCACCTCAATTATCCCCTGCCCCCAAGAATTCAATGCACATGAACTGGTCCCATTAAAGCATGTATCAATTTTTGTTAGCACTTTGAATTGTGGAAAAATAGTTACTATTACAACACCTCCTGTAAAATTCTAAAAGCTTTGTTCTAAGTCCTAAATTCCTTAAGAGATAAGAATAGGGTTTATAAATGTTGTCTTCATGGATGAACTCTTGAAGGCTCTTTTCCATGGCCCATGCCATAGATTGTTATTAATACTCCTCACATTCTTCTCTTATGGGATAGTGCTAATCTCTTCTCAAGGCAAATATTCTACAAAGTGCCTTCAGATATATTCTGAATGTTCATGTAAGAAACTTTTCAACTTTACCAATATCACTTACCATTTCTGAAGTATATAACTGTCAGAAATGAATCTGTTTGTAATTGTTGTGTTTGTTAATCAGTTGGGAGAGGAAGGGACTACTATACATTTAAACCTCCTGGATTGTATTAGTTTTATTTATTTGGGTTTTTGTTTATTTATTGGCAGTATTGGGGTTTCAAGTCAGGGACAGCTGCTTGCTAAGCAGATGTTTTAACAATGAGCTGTGCCCCAAGCCATTTTTGTATTCACAATTTTCAAATTGGGTCTAGTATTTATTCTCAGGCTGGCTTGGACCATAATCTTTCTATTAACACTCCCCCACCACCACCACACACACACAACTTGAATAACAGTTATACACTACCATGTTCAGCTTTATTAGTCTAGCTGGGATCTGATGATCTTTTGTCATGGGTCAGACTTGAATTGTCATCATCACAATTTCTGCCTACTGAATAGCTAAGATTACAGATGTGAACCACCAGGGCTGCACTACTTCTGTCACCCTTAGATACTTAAGTCTCACTTACAATATAAGCTTCTCATAAAAAGTGTCTGTGATTCTGATTTTTCATTCCTAAACTAAACAGGCAGCCAACATCACTGTTTTACATACATTTTATGAAAAAGTTTTATATATATATATATATATATCCATACTCCAGTGATATTTAAATTTATAGCCACGCCCTTTTCCCAAAGATTGAGTCTTTGTGATTGAACTTTCCCTCTTCTCTCTACCTACAATTAAATATGTCGCAAACAACATATCCTGTCTTTTCTGTTATGCTGTTTGTGATGTGTTTAATCACTTCAATATTGTTGATGTGATCCAAGTATGTGTTACTATTCACCCACACCCAGACAATTTCCTTAATCTGGAAAACACTGCAAGCATGAGCTGTTGGCATTATTTAAAAGACTGCATCCCAGCAATGGTTTCCTCAAGTGATTCAAATATTTTTTTTTCTAAACAAGAGCAGAAGTTGTACTAATTAGCCAAATAATCATTTGGATATATAAATAATATATATATACATATATATATATATAATTGTTCTGTGGTTTCAAATAAATGAAATTATTTACTTTTAGCTACAAATTATTTTGGTGCATTAAAAACAATTTTAATTGGAAAATGATCTTAAATTTTCCTTAGGATTAGAAAGAAATCGGTATTATTTTCTCTTCTCTGTTTGCCTTTACTAGTAAGATTGGCTGACGGGTGAATGAAATTGCTTAATTTTTATTGTATGATCTTTATAACAAACAAAAGTCAAATGGAAGCCAATTTTTGAGACATTTCTGTTGTTCATTATAAAAGAGGAAGGAGGCTAGGCAGACATAGGTGATTACCACAGCTACTGGTGAGTAGCAGTCAGGAGTGTAACAGGTCAATGAGAGCCCAGGAAAAAAGTTAGAGATGCTACATCTCCACAACAACAAAAAACGAAATATAATCCTATAGTTTGCATCACACTATAGCATAGAGACAATGCACAGTCAGGATACAGACTGTATAGCACTTTTCACTATAAACTTTCCTCTAACCACTACCTTCAAAGGTTTTGGTAAGTTTTGTTTTTATTTCCATAAGTCTTTGAAATTTTTGGCTTTTCTCCATATTGGATTTTTAAAATTTTTATTGTAAAGGTAATTTTCAAAGGGGTTATAGGTAATGAGTACATTTCTTTTTGAACAGTGCCACCTCTTCCCTTATTTTCTCCCAGTTTTTTCTGTCCCAACTCCCCTCCCCCACAAGTTGCGTAGTTCATTTTCAGCAAAGGGTCTAGTGAGCGCCACTGCTTCATTTGTTCACACTTGTCCCACTATGTCTCTGATACGCCTTACCCTCTCCAAAACAGATAAACTTACATACAAGACAAAAGGTACAGAAATCGAAAACAGCAACAAAGAGAAAATAAGAGCAGAATAACAAAAAAACTGCTTGGTTCTATTTCTTGAAGTTCATTTCAATGACCATGTTCTATGATTGTATGCACATAGCTATTGAGCCTTCATGATTTTCTTCTAAGAATATGTTCCAAAAATTAAGCACCCCCCAATCAAACCCTCAGAGGAACAACAATCCTTAATAAATGGACTTATATAGAGAATTCTCAGAATTCTCTATATAGACACATAAAGAGATGTTTGAACATCTCTGGCCATAAAAGAAATGCAACTCAAAATAACATTGAGATTCCACCTCACCCCATTTAGAATGGCCATAATCAAGAAAACTAACAATAGCAGATGCTGGCAGGAATGTGGCCAAAAGGGAATACACGACACTGTTGGTGGGACTGTAAATCTGTTCAACCAATCTGGAAAGCAGTGTGGAGGTTCATCAAAAGACTAAATACAGAGTTTTCTTATGACCCAGCAATTCCACCTTTGGGCATTGTTTACCATAGCCAAGATATGGAATCAACCCAGATGCCCCTCAGTGGACAAATGGATTAAGAAAAGGTGGTAAATATACACAATGGAGTTATGTAGCTCCATCAGAAAGAAAGTCATTGCGTCATTTATAAGGAAATGGAAAGCAAATACTAAGCAAAGTAAACCAGACTAAGAAACATAGGTTTCATGGTTTCCCTCATTTATAGTAAATAGAATGATCCTAGAAATATACAATTAAGAACAATGGATGGTTAAAAAAACTTATACTTGGACATAATAAAACAAGATAAAACAAGACTCTCATTATTTTAGTAAATATTTTGTATGCTTTTACTTTGCTCTTCTTATTTGATGCCCATGATACATAGGATTCATCTTTTCTTGTCTCAAATGTTTTTTATGTTCCCTTTATACTTAAAGAAAACTGTACTTCTCTTAGACCATTGGCTCTCTTTAATGATGCATCTGTTTACATCACACTGAGTTATCAGGGCTGAGAAAATAGCTTTCTTCTTCAATGCTGGCCTGCTGTGCAAGAGTTGTCACTGTCATATCAGGTCCCCAAATTGGGTTTATGGCTTGTTAGAAGTTTTGACTTCTTCTGTAGTTAGGTCAACCAGTCTATTACTAGGTCCAACTGGCTTACCTTTGGTTATGCCTTAAGATTAACCTCTCCCCTGGATAGTCAATATTGGAGCAACAGACGGCTTCTAAATTTCCTCTGTCACCTTTCTGATTCTCTAAGATTTTAACTATCCTATTCCTCTTCCATAGTTCCCAATAATTTTCCTCTCTTGACTTTTGAAGAATATGGTCTCTTCTTTTTAACCCTGATACTTCTCATTTACACAGCCATACACAGCCATACAGGAAGTTTTTGTACCGAGAATCTCCCTAACTCTTTATATATTCTGACACAGCTCTATTTGTCTGGGAATACTACTACTGGATTAATTTTCAGAGTGTTTAACTTTTTATCCACTGCTAAAAATGAAGGAAAGTTTACACTATCTGTGGTTTGATTGTGCTAGACTGGTGATACAGATGGCCATGAGGAATAGCAAGAAATACTTTTAACTTTTACTTAAAGATCCTTCCAACCAAGAAATAATCTTATAAATGTGTTAGAAACAATCGCATGAAAGAAAAAAAAATATTTGAGTACATATCTTAGGGTTCATTTCCCTAACATTTCCCTAACACCTTTTCTGCTTGACTCAGCATATACTAGATATTGCAAATAAGGGAAACCATGGGACCTATGTT
>NW_012267224.1:6164414-6205273 GCF_000151885.1 Dipodomys ordii
AATGATTGATAAAAAATGTACTCATTACCTTGCCCATGTAATTGTAACCCCTCTGTACAGTATTTTAACAGTACAAAAAAATTACAAAAAAAAATATCCTTCCAACCATTTAAGCAGCAGCAGGTGGCTACTTTCTGTCCCCACTATTGTCTGTAAAGTGGCCTAGGATTAGTTCTATCTTGCATTTCAAGTTGAAAGGTAAAAGATATTATAATGCTGATACATTATGCATACCTCTTATTATTATGAAATATTATTGGTTTTCAATGCTTATTTCAAAGAAGGGATAGAGAAAATATTTTGTGCTTAGTTCTTTGAGGTTCTTAACAATACTACTCCCTTCCAGATTATCTAATTAGTTAAGCCCTCACCTCTTTCTTCTATTATTGCAAGTGTAGGATTTATTTTCCACTCCTTGGATGAGGAAACCTTCACATCTACCTAGCAGACAGCCCACTTTTTGCCTCCATCTGTTGGCTATTTCACAGCACTTCTTCAAAAGTTCTTAATCTTTGATGAAAAGATTTCTGATAGATGTGCTCTTAATTTTACATTCTTTGGTAGTTTCAATGATAGATGAGGAGGGATAAGATGTAAACACATATGCACAAATAATGATTTTGAACCCCTAATCAGAAAAATGTACTTTTTGAGCCAAACAACCTAAAAAGCCCACTTCTATAAACATGGTTTAAATTTTTCAGTTCCTCACAGTTTATGCTTATTTTGGGTAAAATATTTTAACTATGTTTGAGAGAAAGTTGGTTTTTTGTGTTGTTAAAACTTTATTTATCTACCATAAATATTATGTGGGTGAAATGTTAACTTTATATAATAAAACATACAGAATAAAATTTGGGAATAAGAAAATGAAATTGACAAGTAATATCCACAATTTCAGCCTTTGCATAAAACTTTCATGTTATTTCTTAACTAAATTAAATGCTAAAATGTCAATGTATTTTGACACTTTGAGGCTAATAGGATACATTTTCATAGTTAATTAAATGTTGCTAAAACCTACTTGATAAATGAAAAGTTCTTTTTATCTGGTTAACTTTGATTAGCTGTATTATATTTGGTTTTGTGTCTCTTCTATAAAGACAAAAATGGAAGCAAAGAATTCCATTGTGTATATATACTATGTTTTCTTGATCCATTCATCGACTGAGGGGCATCTGAGTAGTTTCCATATCTTAGCTATGGGAACTAGTACTGCAAGGAACATGGTTGTGCTGGAAGCTTTAGTGTGGTCTTCTTTGTGGTCATTTGGGTAAACACCCAGGAGTGGGATTGTTGGGTCACAGGAGAGCTCTATGTTTAGTCTTTTGAGAAACCTCCATACTGCTTTCCAGAGTAGTTGAACTAGATTATATCCCCACCAGGAGTGTAACAGTGTTCCCTTTTAGACATGTCTGCCAGCATCTGTTACTTTTAGTTTTCTTGATAATGGCCATTCTAATTGGGGTGAGATGGAATCTCAATGTTGTTTTGATTTGCATTTCTTTTATGGCTAGGGATGTTGAACCTTTCTTCACGTGTCTATTGGCCATTCTTATTTCCTCTTCAAAAAAAATCTCTCTTTAAGTCTTTAGTCCACTTATTAATGGGATGTAGAGCACATGGGCAGCAAAGATGGCGCTGAGAGGGAGTTGAGTGGGCAGAGCCCAATTTGCTTTATGTTCAGTGCTTAACCAGCCCTTGGAAGCTTACATTCATGATAGGGTGTGACCTTGACACTGATTGGTTCCTCTTCCTCTCCTGCCATGCCAACTGCTCTTTTTTGCTTTAAAAAGGGCTTGCTCTGTGTTAATAAAAGAGTTTTTTCCTGCTTGACTTGACTACCCACTGTGTCTGATTGTCTCTGGGCTAGCAGCTAGCAGCGCACTTACCTTTCTTCGGATCCCATCCCTTTTTCGTGGGACAGAGAAGACCCGACCATGGGGGTTATTGTTTCTTTGAGAATTTGTATTTGAGGGGTTTAAGTTTTTGAGCTCTATAAGTTTATTTTAGATTTAAGGCCCTCACATTGCCCCATTCAAAAGGAAATGTAAAGACTCGGGGAAAAAAATATACTAAGCAAAGAAAGCCAGACCCAGAAACAGTAGGCAGCATGGTTTCCCTCAACTGTAATAATTAGAATATGTTTAGTATATTCATAGCAAAGGATCACAATAGTTCAATAGCTTGGTGTATATGAGTACATAAAATGAAGTTTATCAAAATAAACTCCAAAAAATGGAAACAAGAGGATTTTAGAATGTACTGTTTGCAGTCATTTCTTTTTTCTTTCTTTTTTTTTCCTTTTTTTTTTTGCCTTTTTTTTTCGGTTTTTTTTTTTTTAATTTCTGTACCTTTTGTCTTGTATATAAGTTTATCTGAATTGTGGAAGGGAAAGAGATTCACAGAAATGGTGGGACAAAGAATGAACCAATGCAACAGTGATATTCACTAGACACTATGTTGGAAATGAACTTTACAACTTGGGAGGAATGCAGTATGTGGGGAACAAAAGAAAATGGTGGAGGAGGCAATGCTGTTCAAAAAGAAATGTACTCATTGCCATACTTATGTAACTGTAAATATTGTTAAAGTCTATGCTTATAATCTTCTATTATAGACTACTGCAGTAAATCCCATGATTTTACAGGGAAAAGGTCATCTTGTTTATCCTTTGGAAATCAATGGTAGCTGCGGAAGTCTGCCAAATCTGTGCTCCAGACTACTTCCTGGAGTGATTGGCTAGCCCCATTTGGTACTGGCTAGCAATAAAAGATTTCTCTAATTTAGAATTATTTAAAGAGTTAAAAAATATCCAACATACTATTCATTGAGGAAAAAAGACTTACTTATCTAAAAAAAAGAACCGCAAATATAAAATGTGCTCAGTTGTTAACCTAAAGTTTAAAGGAGTATATGCTAAAGGCCAATTCTAATTACAGTATCCTCACATTATTGGAAATAATCATAGGGACGATATCAAAGCTATTATATTTATCATGTGCAATATTGTTTGCTACCTCTGCTTACCAGTTAGCCATCCCTGTACTATTAACAGATCTGGAAATTTTGCTTGGATGTTCTTGCCTCACCATGCTTGGGCATTTCTGCCCAGTTCTTTGCCTATTTTTGATCACAGATATAATAGGTTGCATGGTTAAGGTACAGGCTACAATGCAATTGCTAATACTATGATTTTCATGTGGATAAATGTAGCTATGTGTTGATGATATTACAAAAAAAATGTAGGGTTTTTTCATGATCTACTGGGAAGAGAACAAAAGTCCTTCCAGTGAAGTCATGAAGAATAGAGTTATAGAAATATCTGCACACCACAAGAAAAGCTCTTAAATTCAAACAGAAAAAGAACAGAAGAAAGAGGAACGAAAGCCAGGAACCAATGGCTCACACCTGTAATCCTAGTTACTTAGGAGGCTGAGATCTGAGGATCACAATTTGAAGCCAGCTGGGGCAGAAAAGTCCATGAGAGTCTTATTTCCAATAAACTACGCAGAAAAAGACAGAAGTGGCACTGTGGCTCAAGTGGTAGAGCACTACCCTCAAGTACAAAGAGGCTCAGGGATGGTTCTCGGGCCCTGAGATTAAGCTCCAGGACTGGGAAAGGTAAAAGGAGGAAGGAGAGATAGAGAAATTACAAAAAAAAAGTTAAAAAATCAAGTTTGACTGAAATCATTTGAAATCCAAACCAAGTCTCTGAAATCATTCTTACTCCTGGATGTCCCAGCTTATTATTTTATCTCAACTGATGCATCCTTTTCTGTGGCTCTCTCCACTTTACTATAAAGACTTCAACACTTTCATGGAATCCACAGCATTTGCTGTGACTCATCATGCAAGACTCTTTCCCCAACTTTCTGTATGCATTACCCCTCCTTCATTTTCCCTAAAGTTGCTCAGTGTCTCAGAAAATTCCTGCCTGGTTCTCTTCTAAGGAACTGCTTCCAGTCCCACTCTGTTCTTTTCATCTGTTGAAATTTTCTCACTGAATTAAACATTATCTACCATTGTATAACACAGCTGTTTTTTATGTGTAGCTTTTTGGCCTCGTCCGCAGGCTCTGATCATCAGATGGGTAAGTCACTTTTGTCTGCCTTTTTGCCAATGCATCTTCACATCCAGAACCTCACCCATCACATGGTGGATACTCAGCGAATACTTGTTGGATGAAGAAATAAGTAAACCAAAAAATCCCTTGCTTTTGTTATTCTGGATGATCAAAAACTAAGTTTTTTGTCATGCCCAAAAGGCGTATAACTATTAATTAGAGTAATATTGGTATAATTTTTATTGTATAGAAAGGATTTTGAAATGGCTCTATAAGAACTAAAAATGAAAAGAGGCTTAAAAGTCCATTTCTGTCTGACTCCAGAGTTCTTAAAGCTACTTTCTGGTGCTTTTAAATTTCTAAGTCTGGACAGGAGGAATATAAAACTGTTTATCTCCAGATTTTTCCATATACCATTTTTCTAATATATAATAAAGTATTTAGAGAAACATATTATTTCTGATTCCATTATAATAACAAATTCCTAATGACAATAGTTAATAAGGTATGCTAACTTGTTTGGGACAAGGGGTATTCAACATTATATACGGTATGTCTGTTAGAAGTTTTTGGATTAGATTGCCATTTGAGTCACTCCAGTGTGGTCATCTTTTAAACATTAAAATTGAATAGAACAAAAGCCAAAGAAAGAAGTATTTGTCCATTAGCTTACAAGTTCCTGCTTGAGTAGGATATGTTTTCTCCTGCCCTTGGATGGGGGAGTCGTCCAATTGCTTTTCATCAGAGGCATTTGGACACAGACTAGACATATGCCCTTGGCATTACTGAATCTCCAGTTGGCTGATGGGAAGTGGTAAGTTGATGAGACTTTTTAATCTCCATAATCACTTAAGACATTTTCTCAATTTATGCATTTATGTAACATGAATTTATGGTTCACCAGTAGATAGACAAACAGACAGATGATAGATAGATAAATAGCTTATCTTTGTCCTATATCTCTAGAGAACTCTGAATGATATATTGAACTCTTTCTAAGTCCAGAACTTGTTGCAAATGTCCTTGGTAAGTACAACCATTATTTTATGGTTATGATGCTTATGCATAGAGGAAAAGATGAAAGTTCCTAAAAGCAAAATAATTCTTTCCGAAGATTTCTTTGGACTTGAGAATGCATTATCAGCTCAGCTCTGTGTCTCAGTCCTCATTTGCTCATATATTTGTGCTGGCTAACTACCACAGTCACATAGGACAATTCTTCTCTTATATATCCTTTGTAATAAAGTTTGACTAAAACTTGAAGAGAAAGAGTGCCAGATAGTTCACTGGTCTAAAAAAAAACACCTACAAAACAAAACAAACAAACAAACAAAAACCATTGTGGCAGAATGCAGAAATGTGTATCAGGAGTTGGGTCTGAGTAAGGAGGCAGGAAGCAAATATCCAGGCCTGAAACTAGTGTTTAGCAGTTTAGATCTTCATCTTTGTGTGGCATGCAATGGGAATCTACTTAATGATTTAAAGTAGGCTGGATTCAAGACATTGTATTCTACATCTAGGGAGCTACACATAATAAATGTGAAAACTTGCCAGGAGCTGGTGGCTCACGCTTGTAATCCTAGCTATTCAGGAGGCTGAGATCTGAGAATCGCTGTTCAAAGCCAGCCCAGGCAGGAAAGTTCATGAGACTCTTATCTCCAATAAACCACTAAAAACACTGAAAGTGGTACTGTGGCCCAAGTGGTAGAGTGCTCACCTTCAGCTGAAGAGCTGAGGGACAGCACCCAGGCCCAGAATTCAAACCCCACGACCAACAAATAAATAAACAAACAAACAAACAAATAAATAAATGTGAGAACTTATGGCTGATTTCCTAAGGGAAAAGAGTTATTCAATGTCTTCTAGAGACAATGTAGTGCATGTATTCTATAGAAAGTGTCTTTGTACTATTACAAAATGTGTCCAGATTTGCTATTGAATTCATAAATTCTCAGGTGGAAATATTACCTTTTTACTTGTATTTGTAGCAATGGGGATGATTTTATAGATGATGCCATAAAGGCTAGCTATTTCAATTCAAGTTCGGGCCCAGCTCTTACCGGAATCTTCACATCAACTCTGCAACCTATTCTGATTTTCTGTTTTCATTTTCTCCTAGACCTGACAACATTTCATAGATTCTTACTTTTAAAATCTCCTGTCTCATCTCCTCTCAGCAGCCTTCCTCCTCTCCATCCAGTTCTCAGCTGGAAATTCCTCTTACATTTTACAGAGAAAACAGAAATGATCAGAAACAATATGTTTCTAGATATCATTTTAAGCCTTCTTGGATCCCTTCAGCTCTTAACTTCTGATTTGAATGAGACAAATACCTGTCCACCTCTTAATGCTAAATTCTTCAAATGCTCCAGTTCTCATCAGCTGTTCTCTGGACTACGAGGTTTTATCTCTTTAGTTTCCTGACTACTAATTATCAGCATAAGAACAAACTAAGGATGAAGTAGGAGAAGAAAATAGCTATCCACACCCAGGGCCATCATCTCTTCTCTCTTCTTCAAGCATTTTGTTTTCCTAGAAATAATGACAAATACCTCTAACAGGCCGGGTGTGATCATTTTCTGCTGCTATGACAAAATACTTGAGGAAATTAAATTAAAAAGAGCAAAGATATATTTTGTCTCAGAATTTCACAAGCTGCAATCTATTGACACTTAGCACTATTGTCATTAGGTCTGGTGAATTCATGGCAGAATTACCTGGTAGAGAAAGAGGGTCACCAGTAAAGAAGTAAAGAAAGAGGAAGGTAAGGCTGGAGATCCAAACATCCATTCAAGAACGCATACCTAATCTTGCCCATGTAATTGTAACCACTCTGTACAGTATTTTCACAATAAAAAAAAAGAACACATGCCTAATGATCTATTTCTTATAACTGTGCTTCACTTTCCAAACTTTCTACTTTAGACCCAAGGCACTATCAATATGGAACCAAACCTTGAATACATGAGCCTTGGAGAAGCCATAGTCAAGCCATAACACTCTGGAAAGGACTTACCATTGGTCTATTTAATATATTGATCTAAGTACCAAATATTAACTTTCTGAAACACCAGTCACTTTTTCAGATACATGATAGGTAAGTTATAGAGTAATTAGGATTGCTTACCAGACTTAACATGAAAAACACTTTTGTGGAAAGATGAGTCATCTTTCCTGTCCTCTTCTCAAGTTCAATATCAGGCAAGCCACAAGACTAATGGTAGTAAAATATTCTCCAATATTAGATTCTTTTGTAATAAATATTGTACCTTCCAGCCCTTTTACTCACTTTTTTTTTCAAGAAAGGCTCTCAAGGTATAACTTCTGCTGGCCTCCAACTGGTGATTGTCCCAATTCCTTCTCCCTGTTGCTGGAATAATAGGAAAGTATCCTTTACCCAAGTTATTAAAAGTGAGAGAAAGAAGTAGCAGTTTTTGTTAGTTCAAAACATTTCAAACAGCTGAATTCAGCCCATTATATCAAATCTCGAGAAAGAATTCTCTATAAGAGAATCTCCTATACACAAAAAGGAACATTGCATGTACTGCTAAGTTCTTAGACTCCTATCCCTGTAAAAAAAAAAGTTTGCCTCATCTGATGATGAAATCTATACAGTAATTCTTATCTGATAGAATTAACAATTTGATGTGATTTGACCATAATATGAAATCATGCAATGCTCTTGCCTACTAAGCTATTGTCTATTATCAAATTTATTTCCTTGGTTAACATATGACTATTTCATTTGGGTCCTGAGGATGGACCTAAAGGTAAGTTCATTGTTATTAGTTATATGAGAGAATGACAAGTAATACTATCATTTACTGGAAAGCACACAGATGAAGTGATAGTGAATAAATGGATGAAAAGATCATAGTAGCATCTAACATCTGACACATGCACCAAAGACATAGGCTGGGGAAAAGATGACTTTTTGAACAAATAACGATGGAAAAACTGGATTTCATTAATATCTAGAAAACTGAAACAGTTTTCAAAAGATGAAATACAAATTGATAGTAAATACATAAAGATATGTTCAACACCCTTATCCATAAAGATAATATGCATAAAATGACAATTAGATTGCATCTCATCTTAATCATAATGATTTTTACCAAGAAAACAAAAGACAACTCAGGTTGGTGAGGATGTGGAAGGAAAACCCTTATTACTATTGGTAAATATGAACTTAGTATAACTGCTATTGAAATCAGTATGGAGGTATGTAAAATAAATGAAGAATAAAATCCTTCTTTGCCACCATTAAATGTATACCTGAGAAAATATAAATCCACACGCTCATGTTTCTTGCAGAAAAATGGAATTAATCAGTGTTCCCACTGACAGATGTGCAGATAAAGAGAATATGGTATATACACAATCATGTATTGTTCTGACATAAAGAAAAATAAAATTTTGTCATTTGCAGTGAACTGGATAGAGTCATGAGCATCATGTTAAGTAAAATATGTCAGACTTAAAATGATATGGGCCTGGACAATGATTTTTCAAATAGGATATTAACAGCTCAAGAAGAAATAAAGAGATTGACAAATAGAACTGTATCAAATATAAATATTCCACAAATAAAGTAAACAATTACCACAACAGAGATAACCTATGATATCAGTACACAAAAATATATTTGTCTACACTTTAAAAATACATAAATATATAATATTTACTTATAATAATATAAGTAGCATAATGAAATCCATTAAAACTACCTTTCAAGGGGTGAAGAGGGAGGAGAGAGTAAAGTATGGGTAAATGTAATCAAAGTACACAATGTTCATTATTAGAAATATTAGAATACAAACCCCTTGGTAAAAGTAATATATGCTTATTACTTGGGCAGTAATGTCTCTCAGTTATTTGGGGAAGTCTCTCTGAATAAGACATGTTTCATCATTTTAAGGAACGTCTTTAACAGAAAACTTGACATTATCACTTCCATCCAATTGTTTTATTAGACTGAGGATCTTACATGAAATGGCCTCCAGAATTGGTGCAGACTTGGAACAATATTCAAGTATCATGATCAAGACAAGTGTAGAAAACTAAAAGAAGGAATGTTCAACAAATGCACTGCAATGGATATGACTCTGTTCTTGTGAACTGAGCTTCTAGATCAAGAGCATAATATAATTTCTTTACTTCTCAATATGTCTGAAATTTTGGATCTCGTATTATCATTTGCATAGTTAACGGTTGAATAGACTAAGATCATATCTGATTGATTAATTGCCCCGGATTCCAGTGTCAGAAGGTGGTAAAGCCATCTGTAATAGTTCATTTTATGTCAACTTGACTGAGCCACAGATTGCCCAGATATGTGGGTAAACATTTAATCTATATGTGCTTATGAAAGTGCTTTCCAGAAGAGTTCAGTGATTAAACTGTTGGGCTGAGTAAAACAGATGACTGTTCAATGTGTAGGGACAATATACAATCTACTAAAATCTAGAATAGGGCAAGAAAAGTGGAGGAGGATGAATTTCTTTCCTACCTCACTAGTTGTTCTGGGAACGGCATCTTCTGTGTATTTCTCTTGATTCCCAGATCTTCAGACTTGAGCTAAATTCATACTACTAATAATACTCAAAATCATTCACATTAGATCACTAGCTTTCTTTGTAGAACTCTGACTTATATTGAAAAGATTGTGTGTGTGTGTGTGTGTGTGTGTGTGTGTGTGTTACTATAGTTGATTCAGGCCCTTGTGCAACATAACAGAAAGTGAATTGAAGGTTGAATTGAGACAATGTGACTTTAACCCTCCACTGTGTTTTCTGCTCTACTCAGGGTACTGTTTCTAAAGATGAAAAGGAACTCAGGCAACAATGCACAGCATTGAGGCGAAGGGGGAAAACATGAAGAAAGGATAGAACATCCTTTCTATTTCACATCCACTGGCATTATCTTCAGGGGCTGGGATGATAGAGGAGTGAAGTGATTTTCCCTCCTTGGACATGCCTTGTGGTGACAGGACTCCAAAGGAGTTTGGCAGTAGCAAAGGACAGGCTCAGCCAACTGCCTGATAACGTTGGACAATGATGCCTGCCAACTCCCCATCCATTTCCGCCTCCAGAAACAAAGCACAGAACTGCTTGCTAGATATTAGAGCAAGTCCTAAAGAAGAGTCCTTAAAACCTCTGGGACTTCAACCAATATTGCCTGATTGATAGGTTTCAGCTATTTACCTTTTCTATGTTAGGAACTAATTCTCACCTTTAGTTCCATAAATAGACTTAGAAAAAATATAAATAAATGATCATTTCTACTTTGAAGGTTAAAGAAATCTCATTTCTCTCATTTTATTGTCTTGTCCTTAAAAAGTTAAAATATATTTTAAATGATACATGACATATATTTTAAAATACTCTACAATCTTCATCTTTGATCATTTGGTAATATAAATACAGAATATCCTGACTTAGAGATTGATGAATTTGCTATTGAGGAAAATATTTTTTAAATGTCCATACCATGCAATATATTCATCAAATTTCTAAGATCTTATTTAAATGGTGCAAGAAATTTTTATTATTCAACAGCAGTATAATTTTAATTTATCTGAATTTCACAAATGCAATGTGGAAATCCCCTTTAATCACAGCTATGACTAATGTGTTCTAAATTGCATTTTGATATTGCTTAACTTCCTCTACATTTTGGCACTTTTCTACCATTCAGTACAACAAGATCTTTTGTGAGAACAAAAAAGTACTTACTACAAAGTAAAAACAAGTTCTCTCTGGGTGTTCTAATTCACTTGTGATTTTGCAGTTCTAGAATATTCTGACAGTGTGTGTATTTGACCTTTACAGAAGGTTTGGAAATTGCTATCATGTTTGAGCACTATTTCCAAACATCTTTGAATTAAACTTTGTTTAGATTTTTGCTTTTTGCAAACACTGATAGAAAAGCTACAAGTTCAACTGGAAATACATGCTGACTTTGTGAATGGATTGATGTGATTTAGTAGCTTATGTCATGGAAATGTAATAAAGTCAAGAATTTAAAAGAAAAATATGACTATGAATGTGTACACTAGATATTAATATTCCTACTGAAAATGAAGAAATTTAGAATCAGAGAGGTTAAATAATGTGCCTAAGATTACACAGGGATAAAAAAAAGCTCTGACACTCATTTTCATTCTACTGCTATACCATAGGAACTTTACATGTTGACATTTCTGAATGAATTCCTTCCATAGATCTGGGTATGTAATAGTGATGAAACATTTTTGTGGCTTTGATACAATCAACAAATCATGAATTAGTCAGCTATTTTCCTACTTTCCACCCATCTTAGAAAAAAAAAGATCAGACAATAAAGGGTTTTGTTCCTTTAGTTCCAATAACTATAGTTTACTCTAAGGAACAAAGGCCAAATAGAAAATAAATATAAGACTTAGTTCTTGACTTGAGTCATTTTACAAGACAGGTAGCAGAAACACATGCCCATATACTGAGTAAAAGTGGATTGTAGAAAGCTTGTATTAGTAAGTGCACATTTGCATGTAAATAAACACTAAAAACCGGTCAGCCCACAGGGCTATGAGTGGGCATAGACTTTTATTGTACTCATAAAAGCCTATTTTGAAGGAGATTAATTTTTAGCAAAAAGTTAAAAGGAAGGAAGGATAGCAGCATGGAACGGAAACGGCTAATTCAATGTTCAGTGTTAAAATTGTTTCAACTGAACGGAAGTAGCAGTGGGGGAAAATGTGGACAGGGTTAGAATAGAAACATTTGAAATTGGTAAAAAAAAAAATCATTGAGTGCTAAATTTAAACATCTAATTTTGACCATGAAAACTACAAATGTAACTGTTTAATGAAAATAAAAGTTTTAGGCTTTTACATGTTGGGGAGTAATTCTGAAGGAAAAAGGTCATCATCAAGCACTTGACCTTACAACCTTATAGGTAGTGCTGCCTGAGCCCTACAAGTAGAGTCTTGTCCCTTTCCTCTTTCTCCCCCCTCCCTCCCCCAGTACAATACATTACAAAGCCAGGTCTATCCATCTCTATCACTACAATTCTAATGGAAACTCCCATTGTGTTTCTGTTGAATTTGATTATTAAAATAGCTGGATTTATCTCTCTTCAACCACAGTGTCACTCTGCATTCTACTCTACCTTTGTATCAATCTCATAATGTGGACATGTTGCTTACAACATCCATAAATTCCCCCAACAAAGGCCTGTATCAGCTGTCTTCATCTAGGTCTCCAATCTCCCATGCCACTTTAGGATACAATACTTTCTGGCCTTCAGCTATTTGCACTTACCATGACTACTTTCAACACAGAACCTCCATTTTTTTTAATATTCTCTCCTTTTGACCATGACAATATGAATTCATTCTGATGGAGATATCCCCCAGCACCAATCCTTTGTTAACCAGATCAAAACTAGTTTTGAATTTTTCTTTGGTTATTTTTATTATCTTTAAGTAGTTGTACAAAGGAATTGCCATTCCCTGAAGCAGTTTATGAATACAGTGCATCGTCTTGTTCCATGTCTGCCCCCCTTTTCACTATTCTCACCCACCCCTCCCAACCCACTCCTTCCTTTGCTGAGCTTAATTTTAGATTATGCATTGAATATTTGCATGTAATGAAGCAGTTTATGTATACAACGCATCTTGATCTGTGTTACCATTTGAACATCTTCACCCCCCTTCTGCTCATTCTTTCTCTTACATTTCTCTATTCTGTGAACTCTTGCCTGTGTTCTCCATACATAAGTCCTTAGTTCTTTACCCCTCTCCCCTTGGCCTCACCCACCCCTCTTGGAAGAATCCATTTCCTGGTACTTATTGTGTTGGGCTTTGACTTGGTCTTTTCTAAGAATCGTACTATTTGCATTCTCCACAGAGGCTATTATACTTCAGTTAATTCATCTGTAACCCCTTGCGAAGCATTCAGTCTTGTTCCTTGTAGATTCATAGGCACCTTGTAGCTACCACAAATGCGGGAAACCATACAGCCCAGATCTGGGTCCGGCTTACTTGGCTGACTATAATCTCTTTGCAAGTTTTTCCATTTGCACACTTTCTGATGGCTGAGTAGAATTCCATTGTGTTTACATACCACAGTTTTCAGTGCTTATGCCTCCATTTTCTTCTTTAAAACATGGACCACCATGATCATTTTCTGAAAAAGGTCTTTGTCCTTCTCTAAGATAGGAGTTTTATGAGGCCTAAAAATGTCTTTCTTGTCATTTTCTTTATTGTATCACTCATGAAAAACACAGGACCTGGTATATCATTAGCATACCTATATAATTTTGGTGAATAAATGTCAGTGGATAATATTTCAGTCTTACTTTAGGCCAAGGTCTAGCTTAAGCATTTTGTGTTCAGATTCTTCAGTATCTAAAATAAGATAGTAATGGTGGTTTAACGATTTATTGTTTTTCCATTCTGGAGAAGAATATAGAGTTTTAATATCTTGTTCTAGCTTGTGTGGATACTACCTGACAGAGATAGGACACAGCCACACTGACTACGGAGCCTTTGTTATTCATTCTGTAACTGCCTCTACATACATGAGTAGACAGGTGGTTAATGAGCACGTGTCACTACATGTTTTAGGAAACAGGTATGTCCTTATTTGGTAACAAGGAAGTGGAGAAAAAAGGCCATCTGTAGGGTTGCAGTGGTAATTGGATGTTTTGATCATGGCTGATATTTGTAATGAAGAAAGACTGGAAGAGAATATCTTCCAGAGATCGAAGAAACAGTGAGTGATGTCTGGTATGGCAAAGTCAGACCTGAAAGAGAAGCTGACAGCAAATCTAAAAGTATGACCTATAAAATTGGGAATGTTGAAAGCCTGTCTTCATGCCATGAAGCCCCTGGATGCCAACGGTTTCATACATTATTGTCTCCAAATGAGTTTTTTAAGGATTTCTCTTGTATATTATTCTGACTGGAAGAAATATAGCAACCAGTACATGCTTCTAGAACATTCCATTTTCATATTCTTGGGCTAACCTGCAATATAGTAGGGAGTCTCTTAAAGTGGCTTCATTTGTATTTATATTACTGTGTGGCAGTAGCTATTATTAATTGATCATTGAGCTTTCAGAGATTTCACTTTAGTTCTGACTTTGACACAAAATAAAATATAGAAGCATAAACTATGCAGAACTCAGATTTAGAAGCCTATTCTATAAGTTAGATTCGTGCTTCAAATTATTGATGATTACACATAGCTCAATTTTTCTTTAGCTTAATGTACTGTTTATTCCTTTGTTTTAAATTATCCCTTGGATTTACATACGTTTTAAAGATTATTCGCCTTTGGCAATTTTACTAAGACAAATAGCCAATATGTTTACATAGTAAAAATAATGATAATATAAATTGTAGAGATCATAAAAGCTAGCCTGCATAATAAATAGCCAATGCAAAGCAAATATGTATAGAAGTACTGCTACAAAGATCATATAACATCTAGAATTTTTTATAAGCATCTATTTTATATGAAACAATAGTAACTCATGGTGGCACAGTTGAAATGGTATTTTTGTGTGTTTTTGTTTTGCCCGGACAAGGGAATGAAGTCAGATCCTCTCACTTATTTGTTTGCTCTGCTGGATCTCTACCACTTGAGCCAGGCCTCCATCCTGGCTTTTTGCTGGCTATTTTGGATATGGTGCCTCTCAGATTTATCTGCACAGACTGGCATTGAATTACAGTCCTCTAAAACTCAACTTTCTGAGTAACTCAGATTACATGCATAAGAGGGTGACATTCATCTACAGACTATTTCTGATCAATAATAATTACATTGTAATAGTCACTTGCTCAGTCTTTCATGATTTTCTGTGGCATAAAAAACCTACTTAGTTTTAGTAGATCTGTAATTTTAACCTAGAGGCATCATTTTCATTATGCCAATGATAATAAGAAATGTAAATTGGCAAAAAATGCCATATCCTTTGAAATTTAGCTTATATATCAAAGGTATAAAAAGGGCTCATATTTGTTCATTCAGATAGCAAATTCATTTTCATTGAAATAACCTGAATGAAATAAATTGTGGAGCATAGAAACTAAATTGATCAGTTTGTGCTCCCCATCATTATTAAGGTTTCAGTCATATATATGTACATATAAACATACTATATATGCTATCCATTACTATATCTATGCTCTAATCCATACTATATATATATGAATGAAACTTTAATAATGACAGGGTGCACATACTGATAAATTTAATTATATGCTTCAACAATTTATTCACATATGTATATAAATATATAGACATATATATGTGTGTGTAGATGAATAGAGACAAAGAAAGAGAGAGAGAGGCAGAGACAGAGAAAGACACAAATTCTAATGTCCCCTCCAAATGGGAGATACACATCAGTTAATTAGAATATAAACTGTATCTTCAAATAATAACTTGTTAACTAGTGACCTTGGAAATAGAATGGCTGGGAGATACTCAAAGGACAGTATACAGGAAACGCCATCATATAAAAATATGTTGATTTTATTTCCATTGTTTGTTGTTGTTGTTTTGACTCAGGTACGGAGGACTAAACCCAAGATTTTGTGCATACCAGGCCAGTGCTTTGTATTCTCAATATCAAATAAATGGTTTTTTAAAAAATATTCTATCATACATTATTTAAACAAAGGGGAAATGCACAGACTCCATGACAACCTCAGGTCTCCCCAGCTGTTTTCCCCAAATACTAAGGAAACAGGCAAAAAGCAGTAATGACACAGGACATTTTAATCAGCATTAGTGAAGGAAGACCATTAGTCAAAAATGTCAAGGAATTTTGACTAGTATACTACAGATGGAGACAGATTGAAAGACAGACTTATGCTCCTCTTTCCAAAAAAAAAAAAAATGATGTGGAATGGCAGAAAGTATTAAAATTTTTTGGCACATCATAACCATCTCCCTTCAGAGAAACAGGGTTTATAGTCAGGAATTTTCCGAATGAGTAATGAGGATCACTATATGGGTCCTTCTCTTTGCAGCAGATTAAACATAATCAGATGCCGCATATGTGCCTTTCTGGATTTCTTGAGCCATATGAGAGGGGAATGCTTGGAGGTCGACATCCTTGGATGTTGATTCATCTCTCAACGGAAGAGAGGAGCCAGACACTGTAGACCACAAAGACAGGGATGAGGGGCTTTTATTGGTGGTAGCTCTGAAATAGCTGGTTTGGGGGGTCAAATAGCTTACAGCCTAGAACAAACAGATTTTTGGGCACATGTTGTTCTGGGTATGTCTGTGAGGGTGTTTCTGGGTAGGATTAACATCTAACTGATAGACTGAATAAAGTAGATTGCTCTGAAAGTGTGAGGGCCGGTTTCATTCATTCAATTGGATGACTGAATAGATTTACAAAGGCCAGGGGATAGAAAATGCTTACTGATTGTTGTAGTAGTGACAGGTGATTTACATACATACATACACACACACACACATATGTACACTGCCAGCTTTCCAACTGCAGATCATAAGACCTAGCTCCCATAAACACCTGAGCAGATTCCTCTACCACACATATACACAAGTGCACATGCACACACACACATACACACACTCAAGCACATATTCTCTTGAGAATGGAAACATTAGGCTTAGCTACATGTTTTTAATAATAAAATATTTAAACCATAACCCGTTCTTAAATGTATCTGAAATGGATGTCTTATCTGGAAATATGTCAGAAAAGTTCACTCCAGAGGATAGAGAATGTGTGTGAATGACTTTCAGTGTTTGAAACCGTACATGGTTGCCTAATCATCAGAAAGCATGACTAGCATGGATTAGTATATTGAGGATTTCTGTTTCTCTTTCTCGTGACGTAAATCTGGAGTTGGATAGTGAAATATGTGCTCCCTCATTCTTCTCCCTTTGTTGGTGGGATTTACCTGCATGTTCAGTCTGCTGTGAAAGCACCTTACCTGAATCCTTGGCACAGAACAGAGGACAAGCACTTGCGGAGTGTGCCTTCATTGTTATTATTAAGAAAATACAGCTTTCCATGTATTTCCACCAATCCATTTGCATAACATCAATCAAAACTGTGTTATACGTGTATCCCTAGTAAAAAAAAAAAAAAAGGAACTCAGAATAATTTTTACTCTCAGTGCATTGGCCTTCTGTATAATCCCAGAACTCTTTGCACAGAGAAAGAAGCAAAAGATTATCAAAGAAGGAAGAGAAACTGAATTGAAACCAATAAGGCTATTAACTATAAAGAAGGTGAGACTATCTCCTGGGAGAAATGGTTTATCAATTACTTTTTTAAACAACTATTTAAATAGTTATTTTTCTGACATCTCTATATATGCCAGTACTAGGTCATGAACTCAGAGATTTTCACTTAGCTTTGCAATTAGCTTTGTCCACTTGTAGCTGGTACTCTATCACTTGAATCAAGCCAACACTAATTAGTTGGAGATAAGATCAGAGTTTGTCTGTTCAGGGTGTCTTTGAACCATGCTGCTAAGATCTCAGTATCCTATGTAGTTAGGATTATAGACCTGCGTTATTGGTGTCAAGTAGAAAGACATCTTAAAGTTAGACATGAAGGTTGATGAGTCCAAACTATTTCCAACCTCTTACGAATATAGAGAAAACTCAAATTCTATATTAAATAAAGTACTGCGATAGGAAAAACAGGCTATACTTTTCTATTACTTTTTAATTTGGTCAAAATAATAGATTCTCTCATAGTCATACTACGATTTATTCATTTTCTTGCTAAAGGACAGATTGGTTGTTTTCATGTTACACTGTTATTGGAACCCTTCATTTCATCGTGTTAGGGGGAGGGGTGATAGGGATTAAACGCACACCTTGTGCATATTAAACATGTAGGTGCTCTCTGTTTTGAAACACTCCCAGTCCTTTGCTTTTGTATTTTGTTTTTCACTCAGTTTGGCAGCCCTGGCATAAAACTCACCATCTTCCTGTATCCACACCTCAAGTAGCTGGAACTACAAATATACCTATGCCTGGTTTGGGTAGGGCTCTTCTTGTATTTCCTTTACATATATAAAAAATTTTTGAATGCAAATGCAAGGCTAAAAGATTTAATATAGTCTCAAATTTAAAATATCAGTACAATTTGTATCCAACATGTTTTCAGGAATACAGACCCCCACCTGTAGCTTACTGTAGCTCTTGGCATTGTCATGCTCATTAACGCATGTTAATCTATTGAGACTGAAAATGATCATTTCACTTTACAGAATTCTAATGGCATTTCAATCACTTTCTTCTACTGACTGCTGTCTTCCTGTTTTGGTTATTTTTTTTAAATGAGAGACCTGTTCATAATTTTTCTTAAAAAACGAGTTTTTAATTTTTAAATGTATACAAATTTGTTGTTTGTTTCTAGCGCATGGCCCTAAATCAATCACATCACAAGCAGAATTGGATCTAAATGATACCAATTACATGAAGTAAGTTGAGATTTTGTGGCCTGCGGCTATATTTGGCAATTCATAGATGTTGAGCTTGAAAAGAATATTCATTCTCCAGCTGTTTTGTGCTGCATCAAGCTTGTCTGTTTTACGTGTGTATGGCGGATCAGATTTATATATTACTTGTTTTATCTTTCTCATCTATCCAACCCTAAGAGCAGTATGTTAAGACATCCAATTATGTTGATATATTGTCTGTTTCTTCATGTAATTGGAGTAATTTTACTCTGATAATTTTTAAAGCTATGATACCTAATGTATGTGGTTTACAATTATTGTACCCTACTGGGAACTTGATCCTTTAATCATTACTAGCCATACAGATTTTATTCAATTTAACTTTTGTCTAATAGACCATTTAGTACTAGTTTTCATAGAGCTATTCTTATATAGAGAGTTAAAGATGTATATATAGCAAACAGTACATTATAGAATATCATTAAAACTAAATAATAATTTCATTACAACTTTAATAAAAGTTTTCCACATCTGGCAAGTGATCACTGATATACATAGCTTCAATGTTATCCTCTTATTTTCAACATTGTCTCTGGTTTGCTATGCTTCTCTTGCTCTTTCTTTTGTACACTTGTATGTATTACTCAAAAACACTTCTTCAAGCAAAACAATTCAAGGAACTAGAACATTTGAACTTCAAGTTTCTCTGTCTTTTTTTTTAATTGAAATTTTCTTTCTTTCTTCTTTTTTTTTATTGTGAAAATACTGTACAATTACATGGGCAAGATAATGAATACATTTCTTATCAAGCATTGTTGCCTCCTCCTTTGTTTCCCCTTCCCATCCCCCATGTCCTGGCCTCCCCCTCCCCCCTGCGGCCTCCTTTTTCCCCCCCACCCGCCAAACTTGTAAAGTTCGTTTTGCAACATAATGACTTGTACATCTCACTGTTGCAATGGGTCCACCTGTATCCCTATTAAAACGATTTGTTTTTTCCCTTCCCCTCCACAAATTATACCAACATCAAATACAGTGAAAGCAGGGGTTATAGCGTGGGGGAGGGACATACAAAGCAACAAAGAAATAATCTTATAAATATGTTAGAAACAATTGAATGAAAGCAAAAACATTTGAATACTTATCTTGGGGTTCATTTCCCTAACATCAACTTATCTGACCTTTTCTGCTTATCTCAGACATATACTAGTTATTGCAAATAAGGGAAACCATGGGAGCTATGTTTCTTTGGGCCTGGCTTACTTCACTTAATATAATTTTTTTCCAAGTCTCTCTGTCTTTTTCTTTCCCTTTCTCTTACTGTCCCTATTTGTCTTTCCCTGTCACTCTTTGTCTCTGTCTCTCTCTCTCTCCCTCCCTCTCTCTCTATCTTAATCTCTCTTTTTCTCTCTCATGCTTGTATACACACACTCACAAAATTCTTGTTTTTTCAAATCTGTTCACCATAGACATTATTGTAACAATTATTGTAACATGTCTACAATTTTCTGTATTACTAACATTTAAAATTTTTCCTCTTGTGTTATGAAATCATATTCCCTCTCAAAATGCACCCATTCCTTTAGAAACCTGAATTTGTCTGAAATACCTGTTTTTGTTCATGAAGCAATCTTTTTGCTTGTTATCCAGTTATAGATAAATATTTTTCTGACCACTTTAAACATGTTGTTCTGACTTCTTTAAAATGTTTATGTCGGGGCTGAGAAGGTGGCTCACTGGTAGAGCGCTTGCCTTGCATGCAAGAGGCCCTGGGTTCAATTCCTCAGCAACACATAATCAGAAAAAAAAAAGCCGGAAGTGGTGCTATGGCTGAAGTGGTAGCATGCTAGCCTTGAGCTGAAGAGTGAGGGACAGCACCCAGGCCCAGAGTTCAAGCCCCACGACCAGACCCAAAAATAAATAAATAAATAAAAATAAAATAAAATGTCTATGTCTCTGTCTTTGATATTCATTAGTTTCATGGTGATAAGCTTAGATATGGATTTCTTTTATTTAATCCCTCTTGACTATATTATGATTTCCAAATCTGAAGATTCATGCTTTGGTAAGATTTTAGAAAATTCTTAAAATTCTTAAGCTCATATAATGTTAATTAGTAAAATCATAAGCCATTATTCATAAATAAATGTTTTGAAATAAAACATGCCAGTGAACTATTTTCTTTAACTTTTAGATATTAAATTGAAAAATGAATAATAACATAGTTTGTAGTATTCTACAATTGAATAATATACATTATAGTATTCTACAATTGAATAATAACATAGGTTGTAGTATTCTACAATTGAATAATAATAACATAGGTTGTAGTATTCTACAATTGAATAATAATAACATAGATTGTAGTATTCTACAATTGAGTCTTAGCTTATGGACTCCTGAGGAAGTTGACTCCCATCTTACTTTCCTCAACTTTAAATAATAAAATAATAATGATAATATCAACCACGTAGTATGAAAATACTATCAAAAGTTTAATAAATGTACACACAAAATATTATTTAAGCTAAAATTAATAATTATTATTTTTATGCCTGTTCTACTTTTTTGCCTTCTGTGAATTAGAACAGGTATTCGTTATAACATGAAGTTCTGGCTTTCAGATCTTTCAAGCACCTCTGTACATACTTGCTCTCTTTGTCTCTGTGTTCATGACTGAGAATCTTTAAACGTTTACCTCATCCAAAACTCTACCCAAAGGCTTTTTAACTCATTAAACAAGTTCTGTATGTAATTCCGCATCTTCAGTTTTCCTTTCCTTTCCTTGTTTCTGCTGGTTCTCATTCATAGTGCCTTGTTTCCTCTTGTAGTTGGTGAATTTTACACTTCTACTTTTGTGTTACAAGGGATTGAACTTCAGGTCTTACACAAGTTAAATGAGTACTTCCACTTGATCCATACCTCCATCCCATAAATTTATAATTTTAGAAACTTTACTCACAATAATTCCTTGAGTGCAGAATTGGAGGATCATTTCTCTATTAAAGAACTAAAAGAGAAGGGTGAGGAAGAATACAGTCATAATACATGATAATCTAAGAAACCTGAGGGGAGGGAGAGGTGGGGGAATGATGGACGGGGTGGAATTGATCAGAATGCATTTTACTGAGCGTTCATTGAATGGTAACTTCTTTGTACAACTACTTAAAGATAATAATAATATATAGATGTATTTTTAAAGAACCAAATATAATTTCAAACACAAGGCACACCTTGTGTTTAAAACTCATGAACTATCAGTTATTTGGAGAGGTAGCTTTGCGGGAGAGTCTCAAGAGGTATTTCAACCAGTTCCTACCCAGAAGCACGTTTGACCAGATCCTTCATCTGGCCTCTCCTCACCATAGTTCCCCTGAAGGCTCCTTCCAGATGACTCTTACACAGTTGCATCCTAGGACTACCAGCTATCTACAGGGTTCAAGAACCGGATTCCCCTCAATGTGAGGGACCCAGGCTTGTCACCTGGCCCAGCAGTTGTCATTCTAGAAGCTCTAGGTCAGAGAATGTGTCTGAAGGTGTCCTTGGTGATTCCACAAACTCAGATAGTGCTCTAAATTTGGGGTTGTTTATGAAGCTATCATGTCATCTGAAGACTTCCTTACTTGCTTCAGAGATTAACCGTATAATTTTAAGTGCTTCTTTCAAATAATATTTTAAAATATCAGTCCTCATCTATTTTGTAGTTGAAAGAATTTTAGCTCATCTGTTATAATTTCAGGATACAAATTTAATACTGCATCCCCAAAAATAATTAAAATCCTAGGAGAATTCAACTCAACAAATACCTTGGTATTATGTTAGATTTCTAACTAAGTCATTAATAAAAATACTTTAAAAGCAAAGTATTATAGAAAAAGTTATATTAAATATACATATCTATAGTTAATATTTCCATTTGATTCTGATCACTCACACACATTTACACATAATGCTACATAGATTGTTTAAAATCACATTTGCTACACTAAGTCCAACTGATTAGAAGAAATAGGACCATATAAAAAGAGAAATCACTGATTTCAAAGAAACAAGGACTAACAATTGCAAAAGCAATTAGCAAATGAACCACTTCTTCTGTTTGTATGACTCGGAGTGAGGAGGATTACTTGTTTAATAATAGGATAGCTATTTGTTAAATGCTTTCATACCAGAACCAGCTCTTCTCTAGAAAACATCAGTGCCATTTCATAAATATTGTGTAACTTTTCCCTAATCTAAAATTAAACGCAATTCACCAAACCCATTTTGGCTTAGTAAGCACAATTTTAAGCAAGTATTATTTATTTAAAGAAAATCTTTATTTATAGTGCTGTTTTCCAAAAAGATCTTCATGTGAAAATAAACCTTCATATTTTCCTAAGTTAGATAATTTAGAATACCTAATTTTACATAGAGAACAGAACATATTTTATGAAAGGAGGGGGTGCTATAAAAAAATTATCCTGGTCAGGTGTCAGTAGCTCATGCCCTTAATACTAGCTAAGCAGGAGCCTGATATCTAAGATTCATAATTCAAAGCCAATCCTGGCAAAGAAAGTCTATGAGACTCTTATCTCCAATTTACCAACAAAGGGCCAGCCTTGGTATCTGTGGCCATCGATGGGTGGAACATGTACTATGCTAATTTCATAGCAATAACAATGAGTGGTTCTTCCTGTAAAACTATGACATCCTTCTCCACTTATTGTAGAGCATCTTTGTTTAGAAATTGATTTGATGATTGCATTCTGACAGGAGGAGAGTACACCCTTTATTAAGCCAAAGCCTGGAAATACACCAATGAAGCTAGATAAAAGAGGTTTTACACAATGATCTAAACACAAAGAAAAACACTAGTGCTTCCAATTCTGCATCGAGAATCTACACAAACAAAAGAAAATATTTAATATTATTCCTAGGTCTCATACTGACCAAATATACAAATGCCACTTTTGTTGATACAAAGACTGAAGTAAAAGTTTCTAATATAATATTTTCCTTGAAATTTTAACTTGGTTTAGATTGTACTTCTAAAGCATTTCCATATTCTCAATATGTTTTTGCTGTCAGATTTTTTTCATTGAATTTAAGGGACTGACCCTCTATCATCTTATTAAAATAATTTCAATCATTTTTCATACTCAGCAAACTAGAATTGATCATGAAATTTGGCATACAACGTGGAGAAATTTACTTGTCGATATTGCTAAATATGCAGTTTTCTAAAATGATGAGAAAGCTTAATTGTCATTTTGTGGCAAGTTCTACCTTCAATATTACAGACCTATTGTTGTTCCTTTGGAAGAAGTTGTATAGTTCCTGCAACTACCGTTTCATCAGTATTTACATTGTCTGCATTGTAACTCACTTGGAATTTGATGTCTGTTTCTTTCTATACTGGAGATCAGTCCATCCTCTTTATAGGTAGCTTTTGTAATTGGGGGAAGGTGTCCTATTCTGTTTTCACTGCTCATTAAACTCTTTACATCTGTATTGTGCAAAGCCCATTTTAAGTTCTCTCAGGAGTTTATTACAGACACCTTAAGTGATGTTGTTTTTCTATTCGGTTTATGCTCTCTAGCTAAAAAGCAGATGTGGAATAGGGAAAAAATGTACTTATGCAAGGATGAACTTTGCTAGACAAATTAGAAATCCATGAAAAGTTTTAAATATGTAAACTGATGGTTCTGAGCTCGATCTATATAAGAAGGGAGCTGAAAACACAGTGATCCAGAACACAAACTGACAAACATACAGGACCAATGGGATACTCGGCAGCTGGAAACGCTCATTTCCTCTACCTTTTCCTGCTTCTTGTTCTACCTTGCTTTTTGTTTGTTTGTTTGCTTGTTGCCTTTGAATATTTTCCATCTGTGTATGGCCAATTTATCTTCTCATTGTAAATTATGATTCTTCTGTCATATTTTCTTCCTTTATATATTTATCAAATTCTACCATGTTCTGGTTTGAGAGGTACTGAATTGCAGAGTTGACCAGTTGACCAGTCAGTTGACCAGTTGGCACATCCATAAATTTAAAATGTTGTCAATACTAAGAGAGCTAGACTTCACCACACAATTAACACATCTGTCATAGATAGATCTATCTATTGATCTATCTATCTATATCTATATACATACATATATAATCCACACATACATATATAATCCACACACATACACACATTCATATATATATATATATATATATATATATATAGGCTAGATTTTTTGAATAACAAAGAATTCAATGAATGGTGTGCCTTCAGTGGTGAATCCCAGAAGGAGAGATGAATGATATCAAGCATCCATTTCTGAAACCATACAAAACTGCCCAAGATTTCTCATACTAGGCTGATTCTTCTCCAAAAGACAAACAATTATTGGCATTCTTGTGCATAAGCACCATATATTTCAGAAGCATCAAAATTTTTATAAGACTGAGGACTTCTTACTAGTAATCAATCAGTAAACTGAAAAATGACAACGCATTGTGTGGCCATATCTTAGAATTAGCCTCTCTCAAGTAGTTTCTTGAAGAGACTAATGTGGTGCTATCCTAAAAATTCTGGCTGTCAGGATATGTTTGTCCAAATTGATGATTGTCTACTGCAAATACACATGATATTTCTGGGGAAAAATAGTGTGACCTCATTTGTGCCTTCCCTTACCTGCTAATCTTGCAAAAAATATATATTGGCTTGGTAACATTATGATCAATTTTGTGACAAACTGAATGATCTTGTAACCATATTGCTTTATGTTTGGAATTATAATTTTCTAATAACCCTTCAGAATTGTTGTGTTGAAATTTAATTATTGGATAAAGGTGGATCTCAGGGGCAGAGGACAGGATTATCTTAAACAATGCCCTGGGTTCAATTCCAGCAGTATGAAAAAAATTTAAGTCATTAATACTTTTAGAACTAAGAGAGGTACATATTTTATTTTTCAAATATTTTTTCTAGTTGACTTTTCCTTGATGCTATGATTCTACCTCTCAATGACACTCCTCAAAAATTCATACTTTGTTTGCAAGGTAGTAGGGCTTGAATTCTGGGCCTGGGCGCTGTCCCTCAGTTCTTTAGCTCAAGGCTAGTGCTCAACCTCTTGAGTCATATCACCACTTCTGGTTTTCTGAGTGGTTTATTGGAGATAAGAGTATCACGGGCACGGGGCTTTCCTGCCTGGGCTGACTTTGAACCATGGTCCTCAGATCTCAGCCTCCTGAGTAGCTAGGATTATAGGCGTAAGCCACTGGTGCCTGGATAAAAGATGAATAATTTTAAATTCATTTAGCATTTTGAAATAATTTGTGTATAATATGAACAATTCAAACCATTTCTAATCACAAAAGTAATAAGATAAATATTAATGTTGCCAGCAACATGTTTTCTGAAATTTTAGTATTTCCTCTCCAAATATTAATTTTAACTAAAATTTGGTCTCGATATTAGATTTATAATCTTGGTAGAAAACAGCGTTCCCTGTCCTCGCATATACTAGTGTCCAAAATCTAAGGTTTTGCCTAACCTGAGTATATGTTTCTGACTTCTCAAAATAGATTTTGCAGTTATCTAAAGCTGAGGGTTGTGATTTAGATAGTTCATCTTAAATTACTGTATATGTCCACTGTTAGTATCATGGGCCTCTAAAGGGAAAAGTACTCAAGATAGAGTCAGAGGAATTGAAGAATTAGGTAAGAAAGAAGAAAAACCCAGAGAGAAAGGCAGACAGAGACAGAGAAATTTAAGTATGTTAGCCTGAAAAGATGGAAGAAGAAGCTATAAGCCAGTCAAGGTAAGTAGCCTGCAGATTCTCCTGAAGCACCTGGAAAAAACAGTCCTAAGCACAATTTTGTTTCAACACTATGACGTCTATAACTGTAGTATAATTGATTGTGATTGTGTGTGTGTGTGTGTGTGTGTGTGTGTGTGTGTGTGTGTGTGCAGCAATAGTGAGGTTGAACTCAGCACCTAACATTTGCTTAGTGGGTTCTCTACCACTTTAACCTTGCCACTACTACTTTACTGTGATTTTTAAGTCACCAATGAATGATACTCACAGAAGTACAAGAAGCTTATGTCATCCAACTTTAAATCACTACAATCATTTAAAAATTGAGAGCTATTGATTTAGCCAATAGTCGAGGCAATCAGACAACACAGTCAGAAAAAGAGTACGTGTTTGGTTTCTATACTGAAGACCACAGTGATTCATGCATGAGGCTCATGGATGATGTGATGTGTCTGAGAATCTCTGGGAGAGACCAGTAGATATTTTACTCTTTTAATTCTTCATATATCATGTATGTACGAGAATATGGACTTGGGAATTAACTAGTATTTTCCGAAAGGTTTCTGGCTACTCTGGAACATTTTAATACTATCTTGATTGCTTTCAAAAGACCTGCACTGCAGCCACAGAGTCAAGATCCCCTGTTCATATTCATCCCTGAATATCTTTGTCTGACTTGGCAAACTCTAAAGCAAAACACAAATAATTACCAATTGATTGCTATCTTCCTGGCATTTTTGTTCCTTCTAGACATACATAGCTCCCATTTATTACATTTCCTTTTCAATTCTGAAATAAGAAATGCAAGCAGACTACTGCAAAGTAGCTTATTCTGGTAGAAAGCAAGAAAATACTAGTCTTTCAAAAAAGATAAGGCATGTCCTTCTGATAAAGGAACATGGATCATCACGTCCAGATCTAAATTATTTTCAGGGCAATCTTATATCATTAGCAGGGTTCTAATCCATGCAACACATAAATAACTTTAATAGACCATTAACTACCATTGCCTAAGTAAGAAATACTGAGTTGGTTTGAAATTTTAAGAGTTTTCATGATGAAAAAAAAATTCTAAACATTTCAAGCATCTTAAGCACTAATGAAATAGTAATGGATGTAGTATCCCATTAGGTGCTCCAAATGCTCCCATAAACACATTTTTAAAAATTTTAAAGTCTACGAGCTTTTCTCGACTTGAATATTTTAACAGTACCGTTGAGTAACATGGTTTACCTGAGAAGATGGATCTAAGTGTACTTTTAGTGCAGAATTCTCTAAAAGTAGCACCACTCTTGAACCTGCTCTACTTTTTTCCACAGAGCAGTAACAACATTTCATGAGAGATGTGATAAGAGGCTACTACTCCGAGAAAAGTTTGGGATAACAAACTTACCGGATTTCCCCTTTTGCCTTACCACCCACTATATATGATGTGAACACAAATCTCTTTCATTGTAGCTGCAGTGGAGGTGCATCTGCAGTGAGACTTTGAGTTTTGTCTTTTATCTCTCTGCAATACGGTCTTACAGAGGAAAGAAATGGCAGTGTTGGGGTTTTGTTGTTCTTGTTTTGTTTTGCAAATGACATGCACTGTAACAGCCTTGTGTGCAACAGTAATAAATTTTATCAAGTCATCTAAATGTTGCAACTCAAAATAATAATCACATATCCTTGCCTACATACCTGCAAGACAAGTGAAAATTGGCTGACCTGCACTGGGCTTAGGAAGGCTTGATTTAAAGCTACAAGTGTGGCCTCAGTTTATTTCATAGGTCTCTTCTGGGGGCCAGAAGGATGGTCATGACCTGTACATGCACCATACAAGCACATTTTAAGCTTACCCTGATATCAACTGCTATTGATATCTGCTAATATTGCTGACATTACACTGGCCTGAACAAGACACACAGTCAACTCCAATATCAATATAATGTCAATGGAATGAGGGTGTGCATTAGAGGAAGAGAAAGAGGAAACATAATAAGCTATTGATATCTGCTAATATTGCTGACATTACACTGGCCTGAACAAGATACACAGTCAACTCCAATATCAATATAATGTCAATGGAATGAGGGTGTGCATTAGAGGAAGAGAAAGAGGAAACATAATACCTGAACTACAACTGAATTTATAAAAAGACTTTGACTAAGAAGTCATGGCTCAAATCAAAGGAAAAGCTGAAAAAATAGGCTTAAAAAGGACATTGTGGATCCAGAAGTCTTTGATGAGAAAAAACAACAACATACAATTATTCCTGTAGTAGATACTGTCCTCAATGAATTATTGAGCACCAATCAAGATACTTGATAATCTGTCTTTGGGGTACTCAAATAAAATGTGAGATTCCATGGGTAGCACATTCACCTTAGATTGGGCCATGTGTCTGTTTCTTAGTTGGGCAAATGGTTTTAATAATATCAAAATCACCTCAGTTTTTGTTGTTGTTTTTGTTGTTGCTGTTGTACTGTCGCTTGAACTTAATATTTCTTAGTTTTTTCATTTTGTTTTGTCTCTACCACTTGAGACTCAGCTCCACTTGTGGCTTTTGGGTGTTTAATTGTAGGTAAGAATCTCGTAGACTTTCCTTCCCAGGCTGGCTTCATACTGAAATCCTCACATCTCAGCCTCCTGAGAAGCTAAGATTAGAGGCATGAACCACTGACATCCAGTTAGAATTGCTCTTGAGTTTTCTTTAAGATATATTAATGCAATTTTGAATGTTTTGTTGTTGTTGCTGGTCGTGAGGCTTGAACTCAAGGCCTGGGCACTGTCCCTGAGCCTCTTTGTGCTAAAAGCTATCACTTGAGATACAGCTCCACTTCTGGTTTCTGAGTGGTTCATTGAAGATAAGAGTCTTATGGGGACTTTTCTGCATGGGCTGGCTTCAAAAACCCTAATCCTCAGATCTCAGTGTCCTGAGTAGCTAGGTTTAGCCCAGCTACAATTTTGATTTCTATAATCAACATGTATAACACATAAGAAGTAGAAGTTGTGATGTAATAGATAATTTTGAATGCTTTAAAGACTCTATTCTGCAAACTTGAAAAAAAATGTTAATGTCAATGGTTACCCTTTGGTCATTTATGAACATACATGGAAATTTAACATATTTTGTGCATTGTTGAATAGTAAGTGATTATATTTTCAGTTCCTTAGAGTGTACCTGTGCAGGCAGTAATAGACATTGATATTTTAACAGTGTGGGTAAGAGAACACATGCAAAATCTCCAAAAGAGTAGTCTGCTTAAAAATTTAAAGCTGAGAAATTGTGGAAATGAGCAGATTCTTCTTAAGTAGGCTCCACTTAATGTTAGCAAATCAGACACAGCCTTTTCTTTATTTAATGACAATTTACTAATCAAAACAAGGAAAATGAGCAAGGAAGATTTTCTCATCAAATCAACAATTGAAGCTGTATACACAAAAATCTCAGCAAATTCATACTCGTTGATCACTGAACATGTTCAGTGTCAGCTCAAAACAGGAAGAATGGCTTAGGGAATTATTCACATCATATTCCTATCTCAGACAAAAACAAATGCCTCCTGGTTTCCCTGTTGCAGTGTGAAGAAAAGTGCATTTGTCTATGGGGCAGAAGGGGGAAAAGATGAGAGTCTCTGCAGTGTTGTTGGGGGTTTTTGTTCTTTTTTTTTTTTCAGATTATGATCCTGGAAAATGGCTGTCGCTTCCTTCTGACAGCGGGACGTGTGTTTTCAGCAAAACACAATCTGACTTGAGTGACTGTGATCTTCATTGGATATTCATGGCAGAAAAAAATGGTATTTAATTTTAATTAAAATTATGGTAAATGGGGAAAAGGGAAGAAATTGGCATTTGTGTTCCAAGACAAATGGCAAAAAAGTGTCAGTATTTGATTTACATATTTCTCCACTGATCCTAGCCTCCGTTAAGGAAGATAGCCTGTTTAGAAACCCCAAATATCCATTAAATACCTTCATCCTCTCATGGTTATAGGCATGGAGAAGAGTGAGAGTAGTGCTTAGCCCATAAGGAAGAAAAGTATTCTATCTGATGCTCACTGCAGATACAGACATGAGGGCAGAGCCAATTTGAATGAATGGACTGGAAAATCTTTCACTAGGAAGCTAGGTCAGCATACAGTCAAGGCCCATTTCAACACAGAAAGTTTCCACAACTTTACTGGGTGAGATTTCAGAACTGTGGATCAGATTAGTGTCTACCATGTGTCTTGTATTCATCTTCTTTCCAATGGCAGTGTTGAATGAATTATGTATTCCACCACTGTCTCTGTTGTACTAATGTATATTTGACAAATCTTTTAAATTCAGGTTAATCAAAAGGAACTGAAAAAACCCCACATTTATGATTAATGTGGAAACTACTATATTATACCTAGAGAGTTGAAGATCTGAGCTGGAGGCTGTATCAAAGCTGGTCTTGTAGGGAGTGACTCTTTTAGGAGAAGACCTACTAGAGGTAGTGTGGGCTGACAGGTTGGTGAACTGAATGATAGAAACTGGTCATTTCTCCTGATGTTACCAAGTGTTTCCATTATTAAGCCTCAAAAGGAAAAAACAGGGCAACATTTCCTGTCCATCTTGTAGTTGAGAGTTCCATGTCTGCATAGCAAGGTATTTTTTAAGCTCACTGTCTTTTATTGCATCCTGAGCATTTACAATTGCTGCAGGTGACACGATGATCTTAGAATAACGAGAGGTAATGTGGTTCTTTACTCTCCATTTCTCCCCAGGATACTTGGCAATTTCTCTCAATCTTCTTTCTCAAAACAGCTGGAACTTAATTCTGAAAATAGAGAGAGATGACATTGTCCTGCAGTTTTTAATTGCCAATTAAGTAGGTTTCAATTAATGAATCTATTTCATATGTGATTAAAGTTTTTTTTTAAGAACACTGTAAACAGTATGTGGGTTGCTGCCTCACATGCTTTTCCTGAGTTGTTAGGGCTAATAAATCCTAATCTGTAACTACAAATACACTGGCTATAAATATAAATACATGTCTACATAATTGTAAAAGGAAAACAAAAATCTTGTGTTGTTATGTCTAACATCTGTGTCCATTTTAATAGCATTTGGTTAAGTTTCCAGCAATAGTGAACAGATAATTATGTCAAAATAACATTGGAAATTAATGAATAAATTCTAAACAAAAGTGTAGATCTAAAAATTCAATAGTCTTCCCATTATTTGCATCAGCCACATTATGGAAATGGAAAAATCCAGAAAATTTTTAAGTTTTAACTCATGCACCAGTCAGGATAGCATGAGTAATTCTCTCATCAACATGCTCCGCTCTTGCCCAGGATGCCAACCATCATCTTATCCAGTATAGCCACAGTGTATATGCCATGTGCTTATTGTGCAATTGGGTGCCATCTTGGTTCTCAGGTCAATATCATAGTATTGGGGTGCTGTGTTCACGTGATACTTATTTCACCAATGGCCCCAAAGCACAAGAGGATGGATGCAGGCAATTAGGATATTTCACAGATTTAATCTAGTGAAAATAAATTCTTGATTTAGCAAGAAAAATTAAATATTCTATATTATATGTATGGAGATACCAAGTGTAAATCTATCCATGAAATGGTGAAAATAAACAAACTATGTCTTATAGTAAGTATGCAACAAGTACTCAGTTGAAATGGAGAGACTATTTAGTACTGCTCATTATTTTTACTGTGGGGTTGGAGGTCTTGGAACATAAGCTGCACAGATAAGAGGCATGACTATCTCATTCATTTAAAAATATATGCAAACACTACATGTATATGTATATAGGTATATGTGTACACACATAACAGATATACTTGTTAAATATAAGTATACACATAAAATCCTCTAACTGAAACTGCCTTTTAGAAAAGAAACAATATACAGCATATTGTAATATGTGATTTTATAAATGAATCTTGATCAGTATTTGTATTTGATGGCCTATCTTAGTAAATTAAATTATTTCACAGCCTTGATTTTCCTAGGTAAGGAAAATAGACATCACTCTTTACTCAACCAGTTCTAGAGTATGTTCTTGCTGTTAGTTCTAAAGTTAAATCATGTCCTACAGTAAAAGAAAATAATATTCTAATAAAACATTATTGAATATGGCTCTTCTTATTACTAATAGTATATTGATTTATATGTGTCTCCTCATTCTTCACACCTATTTTTTTATCATTTCATAAACTCCAAAATATGGAGAGAGAAGTATAGTATTGTTCTCCCAGTAGTAATTGTTAAAAAAAAACTACTTGATACTGACACTAAGAGTGTCAGGAACTTCGTATGCACACATCTAATGCTAGAGTTCTTTGATGTTGATTTCATAACCACCACTGCAAACCAAACACAGAACTATTTCACAACTGCAAAGATCTGCCAGATGCTATCTTGTCATACCCATTTGATAAAGTGCTTCTCTCCCCAAACATCTCACTTGGCAGCCACCAATGTGTTCTCCACTACTAAAAAGGCCAGCCTCAGATCATGATTTTGAGTAGTTGTGATTATAGCTATGCACCTCTCTTTTGGTCATTCCTTCTAATCTTCAACAAAACATTTAAGATATCACTATTTACCTATTATTATTTACATATTGCTTTGCCTGTAGTAGAATCTCTAGGGATGAAAGATACTTTAATTTCAGCTGTTATCATCAACATTCATCACATCAAAAAGCATTCAGCAAAAGGAAGTCCCACAGACTTGCATAGAATGGATGACATTAGAAATCATCTAGCCTACCCTCCTTTTTCACAGTCGAACAAAAACCCAGCCAATTTATGCAACCAGCACAAGTTCAACAGCTATATCAGAACAGTACAGGGATAATCTTGAGGCATGTAGAGTCCTAGGTAGAGTCATATTATCACTGAAAGCTATTGAGCCATCTATACAATTTCTTTCTCCCTCCGTTATTATGAAACACCACACCTCCCTCTGTTTACTTGGTTCTCTTTGTGCATACATCCTTCAAGCCTTACCTGCATGCTTTTGGTCCCAGACTTTAATTCCTAATGACTATTGTCCTTTCTCCTTTCTAAAAGTGTTTCCTAAAACCTGGAAAATACTGTTCTCATGCACAATATCTAACCTGGTTTACTCCCCTTCGTCAGTCTTCCCTGATCACCATAAACAATCCCTCTTATGATTACCCTTTCCCTTCTAGTATGGTATACACTTAAAATTCCTTCCGATCTTTCCCTCCTAATCTTTCTGGATCTTTGCATGAAATATTAATATACCACTTAGGAATCTATATTTTAGTGTTCCTTATAGTTTTTTGTAATATTATAATAATATACTGTGCAATTTTGATGGTGGCTTTTAGAAATATTTAACAATTAATTTTATTATAAAATAAGATGGATTCATAAGACATGGCAAAGACGTGTACAGAGAAATCTCTTGTACTTATCATCCAGACTCCCCCAAATATTAGCATCCTGTATAATTACAGTATTAACACCAAAACACTAGCATTTATATAACACACTATTTGCTCATATCTCATCCATTACATGTGCATTATTGTGTGTGCATATCCATGCAATTTAAACACAGACTGCTTCAGGAATTCACTTCCACAATCAAGATAATTAAGTGTATCTTTTTTACAAGACTCCCTCATAGCAACGTGCATACTTTCCTATGTCAAATCTTAATTGCTTGCAGTTAGTAATCTATTTCAAACACTAATTTTGTGTGTGTGTTTGGAGTATTCTGTTTGTTTTGGCAGTAGTGGGATTTGAACTCCAGGCTGCACACTTGATGAAAAGATAATCTACCAGTTGAGATACATCTCTCCTAAGGTAGTTTTTAAATGAGTTTTTTGTGTGTTTTTAGCACTTGGGTTTGAACTCAAGGAATTATGCTTGCACAGTAGGAGATCTACCACTTAGGACATGCCCACAGCCCTTCTTTTTATTATCATTATGTAATGTCTCTGGTAATTTTCTTTGTTCTGAAATGTGTCTTAGTTAATGCAAGAAGTTTAACTTTTAAAAGTCAGTAGTTTATCTCTTAATTTCCCACAACTTTATATGTGTGAAGACATACAAATATTACTTTAGCTCTAACTAGTCTTGCTTTGTAAGATAAATAATTCAGACAGATGCGTACTTTTCTTTGTGATTATAAAGTAAATCAACTGCAAAATGTTCCCAGATATAATTTCACTAGCCAAGGCATGAAAAATCAGGAAGAAAATGAAACATGACTTCTATAATATTTGAACAATCTATCAAGTAAAATAAATTAAAAATATTCATCATTAAAAGTTAAAAATTCATTATTAAATGTTAGTGTGTGTTTATAGATTCTTCTTTATAATGTTTTCCCCTAAATTGACATAAACTTGGTTTTCATTCTTGTTTCTCATATGGCATAGAATTTCCATGTGTTAGTGAGAACATATTCTTTTGGAGTTATGTAGCTGAGGAGAGTGTATTCCCAAAGCATGAAAGAGAAATGAAATAATCCTATTAATATGGAAATATGGGACTACAAAGGGTCGGTTCCAGTCAGATTATGCTCTCTGCAGTGATTCTCTACCAAATGCATATGTGTTGTTTAGTTACATTCACTACCTTCAATTGAAACTAACCACAAAGGCAAACAGGAACAATGCATATAGTTTTTCCACATATGAAGTTTTCATTGATTATCATGAATTTCCTACCATATACAACCAGTCCCAAGATTTCCTAGGTGAAAATCTTTTATCAGCTGAATGACTTTGCTCAAGCTTGCTGTCCTTCACCTTTATCGTCTTTAACTTTATGCAGTTCTAGAAGATGAAGTAGAAACTAAAGAAAAAACCCTTAGGATAATGCCTGTGTTAAGAAATACTTAATACATGCGAATCACTGTGCTCTTTATACATGAGGATGATCCGCTTCTACAATTAAGCATGGTTTATATGTAGCAAATGGACATGTGGAATATCATACTCACATGTATTTTATATTAAAGTGAAATGAATTTACATTTCTTAAGTGTTTTCTAACAGAATTGCACTTTCCAGTTTAAAAAATCAAAACAAAATGAAATAGGGAGAGCGGGTAGGCAATACTGGGGAAAGAGTTACTTCCTGTGACAGAGCAGTCACTTTGGAGTCTAAAACATTTATCTTTACAACATTTCTTTGGATATAACATAATCCCTCAGGAAACGATGACCTTGTACATCAATAACCAAGCACCTTTTACATTAAGGCAGGGGTCCACAAACTCCAGGAGGGCAGCCAAACCAGACGTGCTTTGTGTTTTTGTACAGCTAGTAAACTGAACATTTTCTGCATATGAAACTATGTTATCAGTTTGATGGCAGGAAACACCCACTGTGAACCCCAATTAAATGTAACACCATCCATCCAAAAAAGAATTTCATAGTTCTCTCTAGTAGACATGTACTATAAGACAAGTATAATAATGTTATGTTGTTAATTACATCAGCAAGGCATTTGTGGAAATGTGTTTTCTTTATCACATGTATATAGAACACCCTTGCATTTTTCCTATAGGTTTGCAGAGCCTAAAATATTTACTGCCTGGCTGTTGTCAGAAAAAGCTTTTCAACTCTGGTACCCAGACACTAAATATGAGTTTTGCGTGAAAAAAAAATTGAGGTTTTTTTGGCCACCAGGCAGGCATTTGCTTTCAACTATATTTTTCCAATCGTGGTTATAAACTGCCTCTGTTAATCAGTGGTGATTTTCATCTAAAACATATAATATTTAGTTTGGGGATTTGAAAATATTGATTTTGAGTTTATGTGAGACTAGAGTGAGTTTCTTTGTAATTTTATCCTGATATTATGACCTGGGAGGCAGAAGGTTAGCCATTTACAATCTAGCACAAGGATCCTTCAGAACCCTATGATGGGTTCTGCTCCTTTCTCTGAAATATGTTATTTTTTTTCTGTGAAAATCCAGAAGGCATGTTATTGGACTTAGTAGAGACAAAAGATGAACCATATCCATATCTCCTTGAGAGCAACACCTTAAAAATCCAGTTTAATCCCAGAGAGTTATTTAAATATTAACTGCATGGACCTTTTTAAGCTGTTAAAATGTGCCTGTTTTTTAAAAAGTTATTGAATATTATATATTTAATTATATATTGAATATTATATATTGAATATTAATTTATATTATAGGGGTTGTTTTAACTGTCCCATTAAAGTTTTTCCATTATCAGCATGCTTTATATTATTCCTGCTGAAGAATCTTACATAGTTAGGATCTAAATGCCACTTTAAACTGCTCCAATGTCTCCCACCTCAATACAATGTGTCCAAATCCTAACTTTGAGTGGCAGTGTGTTATAATGTTTGTAAGATGGGGTTTGATATTAAATTACTATCATGGCCACCTCTGCCATTTTTTCTGCTATATAATGACGGCCAGCCAAATGAATTCCTGCCAATCTCCATTTTCTCCATGATAAATAAGAAATAAAACCAGATTCTAATTCAGGGGTTGCCATGAGAATCTAAAGAGCTAATATATACATGGTGGCCAGCCCAGTGTTTGAAACACAAACATCACTTAATAGAGTTATATCATTGTAATAACTGGGAAGGATTTATGGGTCAACTGGTCTAATCTCAGCATCATTTAACTGAGGAAACTAAAGCTGGACAATCAAAGTGGCAAATTCAAAGCTCCCTAAGCCTTTACCACTTAGCAGGTGAGGGCTTGATTTTAATTTAACTGCACAGGCTACAAGCTATTTTATGATGGCAATGGGAAACCGACCTCACTCATTCAAAAGAGCATTGTCAGATATGAATGTCATAGAACTAATTACCTCCATCTCTGCTCTTTTACTCAGGACCTGGACAAGTCCTTTATAATTATAAGTTGACTTACAATTCTACTCCTAAGAGGAGAGTTCTCAGCCCTGCCCTTCCTAGTACTCAATCCAAAATCATACTAATTAGTGGGAATAAATAACTTTTCTTTGCATTATAAATATTTTAGAGACATTTTCACCAATTGCTCATAATAAGAATATCCAAGTCATAGCAGGCATTGTTTAATAAAAGCCTGTTGGAACTGTGAAGTTTTATTGATATCATCTAAACAATAATCAGAAAATAGGAATCATTCTCATAGAAAGATAGCATTAAACAGGAAAGCAAAGTAAAAATTTGCTAAATATTTAGTTGTAAAGGTTGCTAGGAACCATTTTCCCACTTCTGAAGGAAATTTCCTTGGAAATGGTAATAAAACTAATGTCTCTGTGGGGTCTGGACTTGAAAATATTTTGGTGCCCCCTAGAGGTGATCAGGAACAGCATTTGTCAAACCCCAGGAATGAGAGGGTTCATGAAGCCCATTCAGTAGATGCCTTCATTCATCATTGCTTCTTCATTCACTCAACTGAGAGGAGTGGAATACAATGGCAGAGTACCTATAGACCATGGATTCTCAAACTTCAGGGAACATCTAACCCACTCTGAAAAGCTTGTTAGATTTGATCTCCACTCATAGTCGGTGGACTTGAGAATTTGCATTTCTAAAATTATATAGCAAATTCAAGGCTCCTGGTGGAGAGACCACACTGCAAACAATTGTGATAGAGGACCTTCTCAAGACTGAATCCTTTTCCAGAAGCAGGCTTAGTCTTTGTAACCTGCCAGAGATGGTGCCATAAACCCCATCTCTCCACTGGTCCCTAGGATGATCATAAACATTATGTACGGAGAAATGGGAATGCCTGTTATAGGAAGGTGACAGCTCTCAAGGAAATATGGATACCTTGATTCTGCACCCAACCCCCATCGTTTCAAGAGATCCACAAATACATCTAAATGAATGAAAAACAATTGAGGTTTAAGGCCAGAGCGCTCAAGTTATGATTAAAGTCCTGTCATTCAAGAACTAGTATCTGTGTGAGTGAGAAGGAAAACACTTAGCCACTGTGCTGATTTCTGTAGAATTATGCTTCCATATGTACATCCCCAATAGATGACACTGTGAGGAAAATTACAAAATCCAAATAAAACAATTTGCCACAAAAGGGAACAGTATATCATGAATGCAGTTGAACCTAAAGATTTATTTACTCCGTCACTTTCAGAAATTTGATCAGTTCTTGTTCTCCCTGTTACCAACCTTTGTTAAAAAGAGAGGAAGCACTGGAACTTTCATGCCTATGTACTTTTAAAAAGATTATTACTCTTCCCTTAATTCCAGCATATGATGACACCTTCACAACTGCTTTCCTCCCACACCACAAATTTGGATTTTTTTTTCTTTTCCTGGTGTGTTTTTAAGTGCCCCCTATTTTCCTCCTAAATTATTTCACCAACAGGATTGCTTCTTGAGAAAAACGGAAGAGTTGAATGTGGATTGTAGTGGATTCCACTACTTAATGCAGGTCAGGCTTTCTGGAGACCTCATGTGGTGATAAGAGGCACCACAGAAAGTTTTCTCGGGACTGCCTGTAGCAGTCAAAGGGAAACTGAACTCATTTGGGAGCATCATCATTTAGAAGGAATTAAAACTTAAGAGTTAAATGTTAGCAAAGCATATAAGGCCTCCAAGAAACATCCTGCAGTAATGCTAAAGAAAGGCTATAGTAACAATTTTAAAAACAAGAAACCTGAGCGACACAAGAGCGCTGACTTCTATTTAAAGTTAATCACACACACACACACACACACACACACACACACCTTCCTCTTCTCTTGCTGAAATTAATGGAATGCATCTTCCTATATAGATTTGCAGCAACTTAAAAGTGTGTGCTTTATGTATGTTATGAATATTAGTTTCATCTTCCTCTTGCTTCTGTAGAATGGAAAGCAAGCTAGAGAGAGAATTGAACTTGAACTTATGTCTTGGAATCTCATTCCTGTACCAGTACCAATGGTATTATTTCTAGATGTTTGGAATGCAGATAGCAGTCTTGCAATCCAAATGCATAAAAATGAGTGATAGTGATAGTAATAGGCAAGTTGAACACAAATTCATCTTATTGATAATGAGATATTAACACTGTGACATTTAATAAATTAATGTTATCCATGAATATCTCTTAACAACACACTTTACAGAGAAAATTCGTAGGTGGGAAGAATTCTTCTTCTAGGACAGTTACTTGCTTTGTGTGAAAGTGTGACTATGGCTTCTTCTTTCTCTTTCTAGAAGTTACATAAGATACCTTTTAGCTGAAGTCTAGAAGGACATATAGGTTAATAAATATTAAAGGTTTGGAGCTCTGAAATGAATAGAGGAATATAAATCAATGACATTAATAAGAGTAATCCTAAGGGTTCAAATTTCATTTTTGAATTGATATCCTGCCTTTGGAAATGTCCGCAAAAGGAATTTAAGTTTCCCAGGGCATGACACATGATATAGAGGTAAGCATTATAAAAGGACATTGTGGAAAATTTAAATAGGAAGCCAAAAAAAAAAAAGCTAATGAGGATATTGGAAAGATTTCAGGTTGACCATACCTTAAGAGTTAACGATCAGCTACAATGCATCTAGCATATTGTTAGATACTAAAAATAGGGGGGAAAAAAAAAGAATTGCAAAGGTCTTCTTCCTTTCAAAGGAGCCACAGATAATACCACAAACAATTCAAAGCTAGCTCCAGGCTAGGGGTTTGCAGGAATTCCGGTGAAAGTCTCTTAGAGGTGGACTGAGAAGGAGGAAAAGAAGCAGATGATCCGTTTTAGATTCAAGGAAGAAGCTGAGTCATTTAAATGTCATTTCAAACCTATAGTGACACTGGGTTTTTGCTGGGAGAGTGGGAGCTGTTGCCAGACTCTCATCACACTAAAGAGACAAGGGGGAAAAAAAAAGAAAAAAAAAGGAAATTCTCTTTTCAAACAGTAGGAAAAAAATTATCCAGAACTGCCCTGAAATAAAGGAAACCTTCTGGTACCATTTACGTTGCTACCCACCCCCCTTCTTCTCCTTTTCTCCTCCTCTTTTACTTCCTAGGAGAGTAACCTCACACAAACACACTGAAACCCTCGGAGCTCTGGGAGCATACTGAATCTCCAGGACTTGGGATGATGACCTCCGGGCGGTTAATTACAGGACTACAAAGGAAGGGTTAACCCAAGGGGTGGCCAGGAGAGATGGAGAAACACCGCTCTCCAACTTCCAAGACTGAACTTTTCAGCTCTCTCCAATACCCGCGTGTGCGCGTGCGCGTGCGTGTGCATGCCCACAGGCAGATCTATTTCGGTGAGAGTTAAAAAGTAACATATATATATATATATATATATATATACATGTAATTTAAAAATCACCCTCTCTCCATCTCTGTCTCCAACTGTGCTGCACGCACCAACACCCGCAGCCCTGTTTTCTTTGGGATCCGCGTTCAAAGCCACCCTTTCTCCCCCTCCCCAGCCCCCATCCTCCCTAGGCCCACCCCAGCTTCCAGGCCAGGCCACCTCTGGAGTGGTCGAGGGATGGGGGCTGCCGTCCTCCCCCAGGAGGACTGCCTGCCTTCCTCCACCAAACTTTGCCCGAGCGTGGGAGCGAGCAGGCGCACGCGCGGGCGGGCGCGGGGTCGC
>NW_012267224.1:6205323-6205838 GCF_000151885.1 Dipodomys ordii
CGGGGGGCGGAGCCTGGGGCGGGGCTGGCCGGGAGGGAAGGGGGGAGGTGGAGTAGGGGCTCCGGCGGCTATATAAAGCCCCGCTCGGGGTTTTTTAACTTCAGACTTGAGGCTCTTTCTCGGGGACGCGCCCGGACGGCGGCGGGGGGTTGGCGGAGGTGGTGGCTGCCGCAGATGGTGGTTTAAAAAAGAGAGAGGAAGAGCGAGGAGGAGGCGGCGGTGGCGGCGGCGGCGGCGGCGGCAGCGAGAGCGATGGGAGCGTCCGGGCTGCCGGGCGCAGGCCGGGAGGACTGAGGAGGAAGAGAAGGGGGAGCCCCGGGGGGACCCCGCCTCCCCCCGCCGCGGCCGGCGGGTCGGCCGCGCAACTCCAGTTGACACCCCCACCCCCACTCAGCAGCCCTCGGCGGGACTCGGGCCGCGGCGTCCGTCCTATTGTTTAGACCCTAGCCGGGGACCCGGGCGGCGCGGAGCCCCCGGAGGCGCGGAGAGCGGCCGGGCGGCGGGGAAGCGCCTGC
>NW_012267224.1:6205974-6284729 GCF_000151885.1 Dipodomys ordii
TCCGGCCGTTCCGACGCCCGGAGCCCGGGGGTGTGGGAAAGAAAAAGTTCCTGCACTTTGAGAAGGGCTTGAGGGGTAGAGGGGAAGAGAACCCTACTTGGGCGAGGTTGGCTCCGGAGGTGGTGCGGGGGGGTGCACCGGAGACCCCCCTCACCGCCCCCCGCCGAGCTGGCTGTGGCTTCTCCTACCTGGGCCGTCAGGTGTGGGCCGCGAAGCTGCAGTGTCTCCGGGAGACCAGCCGGGCCGACCCGGGCGCGCGCGCGCGCGCCACGGCCGTGCGGAGAGTAGTCCGGGGGACTCTCCCCGGCGTGGCGGACGGACCCCTCTTTCTCCCCTCCACCTTCCCCGCGATCGTCGTGCAGGACACTCCCGTGGAAGCCGCCTCGGGGACACGAACACCTGGAAGGGGCCTTTGCCTTCCCACCCCCTCCACCCCCATGTCCGGCGTCCCGTCTGCCTCCTCGCGCTGTCCCCCCCCAGCCAGTGCCCACTTAGTCCCCGCAGAGGGTCTGGTCCCCGATCTTGGCCTCTAGGATTTCCTCGGGAGGAAGCTTCGGACTCGTGGATATTCCTGCCGGCTGGCGGCGGATTTGGTCGGATTTGCCCTTTTGTCTCTCGGCCGTGACCTCGAGGCCAGCCCCGGTGCACAGCGTCGTCAAGGACGCCTGGCGGGGAGGCGGGATTGTTGGAGACGTCCGCCGGCCGCGAAAGTGCGTGGTGTGTTGGCGAAGACTCATCCTTGGCTGTCGGGAGATCGGGAAGACCTCAGGCGGACGGAAAGGGGTGTGTGTGTGGGGTTGGGAGGGGGGGTCCTCGCTGCTGCCAGGGAGCCTCCAGAGAAAGAAGAAGCGGCGTGAGCGAGCCGAGCCCCGCGCCTCTCTCTGCGCCGCCCGGTGCGCCCCCGCGCGCGCGCCATGCCCAGGGGCGCCTCTCGGAGCCCACTTTGAGCCAGGCCACCGGTATTACTCTTGAGCACCTCATCTTCTGCCCTGATCTCTCCCTGGGGCACCGGGGCGCTTGGGATCGCCAGAACCCTCTCTGTTCCACGCCAGCAGACGTGTAGGCAATCTCCCTCTCCATCCTCGAAGGCGTTTGGAACCCAACCCCAGCTGTTTTTACCGCCAAGTTGCTACTCGTGGGAGATCACCGACTGTCGCCTTCCTCCCCGCCATTCTCCGCAGCGCCTGGCAGCTTTGACCCGGAGGATTGATTTTCCGCCAGGACCTAAAAAGTTGACTGCGGAGCTAAAAGACGCTTGGAGAGACCAGGGACCGGGGGTAGGTGGGGTGGGGGGGTGGGGAAGGAGCATTGCCTCCGCCTTTTAACTATTACTCCTGATCGGTATTATTTTGTACACACATCCTTGGACACTCCGGACTGCTGGTCCTCCTCACGGGGCCTCAGAGAGACTCTTTGGTTCTCTGGAAACAGGGAGCTTATACAGAGACGCCTCCCTCCCCTCCGGCCCCCCTTCCCCCAGCCTGCGAGCCCGGAGGCGTGGGGAGGGAGGAGGAGGAAGATGCCCGGCGTCGGCTGGCAGATGCTGTCCCTGACGCTGGGGTTAGTGCTGGCGATCGTGAACCCGGCGGCCCCGCAGGCGTGTCCGGCGCAGTGCTCCTGCTCGGGCAGCACCGTGGACTGTCACGGATTGGCACTGCGCAGTGTGCCCAGGAATATCCCCCGCAACACCGAGCGACTGTGAGTACGGCCCCAGCCCTCCTCCACTCTCCTTGAGGCTAGCGTCCCAGGGTTCGAGCCCCCGAGGAGCCGGCTTTGCCGGATCCTGCATGCGCATTCTGGGTTGGGCTCTCCCCCCCCCCGGGGGTGGGGGAAAAGGAGGGGCTGGGGGGGGGAGACACTGCCCCTGGGCAGCAGCCCCTGGTTCCCTTGGCTCTCCTCCCGCCATTCGCGGCCTCGGTGGGGCGGGTGTGCACCCCGCTTCCCCCGGGGTGTCTGAGGATGCAGGCGCCAGAGAACCCAAAGGGAGAGGTGACTTTGTTTGGGGGGGGGGACTCAGTAGTAGAAAAGGAAAAATGACAAGCGTGCACTCTGGGCTTCCAGCCGCTCGGCGGGCGGCTTCAGTCCGCGTCCTTGTCACCTGTGGGAGGCGGGGAGGGGATGGCGGCCGGGGGAGGGGGAGGCTCCAAAGAGAGAAACTTCCGCTCCCAGGCTTTGTGTCGCACCCTCCCTGGGGACAAAAGGAAAGGGGGGGTGTCACGGATTTGGAGATGCTCCGGGATACTCTGGAGCTGCCCCGGGACGGGGTACCAGCTCGCCTGGGAGCAGTGGGTAGCCAGCCCTCCCCTTCCCCCCCACCCCACCCCATTTCTACAGGAGAGGTTGGGGCGAGGTTGGGGTCCACGTCCAAAGACCCTGGCTGCATCCTACGAACAAAAAGTCCTATGGAACTTTGTTCCCTAGGAACCCTCCCAGCAGGGGCCGACTGCTTTGGAGACCCTCGCTGGGTCCTTTCCGACCCTCCCCGTGGCCCCCCTTCCCGCCTCGCCCTCTCCCCCCCCCCGTCCACTTTTCAGGCAGTCGTGCGCCCCTTCACGTGGCCGCGCCCTGGTGCCCCCCCTGCCTCCGGATCTCCGCGCTCGGCTGCCCGCAGACGTCCCCGCCTCCCCGTCTCCGCGCGCGCGCGCGCCTCTAATGAAGAAGTAAACGCCGAGCCGGAGTGACGGCCCACGCGCGCCTAGCGGGGCGCTTCTCTGGCTCGGGGAAGTGGAGCGTGGAGGAGGCAGTTCCCTTTGTGAACGCCCAAGTCCAGCCGCCGCCTGGCGCCCGCCAGATCATCCCTCCCTTACCCCCCCATCCCCGGCGCGCCGGGCTCTGCGGGTGGCTGGGTCCCTTACCCGGGCCCGGCGGGTGCGCCCGCTCCAGGCTCCGCGGCTCTGGGTGGCAAAGAGGACATGCCCCATCCGCTGCACCCTTGAAGCCCTCCGAGCTTTCTGTTGCCCCTTTGCGGGATCCAGCCCATGTCCGCAGAGATTCACCTGCCTGCAGCTTCCCAGGGTCACTGCCCTCCCTTCTGCTTCCCCCCCCTCCACCAGTGATCAGGCCCTCAAGCCCTCAGGGCTAAAGAAGTGAGGAACCTTACCCGAGTAGTCTTGCTGAGCCTTATTCATCTGACTTGGAGAGCAGGGACTCCTGTTATTGCAGTAGAACCCCCCCCCATGTTTTGTTTTGTTTAAAACTTGATGGTATTTTGCCATAAGGATGGGGAAATAGGGTAGGAAGAATGAGGGAGGCAATGGAAAACTCACTTCAGACACTTGGCATTTTCCTGCTCTTCAGTATCCTTTAAAGTTTCAGCACTATTGTGTCTTAAAGGAAGGAGCTGGGGAAATGGCCATTGAGTTTGGGGGGCTTTGGATAAAAAAATAATAATAATTAAAAAATCTCTCATAAAGGAAACGAAGTAATGGTTTATAACCTTCTATCAGTGACCAAGTAAACATTTTAAATCTAGATCGTAAACCTATGTGTTTATAATGAATTAAGCACGAATGTATTTCCATGAAAGAACAAACTCAAGACTGGTTTGGTTTTACTTGCAACCATTGGAACCAGGAAAGTTTAGGTCTTAACTGAGATGCCAGAAAGAGAGAGGGCCGGGATTTCTATAGGCAAAGTGATGCTTAGTCAGAAGAATTATGTTTAGGCCTCTGTACTAGCCTCCATTATAACCTCCACTCTCAATTTTCACTTTCTCCATCCCAGCCTAGTGGCAAATGAAGAGTTTAGTTTTCACACAAACAAACAAAATTGCTGAAAGATAAATTCCTCTAAATGCAAGCCTTTGAAGTGCAGTGCTATTCTTGGCACATTTTTTTTTTTAACTTTGCTTTAGAAAGTTCAGCCACCAGGCTACCTATGGTTAGTGGTCTGAAATGTTAAAAGTTCTTTCTGAATAGTAGAAAAAAAATCGTTCAGTTTTAACTTCCTGAAGGAGAATCCTTACTGGTGTGTTTACCAACACACACTCTTATAAAAAGGATAAAATTGGCAATCCTTTGTACAACTAAAGATAATTTTAAAAATTAAATTGAAAACACATCCACACACAATACACAAATAAGTTTCCCTGGTAACTTCATCGCTTCATTTTTCTGTCAAATACCCACAGAATACATTTTGTAAACTAGATCATTTATACACTATTCAAATTATTCAAAGGCCCTTCTCTCTCCAATTTACTTTCTAAGTTACGTCATTAATAGAATTGATTTTGAGTTTTGAAAGTTCTTGGTTTAAATTTTACTTGATTTAACCAAATGTGATTTAAAAAATAATAGAAATAATGTAGAACTTTCATTTTCTGGTTGTCTCTTAGGGATCTGAATGGAAATAACATCACTCGGATTACGAAGACAGATTTTACTGGGCTCAGGCACCTCAGAGTTCTGTAAGTGTTTCTTGCTGTATCTAAAAAGTCTTTTGTTTGGTTTTTAAGACTATATTTAGAATTTCTAGTCTTCTCGGATTTTACAAGTGTTGCAATGAGAACAAAAATTTTAAAGTCCTTTGTCTTTTTTTTTAACCAAACTTTTAGTAAAAATCTAGGGCTTTTAAGATAGGATATATGCCACAGAGTGTTATAGACAGGTGCTCATATATTTGTTTTATGCTATGCTTTATTCGTATAAATATGTAGATTAATTGCCTTAACAATAGGAGCAAACTATGTGACCCATTGGATACTTTGTAGATTTAAATTTACCTAGACAAATTTAAGCAGATGTACATTTTACTATAAGAGAGGTTAAATGATTAGACTTGTTTTCTGCAAAGGGCACAGAGATATAATTTCTTCCATTAAAATCAAAATCAAGCAAAAAGGCTTTCAGCAAAATTGGGGGAAATATGTACATATAAATAAATTGGTCTTAATTAACTTTCCCAGATTTTATGCCTTTGTAGCCAACAAAAATTGTTAAAGCTTCAATTAATGAGTGGGTTAAATTAGCTGTAAATAAGCCATCACTTGGAAATCAGTGTTACATAAAATTGTTTTCCCCCATAGTATTATAAATATTTATATTTCAATCACCACATACCTTAAACTCTTTGTATTCAGGCTCCACTTTTTAAGACTTATTCTGGCACTTTTGAAATCTCCCAATTGCTGTAAGAATTTAGGAATGTATTAGATGAATTACTGCATGCTTGTGCCTTAGTTAAGAACTGAGTTGAAAACTAGAAATTGCCACAATTCAGTATGAGGAGATGCTGCTCATTCATTACTATAGTCTAAAGAGTCAGATTCACAACTGGAAAATCATGTGAACTTTGTTAATAATTTTTTCTTATAAATATATTGTGGAATAGGCTGTCTGTTTACCCTCCCTGAATTCTCTCACATGTTTCATCACTGTATGTACTATTGGATCGGGATTCAGAGCAACATTTTAAAAGACAAATAGGTTACATGTTTTTAGATGCTGTGTTCTAAACTTTCTGATGCAAACATTAAGAAGCATGTTATATTTTGCATTTCAGTCAGCTTATGGAGAACAAGATTAGCACCATTGAAAGGGGAGCATTCCAGGATCTTAAGGAACTGGAGAGACTGTAAGTATTTTCAATTCCAAACTCATGACAACATGACTGCATTTTGTAAAGCACTCGAATTTGAGGATTATGTCTTCAACTTTACATCTTCTGAAAGTGTAGAGAAAATAAAGCATGATGAATAAGTTTTGCTTTTTTTCAGACTAATTTACAAGTAGAGTTTCTGGATAAAGTGTACTGACTCATAATAAAGTACAAAAGTACACATTTACTTTTCCTGACACTTCTTTTTAAGTTAAAAATATCATTATGTGTTCATCTGATTAGTCTTATTGGCTTAAGAAGGAAGAAGAGTGGTATATTTTGCAATAATGGTATATTATAATATAAAAAGGACTCAGCTAATATTTTAATAATTTTTTGTTGTGACAGTTGAAGAAGTGTTTTAAATTGTTGCTGATTATGATTTACATTTTGATTATGTCATACTTGTTAACATTGTTCATAATGATTTTCTATAGTTTTATTTTCATTTTTCTGTAGAAGCTTCTAAACATTTTCTGCTGGAGAAATAAGTTAATGATTATTAAAGATTATTAACAGCATTATCAAAGTGTGGTCATTTAATGTGGACTCTTTTTCTTCCCAGAAATGTAAATGTAAACTTCAACTTAAAGTTATGCTTTTTTCATATGTAAAATCTTAGGAATTGATACACATTACATAAGGACAGGTTTAATGCTCATAGGAATTGATACACATTACCTAAGGACAGGTTTAATGCTCAGAGTACTTGTCTATAGAAGAGAATATCTATTTCAAATAGCAAAACTACAGACTTTTCCATGTGAAATAGGAATTATCTTGTTCCTAAGTCTTGATTAGCCAAGTTTGGAAGGTTCGCATTTTAAGGAAAAATTAAAGCTTTATTTAAAGTTGCAGCAATTATTTTAATAAGTTTTCATAATAGTCACTTTAGGTCAAAATAAAAGCTTACTTGAAATAATGAAATGTGTTCATGTTAGGCCTAATGCATTCAAATTCAGTAAACTCAGGGACAGAAGTTACTTCTGTGTAATGTAGGAATGGAGAGATATCTTGTTATTTTCTGACAAATATGTCAATATATGAGGTTATATACTTATCACTTCGAGTAAAATACAGAAATGTCAGTTTACTATACTATGAAACTTTACCCATTATGAATATTGTAAATATAGGGAATATAATGTGGAATTAAAAATAAATCTAAAATCACTAGTTTATTTGATTGGAGGGTGGTAAATGAAAACAGGAAATGTTTGGTTGAGTTCGTAACAAAGTTCATAACCTATTGTGAACATATGAAAGTACTTTGAAATAATTCTTCTTTGCACTGTTTCATGTGCTTTGCTGAATATTCAATACCCTGTAACTCACAAGATATTCTTAAACAATCTAGTTTTTTAGGCACTGATACATTTTAAATGAATAGGTAAGCTTAAATAATCTTTTCAGCATTAACAGTCTAGTAAAATTAACTTCTAGTTATTATCTATGCCTTGATTCTTAACCTTCAAGTCATAAAAGTCTTAATGTTTCTGTTTTTTAATTTGGTTATATTATAATTTTAAATCTTTTTGGGAGCACCAAAGGAAAACACTTTCTTACACAGATAAAAACATAATCAAATAAAACACACTTTCTTATTGTTTTTTGCAGTCACTTCAGAGTATTATTTGAACTTTCATCTTGAATAAATTAACTTTTCCTAAAAATTATTAACTAGATGCCATGTGATGTGAAATTCGATTAGAGTTGTAAATAGGTGCTGTTCTTTGACTTTTTTTTTTTTTTTACTTCCCTTGGGAATGTCACTTCATCTCAGAACAATTTTCTATTTTACTAAGGCAAAGTCAGATGCTGCATTGCAGAAGGCTTTCTAATTTTGAATGAAAACTAATATATATGCAGGACATCTTTACATCACCCCAGCTGCTGGCCAAGAGCAAATATTTCATATTTGTGAGGAAAAGCTGAGAAAATTCCTTTTGTTTACAACTGCCAAGTCCATCTGATGGAAGCACATTGTTATCTGACAGCCAATTCATCTCCTTGGGACTCTGGAATTCTAAACCATTTCTTAGGAACATTGTGGATACACTTTTCAAATATTTATTTTAAAAAATATGTTAAAATGGTGAAGCACTTTTACTGAGGAAGCCATTCACATTATTGTGAAACAGACCATTTTAAATTTTGTTTGCTGTCTTATTTTCAAAAAAGAAAATAAAACCACCTTGTAGTTCCTTGTTCAAATTATGATAGCCTGTGTTAGATACCAGGTAGCATGATCCAGTGTTCTAAACATCACCAAAATGATGTGTTTCCCCACATAACTGCAAGGGACTAGGAGAGATGTGGGGGAGAGGGATGAGAACTTTTAACAATAAATCATGTAAATTTACATGATTTTTATTTAGATACATAAAAGTATAAATTGAACTCTAAATCATGAAAAGATATAGCAAAGTAGATTAATGTTTACATATCATATTGGGAATAGTAAGTTTTCTGTTCTTGTGCAAAAAAGAAAATAGAAATATTAGATGTATTAGGGAAATGAAAATTTAGCATTTTCATTTTAAGATGATACAACTTAAACGTTGCCTTTTGTAAGTATTTCACTAGTATGTCTTTTTTCTTTTTTATCAGTTGAGTTTGAGCTTGATTTAGAGAAACAAGAAAACAGAAGCTCTACGATTTTTTTCTCTAAATCATATTTTCTTGTCTTTCAAAAACAAAATCATTTTAACTTTGTATTACTGACTTTTTCCTTGGATGCAAAATTTTATTTAATTACTTTTTGTATCTTCAAAAAAAACACAAAAAACAGAATCATTTTAAGTTGAATTTAACTTCACCATGGAATTGAGAAGCTATTATTTGAAAATCAAAGCATCAAAGCTACAAAAGAAAGATATTTTTCCACTCCAAAAAATGGGTGTGATTCAGAATATTCAGGCTGTTCAGTGGTAGATGAATGCTAACTCCTTAAATCCTTCCTTCCCTATTTGCCGTATCCTTCCTCCTACCCTCCTTTCCTCTTTTACTGTCTTCTTTTCTTTTCTTGGCTTTTTCTCCCCCCCCTTTCCTCCTTCATTCCTCTCTCCTACTTTCTGTTTATAGAAAACAGACTTAAATGATTTGATCATTATCAGAGTGTGCTTATACATCCATGTAAAAGAAATAAGTTTTAGTCATGCCTTAACAACTCAAACACATTACTTCCCTTTCTGAAAGTTTGCTCCTGTATTCCCAGACCTAAAATGTGCATTGCAGGTTTTCTATGATGATATATATTGTCCGCATTTATGATCTGTTTGTGTGGGGAAAATATAGGAAGTCTTGAGAATGTGTCTCTTGCACAATGCATTAGCAGGCCTCCTATTGCTTTATCACAGGGTTCAAAGGAAATGTAAGGTAGTTAAATGACAAGCTAATTCAATGAAAATTAAGGCAGAAGAAACTATAAGCTAGGGCAAAGAATCAGACATTGGGAACCTTTTCTTATACTTCCAGAAATACTTGCATATATTCAGAATTTATTCTTCATGCAAAGCTATTAATTTAAGATATTTCTCAGCTGTTTAACAAAAATAACACTTAGGCCTTGGAATTCTGTGGGCTGGAATAAAATTCTATTGCTCACTTAAAGTTTGCAGACAGTTGTGATTATGGATCAGTCAAGAGTTTCATTGCTTTTTAAGATGCTTTGATCTATACTCCAATACTTTAAATTAAGGGAAATACGTATATGTCTAGCTTATGTTAGAAGGAATAGCATGCCATGAAAAATATTGGAATTAGACTTCATGTGGACTAACAATTCCTTATACTTTTCATTAAATAAATTGCAGAAGTGATAGAGGCAAGTATACTTACACCTTTCCACCAATAATATGTAAATAAATATGCTTTCAGACAAATATTGCTTGACATTTTCTTAGTATCAATCTCTTTGTATGTAAATATCCTTTTTGGGGGTTCTATCTGCTTTGTCTTTGGATAGTTATTTTGTTTGAAAATGTAAGTCCTGATAATATTGTTATAACACATCAGAGGCAAGGATTCTGGAAAATAAGTCTATTGTTCATTTAAATGCTTTAAAATTTCCACCAAACTGACAAAAACAAAATAATCTCAGAGTTTTACTTTAGAAAAGTCTAAATTCCTTTACAGTAGGGCCTCTATTAGGAAAGAAACACTGCATTCTCATGAAAAAATATCTTAAAGGCCCACTTCTTTTTTCCCCCCTGAAACGTGGCTGGATTTATCCTGTCTACTTGAACAGCCCATTATTAAGCAAGTGACAGTGTGAGGTTGGTTTTTGTGGTTGTTTCACACATGAGTTAAGGGGAAAATATACTGTGCAAAGGGCCTGAAGGAAAGCGCTATATCCTGAGTTCTCTGAGGATATAGAGAAACCCTCTTCTGACTCATCCTGTATAGGCAACACCTATCACATATATTTAACTTATCATAAAGGCAAAAGAGCTGGGCAGATCTCCTTGGAAAAAGAATGCAAGCTCATCTCAAAAGATTATCCTTTGGCATCTCTGTGTATAAATTTAAAACACTGTAGTCACTTTCTTGGAACTTTTTAAAAAAGAAATACATGACATGGTAACAGAGCCTGCCTATACACATTGTATAAAAATGATTTAAATGATATGATATTCATGAAAGGCCAATTATTTGCATGCATTTCTAAGCAGTATGGCCTACTTTCCGTTATCTGTCTTGACTAGAGTCATAGAAAGTTGTAAAACAAGTGACAAGCTTAGAGTACCCCATCCTTTGGAGAGTTCCTTCTGCTTTTTTTTGTGTGGGCCCCTGAAGTCAAATGGTGATGAGAAGACCCCGTTTCCTCTTTGTGGACCATTTTCTAAATTGTGAGGCAGTGAAGCTGTTTATTTTTCCCACATCTGTTTTGGGTTCCTCCTTTGTGGCAGTGTTTGCCGGATGTTGTATCCCTTCTACCTCGCCTGAAATGAGGAGTTGAGTTTGCACTGTTGCAGTGTATTTGTGGAAGGAGCGAATGTCAAATATTTCACATTGAATTCTGTCTTTTACTGCTTTGCATACCTTTCTGCTTGAATTATGCTTCCCAAACTGTGTTTCAGCACTTTAGAGAGAGTGAGAGCCCCTTCTTCACATGGACTTTGCATGGACTGCCCTTATCTTTTCTTGAAACACGTACATCTGCTGGATTATGAGGAATATTGGTAGGAATGCTTTCCTCATGAAAGCCCTGTCATGCTAGAGCTAATTAGATGTTATTAAACTTGCAAGATTGCTTTAATGTTGCATTTTCCAAGGTTTTTCAGCATTTGTCCACTGCAGATATATAGGTGACCCACTCTGGTGCACTGGCTATGTGCTGCTGTTTTAGGGTTCTGGTTATAAAGCACAGAGCTTTGGTTGATTTTAGATTCCTTGTAATATGCTCTGTTGGTGTCTGTTGTTCCTTGGAATGCCAGACAAATACTTGTTAGTTGTATTGTGGATTCTATGCTTGTGCATGTGTGCACACACCCACACACCCATACATACTCTTTTCTTTTTCTTTTACTTTTTTTTTTCAGGTTGGTCATGGGGCTTGAACTCTGGGCTTGGGTGCTGTCCCTCAGCTCTTCAGCTTAAGGTTAGCGCTCTACCACTTGAGCTACAGTGCTACTTCTGGCTTTTTCTGCTTATGTGGGGCTAATGAATTAAACCCATGGCCTCATGCATGCATGCAAAGCAAGCACTCTACCACTGAGCCACCTTCCCAGCACCCCCCCATCCCCCACACAACCTTTTCAAATCAGAAAAAAAATGAGGTAAGAGAGACTTCAGAAAATATATAGTGTCAATTTCCCTGTTGGATGTTGATACTGCTTCATATTTAAAACCTGTTTCTTCACCTTTAAAAGCAGGGATGATGGTTACAGTCTATCTCATACTTACAGCACAAGATTCAAGTAAAGTAATTGTACATACTTCACAAAAAGCTTGGAAGACATTGCATGGGAAATTATCCGGACTTCACCACACCTGTCATATTTCTGAAGAGTTGAGTTTGGGAATTGCTTTTTATGTTTGAGATTAGGAATGACTTTACTGAAGAATGTGGGTAGTAAATTTATGCATGCGAGTTTACAGTTATTTTCATTCTAATTTTTCTTAGCACATAGCATGAGTTCACTAAAAGGGAAGAAACTATCAACTCTGCTTCAACTTTTACCTCAATGTGTTTTTTATATCTTCCCTGAACACCTGGAGAAATAGTGATAGGAAAACAGACTAACTGGAAGTAGCATTTGTATTAGTAAATGTTGACTTCTCTAGCCTGAAATACAAAGAACAAAATTATCAATTGATATCATTACTGAAAATACAAACTTTCCTTCTGTGAAACAAGATCAATTGATAACTATAAAATATTTAAACTTTAGTTTAATACAAGATGGTAAAGTATTTCCTCTAGAATGTTAGAATAACAAGATTTTGAAAGATAAATGGAAAGTTGACATAAAAAGAAGCCACAAAAGGAGCTGATTCATTCTGTCCTTGATCATTGGTATTTGAGAAATAGTTTCCTAGAAATTATCAAGTCAACATGTATTGAGTGCTTATTACAATCCTGGCATGATTCTAAAATACATCATTGATATGTAAGTGAAAACAATATCTTTTGACTGGCCTTTGTAATATTGCATTCATTTTGCTTTAGATGGAAGGTCGAAAATACCAATTGAGTTGAGGTGAAAGTTTTTTGTTGTTGTTGTTGTTTTGTTTTTAAAGAGAAGATTGCAATCTCTACCAAAGGAGAAAACTCCCAGGAACATCTGGCTGGCAGATAGTTTCAAACAAAGCTTGTCAATAATGCTCAAATTGAGGTTGCTGAGAATCAGCATTTCAGTTGTCTGTGGTGGTTTGTACAACACAGATAAATTACTCCTCTGGAAGTCACACTCAAAAACAGCTGACAATACGGATTGGTTGTTGAGATCTCTTCTTACCTCTCCTTTAAGAAAAAGTATACTTGAGAAATATATCACAGGCTTTTCTAAAACCATGATGTGCTGTCCAGAGAATTTTCAGAGTCTAGTTTCAGAGTTAATAACACAGTACCTCTGTTATCTTCTTGGACACGAGCATCCTTGCTCTAAATAATGGGGGATTAACTCATGTGGCCTGTTCAATAATGCCGATTCTCACTGGCTTCCATCAATAACCCTGTGCAATATCCTTAATTCACTGCATGCTATTTTCTAGTCTTTGGACCATCACATTTTAATGTCAATTCATTTACATTAGAGTTTTCATTATGAAACTATTTGACTCACTAGGAATTCTTCTGTGATAGTAGACATGAAATTACATTTTCTGTAGCTTATTTTATTATGTAATTGTTTCACATCTTAACAGTCTTTAAAGTAGGTCTACATTTAAAATTTTTCATTAAAGATTTAATTCCTAGTCATTTTAGTATAATCTTCTCTCTTAAATGTTTTTAAAAATAGTTTTGAAAGAATTTTGCTTTTACCTTAATGTTTTTATGTCCTTTTAACCTTAGTACTGTTGGAAGAGAAAATAGAACTAAATGTACTTATACACTTTTTAAGAAAAGCAAAAGCAAACTTTTACTGCTTTTGTGTCTTACCTGCCCATTTTTATGTGATGCAACCTAGTCTTAGGCTCCCAATAAAAATGGAGGGTTAAAATATAATAACACCCATGAATGAATGATAGTTAAATTCAGATAAAAGTATTTTAAATGTATTTTTCTTTTTTCTCATTTTAAAATATATGTTTAAAACAACTGAATATAATACTGGCCTATTAAGAATTAAAACATTGATTTATGTTCAGTGTAGTGTATTAATTTAAGAGATGGATTATATACAACCATGTTTTTCTCAAGGAAAGACTGGTGAGCAGCAGTCGTCCAGCCTTACTTTGTTTTGAATGACCACTTAGGAATGTTAGACTGGGTTATTTTGAGAAGGGGGATTCAGATGGTAGGTTCTGGAGTAAAGCCACATGAACCCACCTCTGCCTTTCAGCAGTACACTTCTGTGGCAGTGTTGTGAAGGAGAGGCAGAGTTAAGTCATGTGACACTCAGCATAATGACAATCACATAATGCTCTTAGTATATGTTAACTTAATCCCTGGCCATTTTATAATATTCTTTTCTCTTGTGTTTTTTGTTTAATAGTTTGAAAGAGTTTTGTTTTTACTTCAACCTTTTTATGTACATTTAACCTTAGTACTGTTGGGAGAGAGACTAGAACTAAAAATGTACTTATACATTTTTGTCAGTCCAGGGGCTTGGGCACTGTCCCTGAGCTTTTGATCCAGGCTAGCACTCTACCACTTGAGCTACAGTGCCACTTCTGGCCTTTTCTGTTTAGGTGGTACTAAGGAATTGAATCCAGGGCTTCATACATGCTAGGTAAGCACTGTACCACTAAGCCACATTCCCAGCCCTGTACTAATCTCTTAAGGAAAGCAAAAGCAAACTTACAATGCTTTTTAGTGTGTACCATGCTTCTTTTGATCTTACCTTAAGAAACACCAGAAATATGAAAATAATTATCCAGAGAAAGACACTACTGGTACTCAATCTGTAATAAAACATTGACAAGAAAGCAAGTAGCAACTATCCATTGTTTAAACACATTGAGTTCCTTCCAACTTCTAGTTGATTCTGAGAACCTGTGAGTAGAGGAATGGAGGCGAGGAGGTGGATGGACAGGGCAGGAGGAAACTCCATTTAAGGAATCTGGAAGCAGGTTGGATGGTAGGGCTCCAAATGAATACAGGTACATCATTTTAGCATGACAGAGAAAAATGGTCCTGATACAGAATGCATATGCTTCGCCCTGGCTGAATGGCATAAAAATGCAGAGAGTGGTTGGTTCTCATTCAACATTTCCTAAGAATCTACTAAGTGCCAGGGGAGACTGGGAAATGTTGAATGAGAACAGACCAGGTCTTTGTCTTTTGATACAGTGCAAAACCTAGTGAAGTACTGAGAAGGAGGAGGGAACACAAAGATATGGACTTGAGACTTGAAAAGCTCATAGCCTCATGGGAAAGAGACCAGGACATGGGTAAACAGAATACAGTGTAAGAGACTGTTATCGAGGGGACAGAATCTAACTGGATGCAGGGGAACTGGGAAGTTTCACACGGAGAACATAAGAAAGTACCATTTGGCAGGAAGGGAGAGAACTCTACAAAGCTGCCTCTGCAGGCAGGATTGAAGGAGCATGTCTATTGTGGATGGAGAATCCAGTGTTTGCTCATCTGATGCTTTGGATATGATTAAGAAAGCCTATTTCTGCTATTTTTTAGAAATCGTGATAGATGAGCTCTTTGGACAATGTGTGTGTATACATATAAGTAGTGGATTACCTACAAAACTTCTTATGACCGCTATTGTGATTATTTGTAATCAGTTTTTTTTGAGAGTCAAAGGAAGCTATATTTTATTGAAATTGGAAAGCAGTAGATTTTAGAAGTACTATATCCTCAGAATCATATCTAATAGAGAAAAAATAGTTTTTCATTTCACTTTAAACATTTATGAGCTTTATTCTTAAAATGTCAGCCTCTTTGCCTCTTACTTAGCTTTCAATACTTTTCCTTATTAGTATATATTTTATTAAGTGCTGAGAGTATTTCTATGGGTTACCAGTTCTTTACAAACATGAATTTGGAAGTGGAGCTGTGGCTTAAGTAGTATAGTGCTACCCTTGAGAGAAAAAGCCAAAAGTGAGGCCCTCAGTTCAAGCCCATACTGACATAAAAAATGAGAAAGAATATCAATTTAACTGAAGTTCATGGGTTACTGTTTATTCTCATGGAATCTTGGAGTAGAAAAAGTTTTGAAGCACACTGTTCTAGCTTTACACTTAATACTAGACTTTATTTTTTTTTGTCCATCATGAGGCTTGAACTCATGGCCTGGACACTGTCCCTGAGCTCTTTTGCTTAAGGCTAGTGTTGTACCACTTTGAGCCACAGCTCCACTTTCAGTTTTGAGTGGTTAATTGGACATAAGAATGTCATGGGGATCTTTCTGCCTGGGGCTGGCTTTGAACTATGATCCTCAGATCTCAGCCTCCTGAGAAGCTATGATTACAGCTGGAAGCCATTGGGGCCTGGCTCAGATTTTTTTTAATCTATTTTAAACATATGATCAGGAAAAAAGATGAATATATGAGGTCAATAGTAAAGAGTTTATCAAGGCAGGCAGAGCTCTCTTTCTGCGTATGTCTAAGCTTGAGAAAGACCTTTCTTTTTACCTACTTTCCTGGGGATTGTGATCACTGTTCTCATTGTTGCACTCAGAAAACTAAGTAAATGTAATTCTGCTTTGCCCCAATGATCCACTGAATACGTCAGGATTGATATATCTTCTTTCTGTGCCCTTTTAACATGGATCTCAAAGATGTAAGACACACAGCTGGTGTTTTCAGTGTGAGGTTGTTAGATTCTTGAGCTTCTTGCTCTTCTCTGAAATAAAGCAGCTTTGAAACACTAGTGTGTGTGTGTTCACATTAGCAAGTTATTGTTTTATTTAAATTTGGGAAAAGTGGAGTGATAGGCAATTATTTTTAATTGGAATTCTGGTATATCAGACATAATAGTAGGTATGCCTAGCCCCAAAGAACTCAGTAACAGGGAATCAGGGCTTACGGTGAGCTAGAGTTGCAATCAAATTCCTTTTATTATTTTTACTTTGTGTGTGTGTGTGTGCCAGTACTGGGACTTGAACTCAAGACATCATACTCTTACTTGTCTTTATCTCTCAAAGCTGGTGCTCTACCATCTGAACCACACTTCCACTTCTGGCTTTCTGCTGGTTAATTGGAGATGTGTGTCTCAAAGGATTTGCTTATGGAAACTGGTTTAAACTGGGATCTTCTGATCACAGTTTTCAGAGGAGCTACGATTACCGGCACGAGCTACCAGCATTTCTCAGCAATCACATTCTTCTCCAAGTACTTAAAACTTGCCATTATCAGTTAAACACTTTTGAACGTTGCTTAAACAATGTGCTGCATCACTATTAGCTGAAACTCCAAATCTTAAATTGGGTAAAGTATGAAATGCTGTGGAATGCGCCTTCATCTTTGATCATTTTCTCCAGGTTTTGCTGATGAGCCAGATCAGGCTGACACATGCTCATTTTCTGAGTTACTAGTTTTTTTCAACTAAATAATGGTAGGGGAAAAACAAAGGAGGAGGCAACAATGCTTGATAAGAAATGTACTCATTACCTTGCTCATGTAACTGTAACCCACCTGTCCAGTATTTTCACCAGATGCCCCTCAGTAGATGAATGGATCAAGAAAATGTGGTATATATACACAATGGAATTCTATGCCTCCATCAGAAAGAATGACATTGCCCCATTTGTTAGGAAATGGAAAGACTTGGAAAAAATTATATTAAGTGAAGTAAGCCAGGCCCAAAGAAACATGGTTTCCCTATTTGCAATAACTAGTATATGTCTGAGACAAGTAGAAAAAGTCAGATAAGTTGATGTTAGGTGAAATGAACCCTAAGATATGTATTCAAATGTTTTTTTTCTTTCATGCATAACGCATTTATGAGATTATTTCTTTGTTGCTTTGTATGTCCCTCCCCCACAATATAACCCATGCTTTCACTGTATTTGATGTCGGTATAATTTGTGGAGGGGAAGGGGAGAAACAAGTCGTTTAAATAAGGGTACAGGTGGACCTGTTGCAACAATGAGAAGTACATGTTGTCATGTCAAAAACGAACTTTACAACTTTGGTGGGGGGGGGGAGGATTAGGTGGGAGCAGGGTGAGGCTGGGAAGGGATGGGAAGGGGAAACAAAGGAGGAGGTTACAATGCTTGTTTAGAAATGTACTTATTATCTTGCCCACCTAATTGTAGCCCCTCTGTACAGTATTTTCACAATAAAAAATAAAAATTAAAAAAACTTATAAAAAATGGGTAACAAACTGAAATTTCCATTTCCCTAAACTTGACTGAAAATCTAGAGCATTTTAGACTGTCTATGAATTATTGTGAAGCACCACTTAGTGTAGAATTTTTCTGCTGTCTCTTGAAGCTGCCTGACAGACAGACTGGAGTCTCAGTGATGGAAATTTTCATCAGTTTGCATATTCTGGTTGACTGCCACTGCAGGGGATTCATGTGTAAGAGTTCAAGGCCAATAATCATCATCTGTCTAAGCATAATGGAAAATTGCATGAAAGATTCATATAACAAAAGGTGTAACCAACTTTGGATTTGTAATGCTTGAGTTCGCTTGAATGTCATTTTATTCTTTCTTCAAATGCAGGATGAGGCATGACACTACCAAATCGCAGACTCCTGGGTACGTATTTTCTGCGTAACATGAGCTTTGTTTCTGTTTTCTCTAAAGGCGTTTAAACAGAAATCACCTTCAGCTGTTTCCTGAGTTGTTGTTTCTTGGGACATCGAAGCTATACAGGCTGTAAGTAGACACAAATTGTTATTGTTACTTTGGGGAGGACCTTGTGTTTTATTAAATGTATTTTGGATCTGTTTCCTTGAGCTTTCTTGGAATTTATTGGCTAGTGGATTACTAGATTAAAAATTTGTCTTATTTTCTGAAGTAAATTTATGATTGCTTCTATGTGGTTCCAACATGGCTTCATTTGGTTTATTATTTCATGGCTCATGTATGCGTTATTGCTTTTGGGTCATTTATTTTGTGTTGCATGGTGATGGAGAGATTTGCATATTTCTTATTGGAGACTTTTTGATTGAATTCGAAAGAGAAAACTTGGTGCGATGCTTCCTCTGAGGAGGACGTTGGCAGGCTTTCCTTGCAAAGTTGGAGCTTCTCACTATCAGCCTTTTTTGGTATTGTTTCTGTGCTCAAGGAGTAGTGTTTATTAGTGTGAAAATATTATTATAAGGTAAAGAGTGCTGTAAATTCCCCCTTAAGTGTTTCTTTCAAAGCCAGAATCCCGGCCCGTGCCACAGGAATGACCAGCAGGAAAGGTTTTCCTATCAAATACGTCATAGACTGTTAAAGGAAGTTGTTCCATAAAGGAGCATAATACGAGTCTGAGGTGGAAACAGATTTTCCTAATTGGAATGAATGCTTGCTCAATGACCTAATGTATTCTAGTGAAAACACATTTTCTAAAGCTTTTAAAATTAGATGATCAGCCTTTGAATGATTTTGCACCAATGAGAGATAAGCTACAAAATGTTAGAAGAGTAAAGAGCAATGGCTATTGATGTTCTTGTATGTCGTGGCAAAAACAAAAACCTGCGGGAATAAATGAATTGTTCAGAGTGGTCCCACCTGGGAAGTCCCAGATGGTAGTGTTTGCAGAGAACGTGAGACTATTGCTTTTTCTCCAAATCTGACTTTGTAGCCTCTAAGTTCATGCCAGAAGTAAGAGGACCTTCCTCACACACATATCTACTAAAGCCAGGCTTTCTTCTCTATCCTCCTGATAGCTTAACTCACCATAGATACGATTTTCCCAGCGACATAGTACACATCTCTCTAGAGTCTGACTTTCTGAATTGCTCTTCTGAGGGTAACCAAAATCACTATGTTCATATATATATATATATATATATATATATGAGATATATTTATATACATTTGATATATATTTATACATATGTGGACACAAATGTATATATACCTCTTTTTAAAAAAACATTCTTTAGGGTATGTTTTTAATGAAGGAAATAGGATGTAGATTGCTATAAACATTGTATGTTCATGTATCAGTTGTATACACACATGTATATATATCTCTTAAGAAAGCATTCTCTAGGATATGTCTTTAATCAAGGAAATGGGATGTAGCCTGCTATAAACATTGTATGTTCATGTGTCAGCTGAAACTTAAATTTAAACATTTGTGCTTAATATTTCCAAGAAAGGTATTGGGTTGTTTTTAAATAGTACTCCATTTTCTGGTTTTGTTATTGGTGATGGAGAAGATTTCAAATGGTTGATTTCAGGCATTGAAGTGTTAAAAAGAAATACTAGCAGTGTGCATGTAAAACATGCATGGCAGTATAGGAAGTTGTTTTTAATGTACTGCAAATATGAATTGGGACAGGGCACTAACTACAATTAAAATTATTAAGCTCCAGAGGAAATGTCTGATGTAACATCAACTATGTCTTAGAGAAACAAGAATATTTAATGTTTACTTTAGAATTATGTGGATAAATTTCCCCAGCATTTATAAGGCTCTGTAATGAATTTGCAGAATTCCCCTATTAGCAAATTAGCCTGACATTTTACCCTCTTTGACAATACTGTATTAGTGGACCAAGAGATTTCTCATATTTTTTATAATTTTGTAAGTTTCTGAAACTTCTATGAAAGAGACTTGAAACTTTCAGAAGTGAGTGAAACAGAACCCGTCAAAATGTGCTTAATGCTAAAAACATCCCCTGCTTGTTATTCAACCATCAGTATAGGCTCTGGCTATGTGACTTCTTCTTGAATCCTCAAGTCAGAAACTTTCTTTTGAGTTGAGTTAATACTATCTTATTTGAATTAGATGTAGGTTAATTGTGAATCATAGTATTTCTCCTGAGAGGAAAACTTAGAAGCTCCATGTGACCACTTCTTAATGCTGAGGATTGCTAATGAAATTAAACAGCAAGCACTGAGAATCTTTAATAAGGGATAAAAGCATATAAATCTGACTACCAAGCTAGTGCAATTATGAAAAGCAAGGAGGCAGGTTCAAATATGTGTGTATGTATATTTATGTAGTACAGGTGCCTAGTAATAAATATTGAAACAAATATTATAGTAAATTTGAAAATATACCCAAAATTACATTGCAAGAGTGTCCTTTAAAATGTTCATTCAAAAATGAATCTTGTACAAGCCAGCTTTATGTGGAAGAGCAAATGATTCTGAGATTTTGACAGATAATTGAGAAGAAAATATTTGGTTGTTGTCTGTAAATATTATGGATCTTAGCTGGGCACTAGTGGCTTACACCTGTGACTCTAGATACTCAGTCAGCTGAGATTTGAGGTTCAAAGCTCAAAGTCAGCCTGGGAGGACAAGGCCTTGATATATGGGTCCAGCAAAAAGCTGGAAGTGGAGCTGTGGCTCTGGTAGAGCACCAGCCTCAGCGAAGAACATCAGATCATGAGCCCTTGAGTGTAAGCCCCAGTAGCAGTGCTCATGTGCATGCAGGAGGGCATGTACACATACACACACCCATACACGCACACATGCACCCCCAAATCCATAGTTACTCAAGCACTACATAACATAGGATGGCCATAAGAACTCATGAAAAAAATTATTTTCTTTATAAACTATTAGGCTGTTATTTTTCTTACGGTATCTTTCAACTTAATGTATTTTTCCTAATACATCACCAAGAAAAGGTTTTTTCCAGTTTCATATGTAGCTCATACCTTCGTATTTGACTTTTAACATTGTTTAGATGAAAGCTATTCCGATGAATTGGACATCACACAGATTATTTTTTGAGTTTTTGTAAGGAATAATCACCATTTGACTCTTGGCTGAAAATGAGATGCCAGGAGACTCCCAGATGCTTTCTTTTTGCAGAACCTAAATGCAATATAAAAGAAAAGAGGTATACTGTATATGAATTATGATTCGACATGGTTGATTGCAGCTAGCGGCCAAATATGCTTTCCCTGTGCTGTCTGCTCCAATTTCTCTTTGGACGGGTTGAGAGAGCATTGCATGTTCAGGTCAAGATGTTTGCTCAGAAATAGTAGTACAGTTGCAGCTGTGTTTGTTGGAGCAGGAGACTAGTTTAAATAGCATTACCATTTATCCAGTCCATTAACAGAACTGTGTAAAATAATACCAACCCTGTGTAAACTACAGGACAGTGTAATAAAATTACAAGCACTTGTTGACAGATGAAAAGTGTAAGTAAAGGGAAAGTAAAACTTAAAAAGTGATAGGTTGAAGGTTAAAAGTTAAAGGGTGAAAGGTTGTAGGCTAAAAGACACAGCACATAGTTTTCTTACCTTGTATATAAAGATTTTATCCACCTTGTTAGGTTCCTTTTCCAAAACCAAAGATGCATTTTTTAGGATCAATCTAAAAGTGAAGAGAATTATTTTCAGGACAATCTGGAGCTGTTTAACTGCAAAAGAGATTGGAATACATTTTGAAATCGTTGGCTTTGATGTGTCAAAACTGATGATTAGTATATGCAAATCTTTTAGATAAACACAACCTTAAAGGTGGCTTATGAGTGTGTGATTCACAGTTTCCTATTCTGAGTTTGCAACTACAAATCTTGACACATTAGAGAGGAATTTCATTGATAATACTGTGGTTAGGTCTTTGGTTGTAAATATTTGGTTTGTGGTTTTTGGTTTATTTCTTTGATTATTATTATATTTACTCAGAGTTCTAACATAAACTAGACCGTCCACAGCATTTTGCACAAACAGTATTTTTACTTGCATCTACCAAGCCAAAGACAAAACTAAAACACCTCCTCCTCCCTTCCCCCCATCCTCCCCATTAACAAACTATGTCTCAGTGGCACACTTTATTTACTTCTTTGAGAACAGAGTTTTTATTTCTGGTTAAGAAGTGGTATTTATTATTCCAAGTGCATTTTAAGCTATTAAAATATCTCACTGTATGTGCAGTGGTGGGTAAAGCTTACAACTCATTTGATGACCAATCATCATATACTTACCTGAGACTAATAAGAGTTTGACGACTTAAACAGATGGGTAGATGACCACCCATTTGCTTTCAGAGAAAAATCTCAAATTGTTTCTGAAAACTATTGTAGTGGGACTTTGAAAAACAGTAAACTTAATTTTTGTTTTATTAAGGTTAAAAAAACAACAACAACAGTTACTCAAGCAGGAAAACTACACCATGAAGCTATCTTTATTTTCCCACTTCTGTAGGAGCTTAATTTTTTGTTTCTTGTTAAAGTAGTTTTAGAGAAATGCTTATTATAAAAGATTCTGAATGCTCAAAAAATAGATAAATTAATCTCATTCATTATCTTTTCACCCAGATAAAGTTACTACCATAATTGGCAATTATACATTTAGTTGTTTTTTTATAATTATGCATACCAATAATGTCCCCAGGTTCTAGTATGTAGTACCGTTTTTGGAAATGCTCAGTAATTATTTGATGTATTGGCTTATATCTCAGTTGGAGAAAGGCAATATGAATAATAGAGAGATAAAGTAAATTGCAAAGATATGTTGACTAATAAAATGTTTGACTCTATTAGGTTTTCTAAACTTTGAAATATTTCCATAGACACAGTACAGTCAAATTGATCCACATTAAAGCAAATCATGCCTTATTTTAAATACTGTAATTAAATAAACTTAACCCCCACATTTTTTACCTGTACATTGGAGAGAAAGGATTCTCATCCTCTCACATTAAACACAATATGACAGTGGAGTCTCTAGAAAAAATCCCTGTTCATTTAATTTCTGCCAGCTCTTATTGAAGATGGGCCTATGAGAGGTGTCAGGTGCCATTTTTACCGTTGGCCTGTTTGGCCCCTGCCACTATAAATCCAACAGAGCTTGTACAGGAATTGCAGGTTGCAGTTGCTAGGGTTACCATTGTCTAGCCAGTTCAATGCCATGACTCATCTGGCAAACTGTTCTCATATCTACCCCTGACTTGTGGCTGAGGTTGCTGTGGAGCTGAGGACCAAGTTCTTGGGGAGACGGCTTCCATCTTAGCATCTGGCATAAGGAAACAGTGTTCGCTTTGTATACTGACACTTATGTAAGAGCAATAGAGTAATGCCCTAATCGTTGATAGCAAGGAATCAGTAAAAGAGATAAAACTTGGAAAAGCATTAACTTTGAATGATGAAAACATGAAGTCCTTTATTACTTATTAACTTATTACTTATTGTTATTGCATAATAATTAAAGTGTCAGGTCAGTTATTACTTATTAAGTAACTTATTCACTGTCGATCCTAACACACTGTGCGGGCCCCATAAAATGGTGATATATAAAGAGAACTCGGTTGAAAATAATTGCCTTTATGTAATACAGAGGTTTATTTTTAAGCAAAGAGACCAAAAACTTGTTATAAGGATATCTGAATATATCTCAGAAAAACTGTTACCACTTACTATGAACAAAAAGTTTTAAAAATGCACACGTTGAAAGGTGCTAAAATTATATCAGAAATTTTCCTTTAAGACCAAAGAGGTTTGGTGGGGTGAGTTTTGTTTTGTTTTCCATTGCGGGGCTTGAACTCAGGATCTGGGCACTGTTCCTGAGTCTCTTTGTGCTCAAAGCTAGCGCTCTACCACTTGAGCCATAGCACCACTTCTGGTTTTTAAGTGGTTAAGTGAAGGTAAAGTCTTACTGTGACTTTTCTGCCTGTGCTGGCTGTGAACAGTGATCTTCAGATCTCAGTAGCTAGGAGGCACTGGTGCCACCAGCCGCCAGGCTAGTGCTAGTTATTGCTACTGCAAAAGCATGAGAAGTAGAAGAGGTGATGTTGGAGAAGGCCCCCTTTAGCAAGATTCTGTTACAGCAACCTGCTCACTGGATTCTGTGTGTGAAATCCTCTGCGGGTTTAATAGCATAGGGAAATCAAATGCTCTTTTGCATATTTAAGTGCTTACTTCTCAAACATGAATGTGTGGCAACAATCCTAATTTTTCCACTTGTAGAAACTCTTGATATGTCAAGCTGTATTTGGAGACTTCTGTGATAGATATTGGGGGAAGGAACTGGCAGAAATTGTGACCCCAGAGGGAATGTGGTCCTCAGATTTGGCTAACTTCAGTCCTGAATTATGCAAATGAAAAGCACAGCAATCATTGAGAATGTTCTCTCAGATGTGTTTTCATGTCTTAAAACATATAGACATTAGTGTTTAATGTTTTAAGATTTGGGTGCAAATAATTAAAATGGGGAAATGGAGATCTGGTTCAAGTGGTAGAGCCCAGTCTTAAGAGAAAAATCCAAGTGAGAACTTCAGGCCCTGAGTTCAATGCCAGTACCACACACACACACACACACACACAAATACACACCACAACTATATCATTCAAATGTCACAGTCACACCAATCCCAAGAGTAGAATTTGTTGACAGAATTTTAGTTAAATACTATTTCCTAAATATATGTGTTACAGCATTTCATAGGTAATGTTAATTTACATACATATTAACGTATTTTACTACATTATGTAAAATTTGATTTAATATATACCATAAGGGAGCTTAAATGTTAACTTCAGGTTTTGTGGTTCTTTTACCTTTGGAAACCATTTAAGCTCTCTGAAATTCAAGTTCTCTTACCTGTGCAATAGGAATGATTGTATGTATTGCTTACTTGCTGAGGATATTGTGTATCATTTAGATTCTGAATTCACTAGACTGTTGTCAACTTCTGAATATACTAGAAAGGATTTGTATTTTTATCATTTGTATAAGAGTCACTCAAATGTCCTTGAAACTTGGCCTCTGTTACACAATTCTGGATGTTATTTTGCCATCCCCTTGTATTTATTTTCAGCATAATAGCATATAAATATGCATAGCCACATTAATTTTTCCACAATGACAAATTGACATAAAATGTGCATTTGTACCACATTATTTCTCTTTCCTTGGCTGCAGAAGATACATTATAGCCAGGATATTGTTAATGAGATCTCTTTACTCTCTCCCAGCTGATGACTAATCCAGTTTTAAAATTCATCTATACAATGAATTAGGGAAAGAAACAAAGTAACTGTGACCAAAGACATATTTGTTAGTCTGCACATTTAAATAGCTATTTTAATGATGTGTTTTCCTGACTGATAAAATGAGGCAAAATATGAACTAGAAGATGCTGAGTAAACTCCTTCAACTCTGCAGGAAACTATTTTGAATATAGTTCAGAAGATTTATGTAAACTCCTAGAGTTTTTCGTTTTTTGTTTTTTTTTGCTATGAGTGAAAATTTTCATCTTTAAAAGAGTATTAAGACATTTAAAGCATTTGTCTTATAATAGATAATTATGTATTGGACCATGGATCATCATTAACAAAAGCACATGTGATTTTTTTAGAAGTGCATTTTGTTTAGGCTACATATTTTTGTCAAAATGCAGTACCAACTGCTAACTTTTAGCATGCTGGTTTGAAGTGCTGTTTCATAATGCATTTGGTTTGAAGTTATTTTTGTTTTGTTTTGCTTTTGCGGTTATTGCCTTCAGATGAGTGTGGTGTGTGTCTCATTGTTACCTGTGACCCAGAACCAAATTAATTACCATCATTGAATTCTTTGGGGAGGGCTTTCCTTAGAACAGTTTGAGAAATTATGGTGTTACAAATCTGAAGATGGAAATTAAAAAATAAACTCCATCTTCGAGAAGTAGGCAATGAAAAAAAATACCACAACAAAACCCCAAATCCTTGCTTTTGACATCACTGAATCTAGGCTACCACATTGTGGTGTGAATGGTTATTTGGAGAACATCTGTGCCTCTTGAAATGACCCCAAATGAATGTTTATGGCTGAGTATGGCAACTTGATTTAAGTGTTTAAAAAAATCGCAAAGAAAGGAGAAATAAATAAGTCTGGACAGAGAATGGGAAAGATAGCTCTGCCGCATCACGCTAGGTTTCTTCTAGTAGTGAAAGATAAAAGCTCAAGTATGTGAATGGCTGAGAACAGTGCACAGAAAGGTTGATTGCTTCCCCTCCGACAATTCCAATTGATTGAGAAAAAGCCTAATTTAAAGTTCTGTTTGTTCTATGTCTTAAACCATCAGAATTCTCTTTTAGGACCAGAGGAATGCTCTGGAGGAAAAAGAATCCAAGGATAAAAAGTCATTGCAAGCCAACAATTGTTCTTAATCCTCACAAAATGCTGGAGAAATTAAATTTATTCTTTATTGCTCCAAGTGTTGCCTGGGTCACTGGGCGATGGGAAAATTGGGCTGCAAGTCGAGTAGGCGCAAGCTTTGTTTTGTGTCTAGATGCTTAACCTTAGACACGACAAGGCATCTTAGAGTGTTGTGGGAACTAGATTCCGAGCATTAGCACCCGGACTTTTATTACCCCGGATTTATAATAGGCTGTGCTGTCAGGAGATGAAAATGGTGTGTTTACATTTCAGTGTTAAATGATCATTTAATTAACACCTAAGGGGGAGGGGGAGAAACTTGTGAAATTCTTAGCAGCCTTTATTGTTAGTTTCCTGGGAAGTTTTAATATCCAAGTTTCATTGAGATTTCTTTGTCTAAGTAGAGACACAAAAGACATTATACACTTTTTAAGGAAGACAAACAGTTTAACCTTGACCCTTTTTTTGCCCTAAATTATTAATTTAAATTAGGTTCTTAAATCTGGTAGGGTTATTGAAAAATTCCTAGACTAATATATTAAAAATACATCTTATTTGAACACTTTCCTGGTGTGTGAACACTTACAGTATGAATATTACTTAGGTTCCACATTCTGAAATTTTTACTTTAAAACATTAGAATTATTTTAATTGATTTAATACATTTGGAGTGCTAATTTTAAATATGTATGAATGTAGTCATATTACTTTAACAATCTGTACCCAAATAAATGTTCATAGGAAAGAAAATACTTCAGAAAATATGCTTGTATAATTTTCTTAATTAATTTGGAAATAGTATTCTGGTAAACATTTGTATATGTAAAATATTTTGTGAATAAAAAATGATGGCATTGATGTGAAAAATTTAAATTATTCCATTAATTTTTCTTAAAAATAAATGTTATGCATTGCTTTTTTTTAATCTTTTAAGATAGCTAAAAACTAATTTTGAGGTGAAGTAATAATATTTGGAAAACATAAATAGTGAGAAGCAACTGGTCACATTAACATTTGCATGATTTTTTTAGAAGTAGGTTTTAAAATTTATATCCACTTTTTTTCTTTTTCTAGATTTGCAACTTCACAAGTCATCTATTATTAAGAAACTTTTAGAAAGTAACATGCTATTACAGTGTAGCTTTTCTATTTACACTCTTTTTAATCCTCCTGAAAGAAAAATGCTGATCTCCTTTTTAAAATGTTTAAATTAATATACCTCAGGATAAAGCTCATTCTCTCTATTATTTCATTAAAAGAGAGCAAGGAGCGGGAGTGAATGTTATTAAAGTCTCCCAGTAGAAAGCCTTGCTCTGAAGCAGATTGTATTCTCATTTACCAAACTTTAGGTAGACAGTGTATAGTGTTAATGCGTGCCTTACTTCAGTCACATTTCAGCTATTCTGCAAACTTTCCTCATTTCTACCCCTCATTGATCTCTTTCTTTTCCCCTGAAGCTGTTGTTCTCCTCACTCTCTATTCACAAAAACTCACACAGTCACAATTTAAAAAAATTCTTCCTTTACATCTCTTGTTTGAAGTAATTGGAAGACACAAATATCTATACATTTAGAAGCACAAAAGAGACTAGGAGAATAATAGTACCGAAACATGGTTATTTAATGTTCTAAATAGTGACAATATTTGAAATAATATAGTTTTCATTGTATTACTTTTACTTCAAACCATCCAGGTAATGGCTGTTGGTAGGTTTTAAGGGAGAAATTTTCAGGCAGGGATACTGAGAACTGGAGAACCAAATTTTTTTAATGTCTCCATTGCATGGAGGATAAATATTCAGGGAATTATGGGAATTTTTTAGCATAGATAAAATGTCTTTCTCTTAGGAAAGTGAATGCTGGGATTTTATGTTGAGACAGAGTCAATATTAGAACTGCATGCAGTAATTATTTTCAATCTCTGTGTTGAAACTAAAACAGAAATATTCTAGTTTTCCTTTTTTTATATCTCAAATTTGCCTCTCAAAAATAGAATTATCTGTTATAAATGTAATCATTCAGCAGCAAATATACTTGGCAGCTATTTTAAAGTCACATCATGCACTGAGGTTGGAAGAGAAGAGATCGAGACACTTTCAGAGTTTTCCTTGGTAGTGACGGGTTAAAACGGATTCCCTTTTGTGTCAGTCTCTTCTGCGTGGCTTTGAAGTTGTACAGAGTTGACATCCACTTTACCTCTCAGCGTTGTCATTACTGTCACATAAATGACAACTCAGGGCTAGCAGATTTTCTTCTTGTTGCCTGGAGATTCTCAGCACATTTTGGGATTCCATCTTACCTAGTATTCCTGCCTTTCTCCTGTGAGTCTCACTCCATCAAAGCCTTCTCTACTACTCAGTTACTTCCTCTTTCTCACAAATGAATCATATATTCACTCTGAATGTTTGAGTTGGAGTAAGGCCTGACAATGTTACTCAACTACTTATTTCATGCCTCAGTTTCCCTTTATGTAAAATAAGGACACATAATACCCATCTCCAGTGGCTCATACCTGTAATCCTAACTATTTAGGAGGCTGAAATCTGAGTATCAACCTTCAAAGCCAGCCTAAGCAGGAAAATCCATGAGACTCTCTCCAGTTATTTACTCAAAAGCCAGAAATGGAGCTGTGGCTCAAATGATAGAGTGCTAGCCTTGAGCAAAGAAAAACAAAAGCTCAGGCATAGCACCCATACCCTGAGTTCAAGCCCCATGACTAGCACACACAGAAAAGATCCTATAGGTTATATGTTATGGATGCTGGTGGAATATATTACAAAATGAACAGGTGCAAGGAGCAGTGTACAAGTTGGTTGGCATGTAGTACTTTATCGTATTAATTTTTGTCATTTTTTATTATTAAACATGTTACTGTTTTCTCCTCATGTACTATGCTATCACACATGATAATCTAATTACTTCACATGTGTTAATTTGCAGAGAATCTTGTCCTAAATTTTTCTCTGTTCATATGCAACATGTAAACTAGTCCAGATGGATTAGTAAATCCCTTTTTTATTTTTTGCAATTTTCAGTTAGAAAAGATTAGTCTCCAAATCCACAGCCTTATGGGTAAATATGTAATTTTTCAATTCATAAAATGCATTGACTGCAAGTGTTCAAACCCTGTGCAGAATTATAACTAAATGAATTCTTTTTATTATTCTTTTTTTACTTTGTATAATTAAACACAGTGGGATTTGCTGTGATACCTCTATACTCATTTAGTACATACTTTACAACTGAAGTTGAATGACTGGTGGAAATTAAACCTGAGAAAGATCAGTAATAATGCATTGAATTTGTGAAGAAATATGCTGGGGTGGACAAACATCAGGAGATCAGAAGCCAAAGGCCTTTTGTAGTTGCATTCTTAGCACTGCTGGTGACTAGCCAAGCAAACCCTGATTGAAGTTGTTGAAAGTCTTTCAAAGGATCAGTTTGTTTACTTAAATGTATGTAGGAGTCAAATGACAGAGACCTTATCTGTAATATACTTACATTGCCTGAAGTTAGCTAAAGGCCTCCAACGCTCTAGGGAAATGCTCAAAAGATAATTGAGGGAAAGGAGGAGATCTACATCTAAGATTTATCCTAGCTCTAATAAAAGCCACGTAAGTGTAAGTAACTCTTCACACTCCTTGCAAGAATGAGCATAATATTCATGATATTGAGACCAGGAATTAGATAATTATTAATGAGTAATTTTGAGATTGCTTCCTGTCCTGTTAGTAATAAAGGTTCATGTAGCTTTACTATTAAATTTGAATTGTGTGGAGACTTAAGGTAAAAAATTAATTAGCTAGGCACTGGTGGCTGACACCTGTAATCCTAGCTACTGAGGGTCAAGGTTTGAAGCCAGCCAAAGCAGAAAAGCCCATGAGACTCTTATCTCCAATTAACTAGCAAGAAGGGGGAAATGGAGCTGAGGTTCAAGTGGTAGAGTGCCACTCTTGAGCAATGATAGCTAAGGGACAGTGTCCAAGCCCTGAGTTCTGGCACAAAAATAATTAAAATTTAAATTAAAAATCAAAGGTGATTGGATAGTTAGATTCTACTAATTAGTTTTCTTGATAATTCCTAAGTGTGAGAAAATGGTATAGAAAAGAAAGTTTTAATAATTATTTCAAATACTACTCGAGGTAGCATGTCTCATGAGTGAAACATTAAACAAGACAGATCAAGAATAAATAATGGAAACATTTGGTAAAGTTTGCCCCTATGTTGTCATCTTTTCAGTAACAGGCTTGAGAGAATGGAGGAGGAGGATTTTCTGTAATTCTCCCTTGGAAATACATCATGCACCCTGGACAATTAATTTTCCTGACCTTTTGAGGAGAACAGAATGTATGGAACCTAAATACCCTGAAGGAAAATGGAATCTGGAGTCTGTTTAAAGAGGCCAGGGGCTCTCTCCCTCCTCTCTCTTTCTCTTTCTGAGTTGGTGTGGTTTTCTTTCCCTCCCTCTAAGGGGAATGACTTCCACACCTAATGAATCTTTTCAGGGAAAGCTGTTAATCGGAACTCCAAGTGACCACCCGGGATTCCTGTCATGGCACAGGAACTCTGAAGGAATGAGAAAGGAACATAGTTACATGTGATTAAAGGAAATGCCTTTTTTCTCTTCCCACCCACCATGCAATTCCCTGGAATTTACCTGAGGCTGGAAATTACTGCAGCAAAGAATGTGTTTGCCATCGTAAAACTGTGCACAAGAATCACACTTGTAGCTACGATAATTGTGTTAAAAATCACCAAGAATATGTCATACTGTTTCAGGCAAATAATTGTCATATAAGGGCATTTGAATTTTTTCCCCTTAATTCTTACTGGGGAGCATGATGTAGTGGGATTTTGTTTTCTCTTAGCCCTACAGGTTTTTTTGCTTTTGTAGCTATCCTTTTTTAAGCTTTTGGTAGCTATTATTATTTTGTAGCTATTATTATGTTGTGCTAGCATAGGACAGTAGACTAAAATCAAATGAAGGATTTGAACTACTATTACAGAGAAACACAAGGGAAGGGAAACTAACTGACTTTTATTCACATGGACAAATGTTCTACAGTCTCTTCTCACTTCAGAGCTTTATCCTAATTTTAAAAATAGTCTAGTGATATTTCTGAACTTTCCACATTAATTTAAAATGAGTAGAAGATCACTGTTCAACTGTAGGCACACAGGCTGTAAAAGAGGATTCATGATCAATGTGCTAATACAACCTGTTTGCTTTAGCCAGACTTACCTAAGCAGATGCAGTTACTGTCCAATTTTGTTGCGTTTAGCTCTTCTCCCCAACCTTAAGCCTATATTGTTCTAATCTCTTATATTTTATTGTTGCACTAATTTTGTGTTGTGTGATATTTCAAGGAAGTGATCCCTATATTGTGATTTAGAAAGATGCAGTGGAAAGAATCTGTAGCAAAGAGATGGAGAAATAGTAAAAACCAATTCCATGCTGTGATGCCTAGGTAAATTTGTGTATTACTCTTCAAGATGTACTCTGATAAATCTTGAAATACTTCTCAAAGTGTTTGACTCTATGGATCTGTTCTGTCATGATTTCCTCTGTTAAGAAGGAATAATTGTGTTTTTCTGAATTCTGATTGAGACTTTCTTTTTTTTTTTTACAGATTATATCATTTATTGTAGATAATGACTAGAAAAGCAGCAATACTGGGATTGATTCTTTAATTATTAAAAAATTATTCAGTTGTTGCATAAAGAGATTGAGACTTTTGTGAAAAACCTCTTTTGGACATGGGTATGGATATGGAGACATGCATATTCTTTTTCTTTTTAGTGCTAACAGGGTTAGGTGCCTGACTTTTTATAGAACACTGGCTTAATACATCTATTGCAACCCACCATTGACAGTGGGTATTTTGGCATTTTCTTGTTACTTTGAGAGAATGTTACTTTGGTATTTTCTTGTTACTTTGAGAGATACAGGACTGTAGATACCTAACAACTGTTTTAACATGTAGTGCTCCCTACAGAAACAGTCTTGGCTTTAGATTTTTCTTTTTAAAAATTTTTTTATTGTAAAAATACTGTACAGAGAGGTTACAGTTACATGAGTAAGGTAATGAGTAAATTTCTTATCAAACACTGTTGCCTCCTCTTCCTTTTTCTCATAACCCTAGATTTTTCTTTAATGTTTTTGTCGGTGGGTACTGTGCATATATATGCTTAATTTCCCTTCCTTGAAGTTTGATGGAGTATGTGCTGTGTACAGACCTCTTTAGCAATCCTCTATGTGATAGTTGGTACAAAATTCTTTGTGCCCTAAAGAGTTCCAGAAGTTTGAACTTAGGGTTTGGGTGCTGGGCCTTAACTTTTTCATTCAAAGTGTCATGACACTTTATCACTTGGGCTTGATTTTTTTGTTTTTGTTTTTTGAGGGGGGGCTGGATGGGTATTGTTAATTGGACCTAAGAGTCTCTCAGACTTTCCTGACTGAGCTGGCTTTGAATCAGAATCCTCACCTCTCAGCATTTTGTGTAGCTAGGCAAATGAGTCTAGATTCAGGGGGAAAAATTACCAGATGTTTGTTATCATCTAGAAAATCATTCATTCTTGTCCTATTTAGTTGTTTTGTTTTGTATTATTGTTATTATTATTATTGTTGTTGTTGTTAATTATTCTTGACTGAATTCTCCCTCCCCCCCCCCATCTTCTTCTCCCTGAGTATTAGGATGGGAAGTCTATGATTTGTCTTGCATTCTTCTCATTTTTTAAAATGCAGTTCTCCATGTTTGTGGAACTCGTCATCTTTCCAGTATTGCTCAGGGGATGTGAAACTCCCACCTGGCTTTGCTGCTACTTCTTCCTAGCCTGGGACGGCTGCTATTCAGAAGGTGCCACCTCCTCCCTGCTCTGGGCTCCTTTTCTTGTGTTGCTATGCAATACAAACAATAGACATCACATGTTTTCACTTACTTCTTTTTTTTTTAACATAGTTAATCCACAAATGTCTAGCCTAGGGAATTAAAAATATGCTGCCAGAATGAACGTAGCATATTGTAGAAATTGTTTAATTCTTCCATGATGGTTATTAGTTAACTAACAAAATGCTTTCCATAGGTTGTACAATCCTTGAGGGCTTGGGCTACATTCTTCTGTGTCCTTCATAAAGCAGTATTCACGTGGAGTGGGCACTCGAGTTTTCACAGGCTGAAGGAAAATTACAGGGAACACAAAGGATTCATTGAATCATCCTCCATGGTAAATGAACTACAGAAAGCATTGGAAGTATTATCTTTTCTAAAAAATATCTTTATAGTTGTTCTTCCTTGGTAGTGTTTAAGTTTAAAGAGAACATCAACTGATGAACTTGTTCATTCAGTATATTAAGTGCGTAAGACACAGGTATTTTTTGGTACCAATTTCTTCCCTGTGTCATAAAATGTTTGTTTTATTTATGAAAGCCTGGCGAAGGAATTATTCTAGACTTCTTTATCACTTACTAAATCTTACCTACTACATATATAGACTTGTGTGTATGTGTGGATGCATGATTGGGTATTTCCTTTAGTTTGTAAGTACAACGACCTTGCTAGAAAATAACGATGAAATCTAAAATGGTGGAAAGCTAGGAAGAACTGAAGCCGATGGTGTAACGCCATCATCTCTTGTCCTGAGGCTGCTAAGGCACAATGTAGCTCATTCTATGTGTTTTTACAATTCTCTGCCATTTTAGACCATGTACTGGTGACATTTTTATTAGGCTTTTGTGTTTGATCACTGTATTAAATCCAGCACTTTATCCCTTACCACTTAAATTGTCTTCCCTGTACAAGGGGTGGAGAAGAATTCACAGTGCCTGAACATATAAAAGGCCATTATCTTATCCGAGCAAATCCAGCCATACAGATGCAGTGAATCAGGACAGCTCAGCTGGGGAACCCTGGGCTATGGTGAAGGGCTTGATATGGGAGTAAGACACTCATGAGGCACGTATCTAAGGAAGGTGGTGAGTCCATCATATGCAGCAAAGGTCAGCAGCCCTCCACAGCCCAGCCTGACACACCATTTAGTGGGCAGACTGCATCCCAGAACCGTGCTGTGCCTAGGATTTCAATTCATTTGTAGCTACTCGGGAGAGTTGTTATTTTTTTCTTGTCTCAAATCTAATCACCTCCTCTTTGAAAAAAATAAAAAAAGATCAGCACACCAATGTATGGATACTTCCTGTATATTCGCTTTTGGCTTGATAATGAGTCAACTTTACCACATGATTCTCTTAGGTTTTGGCTCCTATATGGAAGTTCTTTGTAGAGTGATTTAAGACTTTACCTAAGGAACTTGAGTAGATCCTTTCCTGAGACCCGTTTTGGAGGGCTAACTCTTCGTATAGCTGGACCTAGAGCGTCTTTCTGTGATTAGTTTTGTGTAGCATTTGTCTGGTATCAGTGAAGTTATCCTTTTATTAGACCTCAATATCTTAGCAGAAGGAGCGAAGTCTTCAATATTTGTATGCGCCTCAGAACATTTTTCCATAGGCCTAAGCACACAGGAGAGCTGGATAATGACTTGTTACATAATTTAACCAAGGCACTACTTCATAGTTAATTTTGTTTGTTTTAAAATACTCTTTTTTTAAAAAAAACTTTCCATTCTTGTCCTTTATCATATTTCCTTCATTGAGACTGAAAATTCCCCTTTGGAACATAATAATAAGACTTGAGTTCACATTGTATATGATTTTTAAAATAGTTCGTATTTAAACTATTCTTAGATATAAAAATTATAGCAAAAGATTTTCATTTTCATATGTGCAAATTGACCATATGACATAATTTCCTGATGAATAGTTCTTGAGGTTATTGTAGTCAGTCATGTTTATTATGGAAGTATATTCTGGTCATTTATTCTGGAATTAAAATGATGGTGTGTGAATTAGCATGTTAATTTATTCTGGAATTAAAATGATGGCATGTGAGTTAGCATGTTGTGGTAATGAGAGCCAGTCTTTAAGTTCTGGGTTTCAGTGTTGTGCCGGGTGGGAAATAACCTCTCTATCTCCCATCCTTATTCATTCAATTTGGGTGATATATCTTCCTAAGACCAGGTTCTGTGAAGCTTGAGTGGTGTCAGTAGAGTAGTGTCTGTAGTAAATTCTTAAGAAATTTTGACTATGATGTGGTGATTAGGAACAGTGTCACGTGACTGAACACATGTGTAGGACACATGGCTGTGAATATGGAAACGTAGCTCTTGATTTTCTGAATGCCTAATTTCTTAACTCTAGTAGACTCACTCCTTTTGCTTTCCCTGTAGACCTTGATGGGGCACAGTTATCTACCCAGAGCAGAGCCCAAACTAGTATCACAGTTTCTTTTTAAAATCATCAGTGCAGGTGATTTCTTCATCCGAAGTTATGTGGTATAAGTAAATTGGTTCCATGCTGTCATAGGGAGGGACCTACTTCCAACTCACCCTCCCTTCCTTTTCTCTCTCCTCTCTTCTATCTTCTCCTTCCCCCATATAATGAGCCAGGAAGCATGATGCCCTGGTTAGCACTGATGGGTGTGTTGAGGCCATGACCAAAGCGCTTGAGTAAGATAGAAAGAAGGGTATGTGCTGGCCTTCCTCTGAACTTCTTGCTCCGTGAAATGATAATGACCCTTCTTAGGGAAGCTAGATTTGGACAGGTGTGAGCTTTCTGCAACCAAAAGACTATAACGAATCCATTAACCTAACGGCAGGACTTAGGATCAGATTTCCACTGTGGCTACTTTTCACCAGTGCGAATAACAGTAACGTTTTTAGAATTATCTTTTTGTGCCTAATATTTTCTTCATGTAGAGATAACAAGTATTGGTATTATATTTTTCTTACATATCTGATATGATTTTCAAAGTCAATGTCAAGCCCCAGATGTCAGGCCCCTGATTCAAGTTTGCTTATGATAGTTGATATTGCTCTCATATTTTCTTGGTCACAAATGAATTTCTTTATTTTATCTTTGTCCCATGTGTAGTATAATTTGTATTTATTTATAAATGTTTGCACGATGAATCTATGTCATTGGATGTGAGGAAAAAATGAATAAAGTTAGTTTTTTGTTGTTGTTGAACATGGTGATTTACCGTTGACAAATTCCATGATCAGGGAGTCTTATGCGTTCCTCATCACAGAAATGTGGGTAACATTTGTGCAGTGTTAGAGATGTTTTTTCCTGCTTCCTCCTCGGTAGGGTAGATTTTCTTCACTGTCTGATCTGTGATATCACATGTCATAGATATCAATGTGATGTCACCTCTGATAGGCAGGTAGATGCTTTCAGTATTTCTTGAAGGAAAGGGAGATAAGGAGGAACACGGATGAAAAGAGTAAACAAAAAAGGGAGAGATAGATGAAGCAAGAGAGGGAAAGGGTTAAACGTGACTCTTCAAATGAAAGGGCTCTCTAAGTTCTTAAGATGTGAACCATATTCTTAGTGGGCCTCTGAGACCTGTGTATCTTACCCCTGACAGCGTCTTCCTGCTTTCTCCACTCTCCTCTGATTCATTCCTTCCTGTGTTACAGCTGCAGGGCATACCTAGCTTACAAGCATGCCTTCCTTAACAGCTTCACGCCTTGCATATGCAAAGGCCCTGTGATCTTGATCTATAACTGCACAACCAGTTGTTTTATACACACTTCAGACCACTACCATTCAGTGGATATAGATGCATAGTCCTGCATCCATAGTTGTAGCTTCATCATATTCTGATTCCATTGTCACTTCCTTCAGGAAGACCTCCATGATCCTCCAGCTTGAACAGCATTCCCTTTCCACAGCACACACACAGTTGTAGGATGAGTACCTGGACTGTATTAAAATAGATCTGTATTCGTTTAGTTACTTACATGTGTTCTTTCTTCACTGTAGATTGCAAGTACAGATAGGTTTTTACTGTTTCTGTAATGCCTGGTCAGTATTTGGCACATGTTAGTTACTCAGTAATTACATCTTTAAAGAATACCCTCAAACATTGTATTGTTAGCTTACCTTCAATTTTCAACTTAATATGTCATCCTGGTGGTTTGTAGAAAATGGGTTGGTATTTTTATGAGTTCCATATCCTTTCGTATGGCTTTTCTGATGATAACCTAAACACTAGAAAATTGTCATCTTCAGGGAACAGGTATTGTGACTTGGTACAAATTCACACTCCACTTCCTTCTCTCTCTCTCTCTTTTCTTTTTTCTTTCTTTCCTTTTCTTTTTAATGGTGTTAACTCTGGATCTTGAACTCAGCGCCTGGACCACTGTCCCTTAGTGTTATCATCCATGCTCTACCACTTACGTCACTTCTCCCCTTCCAGCATTTTGCTAGTTTATTGGAGATAAGCGCCTCATGGACTTTCTTCCAGAGCTGGCTTCGAACCACAGTCCTCAGATCTCAACTTCCTGAGAAGAAAGGATTACAGGCATGAGCCACCAGCCTGCAGCTTTCATGTCTTTCTCTTATATTAGAGTCCAGCTTATGCTAAGATGTACATATGGCTCCCAATATAGAGGTGGTGGAAATATATGATAATACCATTTTGAGGTGGGCCTTTGGGAGACACTCAAGATCAGAAAAGGTCAACCTGTGGCCCCATGATGGTGTTAGTAGCTTTATAAGAGGAGCTAGGGGAGCATGCTCCTCCATCGCGCCGTGTGATGTTCACCATGTTGTGATAGAGCAATAAAGGTGATTCGCCAGATGGGTGAGCTGGTGCTGGTGATTCCCAGACCCCAGAATGGGTAAGGGTACTAAAACTTCATTTTTGTAAAGTGTCCTCAATTAATTTATTATAACACCAGAAAATGGACTGTGATGACTTGGACTTTACCCTTCACCAGGCTTTCCTTCCCCAAAGGCTAGCCTAGGTGCTCCTGTTTATATGGCCTAGCATCCTGCAAAGGCCTATTTTTTTCCTCAGCTGCTTTAAAAATACACACATTGAATCTAGTCTGTGATGTTGGTCCACTGCCTATCACAGAGCCTGGCATGGTGGTATAGGAGATATTTTGACAAATAAGCTGATGAATGCGTAGCTTGCACCTGTCTAGCATTGACCAGATGTCTAAGGCTTTCCTGGCAAAGCAGTCAGTAAATATCTATAATTCAATTCGGTGCCTTTGGTATACTGTGTACATCCTTCAAGGCCTGTTCAGGGTAATCTAGTTTTTAGTGATGTGATTTTACAATCAGGGTGCTGATCTAATCCTTCAAATTAGTGCCCAGCTGGGGAGGGAAATGGACTGAAAACAAACCTACCTTCCACTCCCTGTTAGAACTGTTCCTAAGATATCTTTAATTTTTTTATTATTATTTAACAGAAATAGTGCATGTGGTCATATGGCCCCAGAACGAGGAAGAAGGAAAGTGGCGCTGTGGCTCAAGCAGTAGAGCGCTCACCTTGAGCTGAAGAGCACAGCGCCAGCGCCCAGGCCCAGAGTCTAAGCCCCCCACGACCGACAAAAAACAAAAAAACAAAAAAAAACTTAAAATTAGGGCTAGGAAGGTGGCTCAGTGGTAGAGTGCTTGCCTTGCATGCATGAGCCCTGGGTTCAATTCCTTAGCACCACATAAGCAAAAAGAAAAAGCCAGAGTGGCACTGTGGCTCCAGTGGTAGAGCGCTAGCCTTGAGCTGAAGAGTTGAGGGACAGCGCCCAGGCCCAGAGTTCAGGACCCACAACCGGACCCCCCCCTCAAAAAAAAGAGGAAGAAAACTTTACAAATTGTGTTTTTGTCTATATCTTAACTGTACTTGGCACATAGTTATAGTTAATTTGGATATTAGTACTTAGTAGTCACTAATCAATAAATGATCCAGGTACACCCTCAAAAAAGCCATTGAGGCTTCACATGTGATCAAGTTAGTTAGAGAGAACTTTGATTTAACATGTAACGCTAATGAATACCATTTTCCCCAAACTGATTTTCAGCTTTCTCTTATAGTCACATTCAGAAGCCTTAACAAGGGAATCTGTGCTGTGTGTGTCTGCATAGGTGTGCATGTGTTAATTGTGTGAATAGCATTTGATCTTGTGCTTTGGCATGATGCATTATGATTAATAAGGTTTGTTTTCAGGCTTGATTCAAATCTATCACAATACAGTTTTATTTTTTTTCTTCTGAGAACGCAAATCCACAAATTTCAAGACTCATCAACCAATTATCCTCTTAGAGAAGCAGCTTATGATGGATTTTTCTTTCCCCACTTATTAACAAACTCTAAATCTTTGAATATAAAACCAACACTTCATTTCTTCTTTTTCTCTAGCATATGAAGAATGAATGGTATGTTTAGAATCAGAGAATTTTAATTGGAATCACGGTGCAGCCATTTTCTAAATGTGCGACTTTGGGTAAAATGACAGCTAATTTCCATGGTTGTTCTCTGAAGAATTAAAATAATATTGAGTAACTCTGAGATTCTCTAAAAGAACTAAATGAGAATATATGAAATGTGGCTTTCGTATTATCAACTAGATATTGTACAGTTTTGAGCTGTAGCAACCATTTTCACATGGATGAACAGTAATAATACCACAGCTGTTCATTGCCAATTTGACATGATGAGTAGAGAAAAAAGTTTCTTTTTACTTCTCTATGTCTTCCTTAAAATTGTCAAAATATGGCTATATAATTGATTTAATGATTTGGTAATGGGATCAGTTGTTTTAGAGGATGACAGACTGCTGGCCATTTTTTTCCCCTATATTTCAGCACCTGTATCCTTGTCTGAATAATGAAGTGGCTCTCCAGTCTCTAGACAACTAAAGACCAACGTGGACCAACATATCTGGGAAGGAAACATACCATTTCATTTCAAGTGGATTTCTGTAGTTTTTGAAAGCAAGAGAGGGAAGAAAGAACACATCTACATAGAGAGAAAAGCATTGTTGAAATAATTTTTTAAAAAGTGTGTTCATTGACTGAAAGGAGTTCATGTAATTGTGCTAGTGGATTTACCAGGGACTGAAACCATCTAGGAAATGCAAATTGAGTCATGTGAACACCTCTGAAATACTAGGCTGAGGACTTGCTTCAAACTTTGTTCCCTAGGCAGGAAGGATCTAGTCAAGATAATGCTCCAGGAAGAGGGTGACTGAATTGAACAGAGAGTCAAAAACCTAGGGAACTGCCAACAAAAATAAGTCATGGCTCGAAGTCCCAATCCCAGGCTGGTGCTCATAGAAAAAGAAAAGAATTTGTGAAGCCGTTTGTGAAGCCATTGAAATTATATGATGGTTTGGGGTGAGGATATCTTAAACTTTTAAACAAGGGTTAAAGAGAGAGTTCCTTCAGCATTTAATCTATTTGTTTGTTTGGTACTACAATAGTTAAAACTCAGGGTTTTGTGATTGCTAAAGCAGTTGTTGAATCACTTGAGCTAAACTTCTCCCTCCTCTACCCATTTGTTCTGGTTGTGGAGCTTAGAAACTGTCCCTGAGCATTAACTTTTGCTCAAGGCTAGTGTCCTACTACTTGAGCTACAACTCCATACCTTTTTTTTTCTTTTGGATGGGGCATTAATAGGAGATAAAAATCTTAAGGGCCTTCTTGCCCAAGATGGCCTCAAACCATGATCCTCAGATTTCAGCCTCCCGAGTAGCTAGGATTATGGGTGTGAGCCACAGGTGCTCAGTTGCTACCTGTTTTTTGTTGTTTTTTTTTAAAACTATTGTTATGTTTCAGATATGGTCTCACCTTTTGCCCAGGCCAGACTGGACACTGATTCTCCTCTTTATTCTTCCTGCCACACATGGGATGATGCTACCACATTCTGTTTTACCTCTTGAGATGAGGTTCCCATAACCTTCTTGCCCAAGCTCTCCTGGAACTGTGACCCTCCTCCATCTCAGCCTCCCACTTAGCTGGGATGACTGGCACATGACACTGTACCATGCTATAGGCTGAGATGGAGTCTTTGAAACTGTTTTGGCCTTGAAATTTGATCCTCCTATCTCTTTCTCCTAAGTAGGTAGAATTAATGTCTATTAATGCATGGTATTGTTTATTTATACAAGTTTAACCAGCCTTGTGACTCTATTTTCATGCATCAATATAATGTACTTCAAGCATTCTTGAAGGACATCCTTTCTTTCCCCTATCCCTCACTCCCTGTTTTCCCCCACAGTAGCACACCCCCCACCTTTTTTTGGTCCGTTGTGGGGCTTGAACTCTGGGCTGCCTCAAGGCTAGCTCTTTACTTCTTGAGCCACAGCGCCACTTCCGGTTTCCTAGTGGTTTATTGAAGATAAGAGTCTCATAGACTTTCCTGCCCAGCCTGACAATAAACCGCGATCCTCAGATCTTCGCTTCCTGAGTAGCTAGGAGTACAGATGTGAGCCACGGGCGCCTGGCTAGCACCCCTTTTAAGTGGTGTTCTTAACCTATAATAAGGTTAAATACAATTATGAGAGTAAAAACCTTTCTGTTGTCTCAGAATTTAGAATAACTTCTTAATTTTATTTCTAACTCATGATTCTCTATTCCATAATGTGACAGAGCATAAGTATTAGTGTGGCCTGTACTTTTTACATTAGAATAAAAAGACAATATGCTTTCTATGCTAGAAAGGACCTTAGTACTCAGGTGAAAAAAATGGACAGAAAAAAAAAAGCAGATGCCAGACAGTTCATGTGACTTGCCCTGGCTACTCAGAGCACAGAATGTGGAAACTTCATGTGTATGTGAAGATCTTCTGAAGAATTTATATTGCCTGGCTTCCATCTTTTTTTTTTTCCTTACTATTCCATACTCTTGGCATTTGTTTGTATTTGGATACATCTTTGACATGCATAGAGTTATGCATGATTCTCACCATTTTTGTTGTTACATGTTTGCCTTTAGAATATGCCCGCATATCTGTGCTCTGTATAAGGACCAAACAATTACAAAGGCAGTGCTTTCCCATAAGCCCGATGCATCATACAATGAGATTTATCTACTGAAATCACGGGAGTCAATGCTGAACTGTCAACTTTCCACATCAATTCTCCTGTTTCACTTACAGGGATTTGGGGTTGTTTTGTGTTGTGGTATTTTTAATTTTTCCTAACGTTTCCAGTCCTAAGTTCACATTTTCTTTTATGCTTTTTCACGAAGTTATGTATTGCTTTTTAATTTGTACAAGTGACATTCGTTTAAGAAGAAGCCTTAGTTATGGCTGGGTAGACTGAAAATGGACTTATCATCCTGGTTTATAAAGTTTAGAGCCATGATTGGAACTCGTGTCTTTTCAGCTCTGAGACACATACTATTTTTCATATGGAGAAATGGTATCTTACCAGCACCATTGGCAAAGAGAAAAAGAAGTCAAAGAAAAGGAGGGGTGTTAAAAGCTCTCTCATACCGTTTAAGATAGGCTGAGTATTCCTAAAGTTACCATCCCTTTGTTTGTAGCTTTATTGAATATTTATGCAGATAATGAATGTCATATCTAGGAAAAAATTAAGTAACAGGAGACTTAGACACGTTTTTGTATTATGTTACTCCATAAAAATGTGCCAGCGTAGAGTCTGTATAATTAGAATTGCAAATATTTACAAAACTTGGATATGTTTTATTGATTCTGCTTTGATATGTAGGTTTAGCATTTGTCTTTTATTATAGGCTTAGTGTGATGTATACAAAATAACCACCATGTTGTGGAAACGTGACCAGAATCTTGTACTGAAGGCTCCACTTCATTCTTCCCATCTACCGTTTTCTGCCTCTTTCTGTCCATTTTCTCTTTTTCTCTATTGAAAAAGAGAATGCTTTCACATTTGAAAAAGTAATTTTAATAGTATATTACCTATGAGAGTAATCTGAATTCTAATCGTTGAAACTTATCCAAAATAAGCTACTTTCGCAACTAGGATTTGTCAGTAAAATAAAATAGAATGAAACAAGCTGACAACACATGGGATGTTTAGAAAAGGCAGCCATGTTGTTAATTAAAGGTTTTGGAACATCCAGGGTATTATCTTTTCAATGAAGGACTAAGGACCAGACAGTTCAAAAAGACAGAATTAATTTGACTTGGGAAATGACTGCTTTACAAGAGTCTGACAGAGGGCTTGGGCTGTGTGTCTAGAGTTTCTCCACTGTTTGAATGATTGTATGAGAACCATGTCCTAAATGATGCTAATTTTAAGTTTCCTGCCCCTGAATTCCATTTAAGCAGTGGCTCTGATAGGATGTAACAATGGCTGAAATAAATTAACCAGAATTTCTCTTTTTCAAGTAGCCATAAGTAGCCTGCGACTCCCCTAAACTCCCTATGGCCTCTTACACTGAGCCACTGTGCGTCCAATAATGGTAATGTGAAAACCTCCTGGGATAAGGGTTTCTAATTTTCATTTCAATGAAATGATATCACTTTCACTTCAGTTTGGCCAAGGACAATTTAGGCTATTGATTTTTTTTGCCTGTGACTTTTGGGGGTAGTACACAGTCAAGTTTGTACTGAGGCAGAAGATACCCCATCAACGATCGTAGCCTCTGGTCGGTCCCACTCATCCAGTTCATTGCGAATTCTCTTAATTCCCTTACTTCCCCTCTTAGTAGTTTTTTGAACTGCCTCCCAAAAGTGTTTAACCCAATAAAATAAATTAAAGCAAAATCAGAGTCTGTTTTTTCAGGATTTTAAGAAAATATTTAAAATGTCTTTTCTGTCCACCACCTTTTTATTCTAAAACGTTGTCAATGTCTGTTCATGTAAGGAGAAATTTTAAAGAGGTCTACTCAAACTTACAGGTTTAGTTTTCCTTATCAGACTGCTTTGTAAGAGAAGAAGGAATCCATAGGGCAGATACTATTAAATCAAATATTACTGAATGATCGAATGGCCATATTCTTTACCCCCAAATGCTCTAGGAGAAACTTCTCACAGTTTGTATAGGAGTCCACATCATACACTGACATCTGATTAACCCTTGTACATGTTCTGGAGACTTCAGACACATTTTCAAAATTGTCTTTCACTGACCCTTTTCATACTTCAGATATTACAGAAATACAAGCATGCTAGGCAAATTCCCTTCTCTTACTCCATTTCTTATACTTATCAAAAGTACACTGGCTAGCTCCTATTTTATCTATGTAGAATACAGAGATTTGAAACAGATGGCATCATCAAACCACTGAGAAGTGAATCAAATACGAAATATACATTATGCACACAATAGTAGCATTTTTCTCCTTTTGTTTTTTCCTCCCACATAAAACAATAGCAAATTTTGAAAAAGAATGATGTTGGAAGTGGAATGTCTCATTAGACAAAAGAGAATAAAACACACAAAAAATAAACAAATGTATGTTCTGAACTGGATACAAGTTAAAAAGAAATCATTTTTTCAGTTGCACAAAAGTTACCATGGCAGTACCTTTGTCTTTTGTGTTTGCTGGTGATTTAATTTAGAAGTTTTTGAAAGTGTGTCTATTTCTGTGTTTAAAAATTCTAATGACTGTAATTGGTAAAGAAGTTTCAAAGTACAAGGGCTATTTGTAGAGAACCTGTAAGACTGACAAGTGATTGACAGGTAAACAACCCCTGGGTGCCCTTGTATTCTGAGATGTTGGACTAAAGATATTACATAGCCTCAGGAAGTAACCACCTTTCAATTTTTATTAAATGCTTGTCTTTGCAGATGCAATAATATAGCACATTTGCTAACAAAATGTGCTGTTTGCTTTGTCTCTACCATACCACCCTGACTGAGATCGATAGAGTCTGAGAAATGAACAAACGGGAACTTTTCTTTAACCTGTTCTACTGAATTTAAACACTGAAGAGCAAAGTAAAGTGTAAATAGATTGACACCATCTAGAAGCAAATGGAAGGAATAGCATTTTTAACATGAAATGTACTGTTTATGATTTTTCCAGGGCCAGTGTGAAATTGCCTCTTTTTTTTTCCTGCCAGTGTGAAGGCTGGTGGCACTGCATGTGTGCACACTTTATGTTTTTTGGAATCACAGTGTGTTGAACTATCCTCAAATACAGTTTTCTGCTAATAGATCTTGATTTTCGGTGTCACTTTTTTTTTCCTCTCTTGAATCCAGTCTTTTTTTTCCCCAAAATTTTACAAGTAATTTTATTACTTCACATTTATTTCTTATTTCACTTTGTAGTTCTCATTTATTTTAAAAATATTTATTACAAGCAACCTTAATAATATTTTTGGTCAGTTAAACAAGAATAATAGTATCCCTATGATTCTTTGAAAAAAATAGTTCATATATTTAGCAATCTATCAAAAATGGTTTGCTTCTCATGAAACATTTTTCTGAATTTTAAAATTTGGAAGGTTTCTGTTTGTAATCACTTTATGTTTCTAAGAATCTAATGATTTTCTTGAAGTATAGAGAAGAAATGCTCTTTTTTTTGTTGTTGGTGGTCCTTTTTGTTTTTTCCTGTCCCAATTCAACTTGAATGCTAAGAACTGGAATATTTTGAATGAGCTGTTTGCCAGCAAATGGCTAGTCATTCCAGATAAATAACAAACCTAGTACAGTAAAAGCTGTGTTTCCTAACCGAAGAAATCTGGAAAATTGCTTTTTGAGATCTCCCCAGGCAAAACTGACTATCTAATAAATGCAAATAGGGTAACTGGAACAGAGTAGAGTGACTAATGATCGAATTAGATTAAGATTGTTTAGAGATTTATTATGCGTTCATGTTGCTAATTACTTTTTTCAAAACAAAAATGATATACCTATGTACATCAGGACATTTTCATTCCCTTGGCAGATGACAAAGGAAAGGGGGGAAATGAAAAGAAAATCCACATGAATTCACTCTGAGTTAACAGTGATTGGTATCCTGTCTTTATTGTAGATCTCAGTGAATTTTGATGTCAGTATATTCTGAATATTTATGAGATATTTAGAACCCAAAATGATTTTTCCCATAGGAACAGTGTTGTTAGTAAGCAGTCCATTTAATCCACATATACCTAAGAGATAATACAAATACTTGCTTGAGTACTGGGTCATAAATACTATGTGCCAAAAAGAGCTGCAAGATGGGTATTTTATGTTTTTTGGGAAGGAAATGGTCCTATAGGAAGTTTCAGAACTGATTTTTCTACTTAGCCTTTCCTTTTGTGCTCTGACTCAGTAGTTTAGAGCCCTTCCATGTGCTTAAGGGGAAAGAATCGCCCCACCAGTCACTCTCTCTATAACCTGCTCTTTCAAACAGAACCAATCTGCTTTCGTGGATTTCCATGTGGGTAGGAATTTTTTTTTTTACATCTTTATCAGTTTGAATTTGTCAATTCGAAGTGAAGAAGCCATGATAGTTATGTTATGTCTGATAATCTAAGGGTTCTCAAACTCTGCACAAGAAAAATAAAACAATTTTTTTAAAAAAGATTTATAAACTCTTCTAGTACATCAGAAATATCTTGCTATATTGCTAAGAAAAATGTAGTCTTGGAACTTATTTATGATTTCGAATTCCTTTGTCTCTATATCTAACTGTGATTTCTTTATATACAGTTTTCACAGTAGACTTCATGGCTTTTTGAAGCGAGACAGATATCAGAAAGGTGAACCTGTAGCTCCCTGTTTGCAAAACTGGAATTTCGTGATTCACACTGTAATTTAACATTTATCTCAATGGATGCATAGAGTTCACCACATGTACCTAAGTGAGGATCATAATGATAAGGACTATATCATTTTCTTTGTTTTTGGTGATTTTTTCTCTAGCTATAGCAGTTATTTTCACATGTACTAGGAATGGTAGGTCAATGCTAACCTACCTGACAATGGAGTCATAACATAGCTGTGTGGTAACAGACGTAAAACCCCAAATTGCTCTCCAGTAAGAGTATACAGACTCTTCTTAAAGTCCTTCTTAATATGCATTATCAAGACTTGAAACAAAATTTACTAGCACAGAACTGTTTTCTTTTTAACTTAGGTGTCACTGTTTTGCATTTTGGTACCCTTGGTTCAAAGAATAACTTTTATATTGATAATGATGATGGTGGTGGTAGTGGTGGTGGTGATGGTGATGATGATGACGATAATGATGATACAAGATACCATAAAATTCATGAAGTTATTTATTTCATTTGGAAACAATTCACTAAAGTAAAACTCCCATCTCTACATATGGATTTTCATGTGGATTTCTTGATACCTGCATTTCTCTACATTGCAGATTTCTATGACGTCTTTTCATCTAGAGAAAACAAATTGGTTAGGCAAAGATTTTTCAGTATATCTCTAAGTCTTTATTTTAAATTGTTCATTTGCTTTTCAAGCCTGTGAAGGGATGGTCAAAGTGGGACTTTTTAGGCCCAATGGGGGGAGGGAAGAGGAAGGGGGTGGGAATTCTATGTTCATTGACGTAACTTGGCTTCATTACAGTTGCCCATTTGCCAAAGCCTCTTAAAAGAATCTACAAAAATGATGCAGTATTTTAAGCTAAGTAGTTTTGGGTCAATAATTTATCCATTGTGGTTAGTCCCACCCTGGGAGTTCTGAAATGCATGTCATTATTTTCAGCTATATGATATACTTATTTAAAGCAGAGCTAATCTTATACCCTCTTTGTAAAACAGAATCATTATAGGTTATAGGACATTTTAATGTTTATAAACATCCTTTAGATATAGTATATTATCAGGAGTTTAATAAAGAGAGGAAAACCTCTTTTCTACTTTTTAAGGTAATCAAATTCATAAAATAATGAAAATCACATGTCCTTATAGTATGGATTTAAAAAGGAAAAAAAAAACCACATACCTTGCTTTCTTTTTGCCCCCAAACTAAAGATCTTTGACTTAGTTCAAGGTCTACCATAATGAATCATTTAGGTTGATATTGAATTTCCACAATTGTGTGGTTCTGTATTCTCTTGTAGGTTCAGAAAGAGGAATGGCTTTACTTATTGAATTACATTGGGTATATTTTGTCAGAGACATTTTTAGAGATTATGAATATTTTCAGTTAAAGGATTATATTCATTTTGAAGAGTAACATGGATTTACACTGGCAAAGACATTGCTTGAAGTGAAGAGTATATAAAATTACAAAATCTCTTTGTAGTTACAACTTTTTAAACTTTAACTCTAGAACCAGTTACCTATCGATATATACTAGGTTATGAGGTATGATGGAAGTATTTGAGTGTCTTTCACCTATAGATTTGGGCAGACACACTGAGGAAAACACACATCTTCTTTGTTTCCAACTGTAACATAACTGCAATACCACATTTTTTATTGACGATTTTAGAGGACATCTTCATTAAAATGTTAAGAACAGATAAGTATATTTTGCTGGGCATTGGAGGCTCATGCCTGTAGTCCTAGGAATTGAGATCTGATGATTATGGCTTGATGCCAGACTGGCCAGGAAAGGTGGTATGACTCCCATTTAACACCAGAAAGCCAGAAGAGGAGGTGTGGCTCAAGTGGGAAAGAGTACATGCATTCGTGTGCATGTGTGCACACACATACACACACACATATATACACATATACACACACCCCAGAGATTCATTATTTTGTCTACTTTTTGCAATGCTGCAGTGAATCCTATCTATGGGAATGACCATGTAGATTTATATTTGATCAAATTAGATTCTTGTACTATTCATTATTTTTACAGCGTCCTGATGATGAAGCATTAATGGGACATGTAACTCTTGTACATTTTTCCTATGTAGTATTAGTTCTAGGCTCCCAGCTTTTAATTGAAGTGCTACATAGTTAAATTTCCATGCCATGAATTTTCTTCTCTAGAAAAACTAAAGAAGAAAACTCTATTGGAATCTTTTCAAAACATCATTTCTTTTATATGGTTAAGAATACTTAGTTTAATGAGGTAATAGTAGGGCTGATATATTTTCATTTGTAAATAAAAATTGAAATAAACGTTACAGAAGACCATTTTAAAATAATCGTATGCCTCATGAGAAAAGTTGTCTTGACAACAGTACCACTTATAATTAGACATGATGAATATTTTATTTCTCAAAGGAAAATTCTCCGTACATATGCTAGACCACAAGCAGGCTAAATGTTTGTCAGGCTCAAACATTTGTGGTACAAAACTATGCTGATTATTATTAACTGATTCTTTCCTCATACTAATAACCAGACCTTGTATCTTAGTGCATACTGGAAAGATGCATTTTAAAATATGCATTTTGAGCTAGTAATTTTTAATTTTTTTCTTTGTGTGTGTGTGTACGTGTGTGTGCATGCACAGATGCATATATGTGTTTACTGGGGCTTGAACTCACAGCCTTGTGCTTGCCTTCTTTTTGCTTAAGGCTGATGATGGTCTACGATTTAAGCCACATCTCTAGTTCTGTTCTTGTAATTTGTGAAAGACAAAAGAGTGATATTGTTGACCTCATTTTACAGAAAAAATACATACCTAATAAATGGCAAAAATAGAGTGAGAAAAATGCAATTTTTTTCTTTTCTGTTACATTGCCAAAAGATGAAAAATATTATAGCACATTTCAGAGTTATACTTCTGCTAGCATTGTAGTCTGTTATTTTTTATCTGGGTATTTTTAGTTTTTGTCAGTTTGTAATATTTATGAACTCTGACTATGAAGAATTAGCTTAAAATTAAGATATGCTCTTTAAATTTGTTTGCCTTAGGTGTTCATGATTTGAAGAAGGCACTACTTAAGTAAAAACATGATGTTTAGACTCTGCTTTACACAATCATTTGTTACATCTGTCAGTCTGTTATGCAGCAGGCAATATCTGATGTTCCAGTTAAATAAAACACAGCTCCTAACTGGGTGTTGGGACTCGCGCCTGTAATCCTAGCTACTCAGGAGGCTGAGATCTGAGCATCATTGTTTAAAGCCAGCCGAGGAAGGACAGGCTATGAGACTCTTATCTCCAATAAAACTCCTCAGAAAAAGCCAGAAGTGGCACTGTTGCTCAAGTGATAGAGTGCTAGCCTTGAGAGAGAAAAAAAAGGTCAGGGACAGCTCCCAGGCCCTGAGTTCAAGCTCCAGGGCAACAGCAACAACAAATAGACATATGGAAGAACATGCTTATCCAAAGCAATGACTGGCCTTCAGAATATTGAAACGAAAGAGCCGATCAATGACAGAAGTTAGCTAGAACCATACAAGAGGCGTCAGAGGAGAGCACGCTGGAGCTGTATCATACAGTTAAAAAGGGAGTGTGTTGGTAGAGGGAGGTTCTTATTGGGGTTTCACAGTCTCCAGGAGGAAATGCCATGTGGAGTGCTGTGTAGTCAGGGAGGTAGAAAGGAGAGGGAGTGAGGGGGGATCAGATAGAATGCTTCATGGACCCTGGTGGCCCTCAGCCTTGGTGCAGTCTTGAACCAAACCATTATCATCCGTGAGGTCCATTAGCTTGGATACTGTGACTTGGTGAGTTGCGTAGCTATTTGTGCCTGTTATATGTGGCACCGAACTTGTATCACATAAATGTGTGCTCTGTTGTCGCCTAAAGGTCTATATTAAAACAAACAAAACCATACAGCTGCTTCATGAATAAAGCTTAATGTTGGGGCATTTTATAATTCCTTTGTGTACTATATGTTTGAAAACTCCGGTGATTCAATGACCTGAAGGTGATTGTTTAAAATTAAAATCGTACTTCTAGTAGAGATAGAGCTCAAGTGGTAGAGGACCAGCCTTGAGTGAAAAAGCTAAGGGACAGAATTCAGCCCCTGGGCTCAAGCCCCAATACACCCAAACAACAACAGCCCTTTTTGATTATGTGTTTGCATTTGTGGTGCTGAGACCTGAGGCTAGGGTCTTTTATGTTCTTGGTTTTTTTTTGTCAGTCCTGGGGGATGAACTCAGGGCACAGGTACTGTCTCTGAGCTCCTTTTGCTCAAGGCTAGCACTCTACTACTTCAGCCTCAGTGCAACTTTGGCTTTTTCTGTTCATGTGGTGCTGAGAAATTTTATGCATGCTAGACAAGCACTCTACCACTAAGCCATACTCCCAGCCCAGGGTCTCATACATTATGGGCAAGCTCGCTACTATTAAGCTGTACTCAACATCCCTTAAAATAGTGTTACACAAAGTGTGTTCGTCTCAGCCTGGGAAGACTTGCTTTAATGCTGGTTCATTGTTTGGCTTCTATAAGATTTCCTTGGCTAGATTCAGAGGCCCATTGTCAATGGCTGTGGACATCCACCACATAGTTAACAAGTCACTGGAACAACAGTGGAATCAAGGCTTTTTTATTTATACTTCATATACTTACTTTTTCATGGAATATTTTAATTAACTCGTGTATTGTAAGAGCACAGCTCTGAGGTCTTAAATCTCACATAGTGTCTTTCCACTTGAAGATAATGCATGAAACAGTAGCATTCACAAAAAGGAACTTTTTTTCTTCTACATATCTATGTGTGAGTTAAAAACAAAACAAAACGAGCCGTGTGTGTGTGTGTGTGTGTGTGTGTGTGTGTGTGTGTGTGAAACCTACATCTGTTGTCATGAGCAGAAGTCCTCAAAGAGTTGATATTCTACCACATGAATGGATACCCCCACAATGAAGCCACAAGTTTGAGGAAGTGGGGTGGTTCTGGTCTGTATAGGCCCGTGCTTATGGTTTGTGCTGACTTCACAGAAGCCTTAAAGAATTTGAATGTGGCTGTAGAGAGTGAATTATATGCTCGATTTTGGAGAAGAAGTGACCAGCTTCCAGACTGGATGGAAGGGAAAGAATGAACACATAGACCTGTAGGGGAGAGTGGGCAGTGATTTGTGAAAAAATAGCCAGACAGAAAGGTGAAAAGGCTGGTTCTAGGGATCTTAATTGAGGTGCGAGAATTTCCATTTCATCTGATGGTCTTGGGAAAATGCGTGGAATGATTTGTGTGGTGACATTTTGCAATCAGCAAGATGCAGAAATAATTGTGATTTCAAGGATGGGTTTGAGGGACTAGGCGTGTATTCTTTTCTCCATGTGGCTGAGATACTGGAATGGCTGTTGTTCTTAGCTTCTACAGGTACTCCTGTTCTGCATTACTACACAGGCCACAGTCCAGGCTTAGTCAGGGAGTGAATGTTGCTTGTGCTCCATCTAATCATTATTACAAGCCCAACCAGAGGTTTTTACAGAAAAATAAAAACAAGATATGAAAGAAAGAGAGAGAGGGGGGGAAATGGAAGGGGAGGCGGAGAGGAGGGCCAGAAAGGAAAAGGAAGAGAGGAGGAGGGAGCAAGAGAGAGAGAAAGGAGGGAGGGAAGGAAGGAAAGAAGAAAACAAGGGAAAGTAGGGGAGAAGAGAGGACAAGAGGACACAAATAGAGATGAGACCGTTAAACACTGAACTGTAAGGCAGTGGAAATTTATAATATAGAATGTATCTGATTACTATTTCAAAAAACTGAATGGTACTCAATTAAGGAGGGAAGCAAGGATTTCCAGTAATGTAGCATGCCTCTCAAGCCTGAACTTGGCCATCTGAGTCATTGACAAATGAAAGGTTGCATCTTACAGGAAATGCACTCTCTGAGTTTGCCCACATGGACTGAGACCTCCCTCCATCGCCACCTGTGTTCCCAGCCAGCCCACTCTGTCAGATCGGTTAAAACTCACAGCCCTTCCAGGGCTCCAGCTGTACCAAGAGAAGTGGGAAAGCTGCCTGTGTACGCCACAGATGTCGAAGAGCTGATGATTGGTGGTTATGATTTTGCCTCACTAATTTTGAGCTTGTTGGTTATAACTTCTAAGTGAAGCAAGAATGGCTCTAGGCTGAATTAGTCAACAGGTTGTGATATCTTCATTTATTTGAGTAAAAAAACAACAATGCAACAACAGGCCACTTGCAAGTATCCTGGATATTAAATTTCTAAAAGAGGTGATAATTCTTTCTGCTGTTTTAGTACAGAGAAAGTACTCATAAACATCTGTTGAATACAGCTTTGAAAGCAAGTCATCTTGAGAGTGATATTTCTACCATTTGGGCCAACCATTCGTCTGAGAACTTTCTAGATGACTTTCTTTTGCTTTTGGTTATCAAATAACCTTGGGGCCTAATGACTGCATGAGGATCACCTATCACACATGCACCAAGTAGAAAGGAAGAAAAAACCCAAATCAAAACAACAAATGTTGGTTCAACTGAAATTGGTTTAGGGCAGAAATCATGGGGAAAAAATGGTATCTACTGTACCTGATAAAAACCTGAAATTTCATATTCAGACTGAACTGGTCCCAGCTGATACATTAGGTGTGTTTCATGATCTTTGGATCTAGTTGTGGAAGTTTTAATAATAGCCAATGCTAGATAGAGGAACTGTATACATTATCAGAAGCTTGCTGCTTTTGGTGACTGGATTATTATAATCAAAGTACAGTCATTACTGATCTCCTTTTGGGAATAAGCATGAATGAATGAATAAGCATGTTAAAAATATTAATGTCAGCATCATCAATCACATGTACATAAGCAATATTCATTTGGCTACTTATGATTGAAATCATACTGTGGGTTTGTTCATATGTGTATATGTGGTGTGTGTAAGTGTGTGTGTGCGTACGCTCATTCTCGCACACATGTACATGTATGTTGGTCCTGTGGCTTGAACTCTGTGCCTTGGCACCTGTCCCTGAGCTTTTTCTTCAAGGCTAATGCTCTACCATTTGAGCTACAGCTCTACTTCTGACTTTCTGATAGTTAATTGGAGATCAGAGTCTCATGACCTTTCCTGCCTACGCTGACTTTGAACTGTCATCCTCAGGTTTCAGTGTCCTTAGTAGCTAGGATTACAGGCATGAGCTACCAGGTACCCAGCAATATGGAGTTTTAACTGTGGCCCAAAGCTTTGAAATGTTCCTTGACATATCCTTGATATGAATGACAGATTTGGTGAAATTGCAGGGGAGTTGAGTCTTCCTGGCTCTATTTTGTCATCATTTTATGAATATGATTATGCATGTTTTATTTTTGTTGTTTTGGGTATTATTTCTGGTTGTTTAGTTTTTCATGGATTTTTTTGAAACAAATATTAGTTGATCATGAAGAGAGTACAAACTTACAACTGCTCCACTAATGAAAGGAGATCTACGCTAGGAATATTTTTTGTTGTTGTTATTGTTGTTATTACAGAGCTGTTTCATACTAGACTTTCTGCTGGAAAGAGAGAACTGAATTTCAAATAATTCTTTTTAAATTGTATCCTTCAGTATTTTACATTGTCAAACAGTTTTAAACTTTTGTGAATATAAATATCTGGTGTCTGCCTTAAGATATGCAATAGTGCCTGGTCTCAATGGTTTTACTCAAGAGTGCTCTCTTTCCAGATGATTATGGAGATGTTAATTTTTGGGGGGGAAAATGGTGCCAGGCCACAGAACTTACTGTTTTCTGGGTTTTTTATTTTATCTTTGGATTTTTAATAGTGTGTGCTAATTGTGTATAATTTTATTTGGATGACTTAGAATTCAGAAATGCTGTTGTTGCTCTAGATACTCGTATAATTTTACTGTTCAAAGAAAAACCTGACATTAATAATCGCATACATATTTGTAGAGTAGAAAAATCCGTATGTGGTCTGTATATTAAAGCAAGTCTAACGTGCATAGAATGCTATGTACAGGAAATCTCTAATTATACGCATAGCTGGTATGGTTAGGGAAGTTTGGGTTGCCATTGAAATGGGGGGCAAACATTGTGTTTGGGGGCTAATTATTACTTCCTGACAAAAACGTGCAATTGAGCAATCCGAAACAAATTGTGGCTGGCATACAGGATTACTTAACAGCATGCTATCTTTTCAAAGCTGAAAGTTCCCCACCATGGTAAGTTTTGTTTAATTTGTATAACTTCATTGATTAAAAAAAAGCTTAGTTTGGCCACACAGTAAGCTTTAGAACATCAGTGATCCTGGAAGAAAATGGAAAAAAATAAAATAAAATGGTGGTGTGGGTAAATCACTGAGGGAAGATGACAGGAAGTTTTCTTTTTTAGCTTCTGGGACTGAAGGCAGCAGGGGGCAGTAGAGTATGGAACATAGAAGAAGGAAGACTGGTCCACGGAAGATAGTGATTTCTCAGGAGGTGGTTTTGTTTTAATTCTTATTCCACAAGGATATTGTTGAGCATTACATTGGTTTTTCTGCGTTCCAATCCTGCAGACTTTGAGTCAGGTATAGCCTACTTTAATATTCAGTGGAACTTCACCATTTGCCATTTCTCAACTAAATCAGAAAGCAGACTTTGCTTCCGTGCACAGTATAATAGAGAACTCCAATTTGTTTTCATATTCCCTTTTAACTTCCTGTATAATTTGGAAGTCCTACTAAGTAGGGCAGAATCAAATACCTTCACACAAAAAGCATGTGGATTATAAACCTGACAGTAAGTGAAATGCGTGAGTTCTCGCGTAAGTGTTTGGATTTCTTCCCCTACCATAGTTGAGGTCTATACATAATGAAACTTTTTGTGATTTTTTTGTTTTGGCATCAGACAAAGTCAGTTTTTATCTTTATATCTTTTTATATTTTTTAAATCTTTCTGCTTCTCTTCATTTTATCCTATGGTACATTTTTCCTAGGACAGAGCTTCTTTTATTGGTTTCCATGAGTACAAGTTATAATCACTTCTTACATCAGATTATTGGTGACCACTTCACAACATTTTCCCAGTGACAAGCACTTCCACACTTCCCCAAATCTCAGTAGAGGCCTTAATCATAGTGTGCAAGTTTCTACTTTTTCTTTTTTTAATGGCCAGGTGCCCAGTGACTTATTCCTGTAATCCTAGCATTAAAGGCTCAGATCTGAGGATCAAGATTTGAAGCCTCTCAGGGTGGAAAAGTCTATGGGAATCCTTTCTCCAATTTCCCACTCAAAAGCTAAAAGTGGAGCTTTGTCTCAAGTGGTAGAGTGCCAGCTAAGTGAAACAGCTAAGGGTGGTAGCTAGCCCCTGAGTTCAAGCCTTGGCATGGACACACTTGAAAATTTAAAAAATGAAACATTTAATCACTTAAAATTTGTATTTCCCTTATAAGATTGTTCCCTCTTTGAGTGTAGTAATTATCTCTGCTCATGTATGACACCACAATTGTCTGTGATTTTTATTAAGACACATGACCCATGCTTGTCCAATCAATAAGTACACAGACTCTTGTCAAACCTTACTTGTGCTATGTCCAGGTTTCCAAGAAGGACACTGACATCTACCAAGTCCTCAAGAAAACTCGGGTTCTTCACGCCCAGTCTCCTTTAATCCTCCAATCCAATGCTTCAATCAGCTCTTTAAAACAAGCAATGTGATGTCTGTGCAGAGTTGGATGCGGAGCTCACAGGCAGTCACTTGCCCAAGCTCCCAGGGATAATGAGAGACAGATCTCAAATTGACACGTTCCCTGGCACATGGCCTCTGAACCCCACGCTGTTTGCACTACAGTGCAGTTCATTATTTGTTATCTGCTATGTGACACACGTTGCATTAAGACCTATTGATTCCACATTGAGTAAAATACTGTCTTGTCTTTGAAATGCTTATGCTCCAGCAGGGGAGAGATTAAAGTAATTATTATGATTCAGAGTGATAAGAACTTTTAAGTGTCCTGTGGATACCAGGCAAGGCACCATTAGTTGTGGCTGCCACGAGAAGCCCGTCATGCAGGGCTATAGTCCACAGGTGCGAAAAGGATGGATCTTGAAGGATTAGCAGCCCAGTACCTGGAGATGCAGAAAGGCCCCTCAGGCCAAAGGAGTTTAAGGTCAAGAATCTGGATGGCATAGTCCAAATGACCAGTTCATCACCAAGCTGGGAGCGGGCTTTGCCGTCACCAAATTATAGGGTCTCTAGAATGATCGAAAGTGCCAGTAGCTAACCTGTTATATTAAAAGATATGAATGCAGAGGTGTATAGTTTATTGATAAGTGTCAAAGAAGTGTTTGATAATACTGTCAGGTCAATAGGAAATGGATGAGGATGCAACACTGAGAAAGAAAGCCTGAATTTTAATTCGAAGCATCATCTGTTTTCCTCCTAAGCTTTTCACTCTCTTTAACCACATGATCTTGACCTATAACCTTACTCCTTGCAGATTTAGCCAGTGCTTCTCAAAAATGCAGGTGTTCTTTGCCTTAAGGCTGCTTTGTGGTTTAGAGAAACTGTTCTTAAACACCTTCACTGCTAGGCTTTGTCATATTTTGAAGTTTACTCCATACACGTATACTTACAAATAGTTAGGAAAGATGGGTTAAATTTCAGAAAACATCTATTTTTATATACTGATGTAGTAGTGATGAAGTAGTACCAACTTTCTAGTTAACAGCTTTCCATCCATCTACATACACACATACATGTATCTGTAGAAATACCTTCCTATATAGCTATGTAATTCAGTGAAATTCTGAAGGTAAGGGCATGGAAATGTATTTTAGTTTTTTCCCCCCTTAGTAGTGTGGATTAAAAAATATTTTATCTGTCTTCATCCAGGGTTATGTTGACATTTTAAAAATATGTCTAATTCTGTAATATTCCAGGTTTAATGATGCCATAATCAGATTCATCATTGTCATTATTAATCATTATGATTAACTGCATTATCATGACTAATTCCAAACTATAAGTTATGTAATTCTTTTGCCTGATGAATCTCTTTCTCGGTATTCAACTCTATAAACAATTAAAAATAATACTATGTCTATTATGTTTCTAAAAGTTATGCTCTAGATATTTTCCACCGAAGTTATTCACATATGTTTCACAATATACTTTGTTGTTCCTTGAACATTTCTCAGTTTAGTCATAATACCAGTTAGGGTTTAATGGTTTTAACTTCATATTTTCTGGGTTAACTTTTATATCAATATATCCTGGTATTGTGTTATGAAAGGCACTGAAACAGCTTCTTTTTCAACAGGTTCTTTTCTTTTTTTACAAATTATAATTCTACTCTTCTTTTAACATTTTTGACTAGCTTTCTTCTTCTCCCTGAAAACATAGTATTGAGACTCTCCGGCCTTCAACTACAAAAACAAAGTTATAGTGACCATAAATTCAGAAACCAACAAATAAACACATTCGTTAAGTGTTTCCTTAAATGTTATGACTCAGTTTACCTATCTAATTTCTACAGTTAAAGGTCTTGGCATACATATCTTTTCTGCATCCACAACTCAGTTTTCAATTAATTAGGCTACTGTGGTAATATTTAGCTTTATCCCATGTCACTAAAATAATTGCTTGTGTTCTTTAATCTCCTACTATATCTGGGTGGTCTTATCTTAATTTTCATCTGCTACTTTGATCAAAATTTACCATTCTCTTCTCCCCACACACCAGCATTTCCCCAAATTTCTGTTATGTTCTTTTTTTCTCTCATTCTAGACATGCTGTCTGAACAGTCTGAGCAATTTTTACCTGCCACCACAAATTAACAACACCCCAATCTGTATCTTCATCACTGGACTCAAGATTCAGGCATGGAGATATTCACCATCCACACTAAAGAAAACACGAGTAACTAAAACAAAACAACATTCTTGGTGTATCGTTGATCTTCTCTTTCTTTTGGCCAGGGATTTGTTCCATATCTTCATTATATTTATATCTGTGTCTACATCTAGATGTATGTCATCCATATCTATATTGTTTTATAAACTACTCTATCATTCCCAAGTCAACTAAGATTTTCATTTTTGCCTCCAGCAAGCTTCTATCCCTGTCTGTTTTGCCTGTGAAACTGTTCTTGAATCTGTCTTCTGTTCGTATTCTGTTTATGCTTGCTCCAGTTTTGCCTTCTGTCATTCTTTTCTAAGATTGTTACCTTGGTTCACTTTGGCTGTCCTAGCTAGAAGCATACTTATTCTAGAGACTACACCTGCCGCCCCAACCAGCCTACCAAGTAATTGTCATGAACTCTATCGCATCGCCTCTTGGCCACATTCTCCCACATGTCAAGTTAGTTTCTATTTAAAATCCTCAAAAGGAGTGAGCTTATTTTGGCATAGTCACAGAACCAATCACATTGTAAATTGTTTATGCATCTTGATAAATTGAGCATGATGTTTTATAGCAAAAATAATTTTGGTGGGGACTGGGAAGGTGGCTCAGTGGTAAGAGCGCTTTCCTTGCATGCCTGAGGCCCTCAGTTCGATTCCTCAGCACCACATAAGCAAAAAGAAAAAAGCCGGAAGTGGCGCTGTGGCTCAAGCTCTTCAACTGAAGAGCTGAAGGACAGCGCCCAGGCCCAGAGTTCAGGCTCTACAACCGGACCCCCCCAAAAAAAATTTTGGTAAAGGAAATATATGTTTGAGGAACGCTGTGGGCTATTACTGAAGATTTCTGTTTTGTTTGCGGTGGCGGATATTGAACCCAGGGCTACAAGCCTGCTAAACACATGTTCTACCCTTAGCAGTATCCTCAGCCTCAGAAGTTTGAAGCTTTAATTAAAGGGAAGAGATGGGAAGGGGAAACAACGAGGAGGCAACAATGCTTGACAAAAAATGTACTCGTTATCTTGCCTATGTAATTGTAACTCCTCTGTATGGTATTCTCTCAATAAAAAAAGAAAAAGAAAAAGAAGTTTGAAGCTTTAAACTATATCTATTTTTTTGTGCTTGATAGTATGTCTCTCTATTGATCTTTTTAAATCTTTTAAAATTATCTTTAAGTAGTTGTACAAAGGGGTTTCAATTGAACATCTATCTGAATTTAAAACCTTGCCTTTATAAAAGTGCAAAAATAAAAATTGTTAAAATATTTTTAAGGACATAAAATGATATTGATTTCCTTCTAGTGTAGTTAAATACACAGCTAAAGATGAGAGGTGATAGGCTGTATGCACAGCTCTCCATAAAGGATTCCATAGAATATTTTTCTTAATACAAGATAAGACACAAACTTACTTATCAAGTTTTGCCACGAAAGTGTTTACTAATTGTCTTCCCAAATATATATTGCAATGCCATTCCTGACATCAAATCATACTAGTTTGGTTTGTAAGTTGTGTTCTTAGGAATTACAACATTAGAGAATTATAGAAAATTGTCCAATCAGTGATAATATTTGGGTTTGACTCTTCTGATCAAGAATGAATTATTCTTTATAGAACTTTTGCTAAATTATACAGGATACTGAGGCCTGATTGCTTGCAAAATTAACTTAATTTTGTTTGAAATATAGTCTATTAAGCCACTGTTAATGCATAGCTATAACAATTTGAATTAGTATTCAGGTGGAAGTATATTGAGTTTCTCAGGGCTTTCAAAATCACCTCTATTTCTGTGAGCATTTTGGCTTTCTAATGCAGGGATTGCAATTTGAATTCTATACTGCTGTACACCATTGGTTATTTTCAAACATAATGAAATAATACCGTTTTGCCACAATGTGGTATTTTCTAAAAGCACATGAAATATTTCATGAATAAGATTAGCAAAGGAATTTAGTCTCGTTTTATGACCATGACAGTTTAGGTGTGCAACCCGAGATGTTTGTATTTCCAGTAGAGTTTCTCAGAGTGTTATTTTTAAAGAAAATGAAACTCTTTCTCATAGGATCTGATATTGGGTTTCCACTCACTGTGTTAAATATCTAGTTTTAAATTACAGCGTGGAAAATGTAGGTTATTCACCTTTTAGGCATTTTATTGTGTACCAAGAAGAGTTTAATAAGCATAATCATCAAAACTGTCAGGCATATATGATGATGTGGTTGGGAGTTTTCTCTTTAGTGAGATATTAAGGATTTTAAATTTTCATCTATGTGAGAATGTTCTGGGGGCTTTATTTCTTGCTGGCCTCTTCCTCCCTCCTGCCCCCTGTCTCTGGCTCACAGTTTGCTTGATGGGTAGTTTCCATCAGAGGCTGAGGGAGTCCAGCTGGATGCAGGCAACAATGTAGTGCCTGGACCAGAAACAAGGCTGGAGTAGTAACCTCTCCCCTCCTCTCTTCCTCCTCCCCCTCTATACATACATACATACAAACACACACACACATACGCACACGCACACGCACACACACACACATTTTGACTCAGAGGAGTTCAGGTTCTATTTATCATAGTCCATAGCACCAATATCTTTTTGTTGTTGTGAAGATATTTAAAAATTGTTAGAGGGGCTGGGAAGGTAGCTCAGTGGGAGAGCACTTGCCTTGCATGCCTGCGGCCGTGGGTTCGATTCCTCAGCACCACATAAGCAAAAAAGAAAAAAGCCGGAAGTGGCGCTGTGGCTCAGGTGGTAGAGTGCTAGCCTTGAGCTGAAGAGCTTAGGACAGCGCCCAGGCCCAGAGTTCAGGCCCCACAACCGGACCCCCCCAAAAAAAATTGTTAGAAAGAAAAAAAGAAAACACACAGAATAGTTTCAAAAAAATGTAGAAATATATGCTGGAGATAGATACTCTAGTTTTGATCATTTCACTGCTTTAACAGATTGACATCATTTTATAAATATGCATGTCCATGTGATACATTAGCATGAGTTTATGAGAAATGTTCATTTGCTGGACAAGCATTTCCTTTTCATAATAAATCATATTTATTCTCATCCAATCGATATATTCATTTTTATGTGTTTCAAATAGGCCTCACCACTTTACACTGAAATGTAAAAAAAAAGTGAAGATATCTATTTTGTGAGAAGATGAATATGAGAGAAGTATAGAATGTTTAGATTGTTATTTACTTTAATAATGTGTGTAATTACTATGAGTGATTGATTTTTGTGGTTTTTCAGAAGGTATATTCTATGGTTATATATAAAATTGTATATTAAACTAAAAATAAAATAGCCCTTATATTCACCGCTCTTCAAAATGGCGAATTTGAAATAGGTTTTTATTTCATTAATTATTTTATCTGATACAGATCTGCCTATAGGAAATTGATTATAGTTTTGAAGTCAAAAGTTTAATAGAGAGATTGTGGTATGTCTGTCATGTAAAATATATTTGGTAAACATTAAACCATAATACAAGCTTCTTACTTTCTATGAATGTTTTCCATCTACTACATTGACAAGAAAGAAGAAAACCCTAGACATAACAGAAGAGAACACTAAAGGCTTTAAATTGTCACAGTGAGCTATGTGGCTGTTGGGCAGCAGGATTTTCACTTTAGATTGCTAGTCAAGCAATTTCATATGCTATTGAATGGCAGCATAATTGTTATCTGCCTACTCCAAAGCTTAAAGACTATGGCTGTTTTCCCATATGTCTTTTCTTCACGTTACCACTTCTCTGAGCTCTTTCTCTCCTGCAGTGCTAGTACTCTACCACTTTGAGCCACACAGTCACGTCTAGTTTTCTGGTGGTTCACTGTAGATAAGAGTCTTAGGGACTTTCCTGTCCATACTAGCTTCAAACATCAGATGTCAGCCTTCTGAGTAGCTAAGATTACAGATGTGATCCATCAACATCTGTCTAGATTGTTTATAAATTATTGGAAAATTATAGTAGGAATTAGATGGGAAGCATATTTCTGCCAACCCAAATTCAGGTGTGCATACCAATAATCGGTATAGTGTAGGGGCAAGTAATATCTCTAGTGTGAGAAACACTTGAATTTATATCCCCTCTTCATCCAGTGTCCATACTATATTGGGCAATTTTCTGAGTCTTGATTTGCCTCCTCTGCAAAATGTCAATAACAATATCTACTCTGACAATATCTACAGGATTAAGTGAGATAAGATATGGTGACCCTTGAAAACAGTCTGGTGGTAGAATTCAAATTCCTTTCCTTGGAAAATACACACTTACTGTTCCAAAAGCTAATGTTTCTACACATTCATTTTTACCACAAAATTGCATAGTAGATCAAGGTATGGTTGGATAAGGCCCTTGCTATTTTTCAGACTCCAGTCTATTTTCTGGGATTTACCAAAACCAAATGCTCTTTCCTTGTGGTGCTAGTATTTTCAAGAGTTACTATTGCAAGCTTTCCTGCAGTGTCAATAGTGTTTATTTAAAATTTTTCAAGCAATTTTTCCTATTTTCTTGGGATCACAGAAGAGTTATATTTTCATGAATAAATGGGTAGAAGAAGTTGGACAGGATGGGAGTTTTTATTTCTCATATAAAAATTGGTCTAATGCATTGATTTTAAGAAAGGAATCAATAGAGGAGAGATTGAGTAAATGATAGTAACAGATAATTCACAAAAGAACTAAGATGGCCAATCCAGTCATGAAAAAGATACACTGTTACTAGTAATCAGAGTGATGGAAATTAAGGAAAAATACTTGGGCTTTTTGTTCATACACTTAGCAAAGGTAAACATTACGTCCACAGTTACTGAAAGTGTGAGAAAATGGCCACATTTCTATAAAGGGCTATGAGTTTTTACATCTATAGAAAATTATGTTACTGAGCAAGGTTTAAAATAAAAAAATGTTTATAATTTTGATTTGGCACTTAATCATAATAATCTATCATAGAAAAATGAGACTCCCTTGAATAAATGTATCCTTAACATTATACTACATTACTATTTAAAATATTGTCAAATATCTTGAGCTTCCTCCATAAAAGGACACTTTAAAATAAGATTACAGCTATATGACATGGCTGAAGGCATGGCTAAAGAAGAAGAACATTTGCCTAGAAAGAACAGAGCTCAAAGTTCTGTCTATCACAAAGAAAAAAGGAAATTATGTCTGTCATGTTGACACCTTTCTTTGTGTTTCAGAAAGAAAAAGAACTGCAAAATTTAAAGAAAATTCTTTAAAAGTTACTTTGTTTAGCAAAACACAATGAACACAGCATTATTAGATATTTAAAAATGAGTTAAAAGCATCAGCATTAAAGTAGATGAAGCCAAGTAGGCTTCTGTGAAGTTATTGTAATCATCACGAACACATTTCTGCTTACCTCATAATTATGGTAATTTCACCTTTTCTATAAGCATGGAGAAGCATAGAGAAATATTAGGTCCAATAATATTTGTCACCTGAGTGTGGGGGCTGTTGATGGAGGATGTTAGAGCACAAGCATTGACCATCCTGATTTACTTGTTGATGCAATTATCCCTGTCATGTTGTAATTAACAAAAAGAGAAGGTGAAATTCCAAGCTACTAAATATTTCATATTTAAGTATGCATAGTATATCTCTTGTCAATGCAAGGGTCAATATGGAGGCTTACTTCAGTGGTTTACATTATAATAGCTGTTCAGTGGCTATTTTAATAATTCCTTAATTGAAATACATTGAGTGCCACACACATATACATATATACACCCTCAGTGTAACATTCCTTTACTGCCTGTCAATTATATATTAAATATTGATATATGTTTATGATATTGCAAATACTATTGTTTGTAAAAAAAAAAAGCATTGTCTGTAAGTGATTTTTCTGCATAGTCTGAATCATTTACTGGAAGTGAGCCAGATAGCGTAATAGAATTCGCAATCAAGTTACTTCTTATTTCCTCCTATTCTTCAGAATCATGAGCTGGACAAGTTAAAGAACTTCAGGCATATATGGACTCCACTATTTCCATGTTCAGTGCTTTCTAAGCTTGTGGTATGATCAAAGATTTACTCACAGGTCTTTTGATTACAGGAAGTTTAAGTTGTGCAGATGATAAAAGTGTCATCAATTTCATGTCACTTAATTTTCATCAGAGGAGAATAAAAAGTCTTTATACACTTATCGACTTTTGTAATAAATCAAAAATTCTCCTTTCCTAACCTTTGAATATATCCTCAGTGAATAGATAGGACAAAGCATTATTTTACCGAGAACTCCAGAAGATGAAACACAGAAGACAATTTGGATATACTATAAAAATAGAGAATATGGATTTTATATCTGTTATATCCTATCTTACAGTTTCTGCTTAGTTTTGTTTAATCTGCTAAAAATAACTTTCATCTAATAAAACTTTTGAAGGACAGAATTTTTTAGAAGAAAAAGAAAAGGCATTTCAGTTGATTTTTTTTTTTTACTTCCAAGACTCTGGTTATGAAAAATTTCAATATTTTATACAGTTTCTTGGTTTCTATTTTATACTCATGAGAAATCTACTGACCACAGAAATATGAATAATTTTCTTTTCTATACAGGATTTTCCATTGGTATATTTCACGGATCCTTTAATTCTTCTGAGTATTTTCTTAGTAATATTCTCTTATTTTTGGTAAAAACTTGAGCCCTTTTGTTCTGTAAATTTTTCCTATTTCTTTGGTTCTACCTTTCTATTTTCTCATTTGTTAGTATTAGCTGGTTTTGAACAAGGAAAGTGGATATCCAATTTAGTTGAATTGTGTTTAAAGCAAATATTGATAGACTTCAAATGAGGGCCTGTTGTATTCCGTTGTGTGTAACACACCTGGGCTTAGGTTAAGAAATATGTTTAGTATTTTGACTACTTGGAAATCTTTAGTTTAAAAAAATTTATTAGCTGCTGTTTTCCTTACTATTTCTCAGCCGCATTCTGAAATTCAGGGTTCTGATTCCTTCCTTCAGGGTACATGACACAAATAGGAACATTTAACATCTTGAATTTGCTAGTTACAAGTCACACATATCTATCACACAGTATTAAGGAGGGCACCTTTATTTATAGCTAATTTACATCTACTGAAAAGGCAGTACTTTTCAACTCAAATTTGTTTAAACAATATCTAAAGGGTTTCTATTTCATAAAATTTAAGGAAAACACCAAAGAAATCAACCTTTAGTTAAGTATTACAGTAACTCCCCTCCCCAGCATACCAGCTTTTGCAGGTAATTTATTAAAGGAACATGCACCTAACGGAATCATATGCTTTTATTAAAAGTCAGTATGGGAATGTAGACACGTGAGCCAAAGTTTTTATTAGACAGGAAATTGAATTGTTTATTAAAATTAGACAAAGTGAATTATCTAATCATGATGTCTTTCACTTCTTTTATTAAAAATATAATTTAAACGTTTTATTGAAAATTTATCAATTTGAATTCACAATACAATTAATTTTATTTGAAACTTAGGCCTGATAATATCATTTAATAAAAATAGAATTCCAGGTAAATGTTAAAAATTGCATAGTGTAATTCCTCATTGATGTTTACAAACAGACAGGAGTCAATAAAAATTGTTGTTTCCAACTTCCATTTGTCCATAGGCTAAAAAGTAATTTTCAGAATGATAAATGGTAAATTTTTCTTAATAATGGAAAGCAATTTTTTAAAATGTGCATTTTAAGTATCATATGAAGTTGTATTTAATACAAAATAAAATTTGCGAATTATGCCCCTAAATTATATCACTGTTTTGTGGGAGCAGGTTGCTCTTTTTTATTTTTTCAAAATTTTTTTATTGTTAATGTAAAGGTGATGTATAGAGAGGTTAAAATTGCATGTCAGGTAATGAGCACATTTCTTTTTGAACAGGCTCTCCTCATTCTTCATTTTCTCCCAGTTTTTCCTTCCTGATCCCCCTTCTCCCCACAGATTTTAGAGTTCATTTTCAACATAGAGTCACTGCCACATTTGTTCACCATTTCTGTGCTACCGTTTACCCTTACCCTCACCAAAATAGATAAACTTCCCTACATCTCTAACATGAGACATGAATAATGAATTTCTAAGGGTTTTTTGTCTGTTTATTTGTTGTTTTTTGTGGGACATAAATGAGAAAAAACTCATCAATAATTGCCTCCTAGGCTAAAAGCCTGTTCTTGTCAGGATCTGGTCATTGGGCCTTCAGTTATCACTTTCCAAGATTTTTGCTAATGAATTATTACAGCAAAGTGTAAAGAACAATTTTTCCCCCTAGAATCTTTCTTTCTATTCTTATTAGAAGATAAAAGAAAGTAGTGAATCAACCCTAGATAATCTGCATCTCCACATTAAGACTGATGCCCAACAAAATGCAAAAAGAAACAAAGAATTTTGCTATTGGATTTTAAGCAACACAGACACATCTTGCAAAATGCTGGTATGCTTTAAGTTAATGGTGTGTTCTTTAGAGGGTGTTTTTTTCTGTTTTTTTTTTTTTTTGCATTCATCATGGCTCTAAAACTGAGTTTGGATGAAAAGCATGTAGTGCTTGCCTTGTTCTTACATCAGAAGAATTTTTCCTTTTGTCCATTTTTATGCTTGTTTCCAAAGACTTCAAATGAAAGCTTTGTTTCAGCAATAATGGCTTAGTATAGGCTTACATTGTTGATCCCCTTCGTAGATGCAATGTAATCCACTTTGGTAATGTGAATTTTTAAACAATCATAGGCCTCTGCCATTAACCCTTCTCTACTAATGATAATACTCTACAAAAACTACAAAGAAAAGCAGGCCTAGCTTCACATTAGGCTTGGAGCGCACTTAGCTGAATTTGCATTTCTTATTTTAGCCGCAGTGAATTGCTGAACATATGTTGAACTTCATCAATACCCAAAGTAGAATAGGTGATTGTGAAACTAATGTTCAAGTGCGAGCATTCAAACACAAACACGGGAAACTCGAAGAAAATAATGATGAAATGAATCAAAAGTGCTTTCCCATCTAAAATTCCCTTTGAATAGGCTTTGGCTGCTGTTACTTTTTTTTTTAACAATATTTTTTAACTTGACCTGTTGCTTTGCCTGGTTCATTGTAGTGCAAATGTCTCAGATAAAGCTGTACATGAGTCATTTTTTTTCCCCTCCTCAGTTCAGGCTACTTGGATAATGGCTCATTTTGAACACAAGCAAGAGAACCTATTGAAAGTTTCCTGCATAAAGCCTACAGAGCTGTGCTCAGCAGCTTGTCATGTTTCGTAGGAGAGAGAAATGGCAAATGAGCTCAGAGTAATTTTATTCCATGACATATTTCCAAACTAACTTTGAAAGCACATTTCCACTTAGTGTTTCGATTCCACTTTGGGACTCAGAAACGGTTTTCTGCATTTGGCTAAGTAATATATATGGTGGACTGCTAAGTTAAGATGTTCTTTAGGGATTTGTAGTCATTGAAAGCTTTGCCTAAAGTAGAGAGATCTTTACTGCCCCTGGGTATTGAAGCTGCAATACTGTATGCCTGCCGGGCTGTGGATTTAATAAACAAAAGATCTGTCACCAAGCTTGGCTCACAGTAGGGGGTAGGTGTAATTATATACTTTAAAGGGGAAAAGACTGTTGTTATTATTTTACATTTATTGAGTGCCAACATTTTGCAATATGCTGTACCTAACATAGAATTAGACACAGTCTTTGCCCAGTGGACTATCTATTTAAATTAGCCACAATCTAAATATTTCTCTTAAGTAGTTCCTGTGTTTTCAAATTTGTTTCCCAATGTATTGTACTAGTGCAGAAGTATTATGCTACTTGTAAATGTGTGTTAAAACTATGAAGGCTTTCTAAGACAGGTGGGAAAAAAATAAAAATGTGATCATTCAGTTAGAAAACTGCTCCTGTGCTTCAGATATTTTGCTTTAACCATTGTTGTCGAGCTAACTTAGAATCATTAAAGAAGTATTAAGTTTGGAAATGATGGATCATTTTAATGTTTACTTTGGCCAAAGGTAGATTAAGAATATTCATACTACTTAACTAGGTATGGCACTATATTTATTCATGTGCTTTTTAATTCATTTCAGCCTGGAATTTCATGAGGGTCAAGATCAATGTACATTACCCGTTATTGGCACTCAAAAAACGAAGGGATAGATGAAAAGGGTTCACAGATTTCTTCGTCTGCTTAAGGACAGCCTTTTGGATTCTAGAGCCTCAGTTGGATTAGCTCTCTCCTGGCATTGGGCCAGCCTTAACAAAACAAGTGAACAACAACCAAAAAAAGGAAAAAAAAGGAAAAAGAAAAAAAAAACCCTATAGCCAGCAAACTTTCCTGGGAGAGTCTGAAGACCCCAGACTTGGAACATCGTTTTAATAAAGATGTTTCTTGTCTCTTAGTAAGACCAAGGCATGACAAAACCCAACCCAGCACATCTTAGGGGGCCATGCATGACCTCAGAGCTATCTTGATCCCCTCCAGTGATCAAAGGACCCTTTCACACTGGATGTCTGGCTTCAAGGGATATAATCTCTGTATGCCATAGTGGGCTTACTGGTTTGTTATGTAGCTATACTCAATTCCCATCACCTCTGCTATAAATCAGGGTATTAGTAGGAGGAAATACCCAGGAAAACATAGGGAATTTGGGTTATTCTGCATATTTATATTTTTACCAACTTTGCTGTAGTCTCTGCCCCAGCATTCTTTCTCAGCTCCCTCTTGGTCTCCCACAGTGCAGGACAATTCTGTTTCCAAGACTCATAGACATAGACGCACCTACTCTTGAATCTGAATCTCTAGATGGCCACCTAAATTCTGTTTAAATCCACATTCTGCACTTCTCTGAATCCTAAAATCCTTGGTTATAAAGCTGGAATCATAACTGATTGAACTCGTATAATTCTGGTCAATTAATGCAAGCTATGGAAAGTACTTTGAATGTAACTATGAAATATAATTATTAGTGTCATTATATAGACAGTATGTTTATATGGACATAAGACTGAAAATATTAAAATGTCTGCTGTATACATATGCTTATTTTATTTGAAAATATAAAATATTGATGTCTCAAGGCAACTTGGTGAATAATTATCATTTCTTATCTGCCAGTGATAAAAATGTAACGTTTAGGAATTCATTTTGTTTTTTGTTTTGTTTTATTTTGTATTTTATGTGCTGGGAATGTGCCCCAGGATCTCATGCATGTTATGTACTACTGAAATATGTCCTTAGCTCCAAATGCCACACTTTTTTGACTAGCCCATTTCTTTATGACAAATCATCCTATTACTATTTTTGGTATGACCCCAGCTGCCTCCCTTCCTGTTTCTTTCTGTCTTATCTTGCCTTCTGACTGGGTGGCACCCAATATTGGTCAATTTAAGCCGCCTTCCTCCTCCTCCTCCTCCTCCTCCTCCTCTTTCTCTTCTTCTTCTTCTTCTTCTTCTTCTTCTTCTTCTTCTTCTTCTTCTTCTTCTTCTTCTTCTTTCTTCTTCTCCTTCCTCCTTCTTCCTCCTTCTTCCTCCTTCTTCCTCCTTCTTCTTCCTTCTTCTTCCTTCTTCCTCTTTCTTCTTCTTCTTCTTCTTCTTCTTCTTCTTCTTCTTCTTCTTCTTCTTGTTCTTCTTCTCAACAATGGACTCACTTTAATTTTCGTTGAGCATCTGGCTTATTTCCTCAGAACATTGTATTAATCTAGTCTTTCTTTTATCTCAACTCGTTTCAGCACACACAGTATTTCTACAGTGACCTAAATCTTATCCACCATATTGTCTGTTATTTCTCCAGCCTGAGCATCCGCTTTGTCTTGACTTTGCTGAAAGGGCATTGGCTCTCAGGGATGGCTCCTGGACATGGAACTTGGGCTCAGGCAGGGAATTGTTAGTAAGTCAGTCTGTCAGGTTGTCTCCATGACCTGTTGAGTAAGAATCCCTGAGAGTGGGGCCCTGCAATCTGTGTTTGAACGAGCTCTCCAGATGTTTATAATGAGCAAAGAGGAATTGAGAGCCAATGTGTTAGCTTGGAAAACAGTCATCATTAGCTAGGCTAATCAGATTTGAGGCTTATGCTTTTTGTGTTTTTCCTCCACTGGGCCTCTTTTTCATAACGTTTCCCTTGGTGAATTCAGAGTCATCTGAGTCTGCGGTGTCAATCTAGAATCTTCCCTTACAACACTTCAGTCCATCCTTCTTCACAGCTTGTTTATGTCTCACTTCCCTGGCACTTTCCTCAGATGAAATCTTAGAGCAATGCTATTTCTTTAAGAGTAGTTACGCATTATTCTTTTTAATCACTATATATTTTTGTCTTCTGTACTAAAACAATGCTAGGAAATAAAAATCAGTATCTAAGCCTTATTTCAATTCCCCATAGTGTCTAGCACGGGACTACTTTACATTACTTGATGATTTTTCAGGAGCACACAGGTTAATAGTGTTGAACACGCTGGGCTCCATTATTCTTTGTCAATACAACTCCATGAGCTAACTATCTGAACTTAGGGACACTGTTTTGTAAAACAAGTTTTTGATGCCATTGGATTAGTTGAGCACATGTTATTTTAAAGATGATATAGTTTGTAAAGCAGTTTCACACAAATATATCATTAGATTCTCATAAAAAGGGTGATGTTTTCACTCTCTACACATGAGAGGATTAAGAATTGTGCAGGCTTCCATCTGAGAGTGGAATGACAATGGAGACGATTATGGTGGAAATCTTCTGCTTAGGCAAACATACTAAAATCTTATGTTTCTTCTTTAGAAGATTGAAGCTCAAAAATGAATTGTGGACTTGGGTTTCTATAGTATTTTTCTACATCATTACGGTGAAAACTAACTTTCCAGGCAAGAGTAACTCAGCCTTTTCAATTAAATGCAATTAAAGAGAATAATATACATGGAGAAAAGTATAGATTTTGTCTTAGAGTAAATATGTTTATATTGTAGAGCATAGAAATGATTCTCAGAATACATGCTTAGAGGAACAAATATATGTCTAATTGTCGACTAGTTGTATAATTTTATAATAAATAAAGTTTCCATAGCTCAAGCTATGAAAATTTAATAAACAAGACCCAAAATATTACTTTTGCTACCTTTTAAGGCAAATCAACCTCATAATCAGTCTAAATGTTAGCTTTATCTGCTTTCTTCTGCAAGGAAAATTTAGAGGGGAACAATCTAGCATAAAGAAAAATTAAAACGAGAGTTCAGCCAAAATTGAATTTGCTCTTAACAGTCTCTGGGAAAAGAAATAGCTCATTCTAATTCATTTTGCAGTGGATAAAATCTAGTTGAGCAGAATTTAAGTTACCATAGGAAAAGGAGTTAGATAGATCTCTCATAGGCTAAATTATATCACTTGAAGAATTACTATTAAGATCATCTATCAGTTTTTCCTCTTCAATTCTTCCCATGTGTCTTGCACTATTTATCACTTACGGAATGTGATCAACTTGTACTTAATTGAAATATTTGATGGGTTCCTCAAATATTTTTAATTTTGCAGTTAAAACATATCAGAGAACTTTTGATTAATGGCAAATAAAAGTTTACAAGGCAGAGGCATTAATCACTTGAACAGGTGAAGAAGTCATTGGGAGTGTTTGTGGAGAAAAAGGAAAAGCCAACTAAAGAATATGGGTGGTAAAAGATAGATCCCAAAATTAATAGTCCAAGTATAGGATACTGAATTTAAAAAACCATGAAGCATTTGAATTCCCTGGAGTTGAATCACTGGAGTCACTAGGGCCATTAGTAGCCTTGCTCTTTCCTGACATTGGCCCATAAAAGCAACAAAATGAGCTAGAATGGCGCATTGGTTGGGTTGTCCATCCTCTCCAGGATTTCCCAGTGCCCCTTGCCAAAGGGCATTAAAGCAGAGGAACTGATTATGAGGTTATTCTGTTCAGAAGTTAAAACAATGTAAGTAAAGGGCAAAAAGATGTGAATTTTATATAATTTCTGCAACTCCCTCCTAAGACTGGTAGCATTCCTCATTCTTCCTGTATGTATATATTTTCTTTTCTCTTGGAGCCTATATTTTCTTCTTGCCTTTTACTATGTTCCAAGGAGAAGTGGGTGGTGAAAGATGACTTTCAAATAGCTTTCAAGCACATCTCACCTCAAATCAAGGGAGCAGCCAATACTCAACGTCTTTGGAGAAAAGAAAACGTGATGTGTCACAGGGTCATTTCTGAGAAATCCACCATAACGTATGACTTGGGTCATGAAATACAAACTTACCCCCCAATCCTCCTACCCATATGCTGGAGAAGACAGAGGTAAGATGGGCTAGATCACAAAAGATCAGCCAATAAAAATTAAAAATATAAAAGGAAAGAAGAGGGCTGGGAAGATGGCTCAGTGGTAGAGTGCTTGCCTTGCATGCCTGAGGCCCTGGGTTCGATTCCTTAGCACCACATAGCAAAAAGAAAAAAAGCCAGAGGTGGCGCTGTGGCTCAAGTGGTAGAGCGCTAGCCTTGAGCTGAAGAGCTGAGGGACAGCGTCCAGGCCCAGAGTTCAGGCCCCACTACCGGACCCCCCCAAAAAAAAATAAAAAATAAAAAAAAGGAAAGAAGAGAAGATGCTGAGGGAAAAATGAGAAAATAAAACCCTGTCAATTGGGTCTCTGTCCTAAAAATGTTCCGCTCCCTGTTCATTCTTTCAGATTTTTACTTTATATTACCAAAATAGAATACACCTGTGTCGTATAGCTTGGTGTAAGTATAATCAAATATTTCTTCCTCAAGTACAAGAGGTTGCCAATAGGAAATATCCTGAAGTAGAATTATTGAAATTATTTTTATACTGGCTCACCTTCTAACTTCTTAGGTCAGATTGGCAAGAGAGAATATTCCATATTTTAAAGCATGGCTTCTCTTTACGTCTAAGTATTTGGCCCTATGCACATCAGAATTGTTTTCTTTTTCCATGCAGTCATACATTGAAAATTTGAATTGGATTATTTTTGTATGAATATTCCTTCATTTTTCTATTTAATACTTTGTGTTGAAATATCAAAAATCACTCTCCTTTGAGTTCAGTGCTAGAAAATAAAAAGGTGTGAATTAGTGTTTTTTCTCTCATATCTGGCTATGATTTTCGCCCAAGGTATTTCTTCATGATGGAATAATTAAAGGAATGAAGAAACCTGTTGTATTTAGCTTTCCTTTGGCTTCCAGACATTTAGCGTTCAGCAGCATGGCTTTTCTTAATTAAGCATTCCAGATATGCCTGTTTGCATCCATTTACTATTTTAATGTTCTTTTGTGATTTTTTTTCTACGTACCCTTCAGAAATTGGTTTATGAAGTAACTGGAATAAATAACATTTAAAAATTGTAAATTCTGACATTTACAGAGTAGGTAAGGTTACTTCTATTTTAAGGGTTATTCAGTCTGCAAGTAAGGTTATTAGCTATGTATCTAAGTACATTCCACACTAACTTGCATTGTCACAAAGTCTTTCCCAGATAGCCAACAGAGTTTTTCCTTTTAATGTTGTTTTCTCATTCAGATTTTCTCTCCTTAAGGGTATTGTATGGCTCAGGCTGAGTTTATCAATTCAAACTTGTTCTGTTGAAGGAATTTGATTCTTTTAAATCCTGTCAGAAGCCCTATATTTTATTTAATGTGTGAACAACCATATAGATTTCTATAGTGCATAAGCATAACTACTCACCTCACTCTTCACAAACCTGAGCTTCTCTTCCTCTTCATCTCATTGAATATGAATGCTTTTGTCTCCCCCTTTGCTTTTCAACCATTCACTTCTGTTGTATCTTAAGTCTCTATTCTTTAGGTAAGACTTAATAAGCTTAATTGACTCATTGCCAGTCTCAGTTTCTCCTCTAATACTTTACCCTTATTTGTATGACATGTTAATACTATTCTAAAGACATTTCTTTTTTAAGTATCTGAATTCGTTTTGGCTCTCTAGTAAGAACATTTGGCAATTGCTCTTGGATTGCTTCTTCTTTTCTTTTGTATATTCTACTCAAACCAAAGAACGTACTGTAGATCTGCGAGGAATGAAGGAATGTTAGTTCAATGATGTTTACTCCAAGACTTATGGATTAAAGCATAGATTATTGATTATTTTTGCCTTAACAAACATTTTATTAGGTGGTAACGTGAGACTTGTATCCAGAAAAAAATTAAATTTCATGTTAGAAAAGTAAAACTCACTGTTTGATGCATTACACCATCTGACACAACAGGTTTCCAAGTAAGTTTCTTTGTTTCTCTTCCCATTATTCATACTCTTCCAGATCAATTGAGGCATATGGCTTCAATTATCAAGTATATGCTGAGGACATGCCGGCCTAGAGCATTTTCCTGACTTTACTAATGAAGCTCATTCCTAACAGTGATGTGTGCCAGATTATCGGATTGCATTATGACATTAAACATGGACCAGCAGAGGTCTGGCTAATTGAGTATGATACCTTTCTCCCTGTAACTGCTTGTTTATTTTCTAGGAAGTAAATTTGCTTTTGTTATAAAATGAAACTTCATAATCCAGTATACATGAGTTTGGTCATATAATACCCATCACTAGACTGGGGGGAAGTTCTGAAAAAAAAAAGTATATTCTTAAAAATAAATAAATAAATACAATATTGTTGCTTTTATTTGGTAACTTGTAGACAAGGCACTTTCCTAAGAACTTTGATAATAATGTCAGTTTCCTTTATTAGACAAAACTGTGTTATGTGTAAGTAAAATTTTAAAAAATACATTATAAATTTATATGATGCATGAGCCAAATATAAATTACACTTCTGACATAGCAAAGTCAGAAAAGTTATTTAAAGCCATATAACCATCTTCATATTGTGTGCTTGTAGCCCAGGCCTAGTTACTCAGGATGGTGAAATCTGGAGACTGAGGTCTGTAAGCAAACCTGGGCACAAAAGTTCAATGGACTTCATCTCAAAATTAACTATACAAAAGTAGGGCTGGAAGTGTTAACTCAGTGAGAGACTGCCAACCAAGCTCTGAGTTCCAATCTCAGTATCACCCAAAACACCCTGGAACCAAAACAAAGAAACATAACAAAGCATAATCCCAGGCCAGGGATTCACAAGTCAACATGGTTGGCTGTTCTTCCATGGAGTGCAGCAGAGTGATTGCTGCTACAACAGAGTGAGCCTTGCCTGGAACTGAGGCCAGTGGTGATGTTGCTGAATTCACTTCTGGAAGGATATGGGAAATGAGACAAATTGGTTCCCACAAATCTTGAGCTGGAGAGACCTGTAGGTAGAAAAGAGCTTAGCTTTTAGTCAAGTAGCCAAGTGTGAAGATAGTCACTCACCCAGCCCTTCACTCAAACTGTATTATTGAGGTGTTAACTGTGCCATAGGAATTGTAGTCGGTACTCTGCTATGAAAGGCAAAGACGAAAACACATCGATTATTTCTTCAAGAAAGATACAGCCCACCATGGGACAGATATGTACAAAATATTATCATAAAATTATTGAGAATTTTAATTGATATTATATGAAGTAGATACTTAACTAAAATACAGGTTGCAATCTTTTTAGAATTATTATAATTGTCTATCATTATAAGTAACAAAAATCAGATTCTGTTGTTCTATTAAAGAATATTGCCTTAATGGGACATTCATAAAGCATATTTATTTTAAAATAAAAAGAGCCACTTATCCTGTCTAGAAAGTTTCATGAAACAGTTTGTGGTGTAGAAGATTGGTGGATAACACTAGAATTCACTGCCAGTGTTCTATCAACTGATGTTAGTTAAACATATATTTAAATTAGAAAAGGAATTTTGCTTGTACTTGTCAAAGTCAAGCTTTGAATCCTTTACATCAGATGCGACTATGGCTCCTGTAACCATCTAAGATGATTAATCATATGTTTTAATGGAGAGGGAATATATTCTGACGCATATGAATAATTTGTAATAGACAAGTATGGGGTTATAACCAACTCCACTCCTCACTGATGCTATTTTTCCTTGTGTCTCAAGCATCCTGATAAATGTCATAAGCTGCTTTTCTGGCAAGCTTTTCTTTATTTGTCTGTCTTCTTGGCGGTACCAAGTTTATTAGCTACCTTAATTTTAATCATTTTCGTTTTAGTTTGACTCATGGTGTTAATTATTGTAGCAAAGAAAGTTCTTTGCCTCATGGAGAACAAAGAAAGCATGAGGAGAGAGTAAGAAAAAAATATGAGAAGGTGTATGTGTGTATGTTGTGTGTGTCCTGTACACATATATACCTACACGTAGACAGAGGCTGAGTTGGCTGGGTTTCAGCTCACCAGCCAATGGGATGGTACCACCTACATCTGCATTCATGGTGGCTTCTCCCACAGCTGCACTTTACTAATCTCCTAAACAAAATAGCAGACATGATTAACCATCACAACTTTTATTGCCTCTTCTACTCCCTACTTGAGATTTTGTTGTCCACTCCCATTTGAATCTTACACAAAAGCATTGCTCTACAAACTTACTTATTTTACACTTCTTCTCCCTCAGCTGTCCTAAGTATTGGCTATGCGAATCTATCGTAATGATCCATTTACTTTGTGGTTCTTTTATTTCTATTAACTGGTACATGGATTGTTTTTTTTTAATTTCAAGTTTAGAATAAATCCATCTTCAGGAGACAGCATAGCAAAGCTCAAGACAGATGGCTCCACTAAACCTTTACTCCTGAATTGAACTTTCAAATATAAATGAAATTCTCAATGTAATTGTTTAAAGCATGGAGCAAAATGAATACATTTTGTAATTATGAAGCAGTTAGTGTTAGATTAACACCTTAACAAAATATTTGACATTTATCGGACAACACTAGTTTTAGATTTTGACAAGTTGTTACTTCCATTTTCTTCCTATATCTAAAGGAGAATATTAGCTTCCAGGTTCTCAGGATGTTTGTGAGGAAGAATACATTAATAGCTTTAAAGAATCTAAAAATATGAAGTATTATATATGCAATAATTATATCATCTTATAAGAGCAAAATTTTTATTAGCAAAATTTTACACTCACTAAAACTCTCATCCTTTGTTTTGAGAATTATTTGATTTGGGAAGCATATTTTCTTCATTTCTTCAGAAACATGCTATTTTGGGACACTCTGTGTAGTAGTGAAGAGGAATTTATACTAACAAGTAAATAATTTAGAAGATGTAAATTCACATTTGAAGTTAGAATACTCATCCCTTCCTCTAGAGGGAGACTAAAACTAGGGCCTCTAGCATGTTAGACAAGAGCTCTATCACAGGTCACCTCAGGTGTAGCCCTGGTCCTGATCTTGTTGATCTTGCAGTCCATTCACTGTCAAGTAAAAAGAGGTCTTCTAAAATGTATAGAATAAGTTGTAGATTAAGGACTGATTCCTAATTTTATGTGAAATGTTGATCTTCAATTAGAATTGTCTTTAAAGCAAGCCTATATGAAAGCCATCAAAGAATAAAAACAAAATACAACAAAGACAGAACAAATCAAACAAACAAAAACTCCTTGTAGGCCATCATAAAGAATGACATTGCCCCATTTCTTAGGAAAAAGTTATATTAAGTGAAGTAAGCCACGCCCAAAGAAGCATAGGTCCCATGGTTTCCCTTATTTGCAATAACTAGTATATGTCTGAGGCAAGCAGAAATGGTCAGACAAGTTGATGTTAGATCAAATGAACCCCAAGATAAGTATTCAAATGGTTTTTCTTTCTTGATATTGTTTCTAATATATTTATAAGATGATTTCTTTGTTGCTTTGTATGTCCCTCCCCCATGGTATAACACCTGCTTTCACTGTATTTGATGTGGGGGGGGGAGGGGAAGGATTGGGATTGGGATTGGGAGGGGGGAGGCTGGGAAGGGATGTGAAGGGTAAACAAAGGAGGAGGCTGCAATGCTTGGTAAGAAATGTATGCATTATCCTGCCCATGTAATTGTA
>NW_012267224.1:6284779-6296485 GCF_000151885.1 Dipodomys ordii
TAAATTTTTTTTATTGTGAAAATGCTTGGTAAGAAATGTATGCATTATCCTGCCCATGTAATTGTAACCCCTCTGTACAGTATGTTCACAAATAAAATAAAATTAAATTTAAAAAAAGAAATTAGACTAATGGGATTGCAGTTTACAGTTGCTGATATGAAATACTACTTATCAGAGCCTGATCATAGATTTTCAGAAGCAAAATATTGAAGTAATAAGTTAATATTGAGGCAGAAATTAAAACATTTCCATTAATTCTGAAAATGGGAAATATTCTATAACAGTTTAGGAGTCTCTTTTGATAAGTAGGTTTTTATTTAGCAATTATGACTAGGTTTAGTATCCTGTGACAACTATGATGATGGTCACTGTCAAATGAACTTTACAACTTCGGGGTGGGGGAGGGAGGAGTTGGGAAGGTGGGGAGGGAAGAGATAGTAGGGGAAAAACAAAGGAGGGTATAACAGTGCTCGACAGGAAATGTACTCATTACCTTATTCATGTCACTGTAACCCTTCTGTACAGTATCTTTACAATAAAAAAATTTAAGAAAACCACATCACCTCTCTTCCTCTACCTTTACTGACTGAGAATACACCTGCTTTTATTATTCTGGGACACTCTAGTCCAGGAGTAGGGATTTTTTTCACTGACAAATATGTCTCTGGTGTCCCCTGTGGCTATGTATGACAAAAGGAAAAGATGTTCTAGCCAATTCAATTTGCCAAAAAATCAACTTTTCATTATTTGGTTCTTTGAGGCAGGGAGACTTCCTTTTGGAATGCGTAGATTAGTCTCTTCAGTTTGCTACTTTGTTCTTTCCAAAGACTTATAATTTGACCCAATACCAGTTGTCATGAATTTCTTAAATATAGTTCTATAAATAGAGAATATGCAACATAAAGTCTTAGAAAGGCCAATGTCATCCAGAAAGAGCAATAAGTCCTTGTGGGGATACACAAGTCTAGTATATAACCAGGCTTTGTGATACTTCAGAGTTCAACCCAATTCAACTTAATCTTTTCCCTTCAGGGCTTCACTTCCCTAGTAAAGGAGAATTATTTTTAATATAATTTTTCTTTTCAGAGTTAAGAGGTAATAAAAAATATGGTCAAAGGTATAGGCATGAGGATAACATATAATATATAATTTATTGAGTACTTTCATTGTTCCACCAGCCAACCACAATGAGCTTGCAAAAATGTATCTAAATAATTATTTTCAAGCTGCAACTAATTGGGTTAATTGGCACTTGTTTTTGAAGGATCCATTTCTTGTTAGATATTAGGCATTGTTCCAAAGTAAATGCAGCTGACTAAATATTTTAACTGATTCCTCATAAACCATAGATCCTTTGTTGATAAAGCATTCTATAAAGCACAGTTGGCACTCACAATCACCCAAGTGATCCATGCTTTGGGATAAAGAGTATCAGGAATACTATTATGCAGTTATGAAACCTTTTAAGTGATTTTGTAGAAAGAAAGATGATAAGTTCCTCTGGAGAAATCTATAGCATGTATCATAGCTTGAGAACTAACTCAATATTAAATCTATTGCAATTCATGATGCCACTCTATTGGAGGATTACGATTGTATTAATTTAAAATATTTGTTAATTTCTACATGAAAACAATCTAGTAAGCTGGCTTTTTAGCTAAGATTACATATATTACTTATTTTAACCCTCCCAACCATCCTATGATGTTTCAATAACCTAGTTTTTCATAGGAGAATACCAAGTCTCCTGCAAATTTAATTCATAATATTAGTCATTGGTATAATTGAATTTAAACCTAAGCAGTCTAATTATAGAAGCCAGTACAAAATATCAGGTTATAAAGAGTCCAAAGAAAAACACATGAGGGTAAAATGTGGTATGAAGAAGTTATGGTGAATTTGAGGAAGGTAATATTTGGAAGCAAAACAGAAGTGATAACTCAGAGACCAGGTTTATGAACATTCTCTTAACTCTGAATTCAGACCCTACAGACCAAGAATAACTCCCATCAATGCAAGTATCTATCCTAAAGAGTTTAAAAATCAGTTTTCATGTGTTCTTTATTGTTAAGTTTTGTATTAGTCCATTTTCTGTCACTAATGAAGCAACCATGGCAGGCTAACTTTATAAAGAAATGAGGATTTAGCTTACAATTTTGGAGGATGAGACTCCAAAAAAATACAGTGTAGCATCTGTTAAGACACCACTTATCTGCACCACCTCATGCAGACAAGCAATGGTAGAGGCACATGAAATAGAGATTACAAGGCCAGACAGGAATCCAGGAAGACTAGGGTCTCACAGTTTTTCCAAGGGTCTGTCTCCAATTATTGTAACAACCTTTTACAAGTCCCCTCTGTTACAGGTCTAGCCTATTCAACACTTCTAAGGAGAACCACAGAAACTCTTGGAGACAAATTATATCCAAACTGTATTATAAACTTCTATGGAGCTTTCTAAGCTAGTAGGATGAGAAGACTTAATTAAGCTATGACGAATGGTCATCTCTGTCCTGTCCTTAGGGTGTCTCAACAATGCAGCCCTCATTCTTTTTATACAATTGCTACAACAGACAAGGAACAGAAAAAACTAAGATAACAAAGGAGAAGGGTAGAGAAGTCTTCCCCATCAAATATTGTATTACCATTAAAGTGGAAAGTAAGAAAGAAAACTGAAGATATCTATCTCACAGGATCCTGGAATTCCTTACTTTCAAGATACTCTCAGGAATGGGATTATGTAGACTGACAGCTTTATGTTCCACCAACCCACAGAAGATACAGATGTCAAACAGTTCTTCCAAATAGAGAGAAAATATGTATTGATGTAGCAGTAAACCACCTTGACCTGTAGTTTTAACTTTATTTCTTACCTATTTCAAAAGATGCAAAACAAAGCCATTTAAAAAGGTACTTAGCTTAAGGAAGAGCTTTCTGAGTTTGGGGTTTTATTGTACTGTGTGATAATAAATATAGGAAGAAAAAGGTTCTCTGGACCATGAAAAGTGTACCAAGAAAAATACAAGTACAATACCAAAGGGAAAGGGCTAGGCAATAGCAAAAGCATTTGTGGCTAAGTGCAAGTGGCTCATACCCGTATTCCTCCCTGCTTAGGAGGCTGAGATCTGAAGACTGCTGTTTGAAGCTGGACCAGGCAAGGAAATCTATAAGACTCTTTACTCCAATTAAACAGCAAAAAGATGGAAGGGGAACTGTGCCTCAAGTTGTCGAGTGTTAGCCTCAAGAATAAAAATAAACAAAAACAACAGGGACAAAGCATAGGCCTTGAGTTTAAGCCCCAGGACCAGCACACACAGACACACACAAATCTGGAAAGCAGAGTACTTATGTGCAGTTTCTCAAAAGACTAAACACAGACCTTCCCTATAACCCAGCAATTCGACACCTAGGCACTTACCCAGTAGACCACAAACCAGGTCACAGTAAAGCTACCAGTATATACATGTTCCTTGCTGTATTATTTACCATAGCCAAGATATAGAATCAATCCAGATGCCCCTTGGTGGGCAAATGGATCAAGAAAACATGATACACACACACACACACACACACACACACACACACACACACACACACACACACACGGAATTCTATGCTTCCATAAAAAAGAATGATATTGCACCATTCTTAAGGAAATGAATAGACTTGGAAAAAGCTAGATTAAGTGAAGTAAGCCATATCCAAAGAAACATAGCTTGCATGGCTTCCCTCATTTGTAGAACTAGAATGTGCTTATAAATCTATAAGTAAATGTAAGAGATGGTAGAAGACAAAAAATTACACTTTGGTATGGTAAATTAAACAGGACTCTAAATATTCACACAATTAGACCAAAGAAGGAGGATATTCTTAAGAGAAGATCACAAAGGCTCAATAGCTAGGTGCATACATCATATAAAATAATGTTTATTGAAATAAACTAAGAAAGGAAATGAGGCTTTTTTTTCCTCCTGTGTTGCTGTTTTTGATTGCTGTACCTTATGTCATATATGTAAGTTTATCGGCTTTGGAGATTGTAAAAGGGAACGCAAAAATGATGGGACAAATGATGGGACAAATGGTGAACAAATACAGCAGTGTTCCTCACTAGACATTATGTTCAAAATGAACTATACACCTTGTGGGAGAGGGGTCACTGGGAAAAAGCTGAGAGAAAAATGAGAAAAGAGATGCTGCTAAATACATGTATTTGTTACTTGAATTATGTAACCCTAGCCCCTCTGTCCATCACCTTTACAAAAAATAATTAATTCAACCCAAAAGGAAGAAAAGAATTTATGAAGTACATGGCTTGTGAGAAGGTCATTGAAAATCGAATTTAGATGTGCAGATTGGGGGTAGAATTTCAGTGTCTTCGAGGAAGACATGGAACAAAGGCACAGATTTAGAGCAGTGATGAATGTTTGTGACGTACTAGTTCACATTTCCTTGAAATTGAAGTTCCAAAATAAGTCATTGGCACTGGGAATGGTCCATTTCTCTGGAATAAGTTGATACGTTCCTTGAATACCAAGTGAATGGGTGTCGTTATTCTTCTGTGTCAAATGGGAATCACTGATTTTTTTTTGAACTTTCTGTTACAGTGTGCAAAGTAGGTTGGAGAGCTAAAGTCTGAAAACATATGTTAAGTTATTCTGATAACCCAGTTGTAGCAAAAATACAGAAAATGGATTACATCCAGTTTGTGAGTGAGAACACGCTTAGTGGATTTAGTTGCTAACACTATGTGGAGACAAGGCAGGGAGATTCAGTCATAGATGATAATCACAAGGCCTTGATTGTGAGTCAAGACCAGGAGAATTCCTATTCAATTAAAAATATAAGATCATCATATTTGGCATAGAGTATATTCAGGTTTGTTCTCACATAATCCACTAATAATTCTTAATATTATCGATAGCCACTAGTGGTTCCTATTATAAAAAGACTGAAAATACAGAGAGGGAGAAATTGTACATAATGCACAGTAAGTGATTGTCATAGTGTGAATATTACTGTTAAGTCACAAATTAGCAGAAAAGGGCTGGGAGGTTGGCTCAGTGGTAGAGCGCTTGCCTTGCATGCATGAGGCCCTGGGTTCCATTCCTCAGCGCCACATAAGCAGAAAAAAAAAGCCGGAAATGGCGCTGTGGCTCAAGTGGTAGAGTGCTAGCCTTGAGCTGAAGAGCTGAGAGACAGCGCCCAGGCCCAGAGTTCAGGCCCCACGATTGGACCAAAAAAAAAAAAAATTAGCAGAAAATTTTCAGAGAGTGACTAATGAGCTTAGTATTATACTTCAAGAGACTGTTTGCATTTGTAGAAACCAAGCTCACAGAAATGGTGATGTGGGAAATAGAAAGGATCTCTCCACTCCAGGAACCAGAAAATAGGCACGTAAACACATCAAAAACCATTGAATTTGGTGATAAATACAATCCTGTGCAATCAAATTCCTTTGATGATCACACATGTTCCATGCTTCATGATCAGAGATGGTTAGAAGCCCTGTAAAACATTGTTGAAGGCTGGAGCTAGAGATGTACAAGAGACTAATGAATACACATTTATCAGATCTTATGAATAAGATCATATATGTAGTATGTGCTATTCTATTATGTATTAGGTGTAAGGATATGAGTCATTGAGCCTAGCTTATGTTTGAAATAGTTTCTGTGGATTACATAGAAAGATGATGCTTAATCAAGATTCAACAGTCTTTCAATGATAAATTTAAATATTTATTAGGCAAGGGGTAAGTACCAACAAGGGATGGTGACAGTCTCAGAGATTAACAATTAACAAAATAAACATGCCATTTCTTTAGGCCCAGAAGCCTAAAGAGAGGCAACATGGCCATTGATAGTGGATGTGAAGGAAAGGCAGTGCTGTTGTAAGAGAGAAGTCCAAAGAAAAATGTGCAGTCAAAGATCCTCTAGAGTACAAAATTGAATGCAGTGACAACAGGGGATATACCATATGGGGAAAATCCACAAAAGAAAAAAGAAATCACATAGTACATTGAGAACAACCACAACAAAGGAAAATCACTTGTGTCCATGTCTTGGAGTTTGTTTCACTTAGCATCATCTTGAGCTATTCTGCTCATCTGCTAAGATTATCCTAGATATATACTAATTATTACAAATAAGGGAGACCATGGGACCTATGTTTCTTTGGGTCTGGCTTACTTCACTTAATATGATTTGGTACCCTGGGTATTGTATATATGTTTCTCTGACCTAGAGAAGGGAAAGGCAACAACAAAATGGTGAGACAAAGCAAAAAGGGGAACCTATGCAACAGCGATACTCATAAGACAGTATGTTGGAAATGGTCTGTACAATTGGGAGGGGATTGGAGGAGCGGGAAAGGGAGAAAAATGAGGGAAGGGGTAACTAGTTAGACAAGAAATGTACTCACTACCTTATTTATATAACTGTACCCCTCTATACATCTTGGCAATAAAATTTTTTTTAAAAAAGATCTTCTAGGGGCTGGGAAAATGGCTCAGTGGTAGAGTGCTTGTCTTGCATGCACGAGGCCCTGGGTTCGATTCCTCAGCACCACATAAGCAGAAAAAGCTGGAAGTGGCGCTGTGGCTCAAGTGGTAGAGCACTATCCTTGAGCTGAAGAGCTGAGGGACAGTGCCCAGGCCCAGAGTTAAGGCCCGACGACCGGCAAAAAAAAAAAAAAAAAAAAAGATTTTCTAGGCAGTGCTCTCCACTGGGCAAACCAAACTGGAAAACAGGACTGGGGATGGTGAGGTATTCACCTTCAGAGTCTACATGAAATGTACAAATCAAGACAGAGAGCAGACTGGATCTGGTTGGAGAAAACAGGTCAGGGTCAGTGTTAGTCCTCATCAAGTTTGATAATAGAAGTTGCATCAATATGAAGCAAACATCAAATAGCCTGGATGATTATTTAATGAAGGGATGTGAATTTGACAGCACTATATAATTCATAGGCTTTGTCATCATATGAATAGGAATTTTATCGATGTTACTGGGCTTTTTTTAGGGAATGGAGTGAGTCAAGAAGTGAGAATTGAAATATCTCAACTATGAACTCCCTCACTGCAATAGTTGTTTCTTAGTTTGGAAACAGGACAATGCAGGAATCAAAGAATCAACACTGGATAACCAAATCTTGGTTGGAATAATACTATAGTTTACTAGAGAAGGGCAGCCAAAGTCTTTATGGACTACTAGTCACAGAGCAAAACTGATTTGAATATTTATTATTATTTCAGAAGTGCTAGTGCATGGCAATAGTACTTAAAAACAATAATAAAATAAATAACAGCAGCTGTACATGGAGAATTGACTATATGCCAAATATAATGGTAAGTATTTAATTATTTTACATGTGTCATCTATCGCTTCAGAATAAGTTACACTAGTAGCTGTTAAAAAAATTGTATAATTTCACTTAGTTTTAACACAGGCACCTGAAGCTCATACTAGTTCACTAGCATCTGCAAATTAATATAATAGTAAGTTTATGGAGACATGTCTCTCATCTGACTTTTTGTAATCTTCCATTGTTGCTGTCCAGTGAACTGTTTCCTATCTCTTCTTGTTTATTCATCTTACTTTTAGTGTCAGATTTTACCTGTCACTTTAACAGCCCTGCATGCCTTGGTTCTACAATCATTGATTGTGGGCTGTCATACTTTTACAGATATGTTAGGTTGTGCTTATAACCATCACATATAAGATTGCCTGTGATTATAAGGTTGTCATTCAATAATCTCATTATTGATTCATCTATAAAACCTTAAAGATAGATGGTGTTGGGCACTTTATATGCTGAAGTTATCAAGGAGACAAACTTCCTGCTAACTCAGAGAGTGAAATGTAAGCAAATAGAATAGAATGCCAACTGGTAGGTCTCATGAGAAATACTAAGCAGGGAAGAGGACAACTTCTTTAGATGCTGTTTGGGCTCCACAGACTGGCAAAGGGGGTTGGAAGTAGTCACATGGCAGAAGATACCTGATGTGAGTAGGGGAAGGACCATTCAAGGCAGAGTGACTGGAAAGTGCAGATTCAGATCCTTTAAAGCAGGCCCAACCAAATCCTGCTCTCTAGTATATTGCTATGTATCAATCGTATGCTATGCTATCCTTCACTGTAGTGAAGGATCGACAACAACTCAGCTGACCAGCATGCTCTTTTAGATGCATCTCGGACAGGAAGTTTCATTTCAAAGCCCTATCAAGTTATATTGCATCTACATGGAGTGATAGTGAACAAGTTCCCAGTCCACTGTGGAATTTGAACACACTGAAGTTTACACATAACGCATGAGCCTTCAGCATTATAAGAGAGTTCTTTCATTGCTTCTGAAGCCCACATTTTTTTTCTCTGACAAGTAACTCCAATGTTCCCTCTTTTATTAAGCTGAAATTAGTCCCCCTCTTAAAATATGGAGATGCAAATTTCTAGAGAGGAACACACTGAGGAATAATTTTCTCAGGTTCCAAGTATGAAGCAGCTGCCTGTACATCATTAACCTTTCAGCTACTACCCTCCTCCTTCATCATGGCTGTGGTCATTTGATCAACATCTGCAGCATCTTTAATTCAAAAGCTTCAATACCATTCACGACATCGACATCATTTTCTTAAAGGATTTAATGCTTGATGAATTTTTTTGTTGGAGTTGTCTTTAGAAAAGCATTGAAAAACTTTGCACTATTTAAAGGAATCTAATCATTTCCTACTTTCTCTCATAAGGGCTTCCAAAGTCCTTTATTAGAATTCTTTCAATAAACCATCGCAGTAGGAAATAGTTACTCTTATTATTTTTAAATATGAAGCAAATGAAGTAAGGAATGATTGGTTGATATGAAAAGAATGCCATACTTAGTAGAGTTAGGGCTGAAACCTAGAATTTTGACATTTAATTCAATTGTCTCTCTAGAGCTCAGAGCTAAAAATGCAACCATGACACCTCTGCATAAAGCAAGCCAGAATTGGATCTTTAAATATTTTCAGGCTCAAATATACCTGAGTGTGGAGAGAGGCACACAGATTGATCTTGACAGGTAGTAAATGCTTTCATACTCTTTTCTCAACTGATCAAATTTGACCTTTTCCTTTTTACTTCTTTTGTTTGAAGATCCAAAAAAAGTTAAGAAGTACTAGTTGATTTATATTTTATAGGAAGAAATGATACCATCAAATATGCAAGGCTTTTTGGTGGAATAAACCCCTAAGTTCAGAGCAATTGCTTGAAAGCTGCTTAATAAATTAGTTGTAAAATCCAAGGCAAAAAGAAAAAACCTGCCAAATGTCACTCATTTGAAAAGGGTTGCTCATTTTGGATAAATTATTGGGTAATTTTTCAAAGATATCACTCACAAGTGAGGATTTTTTTGATGTATTTAAATGAATCATTTTCAGTTTCTCATACATTTTTAAATTGTGCTCATTCAAAGTGTCACATCCTGACAGGATTGCTCATAAAGATTTCATTCCCTTGTGTTAGAATTACAGAGGATGAAAGTATTTTTAAATATCTATCGCTGAAAGGGACAAGGTGCTATCCAGTCTACAATTGTCAATTTTACTTTACAGCGTATGCTATTGGTCACAGTGACACCCTTTTCGATAGCAAAAATTACTTCCATGGTAATATTCAAATGACTTAGGCTGGGGTTGCAATCTTCCCCTAAAAGATTCAGAACATGATTCTTTGATGTCAGCTTTGGGGCACGGTATTCCCAGCATTGCATTTAGTCAGAAATATGGAAGGTCTCTGCTAACGTGATTTACATATTACACTCCCATGGAGTTTCATGTAAATAATAGAAAATGGGCAAAGAGCCCTGTATCAAGACAAACTCACTTTATTCCCTGACACGCACAGGGAAGCTTATTTTGGGATAATGGCTGCATATGTTCAGGAAAATTGAGCTCATGAGCCCACTGTCTGAACATTTTCCAGAAAAAAAAGAGAATATGAATGAATTGTTTGAAGTTAAAAGGGAGAGGTACCTCTATTATTTATACAATTCCTTTTTTATGAGAACAAATACTGACGATCTATTGTTCCCTTGATCAATCCATGGAGGGTATAGTGTGGTGAGTTGAAATTTTGGCAAAATGATGTACATGCTGTAATCCACATGGATTGCAAATGTTTCTAATATTGAAAAGTTAATAACCAACTGTTTATTGTGTCATATAGCTGAGCCTGATTTTAATTTTTTGACAAGGGGTTACTGTTTCTCAAGAGCCTACTTCTTGCATTTTCTGTAAACATTTGTTAAAAGCCATTTGTTAAAAAAAAGTATCTTAGTGCCACGAGTATGAACAGTAAGTATACATGTATCTAGCTTTCCAGGAGCTCAGGCTTTAATATCAAGACAGACGTGAAAGTCTGGATTTCAGGAGCAATAATGTATGCTCCAAAATTTTTCTGTCCTTTCAGACAAATCCTAGAGGAAATGGCTAAAGAATCTTAGAAAATAAACCTAGAGGGCCTCTGCCCTCTAGGCTCTGCAAATGTGAAATTAAAATCCATGAAATGATATTACTCTTGCTATTATCCACTGGGGATGATATATGGCTGCATCAGAGACTCCTTGGAAGGTAGTAACAAAATCTAAGTTTCTGAAGACAGGCCTTCATGTAATTTTGAAATGATTGTATATGTCCTGACAGGGTCTCTTGTATTTCTATCAAGAAAGCCCTAGATCACAAAAGAAAAAAAAAACTAAGAAGGAAAAAGGAAAGCAATGAAAAACAAAATCACATCACTCAAATCAGTGTCAGAAATACCCTTCTGGTTATTAATGCTGTTTATTTCCCCATGTCCTCTAAGGCTCCAATGTCATTGGTTTGTTGTCTTGTTCATTGTCAAAGTAACCCAAGAGCCACTGTAATTGTCTTTAGTAGCAAACTGTTCACAGTACATTGCTAAGCCTCTTTTCTCTATCTGAATACTTGGTCACAAAGCTGTGTTTTCTCCAGAATCTTAGGTTTTACTTATCAGTCTCTTTCTATCTCTATCTCTTTCAAAATATATACACTTATGTGTTCATTAAGTACTTATAAAACAGTTGTCATTCAAATGAGCAGTGTGTCTTGATCTCTCCCTTAATGGGAGTTTTCTCTCCCTTGCTCCCTGTTGTCCTTCATTATCTCTCTGATCTTGTGCAGAGCCAGAAAGTGTAGATTGGAGGACTACCAGAAAACACTCTGAATATTCACTTGGATGTGATAATTCTCCATGCCACTTCATTCCATCTAGAGTTACCTTATTTTAAGCATGGAAGTATGTTGTTTATCCATGAGATCCTTTTTGTTTGTTTGTTTGTTTTTGGCTTGATCTTGGAGCTTGAAATCAGAGACTGGACACTGTCCCTGAACTATTTTGGACAAGGCTAGTGCTCTAACACTTTGAACCACAGCTCCACATCCAGTTTACTGGTAGAGCAGGGACTTTTCTGCCTGGGTTGGCTTTAAACTGTTATCCTCAGATCTCAGCCTTCTGATTACCTAGGATTACAGGTACATGTGGACTTCTAGAGCCCAGTGAGATGATAATTCTTTTTCTCCTTTTTCCTCTTTCTCTTCTACCACCACCACCACTACTACCACCACCTTCTCCTCCTCGTCCTCCTCCTCCTCGTCCTCCTCCTCCTCGTCTTCCTCCTCCTCCTCCTCTTCTTCCTCCTCCTCCTCCTCCTCCTCCT
>NW_012267224.1:6296553-6312826 GCF_000151885.1 Dipodomys ordii
TTCTTCTTCTTCTTCTTCTTCTTCTTCTTCTTCTTCTTCTTCTTCTTCTTCTTCTTCTTCTTCTTCTTCTTCTTCTTCATCATCATTATTATTATACGGTTGTTGTTGAGTTGAACAAAGGGGTTATAATTCCATAAATCAAGTTGTGAGTACAATGCTTCCTAGAAAATGTCATCCTTTTCCCCCTTTCCCCTTTCTGTTACTTATTCACAAGTTACATAGTTTGTTTTTATGTAGTGCGTATTGAATATACTGACTACATTTGCTCATCCTTCTCCCCATTCCCATGTCCCCATTTTGCTCCCCACAAAACATGTTTCCACTTCGTGGTGAATAGTGCTTCAGTTGTTCAGGGGAATCACCCCTTGGAGTCCTCCCCGACATATACTCTCCTTTAGTTTGTTCGTATGTAGCGCATTGAGCCCTGCCTAGGAGTTACCGAGGTGTTACCATGCCTACATGTAGCTTCCACATATGGGGAAAACTTGTGCCATTCATCTCTCTGAACCTGGCTCACTTCACTTAACATGATTTATTCTAGGTCCATCCATTTCCCCGCATATGACATAATATTATTCTTTCTAATGGGATGAGTAAAATTTGTGCTTAAATCTTACAATGTTACTTCTTTTTGAGTGTTTATATTACTAAATAACAAATTACTGATGTTTTTCATCATGGAGTTCAACTTACAGGTGGAGAATAAATTTTTTAAAGAATGCTCAATAGCATTGCTAATACACAGATTGTGTAATATGATACTTTAATATTTATTAAATATTTTACACATTAAAAATTAAAATATAAAAATAAGTAAATATTAAAATGTATATATTTTTTCAGTGAACTGTTGTGTTCACTAAGATAAAAGAATAAGGAATGTTTTAGTACAGCTGAAAATAAAGAGATAGTTTCAATTTCAGATCCAGTGTAGAGTGATATCTTATTTAGTTGAAACATGAAAGTGTATTTCAATATAGAGAGGTACACATATACCTGGAGATGCATAAAAATGACAGCCAGTATGTGGTCTTCAAAGAGAAGGGTCCATAAGACCTTTTCTGTTGGAAGTCATTTATACATGAGTGTTCAAATATATTAAAGAGAAAGAATTTAGCAAGTAGTGGGTGAATTAATTGCTTTCCCCTTCAGTACCCATGGAAAAATTTGTCTTGTGTTCTGCAGCAAAGAGTTCATGAGATGTTATATTTATTCAGTGTTTGGACCACAATTAGTTTTTCTGACTCAAGTCAGGCACACCAGTCACTCACATAGCCACACCTATTGTTTTGCATACTGTAACTTTCCCTGTTTCCTAAAACACATTTCCCCATGCATTTTAATAAGCTTGTTTGCAAATGGAGTGATAGAAAATTTCCTCCAGGCATTTGTCATTCTTAACTTCTACACAAACCTAAGCAGCCAGGAGTGAGTGGAGAATTCCATCTGCAAGTTAATTTAGTGGAACACACTTAGTAGAATCTCTTGACAGGAGACAAATCAAGAAAAAGTTTTTAGGCCTTTGCATTTTGGTAAGTTTCATACACTTTTAAGTTTGTGTGAGGCTAAAAAATACCATTCACTGAAGAATCAAATCACTTCTTACTGCTTTTTAGAAACAAATGCTATTAATTCCCTATATTGTGTGTTCACGCTAAGTACTTGAAATTGTGTTTATTGATTGTTATCAGACAGATTTTACTTGACTTGTGATTTTCTAATTTTGTGCCTTTTGCAATCAATTCTTTATTTGTGATTGCACAAGTTTTGATTCTGTTTTAGTTAATATTTGCCAAACAGGAAGGTTATAATTTTTGTTTGAAATTGCATTTCTCTCCAGATGGTTTACTTAGAATGTGTTTGTTTCTTGGACTCAAAATCTAAGTTAGATTTATAAACAATTCTATAACAGTATAAAAGCCAAATAATACATTTTGTTGCTTGTTCAGAGGTTTGAATTCAGTTGTTATATTTCTTTGTTAAAATGAGAAGACTGGGACATTACTTTTATAGATGCATAAAATTTATGTATTAGTAATATTTATATTTCTAAGAACTAATATGTTCTCTTAATATTTAATTCTACTGTGTCTTTTTTTACTGGGATTTACTATTTGAGAATTTCATTTTTTTCTCTCATTTTTTGAGTATGTTAATTGTACACAAATGACCTTCATTATGACATTTGCATATATATGTATATATTAAATATAAATACACAAATATGAATATATACAAATATCCACTCTTCAATATGATCATATTTACTGAATTATCCCTCCTGCTAGCCCTCCTCCTCTTTCCCAATTGTTCCCCTTCTACTTCTTCATCTATTTTAAAACAAATAGATTCTACATGTAGAAACAAGCTGGTACTCTACCATTTGAGCCATGCCTTTAGTCAGCTATTTTTTCCAGTAAGAGATTGAGTAGATTAAGGTAGAGATTAAGGTAGAGATTGAGTTTGAGATTGAGGCCATTCTGTTTGGGCTGTGTTCAAATCTGTATTCTCACATCCAAAACTTTTGAGTAGCTAGTACACAAGCAAGAGTGATTGACAGATGGTTGTTAATCGTCTTTCCAATACTGACTTATTTCACTTAGCATGATGATTGCCAGTCTCATCTATTTTTTTCTGCAAATGACATAATTTTGTTCTTTATGGATGAATTAAATTCCACTTCATGAATATACCACATTTTCTTGATACATGAGTGTGTTGCTGGGCACCTAGGCTGATTCCATGAATTGGAAGAATTCTTGTAAAATGTTTTTCTTAGATATTATCCATCTTTCTATGGACTTCTCCTTCAATATTTTGATGCTATTTCTTCTCCTTTTCTCTCTTCTCTCTTGCTGTCACTCCAGCTATGCCTGTACTGAGACACTGCTAGCAACAATTTGTTCCTGGGTGAGGCAGGGAGAGATACATGGCAACATTCATTCGCTCCTCCCCACTTTAACCTGGTCACGTGGCCAGAATGCTTCCATGGACTTCTTCCTTCAGGACATGGGATTGCATACACCAGCCAGAAACATGTTCTGAGTGGTCACCTTGATTTCCACATAGCCAAATGTAAAACCTCTAATCAAAAGGATCTCCTCCAGTCTCTGATAATACAGGGAATTCCAGCTGCCTAAAACCTTTTTCTCTCTCAGAAGAGTATCTTTCCTCTAATTCTTCCTCTCTTTTCTTTTGTTTATACATTTGAAAATTATTTCTTCTCCTCTATTCTAATGCTAGGCAAGACAGGTTCATTTTATTTTCTCTAATGCCTACCTAGCTAAGCATGAAATAGAAGCAAAATAAAATAAAATAAATGCACAGTTAATATGGGCAGGAGTCGTATTTGTGGTACCCACTATTAGGTACGGGTTATAAATTGTGTGATGGTTGTGGATAGAATTACGCTAATTTTTGTGATAAGAAATTACAAGCTGCTACATATCTTTCAAACGATGTTACATTTATTTTTCCTTTTATTTTTATTTTTTTGGTCCGGTCGTGGGGCCTGAACTCTAGGCCTGGGTGCTGTCCCTCAAGGCTAGCGCTCTACCAATTGAGCCATAGCGCCACTTCCGGCTTTTTTCTTATGTGGTGCTGAAGAATCGAACCCAGGGCCTCAGGCATGCAAGGCAAGCGCTCTACCACTGAGCCACCTTCCCAGCCCTGTTACATTTATTTTTAAGTTCTAATTCCACATGGAAGATGGAAAATTAAATTTCATCTGATGTAAAAGTCTCCTCGGAGTCAAAAAAGATTGAAGACACACAAAGTAGTGCTCAGAAATCAATAGCAATATCTCTCTTTCAGTACATCTTGCTTCATAGTGGTGGATTTTTGTCCAAACCTTAATATTTCCTTGAAAACTTTTGATTGCTTGTCTCTGTGCTCCAATTTAGGGAAGAGCTCTTCCCCCCAAGACTGAGAGGGTGGCCTCTTATTAAACACAGAGCCCTTTTTCCTGAAAAGATCCTGCCACATCCTGTGGGTGCTTTAAGAAACTTTGGCCAAAACCTGATCTGGAATGAATGTTAATTTCTATGTGGGGATTCGATCTGTTCTTGATCCTGTTTTCCCTTAGCTTCCTGAGCTTGGCCTTGTGAAAAGAAACACCAATGAACAAAATATCTCGTAGACAAATTCTGCCCTTGCCTTTATAAATCCAATGATTCGCCATTTGGCAACTGTGGATACTTTGGGACCTGTAATTATCCTCCTAATATATTAAGATATGAAGATCTCCTCAGAGTTACTTTGTGAGAAAAACATATTTGGGAATATCAATCATCTTCTTAGGAAATCACCAGAAAATTAGTCAATTAGTAGACAAGTGGTAATCTTAATTGAAAGAAGGAGAGTTGGCACCAATATGTCAGCAGGATGTTTTTGCAGTTTTATAGAACATAAACGTTTCTTTCCCAGGCATGCTTCTCTGCTACTAGGCCCTGTGTCAAACTCATTTGTTTCCAGCCTCACCATCTCAGTTCTCTCGTGTGTACTCTTCTATTCCAACCATTCAACGAGTAGCAGGAGCTCCTTCTTTGCTTTTGTCTGTAATATGACATATATAATGGGCTATCTAAAGCATAAGTCAAAATGTGTAATGCCAGCCAATTCTTCCACATATGAGGAATGAATGTATCAAGAATTCTTAAGGGTATGTCTTTTATAAATTGATCTGTGCAGATGCATTAGGCGTATTTGTTCCAATCCCAGATATCTATTTGCTCTTTTGCTAGACAGATTGGTTTAGGGCAGGTAAGGTATCAGAGATAGGGATAAGAGAGCTCAGTGAGGGAAGGAGGGGGCGGGGAAGCATAAGAAAGACAAAAAGAGATGGAACAGGAGGGTGATAAAGCTCACAAGTTGTCTTAATGTGGCAGGTGCCACACACATAAAGAATGAAAAGAACTACAGAGGAAGAGAGTCATTTTATCCTGAAGTGAAGGGCTTGGCTGTGAGGCTATTTTATGCTATATGTCTATGCATTGGCATTCTTTTCTAAGCCACTGGGGAGTGGCTGAAGATTTTAAATGATCACACTATTTTTTGAATATATCTTTTGCAATGCATTCAGAAACTGCTTTGTGAAATAGCAACTCCTTTGTACAACTACTTAAAGACAATTTCAACAACTCAAATCAGTAAAAAAAAAATTAAACACCATTATTGCTCAGAATTGAACCTGTACTTTGAGCCAGGTTCTCTCTGAGAGAGAAGTTTGTAGCTGCTGTTGCTATGATCCAATCAAGAACATTGAGGTCCTGCACCAAGACCTTCCAGTGGTGACCATATCATCACCTCTTCCAGAACTGTTTCTCTCCAGTGCAGAACTTCTCAAACTTCAATTTGCAATAAAATCATTGATTAAAAGTCAGATTCTGCTATTGCTGATATGGAGGGGGCCCAAGATGAGTCTTTTCTAGAATGTAGCCACATTAGGCTTGTCCTTCTAATTCATGGCAAGTACTGTGAAGAGCAAGTCACTATGATGTCACAGGATGTCGTTCTCATGATATGGTTGTCTGGAAAGTAGGTGCTGTACCTTACCTCTTAAGAGTCTTGTCTCCTGCTTTGATCTTCCTGAGTTGGCTTTACTCCAGCCCAATGCAGACATCTCCTGTCCTGCTGGAGCTCATTCACCCAATTTCTAGTTTTGTAGAAATGAATTTCTGGCCCCTTTGCCAACAGTCCTTAACAACAACAACAACAAGTTCTCATTCAATCATGCTGGATCAAATTAAATGACATGTGGAAATTTAGCACATGTCTGCTTTTAAACAAGTCACCCTGGTAAAAGTACTGTGAGCAGAAAGTGGCGAAGTAAACCCAGCATGAGTTTGCCGATGGGTAGAGCCAACTTCATGTAAGTGCTTGTACTGATAATGAGGGAGGTACGTCATTCCCCCATGGGAAAACCAGAATGCACAGAGGGAAGTGGGGCTGGATTCCACGAGGTACAGCAATTCGTTGTGGAGCAGAAGGTTTCCAAATGTTCTTCATTTCTTGAATGTTTTGATGGTGCCCCCAGTCCAACAGAAAGACCTAGCAGTTAATTTATTTGCCACTTAGGCTCTAAGAACATAATACCTTGTGATCATTAAGTAGCTGCCTGATCAAATGATACATCTAAAAAGGAAATAATCTCTGTGTTTCATTCTTAACATCACTTCCTGATGGGGTTGTGTGCACCTGTTGGGCTCTATATAATTTGTTGATCTAACATTGAGATCGCACACTGTCACTCTCACTTTCTGTTACATTGATTCATGAGCTCCTTTTGCCTAAAAGCAAGTACTTAAAGTTCTTATGATGTCATCAAAAGGAATGTAGCTGAGCCCTTCATTTCTTGAATCTCTGTATTTCCTTATGCTAGTTGGTGAATTTTCTGACAGCTGTTGTATCACTATGTTTCTATAGAAATTTGAACATATCACAAGAACTTCCTTTTGTAACTTCTCTAAGTTTCCTTTGGGTAAAAATTAGGAGACAGTATCTTAATGTTTTTTATATACTTAAAGGCTTGGCCTGGTGGCTTACACCTGTAATTCCAACCACTTGTTAGGAAGAAATTAGAAAAATCAGGGTTTGTCTAGATGAAAAAAAATAATCAAAATGGAATCTGGATAAATAAGTTGTGCTTGGTGGCTCATGCCTAGAATCACAGCTATACAGAAGGCGCAGGAAGAATTATGGACTGAAGCTAGCTCTAGACAAAAACATAGCATGTTATCCCAATGAACACTTATCTACAATTAGCAAAAAGCCAGAGGTAACTGGAGCTGTGGATCAGGTGATATAATACTAGCCTTAGGCCAAAATGCTCAAGGACAGTGCCAGGCCCTGAGATCAAGCCACAGGACACACACACACACACACACACACACACACATCTAAAAAGTGAAGAAAGCAGATAGTACTGGACCTGAGATCAAGCCTCAGGACACACACACACATACACACATCTAAAAAGTGAAGAAAGCAGATAGGACTGGAGGCTAAAGTGACTTAAGTGGTAGAACACTTGCAACAGAGGAAGAAAAAAGAAAGGAAAGTAGAGAAAGGAAGGAAGAAAGAAAAAGACAGAAAGAAGGAAGGAAAGGAAAGAAAGAAAGAAAGAAAGAGAGGGTGGGAGGGAGAGAGACATAGAGACAGAAAGGAAGACAAAAGAAAACGAAAGAAAGAAGGAAGGAAGCAAATGAGCGTGGGGGAGGAAAGGAGAAAGGGAAGAAAATAGGGAGGGAGAGAAGAAGGAAGACAGGAAAAAGGAACCAAGGAGAAAATGATTTGAATTTCCTATTAGACATCTATGTAGCTATGGATAATAAAATGTTGGTTCTGTGCACTGACTTTAGCTGAGAGGTTTGGGCTGACTCAAAGGATCCTGGGACAGCATTGTCCAGCTTGATTTCCATCTAGAGAAGAAACACATGTCTGCTTGACAACCGCATGCTGCATGATGTAATGTCTGCACTTCTCTTTGAGATCAAGACCTGAATATGAATAGGTTTGGATAATGTAGGATTTGAACTCAGGCCCTTAGACTTGCTAAGCACGAGTTTTACCACTGGAGTCCCACTCCCAACCTATGAATCTGCATAATTGTTGTACAGTGTGGAGAAAATCACCTTATTATTTTCATTTAGTGCCTGCCTGTATTTAAGTTTAAAATCCATTCTAGAAGTAGCTCTGTGTCATTCAGATGTTACCAAAAAAGACAAGAATTTGATATTGCCTATTTTGCATTCAGATTATAAATCCTCTGAAGTTTAAATTTTAACAGGTATATTGCAAGTTAGTTAATGGGCTATGCAATGTTTGTTTTTGTTCATGAAATGCTTCTTTGCTTAAAGTAGATGACATTTTCTCATTTGAATGTGTATTTCATTTCTTGTTTGAATACATTTTTAAGACTTCTAAAATGTAGTGTGGGATCAGTACATTTCTCCCCAAATCCCATTGTTATGAGGATATTTAATATTTTTGTAATAATTCCTTGATTACTACAGAAACATAATTTATGTTTTGCTCTTTGACGATTGTAATAAGTTTAACTGGCATTTATAAACGCTATATAGTAACAATATTCATTTTTTCTGATAGATATCCTACTCAACAGCCTTGTACATATGTGCTGCTCCTGAGGCTTCAACTCAGGACTTGAACATTGGCCTTGAACTTTTTTGCTCAAGACTAATATTTGAGCACTTGGCGTATAGTTCCATTTTTGGTGGTTAATTGGAGATAAGAGTCTCATGGATGTTTCTGCCCTACCTGGTTTTGAAACCAGAACTCAGATCTCAGCCTCCTGAGTAGCTAAGATTATAACTGTGCGACACCAGCACTGGGCCCCTTAAATAGCTTTTAATGGTGCCAGAGAAATATTTGAAAAAGACTAGTGCAACATTGGAGTTGTTTAGAATAGATCTTAGACACACAACTTTGTTTTGCTTGTTTTAGGGTTCTGTTGTTCTCTGTTTCTTCAGTGATCTAAACCTTGCTGGTCTATGACAAACAGTTTTGACAGTGGTGTCTTAGAATGTGCTAATAATGAGGATGTGAGCACCTATCATGTCACATAAACAACAGTGTTTTAATGAGGTACTGAGAAGTACTCCTGCTAAAGCAGCTGGCTTTGTTTATGATAGCCACCGTCAGCAGAGTTCTGTAAATGATAATGCAGTTTGTGTCTTCATGTGGCTTCCTGATGGGGAATCTTTATAGCTTTACTAAGTTTTGTCTCTGCATTTGTTCATGATTGGCATATGGCAGTCATTTTACTTTCCTTTTTCTTCTTTTTTTTTATCATGCTGAGATTTGAGTTTCTCTTCAAGAGGGAGGATGACTTTGCAGCTGCTGCTTGTCAATACAGTCTCAGTTTATGCTAGCCAAATGTCAGTGCTGTATGCCTCTATGATCTTTTCCCATTGTACAGTCATTTTTCTCTTAGCATTCTAATGATTGATTGAACTTCTGTGTTATAGCAGTACTTAAAGTGTCACTTATTGAACTTAAAGTCATCACTACAGCTTATTGCCTAATGCTGCTCTCTATCCGTGAACCTGTCACTCCTGCTGATCGTGTGGAATAAAAGCCTTTCCTCACCTGTTATACTTTTCCCTTAGGATGACAGTTATAGTTTCTATATTTCATACTCAGGTTTTAACTGGAATGTTGTCATTTATTTATTTATTATTTATGTGCTGTTATTTCAAGAGTTGAAGTAGTTTTTGCACCCAGATTAATGCAAACAGGAAACCAGGGTAATGTGTTTGTGGAAAATGCATATTAATTACCAGGGTGAAAGATTATGTTCCTATAATATACCAAATTCTGTCAACGGCACATCAACCTTTGCTATTGCAAAAGGTGGGATAACTTGGATTTTCAAATTTACTGGTTCTCAAGGAATATTAAACTTCATCATAGACTTGTGGAAGGATTTAATTCAGTGAACACATTTCTAATAATACAGAAAAATTAGGTACATTGTGTACCCTTATAAAACAAACTATTCTGAGATTAGGCAATATATTTGAATGTGTCAATATTAAAGGAGAAGCACAGATGCATTATGGGAGAAAATGTTATCTTGCCTTCACTTCTGGTTAGAGCCTGAGTTTTGGGTAATGGCTTTCTAGTGGAGGAAAGAACCAGTATACTGTTCAGATTGACGTACACGTAGGAATATCGTGGTTTCTGATAGAGAACAATTTCCAAAGGAAAACTATTAATCTTTGTAACAGTTAAAAATTTTAAGGTTGTAGGGAAAAGGAAGGCTTTCATTTCAAAGTATGAAGAGAGTTGTGGAATTTGCATGAAACAAAAAATTTTGTTGAAAATTTAAAGAAAATACATTCATAGACAACCTTACGATCCATTAAAATGACAGTACTCAGGTTTATTTGTGATATGATGTCATATTGTGATATGATGCACCCACACATCATAAAAATTCTTCATGATTTACATAGCCCTATGCAAATATAATGTACTATATTTTGCAAAAACAGAAATTTTGTTTTTAAATGAAGAACTGGAACATGTTTGCAATAACAATTTATACTATTATGCAACACTGTGATTAGGGTTTTTTTTCCCTTGACGTTGCACAGCTCAGATAAGCACAGTTAAAAACCTAATGGATCTAGTTTTCCTTAAAATAAGGCAGCAGATTTGGTTTTCGTGTGTGTGTGTGTGTGTGTGTGTGTTTCTTTTGTTTTTGTTCCAGAAAAGGAAGTGACCTTTCTTAGAGAAAAACACTATAGTTGTATAAATAAAGGAGAAAACTAGAACTAGATTTCTTTTTAGAAATCATAGAGATTCTAGTCATTCCAATGAACTTTAGCTCATTCTAAATTCAAGTTACCAAAAGTTTGATAGCATTGAAATATTAACTTCTGAAAAAGGAAGATCCCACAGGATAAAATGAGCATATTATTATAAAACCAGAAGGAACTGCAAAAAATAAGGAACTCTACATATCAGGGACTCAAATATCCTTTTCTTGGTTGGGAAAATTGATTATACAATATTGCAATCCACCTCCAATTAAATACCAGCAAGGCATTATTTTGTCATGCACACACACACACACACACACACACACACACACACGTGTGTTAAAACATTGAGTTGAATTGAGATGGAAATGTAGGGTTTTCCTTTAGGCTTCATTTCCTGGAGAATACTTCAAATATTTATTAAGCGCTTTTTGTTGTTGTCTTCCTCTGTAGAAGGTAATTTGTGGTCAGCGGAGCCCAGCAGGGCAGGTCCTTCTCCTCCAGATGGCTTTGACATTGGAGAAAGCCTTGGAGGATTAAAGGCACGCTAGTGATCATTCACTGCAAAGTCCTGACACAATTTGACAGTCTTAATCTGAGTCCTCAACTGATTGGACAACCAAGGGCAGAAAATTCCCCTCCAACTCTGTAAACACCATGTACATTATTAAGGTCCCTCAGTGTGTTCTAAAATCTTGGTGACTATATATATATGTGTGTGTATATATATATATATATATACACATATATATATGTATATATATGTATATATATATATATATGCACGTCTTTTTCTCGTGGAGTGTTACTGAAAAGACAAGGAGAAGTACCTTGTGCTGCTTAAAATAAACTGGCAATGTGTTTGCATGGATGAGCACATCATGTTGCAAATGTCTTTATGAAGTAGGATTTGCAAACAGACTAACTGGTTAAATGGTGGGGGGGTCTATAGAAACTGATCTTAGTGAGCAAAGCCTATAAAATGTAATACTGTCTTGTCTCCATTTGCTGAAAAAGGATATCAGAATTAATACATTTACTTGCAGAATTTGGAAGGAAGAACAAACTTTTTTACTGAAACATAAACCTGCCTCTGTGTGTGTGTGTGTGTGTGTGTGTGTGTGTGTCAGAGGCAGAGGAAGAGGAAAGAAAGGAAAGAAAGTATATCAGCTAGAGGTGCTTTCTATTTTACTTTTCTTGTCAGTTATCATCAAAATAATGTGAATGAATTTTCAGTAAATTCTGAGTTGATTAAAGTTACCCAGATTTGGTCAGGTTATTTTATAGGTTTGGAATTTTAATTATATCCACTGCAGACTCCACAAGTATCGTAGCAACAGGTATGTAATTATCAGCATCACACATAGCCTCAATGCATAGTGCTTTTCTTCTGGCTGAATGAATTTTTTAAGTCATACATTTTACACCTACTTTCCTACTAAACAAATAAGGTTTTAGCTGTGAACTGATCTCTTTTTCACAGATTCCTTTCAATGCAATGCCACTGGGTGGGGATTCATTTGTGTCTTTTAAGATTTGTGTTTTATTAGATCATAACAGAAAACCAAGTTTTACTTTGCTTCACAAGGATATGGAACATTAATTGCTGCCCACATTTTACTTCCTAGAATATCCTTTAACTGCTTGGAAGATTTGTGCTCATGACAGATGACTTTAGAAAAGGGGAAGAAGAATTTTCTTTCTTTCTGTTTTTGTTTGTTTTGTTTTTTGTTTTTATGATGGTCGTGGGGCTTGAATTCTGGGCCTGAGCACTGTCCCTCAGCTCTTCAGCTCAAGGTGAGTGCTCTACCACTTGAGCCTAGCGCCACTTCCAGCTTTTTCTGCTTATGTGGTTCTGAGTAATGGAACCCAGGGCCTCATGCACGTAAGGCAAGCACTCTACCCTGAGACACCTTCCTAGGCCCAAGAAGAATTTTCCTAATGGCAGTTTACCTATGAAATACTGCTTTTCTGAAAAGTTTCAGATAACCTAAGTGTGGAGAACTTAGGAAATTAAACCTTTGAATGAAAACATATAGTTTTTTAATACCAAGCAAAGAAGATAGTGTGATATGTTGTCTTAGATGAAGTATAAACTTCATATTGTTTCAGAAATTTCCAGTGGTCTTTCAGACTGTCAGTACCAGAGATGTCAACATGTCAGTACCAGAGATGCTGATATGATCTACCAGAATATACTCTTCATAGATCTCTGACCATTCTTAATTACCTCATAAAAGATAGTTAACTATTACAGATTTTATTAAGCTATCTCATACTGTTTAGACTAATAGAACTGAGCAACCATTTGGAATATGTTTCTAATACATGGATTAAGTAAAGTTATATATCAGATTATTAACTGGGAAGCCAGCCAGTTAATTAAGACAATGTTAGGAACCTTTTTTAGTATTTAGATTTTTCTTGATTATGCTATTTTATTCTGGAATGTCATTCTCTCCCTTGAAATCATTAAGTGGAAATGCAATCAAGGTTAGACAAAGCAAGTATCGGAAGGTATATTTGAGACTTGAATCTACTCTCTTGAATTTACAAAATAGAAGATAGAACAAACGCTATGTGGGACAACCTTTGACTCCATTCCTCCATCTCGGCCCAGACCACGAATATGATCGTTAAGTCCTATCGATTCTAATTTTAGTACAATTTGTTTCAAGCTGAAGCAGGCATGGAAATGAAGGTTACCAGTAGTCAGAGGTCTGATCAACTCTTTATATGTTCCTGTACAGCAAAATGTTTTGTTCGAAGAGGCATCTAAGGAAAAGATGGACGTTTAGTTCACAAAAATCAGTTCTGTCTCCTGAAATACTGACCCATGCATTGCGAACCATTAAAAGAACAGGAGTAAAGACCCATTTTCCACGGACTGGTTTCTGTACAGTGTAATGTTATTTACCTCCAATTTGAACTTTTTTTAAACTTAAAAAAATTGTACTGAAAGGATACACACACTCAATGTACTCTGCAGAGTGTCTTTTTTGGATCTCTGCCAGCGTTAGCCATTGTTTCGGGAGCTTGTGGCTGCTTCACTGTGCAAGGTTGCCTAGAAACGCTCCTCTAGTGCAGGCCTCCAGCCACTTCCTCTACCTCCGACTCCAGTGCTCAGAGACACAGGGAATCCCGCCACTGCTGCTCCTCTTTGAAGTCTTCTAGTAAACTAATGATCTCATAATTGTCAAAAATAGAAAGAGAGCTTCCCATTCTCTGCTTAAAACCACACCAGATTTTTCCAAACATTTTGTATTTGTAATTACAACTTAGAACAACGTATTCTTTACAACCTAACTTGATAAAAAAAATTGGTTAGGCTCTCATTTTGTAATGAGAATAAATAAACCTAATATAAAATTTGAATAAATTAACATCTACCTTCACTTCTCAACCTAGAAATGATCTTATCAAGGCTGTATCGTATTCTTATTCATCTTTTAGATTAAGGGAAGATTGAAAGATACACTTTGATTTCAAATTTCAATGATTTTATTAACATTTAAGAAAGTACTGCTATAAGGTAGCAACATATGGTAATTATTCACTTTTTCTCCCCTTGATTATATGTTAGTTATGAGTGTCTTGAGGAGTATCAATTTGCTGTGACGTTTGATATTACTGATTCATACTATCAGAATTGGCTTTGTAATTAAGCTCTTTTCTCTTTAATAACTTTTTTTTTTTTGTCAGTCGTGGGCCTGAACTCTGGGTCTGGGCGCTGTCGCTCAGCTCTTCAGTTCAACTCTAGAGCTCTACCACTTGAGCCACAGCACCACTTATGGCTTTTTCTGCTTGTGTGGTACTGAGAAATCGAACCCAGGGCCTCATGCATGCAAGGCAAGCACTCTACCACTGAGCCACCTTCCCAGACCTCTCTTTGATAACTTTTATAACTCACTTTGCAGCATGTTAAGAATTGAAATATGAGATATAAGCCCAAATTCATGACAGTGAATTATAACATGGGAATACAGTATCTCTGTATAGTCGCTATATGGCATACATAAAACAAAAAACTAGTAGAAGTTTAAAGAAATACCAATACTTACTTTGAGACCATCTGTCTCCAGGGTGCTTTTCATATTTTACCTTACTTAATCACCAGAAGATCTCTATGTCTTTTGGTATCCTTTTTCTCACCCTATAAATTGAGTAACTTATGTTTATGGAGTAACTACACTCAGAACTTTCTCAATTATTTTTAATTCCAAAGGATATTCTTTTCCATTTCACTTTTAACTTTCTAATTAATGTAGAAATCAGATTATCTCAGATGGTATGTAAAGTAGTCACCCTAAAGATAGATAAACCTAGAATTCCTGGGTCTGTTGAATTGTTCAAATTAGTAGTGTTCAGAAGAATAATGCATACTAATATACGGACAACTACAACAATTAGCACACAACTTTGAGAATTATTCTGTACTAAGCCCACAGTAAGGGTCTAAAAGTAAGTTAGAACACACTCTCTTACCTTTGGAGCTGGTACTTCAAAGTCACAACAATGATATAACGTCATCATAATCCACTTTGTGACTTGGGGAATAGAGTGTAATGTTCTTGGAAGGTCAGTAAGGAGGTGAATTTTGAGTGGGATCTCAAAGTATGTCATTAAAACAAGAAGGGAATTCAAGTCTAGTTACATGCTGAGGTTTTTTGGTAAACAGGGAGAAGTTTCTGATTAAGTTGTGAAGCCAGCATCATAAAAAGTCATGTGAATGTGGCCATGCCATCCTGATAGATATAGAAATCTATAATAAAGTTGTGAATGGCAGTATAGAAAATGTTCAGATGTATGTATTGAGAAGGTGGCAATCGTGGCTTTGGTTAAGAGAAGGAGATTGGACATGATAATATCAGCTTGGTAATACTACTTTCTTCAAAGGATCTATAGGATCCAATAAAGAAAAGCTAGGGCTTGATTGAACAAAGCAGAGAAATAAGACTAGAAAAGCAGGAATCAAATCGTTTTTTTTTCTTTATCACTGATGTTTTTAATGTACTACATGATCTTTTTTGTTTCTTTTGTATGGTCTAACCCCCTAAAGTATAATCCCCGTTGTCCCTGTATTTAATTCTGTTGCCCTGCATCTTTTTTTTTTTTTTTTTGGTCGGTCTTGGCACTTGAACTCTAGGCTTGGGTGCTGTCCCTGTGCTCTTCGGCTCAAGGCAAGCACTCTACTGCTTGAGCCACAGCACCACTTCCAGTTTTCTAGTGGTTTATTGGAGATAAGAGTCTCACAGATTTTCCTTCCCAGGCTAGCTTTGAACCGTGTTCCTCAGATCTCAGCTTCCTGAGTAGCTAGGATTATAGGCGTGAGCCACCAGCACCCAGCTTGCCCTGCATCTTATATATACATTTTTCTAATTTGGGGAGGGGAAGGGAAATAACAAAATGCTGAAACAAGGATACAAGCTGACTCATTGCAACAATGAGATATACAAGACACTATGTTGAAAACAAACTTTACAACTTTGGTTCCTGGAGTGAGGGAGGAGTTGGGGAGGGAAGCGATGGTAGAGGAAAAACAAAGGAGGGGGTTACTCACTACCTTACTTATATAACTGTAACTCCTCTGTACAGTATCTTTACAATGAAAATATTTACAAAAATTATCATTTAATGAAAAAAACCTGTTAAATGGAAACTTCTTTGGACAACTACTTAAAGATAACATTAAAAAAAAAAAAAGCCAGGCACTGGTGGCTCACACCTGTCTGTAATCCTAGGTACTCAGGAGGCTGAAATCTGAGAATTGCAGTTCAAAGCCAGGTTGGGCAGGGAAGCCCATGAGACTCTCATCTCAAATAAACAAATCAGAAAAAGCTGGAAGTAGTAGTGCAGTGGCTCGTGGTACAATGCTAGATTTGAGCAGAAGAAGCTCAGAGCTAGTGCCCAGGCCTTGAGTTCAAGCCCCAGAATTACACACACACACACACACACACACACACACACACACACACACACACACACAC
>NW_012267224.1:6312896-6351586 GCF_000151885.1 Dipodomys ordii
ACGTAGTAAGTAGTGAAGTTTTCCTCCTGTTCTCTCCCTGCTCTGGCTCAGTAACAGGACCTGCTCCTTCCTCTCTCCATCTCTGTCAATGCTGGGCACCAGTGGCTTATGCCTGTAATCTATAATCCTAGCTTCAAGGAGGCTGAGATCTGAGGTTCAGGGTTCAAAGCCAGCCTGAGTGGGAAAGACTAGGAGATTCTTACCTAAAATTAACCAACAAAACGCTGGAAGTGGAGCTCTGGCTGAAGTGGGAGAGTATTAGCCTTGAGCATAAAAGCTCATGGATAGCACTTAGGTCCTGAGTTCAAGCTGCAAGAAAGCACAGCACCCAGACAAAACAGATGCAAAAGGATAAGAAAACTTCCTTCTCACACTTTCCATCTACATTTATTCCACACGTTTCAAATCTTATTGGTCACTAATTAATTAATTTTTTTAACCTCTGAACAAAACTGAATAAGCGGGTCCTTGTTCAGATCACTGGGAACTTTGGGGTGATCTTGGAATACTTTGTCAATACAAGTGCATGAGGTTTCACATAGAGGAAAATCACAAACTAGATATGGTAGAAGCCTTTCATTGACAGATTAATTATTGAAAGGAAAAGAGGAAGGGAGGAAAGGTAATCAATTCAGAATGAAGAAAAGATAGAAAGGATTTTGTATGACATAACCTAGTTTCTATAATGTTTCTATTCTAAGAAATTTCTGTGACTTTAAGTAGGTGATTAAGTTCCTAGGACATTCAGGTCCTCTTTTATGAACTAGGGCTACTAGTTTTATTTATATTTTGTAAAAATAGATCTTTTATACTCACATGCAGTGGGAAAACACTTAGTAAATTTTAATGTGCTTAGTAAATAGACTTTCTTGAACTAGGAATCCTTAAGGACAAAAGGCTGATGACTTACTGCTTATTGTATTCTTTATGGAGACTACAGAGTCTTAAAGTGGTGGAAAAATTTGAGAAAATAGTTTCACAAACTGTATAAATCATAAAAAGTACACGAGATTAAATTAAATTTAGGATTTGAATAGCTAAATTAAATTTGTTAATGCAATTTACAAAGAACTACGCATGGTGCATACTTTACCCTTAGAGGCAATAATAACTTTAAGAGGTGCTTTTTTTTCCCTAATTGATACCATTTACTCAGTGCTTAGGAGGCTGCAGCCAGGGTTTCCACCACATTGCCCACATGAGCATGTTTAATCTGTAAACCATCCGTGAGCTATCATCCTCCTGTACAAAGGAGAAAATTGAGAGATAGAGATCCTTCTTTTTTTCAACTAAGACTCTCAATATTTATTCATTGGAAATTCATAAGTTACTATTAATTGGAAATTAATAAGTTACTAACTGATCTTCAATATATTTGTTTTATATTTTACGTACTGAAAGTGAAATTCTTTATTTTACTGATATTTTTTAAAAATCCTGCACAGGCTGGGCGCCAGTGGCGCATACCTATAATCATAGCTACTCAAGAGACTGAGATCTAAGGATCACAGTTCAAAGCTAGCTCGGGCAGGAAAGTCCATGAGATTCTTATTTCCAATAAACCACTCAGAAAACCAGAAGTGGCGCTGTAGCTCTAGTGGTAAAGCGCTCGCCTTGAGCTGAAGAGTGCAGGGACAGCACTCAGGCCAAGAGTTCAAGCCCCATGACTGACAAAAAAAAATCCTGAATGTATTTTTCTCCTGATCATCCTGAGGTTTGAATTCTGGGATGTGCTTGTTATGCAAGCATATTGATTTCCAGTATACACCAACCACTCTGGATGGCAGCAGCTACATTCTTTCAAAAAATGTACAATATTTTAGTAAATAAAGTAAAAAAATTAAATTACTAAAAGATAATATTATTATTGCAGCACTGAGGATTGACACCTACACTTCACAAATGCTATTGAAGCACTCCATAATTAAACACACACCCCTTGCACTTTTATGGTTTACTTCATTTTATTGAGATAGGTTTTCTAACATAATGTCTTAACCTTTAATTTGTAGTCCTCTTTCCTGAGTCCCAAATAGCTGAGATTTCAAATGTGTACCACCATACCCACCTTTTACTAAATGATTTTGAAAAAAATAATAATTGTAACTCCTTTCTAAAACAATCAGATATCCTCCATTAAAATGTAAATTGTTTCCAGGTACGGAGTTATAGAGACTGGGATGGTAGTGATTGAGGCATACTCTCCTATATGCTGTTCATCAGTACACCTAAAAAAATTATTACATTTTCATGAGCCTCGAGCAAAGTGAGGTGAAGTTTGGAAAACATCAGGCCTTGATAGTTTGATTGATATCTTGATCTAAATTGGCAGATGGTAGTCAGAATATTGAATACAATTGAAAGTATAATTTGTTTTTTAAAAAGGAAAAAGATCAAAACTCCCTATATCAAAAGATCTTATTTGCCATATTTGTCAAGATATATTTAAATGTTATATTTAAGATAGTATTTGTCACACTCTCTTGGTGATACACATCACTTTATTAACATTAGCAATGTCATTACATCCAACTTATAAAAATATTACTGATGTCTTGGTATATTAATATGTTCAGTGAATGTGTGTAGACATTGAACCCTGAAAGATTCTACAACCAAAAACCTTTTCAGTAAGAAATGTTAAATGTACCTTCATGTGTCATCTTTAACTCAAAAAGAAACCATTTGTAATATTCTCCCTTTTTTTTCTCTATTTGTCTTCCTTCATTTGTCATTCTGCTATCTCATGTTAAATACCAGAAGCAAAATATATTAGTTTTTCCTGATTAAAAGTCTTTTTAGGGAAAAACTCTAATTACCATATGCTTTCTTTGCCTCTCCTGTTTCCTTTTCCTGCACTGGCTGTCAGCCTTCTTGAGGTAGGTGAGGGTGACCACAACCAAAGCTGAATTTCACCTGAAGATTTAAACCGATTATTAAAAATGCATCTATTTAGCTGGTTTAAACTTTGGTGAGACTCAGATTCAGTGTGGGGGAGAGGGTGGATGAGAATGAAACAATGAGAAAGAACACAGTAAAATATCCAGAGAAGTGAAGGACTCACTTGAGTATAAAAAGAATGGCTGGCTCTAAATTCTACAGTCCTGCAGAGTTGAGAGCATCTGGGAAAACCAACATATTTGTGTGTGTGTGTGTGTGGTGTGTGGTGTGTGTGGTGTGTGTGTGTGTGTGTTTTAATTTCCCACTTTTGCAAAGTGTCACAATGTTGTATTTTAATCCTTTATATTTTGTTTTTTTTGTGTCCTCCAGCAATGTGCATGTTCTCTTTAAAAAAATATTCTATATTGAAGACTGTAAAATAAATTTATACAAAGACATAGTTTTATTAGAATATAATCCAGAAACTTTTGCTTTCCTGTTTACTTTTTTATGTTAATATATTTTAACCAGAAGTAGTTATAAAGAACTTAGTATTTGGCTGTTCTTGCCATTCTTATTAAAATTGTCCTCTGAAAAATTCATTTTCTAGGAGTGAAAGATTTGAAAAAGAGATTTTAATGTTTATAAACTCTGTGACTTGGACTGTGGCTAAGTATATCATCCAGGACTGAAACAGTAACAGCAATTGCAGCTTACTGACCCATGAAGATAAAAGCAACCAAAAGAAAATGATTCCTAGAACCATATTCTGCTTCAAATGTCTAATTTAAAAATTATTTTTTATATGGGTGATTTATGGGGACTCTCACAAAAAAGCAAACAGAAACTACACAATCTTTATATAAAATAAGAGAAACAAATATTTGTAATTTATATCATTTTCTTAATTGGAAACATGTGCAAGAAATGAAAATAAAAGTAAAAATATGATGAAGGCAGAAAGTCATTTTGGAAAACAAGATAAAGCTAAAGTTCTCTCCATTAATTTGGAAAGATAATTTGGACTGTAATAGTGTTTCTGCCTCAACTGTAATTATTTCTGCAGACATGAAACATAGGGTCGAGAAAATTGAGATCCTTGTTTCATAATTTCGTTTCTGTCATTAGGTTTCACTTCTCTCCCACAGTAATATGTAATGTAAGCCCACCTGTTTTCCATTGGGCTTTCAGTATGGGTTAATTCTTACAACACAGCTATGTATTCCTAATCAGAATTTTTCTGGAAATCTGAAGTTAATGATAACAATAACAGTAGAAAAAAGTCTCTGTCATCAACAAAATGAACTCCAGGAAGACCACCCTTCCCCAGTGAAGAAATATGGCAACAGACATTGCAAACTTCCTGCATAAACTTAAAGCTTATGAATCAGTTTTATGAATAAGGAAATCAGTTTATTTTCGTAAGGATGGGAAGTTGAATATTTAAATGGAAAAGCTTATATATAAAAATCTAGGTAACATGTGTTTTCTTATAACACATTATTTTTTTTAAAAAAAAGAAAAACCAGATAGTTGTAGAGTAGAGCTTTTAGGGAGCTGGAAATTTATCTTCCTTGAAAAGAATGGCTTAGAATTCTGGAAGGTAGAGGGGAAAAAAGTCATGCTTGAAAAATCACAAAAGTATTTTCAAGTAATGTTTCCCAGGTTCTACTTTAAGTTGGCCAAAAGTTATTTTCTTGTACAGGTGTCAAAGGAAATCAGATCAGTCAAGCCATCTACAATTGATTTTTCTACTTGAAAGGAACAAGGAGAGTCAAATTGGTCTATGCTTTTGTCCATCTGGGTATTATGCCTGTCAGCTTCTGTGCAAATGATTTATTCTGAATAGAAGACTTTATACTTAGTGGGATGAGGTGTCTGTGGCCCACAGAATATTTAAAAATGGAATACTGTATCCACAAGGCCATCTATGTCCTATAGACCCACATGTTTGTAAATGGGAGTGTTGATTTTCAGGAATGGTTCAAAGGATCACAACATAAAAAATGTGTATTTCAAAATATCGGGACAGTTCACTCACTAGCATTCTACTACAAAGAAAGCTAAACTGCTCATTTGCATATTTTGGCCTCTAACAATAATGAAACCTCTCCCCCAAACCTAAGTCAAAGTTAGATAACTTTAAAACATAAGATAAAAAAATTATATTAAGTGAAGTAAGCCAGGCCCAAAGAAACATAGGTCCCATGGTTTCCCTTATTTGCAATATCTAGTATATGTATGAGTCAAGCAGAAAAGGTCAGATAATGTGATGTCAGGAAAATGAACCCTTAGATATGTATTTTAATGTTTTTTTTCTTTCATGCATGTGTTATAACGCATTTATAAGATTATCTCTTTGTTGCTTTGTATGTCCCTCCCCCACAGTATAACCCCTGCTTTCACTATATTTGATGTCAGTATAACTTGTGGAGGAGATGGGAAAAAACCAGTTGTTTAAGGATACAGGTGGACCTGTTGCAACAATGAGGAGTAAAAGTTGTCATGTCCAAAACGAGCTTTACAACGTTGGTGCTGGGGGGGGGGGGGGAAGGGAGAGGAAGGAGAAGGATTGGGATGGGAGGGGAGGGGGGAGGCTGGGAAGGGATGTGAAGGGTAAACAAAGGAGGAGGATGCAATGCTTGGTAAGAAATGTACGCATATCCTGCCCATGTAATTGTAACTCCTCTGTACAGTATGTTCACAAATAAAATTAAATTAAAAAAAACATAAGATAGTAACTAGCCTGTAAGCAGTTTGTTTCCCAATTCCAAGTTTTATTGTAAATTGTTTACATATAAGAATGGATCTGCAATTTTGCATAATTATCTTTAATTGTAATTTTTTCCCATGGATGATATTTTCCTGTTGTACAGGTGCTTTGAGAAAAGCTTGAACTCCATTTTCCCTAGCATATGTAAATCATCTAAAGCAAGCACCTGGCCTCAGTGAAAAGCCAGGTGGTTTCAATGATCTAATAGCTAATTACAGGCTATGACTTTGATAACTGGTAATATTTTACGCAGACTTTTAGAGGTGATGAGAAGGCACTATAAAATCACAAAATCAGTGTTAACAGCCATACCTTGAAGGTCTTCCTGCTTTATAGGCTACTATAACAGAATCTCCAAAAGTTCTCATTATTACAAATTAACCTATCCATGTAACATGTTTCACCTGTGCATGCAGATAAATTTTACATATGCTCTCCTAAATGAAGTCATACTCCTTAGAATGATATATCAATCCCTTCATAATTAGTTCTGATTTCTTTCCATCTTCAGCTATTGCTGCTTTATGTTCCTCCTTTCAACCTTTATTATTCTTTGGTCCTTTACAATATATTTAGCAAGAGTTTTAGCACAGGAATGGACTGTTCTACACAGACATTTATTTGTCTTTGATTTTATTTTATTGTAAAGATGCTGTACAGAGGAGTTACAGTTATACAAGTAAAGTACATCATTTCTTGTTGAACATTATTACTCATTCCATTGTGGTTCTCCGTTCTCCTACTATCTCTTCCCTCTCCCTACTCCCCCTCCTCAAAGTTGTAAAGTTCATTTCTGACATAGTGTCTTGTGAGTATCATTGTTGCAATGGGTCATCCTTTGAACTTCTTTCATCATTTTGATATTTCCCTTCCCTTCCCCAAATCAGATAATTGTATATTTATAAGGGAAGGGAAGGGAAAAGATGGAGGATACCAGAATCAAAGACAGAGATAAAAGAAAAATGAAATAAAGTAAGAAGAAAGAACTTGCTTGATACAGTACATTGGTGACATCAAGGATGACATCTGAAAAAAAAAGACCTGTTGTTTCCCTGGTTTGAAGTTCATTTCAATTAGCATCATTTTGTATGGTCATATGTACATAGTTCTTGAGTTATTATGATTCTCTGCCAGGACTATCTTAGGCATATACTAATTATTATAAATGAGGGAAACCATAGAGCCTATGTTTCTTTGGGTCTGGCTTACTTCACTTAATATGATTTTTTCCAAGTCTTTCCATTTCCTTATAAAAGGAGCGATGCCATTCTTTCTGATAGAAGCATAAAATTCCATTGTTAACAAAGACATTTATATATCCTATAGCATTGGAGTTCTGGGTTTCATTTCGAATTTTTCCTTGTATGTTCTCTATGGTTTCTAACACTCCTGTATTGCTTTAGAAGAAATCATTCAAAGGAACATGAAATATACCAGTTCTTAAGTACCCTGTTCATACTGATATAAGAAAAATCTCTAAGGGTAGGTCCATCATTCAGGAATACTGTACTTTGTCAGAAATGACTTCAGAGAACCTGAGCTTTCTGCTTCTTTGTTGCACCAGTTATACTAGGCTGACTGTTGTTGTGCTTACAATACAGCTCCTGCATCTTGAACTTTCACGATCCAGGCAAGGAGAATGAAGATGGTGAATAGAGCAAGAAGAAAAGGCCATCTCGCAATTCACTTTTCAGTAAAACTGAATAATAACTTCCACTTTTCAAGAAAATAAAGTTTTCTCAGCATCTCTCTTTAGCCATCTTTGGGTCGCATCCTGTTGTCCAACACTATCTATGGCTGCCCTAGCTGGAAAGTGAATGGTGAGAAGGAAATGTTGATGGGGATTGGTCAGTGGTAGGCATGCTGCCTTTGATCATTGCCTGGTTCTCCAGTTCTGGCTGAGCACCTACAAGATGCCTTTTCATTTTCCTATGGAATATTTTTTTGACCTCTATAATAAAAGGCCAATGAACTGTAATAAGTATTAGGTAGCTATATTTTAATCTTGAGGTCAAAGATTATGGTATGATGAGTCAAGATTCTTCCAAGTATAACTATCCAAAAGTAAAGTTAACTACTTTATCTTTTATGCTGTTTAACTTGGGAATCCAAGAAATTGCTGGGTTGAATGTTACTGAAGGAAGTAACAGGTCCAATATTAGATCTGTTCCCTATTGTTCATCTAAATTTTACTTATCTTTATTCTTCCCCTTCTTTCACTTCCTCCTTTTCTTTCTTAATCTTTTTTTTCTTGGCTTTGATCCATTCTACACAGGTTCTCAAAACACTGTGTAAATGTGAGCCATTTGCATATCTCACCGTATATGATACTCATAGCATCAGATTCAGGGTGTCCCTTTTTCTTCCAGTGTCCCAAATAACATTGTTCCAATGTCATTTTAGTAGGCTTGGTTGGCTGTAGTTCTAGCCTTTGACCAATCACTGTGCAGATTACCTTTCAGTGACATCACTTGCCAACAAAGTAAGTATTGTCTCTCTGCATCCTTACAGGAATGTATTAATAAAAAAACAAAACGGAATAAACCAAAAGCAAAAGTAAAGAAAAAAAGAAGGAAATAAAGAGAAAGATTTTGCAAATAGTGCAATAAAAAATATATTAACACTTTTAAACCATTTTTTCTCTTTCAATTTTATTTCTTTTATTTATTTTTTCTTTATGTGATGAGGAATTGAATCCAGGGCCTCATGCGTAATAGGCAAGCACTCTACCACTAAACTGCATTTCCAACCTACATATTAATTCTTTTTTAAATTTACTTTAACTTTTAAAAATTATTTCTGTACCTTTTGTCTTGTATATAAGTTTATCTGATTTGGGGAGGAAAAGGGAAGCACAAAAATGGTGGGGAAAAGGGTGAACTAAGTCAGCAGTGAAACCCACTAGACACTACATTGGAAGTGAACTATACAACTTGGGGTTAGGGAAGTCAGGAGGAGAAAACCTGGGAGAGAATGAGGCAGGAGCTGACACTGATCAAAAGAAATGTACTCTTTACCTGACTTAGCTGTAAACCCTCTGCACAATATCTTTACAATAAAATTTATTTTTTAAAAGAATAAAAAAGAAATGGGTAAATAGGAGGGCAACCAAAGGACAAAGCAAATAGCATTTTGGTGTTTTCATGAGCTGTATTTAAATCATATAATGGCATTTTATGTCTTGAATTCTTATTAATTTCCAGTTAGTGAGCCAGTCCAGTTTACAAAAGAAATACTGTAAAATACTGCAGTCCAAAATCACATTATAGTATATGTGATGTCTGCGACTGATCCTTGAACAAATCTGTATTGCTAGCCGCATCAGTGCAAAGCCATGAATGGAGAATGTTTCTTCCTTTTAGTGATAGTAATTGAAATGTGTCTGTGCTTAAGAAGAATGCCCTAAGCTGAGAGAAAACTTAACAGGTGATGCAGAATTTGCAACTAATGTCTATGCTAGGAACTCTGTCTCCGTGAAGCTTCTTACAAGCTATGGGGTATTTCGTGCAACTCTAGTATGTAGAAATAAGCAGCTTAAGTAAATGCATGTAGATACTTACCTGAATTTATTTTAAACCAGACAAAGAAATGTTTTAGGCCCCTCAGAAAACATCCTATGCACAAGTATAACTCCAGAAAATTTATATTATATATTGTATACATAAAATATATATTATATGACATGTCCATCTCAAGCATGCCTTTGTCACTGTAGCAGTCGGTAATTATCTCCTGAATCTGGCAGGCAGAGCTCCTGAGTCTGAATCCAGGCAGTCCATTCTCAAAGAGGTAATAGGGCCTTTTGGAAGCGAGATCTCACTCCGTTTCCTTTTCTCTTCAAGATTGATTGGCTTCCTGAAGAAGCCAGATAACACAACTCTCCTCACTTTCCTTTCTTGAAGTCTTGAATGGTTGTAGTACAATAAGAGGACTCAGTAGATAAATTGCGTATGTGTGCTTTCGGTTGTTTTTCTCTCAACATGATTCTTGAAGCCAAAGGAACTTTTAATGGGAACTTATAGTTCAGCTGAAATGACTTCTCTAATCCAACACTATATTGTTGGATTTTCTAGGCTTCAAAATAGTGTGATAAGATAGAGAGTGGGAGGGGGAGATTCCAAAGAATTTCTCAGACTAGTCATTTTACAGACGGACAGATTAAAGCTCTCAATAGCCTTCTGGTGCGAGAAATTTCTGAACATAAGTTTTGGGCCTTTTTAAAAAGCAATTGAAAATAATTATATGTGTACGTGGTAAACCACAACAGTCTTTCTGCATTGTAGTGATTAAAATGAGTGCTGCTAGAACAAGTTCATGAGGGGGTTTCACAGAAAGAAAAAAAAAAACACCTTGAATTTCAGTCAAATAAAAGTCAAATTCAAGGTCAAATTTGAACATGTACTCTGTGCCTTAGATCTTTAGAGGATCTGTTAAAAACATCTTTTTTCACTAAGTCCTAGAATTATAATTTCATTTGGAGTGAGAAAAAACGGTTGTGTGTGTGTGTGTGTGTGTGTGTGTGTGTGTGTGTGTGTGTGTGAATGCTTATCGTAAATTTCTACAAGTGCTTTGAGAACAGCAAGTATGCAGAATTAGAGAAACCTCTACTTTTTGATACCATATGTTCTGACATATTGTTTTATATCCTCACTTAACATGTAGCAAGGCCCCTGTGAGCTTGTAAGGAATCAGAGGTGACATATTTTCTCTTCAAGAAAAAGTTTATATTTGTACATCACACTCAGATGTGTAGAAACCTTGGCAATGTTTTATTCTCAATGAGTGGAGCTCATCCTAAATGATGGCAAGAGAATGTAACTTTGTTAAATAGTTATTTCATTCACCTCTCAAGTTTATACTAGTCTCTCTGAGAAGAGTTCAATCAGAATTGACTAAGTCTTGATTTGACTTCAAGGTAAAATTCTGTGTCAGGAATTCTTTCCTTTCTGTGTCTATATTTCTTTCTCAACGTGACCATATGAGCAGAGATAAATCTCTATATCTTCATGATGGGAGAGACACATTCAGTCTTTGCTCTGATGGATCTCTAGAATATGATTTCTTAGTAACATTTTTTTTCTTGCCCAACAAAGTATGACCACTTGCACCCATAAATTCTTCTGCAGGGAGCAGAGCTGGAGTACTAGGTACTCAAAGACTATGGTGCTTGAGTCCTCAAGGTATATAGCTCTCAACCAAACTATTGTACACAAATCCAGCTCATTAATTTACACGTAGCATAAGGATGGTCTAGTTGAATAGCAGTTGAAACCAAGACCATGTGGCCTGCAAAGCCCAGGATACTTATTTTCTAGACATTTACAGAAAGTGTTTCCTGACCTCTAATGTCTAGCATGCTTGGGTTGCAAACTCTTATTCTGCCTTTCCTGTCGACATGTTTCATTTTTTCCAGGCATACAGGACCAGCTGGGACTTCTTCAGAGAAGCCAGGCAGATAAGAACAGGAAGCTATGTCTAAATCACTTCCTGCCCCTGCTTCCCTGCTTGTGTAACAAAAAGGGAGCAATGAGCCAGTCTTATCTCAGCTTCTAACTATCATTGGTCATATCTGGGGGTATCTGCAAAGTTAGTATTTGAAGCTTTCACTGTCTTGATTGAAGGACGTTGGTATCTTCTCAGAGATTTACCTGTCATTTCAACCTTGAACATCTCCTTTCTTCCTTATTGAGGTTTTCTGCTTAGTATCTGCAGGAAAATTTCCTTGCACGCATGCCTCTTGTAATATACTCTTCTGCAATAGCATATCCAGAGAACTTAAAAGAAGCAAAATTTCTTAGGCCTGTCCTGGACCTAAAGAGTCAGACTATCCAGAGGGATCCAAGCAAGTAATGTTTCATGAAGTACTCCAGAGGATTGTAAAATCTGCCAGTGTTTGAGGACCTCTGTCTTACATCGTATCTGGCAATAAATCTACATGTAGTACATTAACTGGGGTCATTTTTGATGTGTAAAATAAAATAAAACAAAAAGGTTTTCACAATGCAGAATATTCCTGTCTTTTATCACATAGATTGACTGGAGCAAACCCACAACTTTTTTTGAAAGTTAAATAATTGAATAGTTATAGTCTGTCCTTGCATTTCTGGTGTGCTAACTTTAATTGTTGTAGAAACAATATATATAATGCCTGTGGCCTAGATGGGATATATATTCATAGGAAATATCTTTCAACAAAAACTTCCCATTGTTCAGAATACATGCTCTTGTATATATTCATGATGTATGTATGTAAATAGTAGAGGATATGCCTAAAACCAACAACGCTATTTGCTGAGTCAGAATTTTACTATCAGCCTGTAAGGATTCAGGATTATAAATGCACGGAAGCACTATCTCTAAGGGCACAATAAAAGTGTGCACACAGGTAGCAATCCACAGTTCACATATTTTCTGCTCACACTTTGTGTGTGTGTGTGTGTGTCTGTCTGTCTCAATCTCAGACTCACACACTAATATTCACACAGGAACTTACCCACATGTATACTTAGGAAGGCTCAGGGACACCCTTGTACACACGCGCACACACACTCATACACGCACACACACTCATACCCAAGCACATCTTTGAATATTTGCACATTTTTATGACAAAACAGCAGATGAGTTTCATGAGCAGAACCAATCCATCACATTTCTGTAATTCATGTTGTAGGTGCCAGAGGAATATCTGCTCCTCTTTATCTGACTTTTGTTCAACAGTTGCAAGAATGACTTCTAATGCAAGCACTGTTTCAAGCTCTCATGTAAACTGTCCCCTGCCCCCACCCACACACAGAACAGGGCTTATTTATTTATTTTTCTGCCACTAACCTGCCATTGAAAGCAACTGGGATTACCACTGCTAACTGCCTCATCCAAAAGAGCTACGGAGTAAATTAATTTTTGTCAACAGAATGGATAATACATGTTTCATGGAGATTTTCCATGTAGCTGAGGATATATACAGATTCAGCCACAAATATTGTTCTTCTAAAAGATTTTGCATTTGTTTGGTGATGGTACATTTGCTTATTTTAAATACAAAGAAGAATGCCCAAAGCAGTCATGAAAGATGTTTTACAAGAGAACTTGTAAAACATGCTTAACTAGTTCTTAGGATTCTTTAAGGACTATTTTGTGTAAGACATTTCAGCCAAGAGATTCAATTTCTCCATTATCATATGCAACCCTATGGTTCTCAAGAGGAGAAATGGGCTCTCTCTTCCTATTTCCTTACCAACTGTCAGAGTTCAAGTATTTAACAGTTGCTGGGCACTTTATAGCTATACCAGGTTTGCTAGCCTGACCTCATGTAGTCCTCAAGACAGCATTAAAGTTGTAAATAATTTTTATTTACATCTTATAGGTTATAAAAATCAATGATTTTTCAAAGGAATTTAGTTGATATGAAGTGTTACCTAAAGAGTAGGGCTTGGCCTTAAGAGTGTGGGATCTTCATAGCCTTAATAACTAGAAATTAGTTTTTCCTTCCAATATATTTTACAAAATATAAAATGAAAAGAAGCCCAAGGTATAACACAGTGTTTCATGAAAGTGTTCCTTGGGCTTTAAAAACTTTAATTCCATCATGTATTGCCTGCCTATTAATAATCTCCTAGCTTCCACAGTTAACTTTGTGTTGCTTAATAAAGGATCGTTGCTAGTTTTTATTTTTATAGAAGATTGTGATACATTTTGACATTTACACTAAGAACTTTTTTATCTGATTTTAGGATGCTTGTGGATATATTTTCTCTTTTCTCCTAATATATTACATAATTTCAACAAATACCAGATAAAGTCAAAGCACAGACAAGCAGGTATTTAAACCCCTATAGCCTCATCTACCATGATGCCAACATTGAATCTAATGTGTTTCTAAGTAGTATTTCTCTGTAGAGTTTATGAAGAATTCTTGGAGTACGTCTCTTATTATTATAAAACACCACTGTGTTGTAAGTATACTTATGAGAAATACAGATCTTCCTTCACAACCCAAAGACAGGAGAAGCTGACTGGAATGGGATCTCCAGATAAAGGCATATGGCAGGAGTGTGTTTACATATGCAAATATATTATCTTCCCTTTGCCTACTTAGTTTCTCATAAATAATAGATATTAGATGCTAAATGTCATTGTATCTGTGTGTGAGGCAGCATTTCTAATCTCAGTTCACTCTCAGCGCCTCCTCATCTGCCTTTGACCCCATGTTTTCCCCATGGCATTTTAGAGTTGTTAGGAAATTTATAATCAAAATTAATTTGGCAGCTTTCTAAAAGACAGAACCAAATGTTCCTCGTTGGAAGAAAAACATCTGATTATTTTGCCTCTGTTATTATTCCCAAGGAAACCACTTTTTTTTCCACTGTCAACTACATTGTTGACTTCCATCGAACCAATTCCTCTATGCTTCCAATTACAATTCCATGTAATGTATTTTTGAGATGTTTAACTTACAAACATATGAAGTAGTTTATTAAAAACATAAAGCATACTATTTTCTTTGAAGGAAAGTTATAAGGTATTACAATACTTTTGTTTTAGGTAAGTTTAATTCATTTAGCAGCTTAATGATACCCATTACTAAGGCCTTGATGATAGTCCTGCTATTTTTTATATTCTAATATACAACAGAGAGAGAGAGAGAGAGCCCACAGTATGTAGTTTAATTTGCATTTATCTGATTCTTTTTTTGTGGTTGTGGGGCTTGAACTCATTGCCTGGCTACTGTTGCTGCTCCTCTTTGTGTTCAAGATGCTCTGCCACTTTGAGCTACAAAACCATTTCTGGTTTTTGAGTGGTTAACTGGAGATAAGAGTCTCATGGGGAGTCTCTCTGTCTCTCTGTCTGTCTGTCTCTCTCTCTTTCTCTCCCCCCAACCTCTCTCTCTCATTCTTTACCCAGGGTTCAGCTTCAAATTTTGACCCCCTTACACTTACTTCATCTGAATCTGGAATTACTCAAGTGTGCCACTCTGCTCAGTCCTGTTTTTGCAAAGTTGCTTCAAATTTATTATAGTATTCGTATATGGAATCTGTTTGATGTAACAAGCTCCTTTCCAGGAACCACAAATATGAAAATGACCAAGTGAGACCTGATTTCCAATTCCTTCAGGAACTCGGAAGAGAAACATATAATTAAACAGTGGTTATAATGGTATGCTATATGTGAAGTATGTCTTTAGGGTAGTACTAGAAGACTTACAGCCTAATCTAGGAAAGGCCACCAGGCAACACAGATACTATGGGGCCCCATGAGGAAAGGGGAGTTTGTGCTAGAATATAGTGAGAAAGTTGTAGAAGAAAATAGATTAGAAAAAAATAGATTAGAAAAAAGGTCTGGTGAAGTTCTGTCCACCAGGAATAGCCTGTGCGTCTCTGTTACATCTATAATAAGGATGCCAGTTACATTTGACCAAGTTCTTCCCAAATGACCTCATCTTCTCTGATTACATCTGTAGCAATCCTGTTTCTAAATAAGGTCATATTTTTAGCTATTTGACGTTGGAACTTAAAAGAAAAAAGTGAATTAGAAAAGGCTATTCTTTGGAGAGGAATACAAAGGTACAAAGCCCGTGTGCCTCTCATCATATAAAATAATATTTATCTAAATGAACTCCAGGAAATGGAGACACAGGTTTATTTTTCCTTTGTTGCTGTTTTTTTTTTTAAATCTGGTTTGTTCATTTCTCTGTCTTTGGGAAGGTAAGCAAGGGGTGGGGTTGTTCATAGAAATAGAGGGAGTGAGGGAAGCAGTAACATTGTCATAAAGAAATGCACTCACTACCTGACTTAGGTAACTAACTTCTCTGATCTCATCTTTTGTGGTATCAAGAAGTAAAAGAAAACAGTGAATTTGGTGGTCAAAAATGGGTACAATTTAACTAACATTGAGCTGAAAAATAGATTATGTCTCTTTTTTTTGAGAGGGGGTTAAAGAATATGTGTTGGATAAGTTTGGTAAGCAAAATAAGGAAAATTGAGGAAAGACACCCCCTACCTATGGAAAGTAAAAATCAGAGGTGAATTTTCATGTTTTTTCATAGCTATTACTTGAAAAATGCCAAATCGATATTTTTTTCATTATGTAATAGTTGACTTCTTTAGAGCTCATGTTGAAGATAATGTCTATGTTTTCCATTTCTTAGTGAAATTGAAAATTATGTATGTTTAACTTTCATTGGGATTAAGAGATGTCTAATTTCAAGCAACCTATTCAGAGCAAAGAATCAAGGTTCGAATGAGGAAGAATGTGAACTGCAGAAGCCACATTTGATACAGCATATACCGCCCAACCAAGCTGCATTTCCCTACAAACAACCAAATGTCCTGAATGAAGAGGAGATTAGTGAGCTGTTCTGGGTAACTCAATAGCATTTTGAGAAGTATTTACCCCTTGTCCACACTTGCTTGCTTTTAGAAACTTACCTTCTTAACCCTAACAGAAGGATTTCTTAGTGAATAAATGTAGTACAATTGTGTTTCATTTCTTTCTTTTATGTATGTGTGTGCTCACACACACACATGCAAAGAAGTCCAAGGTCTTAAACTCAGGGCCTTGGTGCTGCCCCTAAGCTTTTTTGCTTAAGACTAGTGCTCTATTACTTGAGCCACAGCTTCACTTCCTGCTTTTTGGTGACTGATTGGAGATGAGAGGCTCATGGACTTTCCTGCCTAGGGAGGCTTTGAACCAGGATTCTCAGAGCCCATCTCTTTATATCTTGCTTCTCTTCTTGCCTCCCCTTTACCTTTGTCATGCTATCCTTATTCTTCCCTACCTTTCCTGTGTGTTTCTTGAACAGACGTATAACTGGTAAACATGATTTCAGTTTGATAACTGAGTGTCTTTCTTTGAACACTTTGAAGAAATCACTATATGATTTCTTTGTTATGATTCTACACCTCAGAGTACAGTATACACTGAGTATAATACTACGTGGGTAACTCTGCCCCTCTTGTATCAGTAGGATATGGAGTTGAAAGCTGTTGCCATCTTGGCCATCAAGATGCTGCTCTCAAGATCGGTGTTGAGCTTCATTATCTGTTTCTCTCTCTTTCCCTGACTCTGTCACTCTTCATGTCTCCCTCCATGTCACTCTGTCTCTTTGTTATCTATCTCTGCGTCTCTCATTTTTCCATCACCCGTGTGTCCTCCCTCCCTTCATCCTACTCTCTCTCTTTTTCCTCCCTCCATTCCTCTCTCTCCCTTTCTCCTTTCTCTGTAGCAGTGAAATCCTACTTAGGAAGACAAACAATGAAACATGAAGCGTATTTGTTAATTGCCAAATAAGTAGCGTGCATGAGTATAAATAGATATTAAGCAATTAGACACAGTTAGAATGACTTCGGAATTCTCTTTTTTCTTTTTTGGCTTGGTGAACTGCACCTTTTTTTAGGTTGATTATCAAATTCGTCATGTTTAGATTTTAAGTTAGCAACTAATGGGAGATATCTCTCCGCTGTACTTTTTTGAGATAGAACCAAAACATTAGTCCTGGGGAGGAATTGTGTATTTCCAGTTTGATGTGCATTATGATATTAAATGTGCAAAATAAGAAAAATACGCAGCATTGATGATGATGAATATACAAAGCTTTGCTTAAAACAGTTTAAAACAGCTTAAAAACATATTTATGTTTTTGCTTAGAGATTTGAAAAATCTTTGAAAAATGGTTTAATATGATAATTTAATGGATATTGAATAAGAGGTTCTTTCTTGTAAGTCAACAGATAAAGCATAGAGGTTAGTAGATATGAGCGCAGACTTTCTTTTGTGGTTGTTTTGTTGGGATGTTTAGTTTTGATCTGGAGGTAAACAAGTTGTTTGACATGGAAATTAATGCAATCAGTCATGGCTTTGGTTATCTGGTCAGTAATTGAAAGTGTTGTTTTTATGAGTTAATATTTTCATATTTCAATGACATACTCATAAAATTACAATGGCATCTACATATCAGCCTTCTAACGGGTGTAATTTTAGAGCTTAGTTTTATACTTTGTAGACTCCTGAAATATAAAACTGACAGAGGAGAGGAATAGCAAGCTTTATGTGTTGTCATATTTTAAATATTTTATGTCGCCATTCCTCAAGTATTTACCTCTTAGAATCCTGTATCTTTAATATTTACATCATTCTGAAAATAGAAAAAGATCAATCTTTAATTTTAGAACTGTTAGAAATTAAAGAGGCCCACAAAGAGCTTGCGATTGTATGGATTAGATAACAATGTTTATTTTTTATAGCTTACAAATTTAAGGTATTCAGTAGTTTATATCATGATAAGTTAACATTCGTAATATAGGCTTAAAATGTAGTTAAAATAAAATGTGTGGATTTTATCCCAGAATGTAAGGTTAAGTTCAATGTTTGAAAAATCAAGTAAGGTAGTTAATCTCTTAGCATAATTTCTTGTTTGGTTTTGTTTTTTGCTTTTTTTCCTGTGCTGGGACTGGAACTTGAATCCAGGGCCTGACTCTCTTCTTTAGCACCTTTGCTCACGGTTGATACTGGAGCAACACCTATATTTCTGACTTTTTGCTAGCTATTTAGTGATAAGAATCTCTTGGATTGTGTTTCAGGCTGGCTTTGAAACAGGATCTTTAGATCTTAGATCCTTAGCTTGGATTACGGATATGAGCCACCTGTGCCTGATCCAATTTTTTTCAAAAAGAAAAAAAAACATGTTGCAAATATTTGGAACCCATTTATGACATAAATGCTCAGATAGTAAGAAACAGAAGAGAGCTAGCTCTGTGAGGTGTCAGTGAACAACATTGTAAAACCTCTGGTTATTATCATCAAGTAAGTGAAATGCTATCCTCTGAAGTTCAAGATCAGGGCAAGGCTAGTCCGTCCCAACTCGCTATAGCATAGCTCAGGGCGTACTGGACAACATGGTGAGTCTCATGGCAAATTAATACTGCTTGGAAGGGAAGCGGTAGAAATCTCTAGTTGTTTTCATTGAAAACAATTAGATTTTTGAAGTCTATTCCAATTTACGATTTGCCACGTTGTAATATGAAGAACCAATTCTAAAGATAATACTTTGATATTATAAAAATCAATTCTGTATACTTGAAAATTTAAACCACTATTCACATTCATGTCATAGATATAAAATTCATGGCATGGGGCTTAGAAGGTGGCTCAGTGATAGAGCGCTTGCATGCATAAGGCTCTGGGTTTGATTCCTCAGCACCACTTAAGCAAAAAGAAAAAAGCTGGAAGTGGTGCTGTGGCTCAAGTGGTAGAGCGCTAGCCTTGAGCTGAAGAGCTGAGGGACAGCACCCAGGCCCAGAGTTCAGGCCCCACGACTGGACCCAAAAAAAAACAAATAAATAAAAACTAAAATAAAATTCATACCAGTGAACTTACTGAATATTGAAGAATACAAAAGAAAAGAAACTCCTAAGCAGCCAGATAAATGGAGGTTGTTGTGAACTAGATGATTCATATTATTAACTAAGGGAATGTTACACTAAATAATCTATACATTCATTGCAAATCACTGTAGTGTTCCATAATTCTATCTATAGAAATTGACATCTCAGTTATCATATTGATATAGTAATTTAAAAATTCATGGGAAAACAATTTGCAAAAGATAAGAAACTTAGAAAAATGTTAACATCTAATTTTAATATTTAGTGTAAATTACTACCCTACACAGTGTGATTTTAGAATAATGACAAGCATATTGATTACTGGAACAGAAAACAGAGTTTTAGAAATAGACCTCTACAGCTGGGTCCCGGTCGCTCACGCCTGTTATCCTAGCTACTCAGGAGGCTGAGATCTGAGGATTGCGGTTCAAAGCCAGCCCGAGCAGGAAAGTCCATGAAACTCTTATCTCCAATAAACCACTCAGAAAACCAGAAGTGGCACTTTGGGGGGTAGAGCATTATCCTTGAGCTGAAGAGCTGAGGGACAATGCCCAGGCCCAGAGTTCAAGCCCCATGACTGACAAAAAGGAAAGAAAGAAAGAAATAGACCTCCATATACATATTATTAGTCAGTTGTCAAGAAAATTACTACATCAATTAAGAAATACTTGTGAACAAGCAGTTGTTTGCACACACAAGCAATAAGCCTTAGCTCTAACTTCATCCCACATACAAATATTAGCTTACAACTCATCAGAGACCTAAAAGTAGTAACTAAAGCCGTGGAGAAATCATGGTAGAAAAATCTGAATTTTGGATCTGCTAAAGATTTTTTTTAAAAAAAGAAGGCTGCATTGTAGGGGAAATATTTAAAACTCATATATCTCAGAACAGATTTTTTATTTCAGAATATAAAAAGAACACTTAAAGCTCCATAAAACAGTGGGGTAAATATCTGGGAATGCATTTTACCAAAGACAATGCCTGGATGGCAAGGAAACACCTGAAAATATGCATCTCAGAGCTAGGAAAATGAACATTAACATGCAAAGTGGTATCATAAACACAGTTGGATGGGTAACTTTAAATTGACTGCTGATGCCCAGTGCTGGCAACAACAGAAGCAAAAGTGAGGTTTTCACACATTACTGGTAGGCATGCCAAAGAGGTTTATCCGCACTGCAGAGTATTTAGTCAGTCTTATGAAATGAGACTGATACTTCCTTTCTGACCCTGTATTTATACTATAGGTATTTTTCTAAAAGAAATGAAATTGTATCTACCCAAATACTTACTGGCTAAAAAAATCACAACCTTTTTTTTTTTTTAGTTTATAGATCTGGATCTGAGGATTCAATCCAGGGCCTTCCATAAAGTCACCAAGGCTTCTACTTCCAAAACCATATCAGGCCTTTGGTTTTTATCTTGTTACAAAGACTGTCCTGAGCCTCCTCACCATCCTCTTGTGTCCCATTTCCTGAGTATCTATTATTATAAGGGGGAGCTACTACACTAGCCAGAGTAACATTTTATACTTGTAAAACTCCAGAAAAATGATTGAGCTGTTCATCAGTTTCTTGTCAGGTAAATGAATTTGTATCTATAATATATACTAGGAATTACTGATACTCAGCAATAACAAGTCTAAATTATTAGTTCAGAAAACTCTCAAAAGCATTATAAGATATAAGGTAAAGAGCTGGGTAAAAAGTCTCAGTGCTTCAATTCATGTGATTTTCTAAGACAGGCAACATTTATAAGGATAGATAACTGATTGTTGAATAGCAAGGGCGAAAGATTAGGGGTTATAATCGTATCCAGGAAATTTACATAAAGGAACTATTTGGAGTCGTGTACATATTCTATATACTCACAGTGGTAGTGGCTACACAACTTCATACATTTTGGTAAAAGCCTTTGAATTGTATACTTAAACTTAGTTAATTTATTGCTCATAAATTATGCCTCAGGAAAACTGACTAAAAATAAGATACCAGATTCTATCTTCAGACAAATCTTAACAATTACACTGACAGTCGTGTTACTAAGGATATTTCTAAGTACTTGTTTCAAAACTGTGGGCTGTTAAGTGGATTAAAGCAAACCAAGAAAAAAAAGCTTAATATTATTTTAGAAAAGAACTGTTAGGATGGTCCTGGAATATAGCCACATAAGGAGAACAGTGTATCATCGCCTAAAGTTTAAAGCTTCTGCTATTTAATGAAATTGGGCCAAGCACACTTGTTAGTAATTAAAGCAGTGGTGACATATTTCATATGTATATTCTTTACAGTTTTGAAAGCAAGTTACATTATTGTATAACTTGAAAAATTCAAGAACTGAGTAAATGTTCCAGCTAGGGGAGCCAGACAGCAAAGACACATTCAAGGGCAGAGAAGGAAAGTCATCCAAGCTGGTAATGTTATTCAGAATGCAAAAGAAGATCAAAGTCCTAGAACCTGCCTACTTTGCTTGCTCCTGCGTTGTGAAGGTTCCTATCTAGGCCTTCTACAGTCTAATTCATGGAGAATGGATTTGATTGACTAGAACACCTCTGCTAGAACAAAGGGTTGTTTTGGTTTTCAATGTAGACAGTTGTAACACGATCAGAAGGGCAAGCAGAACTTCTGCAACTTATGCCAACTTATCTGTAGCAGTTCTTAGCAGAAGTAGTTATGTCATGACTGCCATTTTAGACTATAAAACTTCCTTCAACTATTTTCCATCCAATTTCTGTGAAAATGTTGAAACTATTTTTGAATGGATGAATGCATATAAATGAATATCTCCATCTCTTTTAAGAGTAACAGACTCAGAGGGGGAATTCAGTCAGTATCTATTGAATTGGTTCATAGAGCACTTAATGAATGGATGGTGATATGAATGAAATCCGTGAAAGTCACAGAAGTTGTGTAACTTGGCCAAAGTCACAAAGCTTGGCTTATTGGAAAGGAAATACTGTAAAGAGAGTAATTAATCATACCAACTCTGCGGTCATTTCTGCACCTTCACTTGACAAGCCTGTTTTATTCATTTGTAAAATAAAGGCAACAATTACACTTATTTCTCTATTTTTATTTTGAGACATCTCCAGGGTGGCCCAGGATGTCTTTGATTTCCTTACCTTTCTATTTCAGCCTCCGCAGTGTCGGGATGGAAGGAGTTCATTTCCATGCTTCATTTCAATTTTTTTTTTATATTTCAGAACTGGTACTAAAAGCATTGTTCTTCACTATTGATTTATTGAGAATCAATTATATATATCACATATCACACAATCCATATTCTTCTTTTTTTTGGGGGGGTCAGTTGTGGGGCTTGAACTCTGGGCTTGGGTGCTGTCCCTGCACTCTTCAGCTCAAGGCAAGTCCTCTATTGCTTGAGCCACAGCGCCACTTCCAGTTTTCTGGTGGTTTATTGGCAGGCCATAAGAGTCTCACAGACTTTCCTGCTCTGGCTGGCTTCAAACCATGATCCTCAGATCTCAGCTTCCTGAGTAGCTAGGATGACAGGAGTGAGCCACTGGCACCCGGCTATCCATATTCTTAACACTAGCACTGGGATATACTGATTCCAGGGATGATCAGAGAATGTTTAAGAGAATAATCTGGTTTATATAGCCAAAACAGCTATGTGAATGAGTTATCCTGACCTCTCCTATTTTGAGTAGTGTGTTTTAACTGGAAGCACTGAATGGTGGTAGTTTCTTAATATTGAAGCATATAGTTATAGGCTATGTTACTCTCATAGCTTCTTAGTCACTTATATTCTAGCCCTTTGGAAAATATCTCTGAGTTTGATTCTGGGTGGAGGTAGAAATTCTAAGGTGGTCATTAAAATTGTTCTCTATAAACATTTCCAGCTTTCTGTCTTACCAGACAGGACTACTTAATAAGACCCTGGTTCACTAGTCCCTGACTACTTTGGGTAAATAAAGGCTAAGTAGCAATGATGGGAGTAAGCTAGTCAGGAAGCTGAGATCCCAGAATCACGATTCAAAGCCATCCCAGGAACCAGTCCATAAGACTCTTAGCTCCAATTAACCAACGAAAAGTTAGCAATCAAGCTGTGACTCAAGTGGTAGAATATTAATCTTGAGAAAAACGTTTCAGAGACAGTACCTAGATCCTGATTTCTAAATCCAGGTCTGGCACAAAAAAGAAGGACAAAAAGAAGGAAGGAAATAAGGAAGGAAGGAAGGAAGGAAGGAAGAAGGAAGGAAGGAAAAAAAGAAAGAAAGAAGGAAAAAAGAAAGAAGGAAGGAAGGGAAGAAACCAAATAGAGAAAGAGAAAAAGAAAAAAAAGAAAAAGAAAGAAAGATCAAGCCACATATTAGGACAACACATTCATAAATCTTATAACTGATAAAAGATGTATTTCCTGTATAGACATGGAATTTGCTAAGCTCCCCCAAAGAGCAATGAAGGCACTGACTTTTGAGCTTAATTTTAAAAATATTTAGATTATTGATTAAAACATGAAGGTAAAAATGGAGAAATTGTCAGAAGGAAGAGCAGCATCAAAATTGTTGAGATACGGACACAAAGTTTAAGCATATCCAGTGAGTTTTGCTACTTTCAGTATTTATTTTAGTCTTATCTGTAGTTTATGTGTATATGTGCACTAGATAGTTATTAATTCTTATCTTTAAAGTATATGATAACCAAATGAGATCATTTCTGGAGGTGTAATTTATAACCAAATCTATTATAAGAGGTATCATTATCTCCCTCAATGCACCATCATAATTATTATTATGAGTTACTATTATCATCATCAATAGAAAATTGTAATTACTATTATTGTTGAAGGTGAGTTATATTGTGACCAAATAAAACAAACAAAGAAAGCAAATAGCATCCAAACATTGTCATGAAGGGAGCTGTGAACTTGGAGGTACTTAGGAACCTTAGATCTTATCTGAAGGAACCCTAATCTAGAACTCTGTCTCTGACATGATGAAGGGTGAGTATTTCCATTGTAGTTCATATGCAAGCGGCCAATACTGTAGCTGATGTAAAACAGGAGGTTTTAAAGAGTGAGAAATAAAGTTACTACCTTTTGCCTTAAATCAACTGAGAATGTAAGGATTTTTTTTTAAATACAGCATAATCTAGTCCCAACTATTAAACTTTCTGTAGCATAAATACAAGAGCCTGGTCTCTAGCTTTTCTAAAACTTTAGTCACAAGAGTTGGGCAGAAGTTCTTCAATCGGCTGGATGGTCCTATTTTTCATTCTTTTAATCCCCTGTATATCTTAGATGAGATGTAGAGAAGAGTTCATTCTAGTGGCTCAGCACCTACTGAAACATGCAGCTACAATGTGTGGCAAAAATTGGCTCTGTGAGCTTAAATCCATGTCTGGGGTTTCCTTGCTGGACACTTGTTGATAGTGATGTATTTATTTTTTGTAGGTCATGAGGCTTGAACTCTGGGCCTGGGCGCTGTCCCTCAGCTTTTCAGCTCAAGGCTAGATGTCTACCACTGGAGCCATAGCACCACTTCTGGTTTTCTGAGTAGTTTATTGAAGATAAGAATCTCACAGACTTTCCTGCCCGGGCTGGCTTTGAACTGTGATCCTCAGATCTCAGCCTCCTAAGTAGCTAGGATTACAGGTGTGAGCCACTGCACCTGGCAGTGATTTTTTTTAGGAACTTGAAAGTTATTTTTTATTTCATACTTATGAACTTGATTCCTTAGTATTTTAGTGAGTACTCCAAATGCATAAATTACTCGAGTTCTTTCATTTGCCCTCAAGAACACAAGCTACCTTTTCCCAGTCTGAGAAATGCAGTTCTGCTCTGCTAGAATTTAAATTTCTCTGGAGGTTCCAAAGTTTCTGTAATCATATTTCACATGAGAAAAAGACAAAAGCACAGTACAGTATATTTCTCTGTCAGAAGCTTGGATCACTTTTGTAGATGATGCAAGTTTTACTTAATCAAAATGTACCATGCTAAGATGGAAACTCACTAGTCTAATTACATGCAGAGTCAGCCATCTGATAGAAAGTGTTCTAAGTAATTAATATCTGAAGGAAAACAATACAAGACCTCAGGTAATTGAGAATATTGATCCTCTCTTCACCAATCAGCATATTCAAGTATAAATTAGTAAAGCAGAAGCAAGCATCACAGGACTCTGACTGAGATACGTTAGTGAGAATGCCACATGACCACTGCAGCATCTGCGTGGGACCACCAAGTGGACCGCCAGTTACTGCATTGCAGCGGGTGTTTATTTTACTGAGGATACATCATCGTTGGCATAGAAAAGTACATTCTTTACAGAAGCTGACTATTGTTTAGCGGATAAATTGCTTTTATGAAAGCTGCATGAGAGTGAAGCTGGAATTTTTATGGCACAGTTTGTTAAAAGTGGTGTTGAAAACCCGAGGACTTTTTAATGGATGGCTTGAAACATGTTTTAGCATGATTCATCAACAAGATGGTACTGGTGATAGAATATTTATGTCAGGAATGATGACTGGGTCATCTGGATTATAGATTCCCATAATTACTAAACTGATACAGCTTGAAGAAGAGGTCTTTTCTCTCTCTCTCTCTCTCTCTCTCTCTCTCTCTCTCTCTCTCTCTCTGTCTGGGGGCTTGAACTCAAGGTCTCACACTTGTTTTACCTTTTGCACTCATTATTGGAGCTCTACCACTTGAACCACATCACCACCTCCAGCTTTTTTGTTGGTTAAATACACAAATATGTCTCTTGGATTTGGTCTGTGTGGACTGTCTTTGAATCAGGATTGTCAGATCTCAGCCTCTTGAGTAGCTAGGATTACAGGCATGAGTCACAGATGTCTGATGCAGAAGGGGTTTCTGAATGAGAGTATTTGAAAAATCTGGCTCAGTAAATTGATTATCATCTTTGCACTTCTTTTCTCCCCTCCCCATCGTTTTTCCCCCTGTTAACATCCTTAAAATATCCTTTCAACAGAAATATGTTCGAAGTAGCTATCATTCCTAACACTAGTATACTGACCCCTAAAGGAAGAAAGTTTGAGACAGGAGTAGGGGATCGTAAAGGATTCTAGCAATCACCAATTAGCTGAATGCAGAGAAGTGTGCCATGTTCTTTAGCTTAAATAGGGTGCCCCTAGATTATTTCTTTGTTGCTTTGTATGTCCCTCCCCTACAGTATAACCCCTGCTTTCACTGTATTTGATGTCAGTATAATTTGTGGAGGGGAAGGGGAAAAACAAATCATTTAAATAGGGATACAACAATGAGATGTACAAGTCGTTATGTCGAAAACGAACTTTACAACCTTGGGGGGGGAGGATTGTGTGGGGGGGGCGGGGAAAAATTAAAAAAAATTAAAAATGAAATAGGGTGCCCCAATATGATTATTTTATCTGTGTGCTTTTTATATAATTCCCAAAAGATACACATGAGACTTCTTATGGGTGCCATTAGTAATTTTTGTCTACTTCTATTTTTGAGATCCCCTGGGAACAAACAAAAGTGGATTTGATTTCTTTGCTCCCAGTTCCCTCCCTTGCTGCCACCCCCACGCCCACCCCTATGAGTCCAGGAACTTGGAAAGGAGTTCTGGCAACAGGAAGAAACCTTGCCTGATGTGTGGCATTGTCAGCTTTTGACAAGTGTATTCATCCCGTCATTAGTTTTTCCATAATCTATTTTCTTTTGGCTCTTGCATCTTGAAAGTTGTTCATATCCTAAACTGTTTGAATTCCGGTTGAATGTGTACCTTCTTGGTGGATTTAGAAAAGACATACAGACTTGTCCTGAGGCTTACCTGACTCCCTAGCTTTAAGCAAAGCATTGCATCCTCACAATTGCAAAGGGCTGAATTAAGCTGTGGGAGTTACTGGCTTTGTCAACACTACAATACAGACTTGCATGCTTTCATCTTTATGATCCTCCCTTCATACTTGTCTTTCTGCCAGAACTTCCTACATAAGAAAGATGAAGCCATCGTCATTTTTATTTTAGACCTTGAAAGATGATGCTTATTACCAACGATTCATGCCTTGTTAAGCTGAAGCAGACTAGCTGAGTTTCCTTTGCATAGCGTGTGCATTAATGCTGGCTGGGCAGGTACTCATAAAACGCAGCGCAGCATCCTTTCCTGGGCCAGTTTGTGATCTGCATCATTCATAACCTGTCCCACTTCTGCTTGGAATTGTGTGCAGATTGCTTTTGCACAGCACTAGTTCAACAAGGCTGGTTGTGGGTATTATTTTAATTCTGGAGGGTAGTTTCTTTCCTTCCCTCCCTCCCTCCCTCCCTCCCTCCCTTCCTTCCTTCCTTCCTTCCTTCCTTCCTTCCTTCCTTCCTTCCTTCCTTCCTTCTTTCTTTCTTTTTTGTCATCATGGAACTTGAACTCTGGGCCAGGGCACTGTCCCTAAGCTCTTTATCTAAAGGCTAGAGCTCTACCACTTGAGCTACAGCACCACTTCTGGTTTCCTAATGGTTAACTGGAGATTAGAGTCTCATGGACTTTCCTGCATGGGCTGGCTTTGAACCACAGTCCTCAGATCTCAGCCTCCTGAGTAGCTAAGATTATAGGTGTGAGCCACTCGTGCCCCACTCTATTTTTTTAATTTCTCCATTGCAATAGCATCAGACTCAAACACATACTAAAAGAATTTTTGGTGGCTGAAGTCAGAAGTATGAGAACTGAATCCTTAGACTACTTCAGAGGGTGTATTCTTGACCTTTGTGTTTAAGACAGACAGATAGAATAAGGTATTTCAGTGTCAAAAGAAGCTTGAAGCCTTGGAAATTGTTACAGCCTGCATCTCATTTCAAAACAGCATTTTGTTACTTAAAAATGTGTCTTGAAGTCTTTTCTTGGTAGTGTGTATACAACTTGATTGAAAAAGTTTCCCTTAAGAAATTTTGAAATCATCTAAAGTTTGTTTACAGTCTTTGTTGGATTACTATCTCAAAATAATCATGTTCCACCTCCTCCGGTGTATGCCTCTCCAAGCAACTTACTTATCTTGTCTATTCAAATTTGGATTTCTGAAAGCACTACAGTATGCTATTTTTTAAAAATAGAAGACTACTGCACACATATCTGTTATTCTAGGAACTACAGGACCACGTGGAGAGAGAGAGAGAGAGAGAGAAAGGGAGAGACAGAGAGACAGAGAGAGAGAGAGAGAGAGAGAGAGAGAGAGAGAGATCAGCCTTCCTAAAGTACGTTAGCCCCTACCTTTCATGCTTCTCAGGACCGAATCCATTAGAAGTAACAAAGCCTTTCTGTATTACTAACTCTCTTAGCTGTCAGCCCACTGTGCATTTAGATAATTCAGCCAGAAGGCAGTTTTATAAACACAGCTTTCAAGAGCTATTCTTGAAAAGGCATTTGTATACTCATAATGCAATTCTCTCATTTATCCATAGGGAGTTCTGTAAATAAAACGCTGAGGTCTAATGCTATAGTAGCTGATGGCAGTCATTGTAGACAGAGTAATTGCTTTTTCTTTGTATTGATAGCACGCTGCCAGTCATAAGAAAGATCATCTGAAGATTGTGTTGGTTGTGGTACTTGGCTGTTTTGGTCGGTAAACTCTGATGGCACAGAAAATCTCTGAAAATATCAGGTCACACGTCACCATTTTAATTCCCCAATCGTGATTCCTGCATATCCTGTAAATGTAAAGCATTGCAGAGTAACTATTTCGCTAGCTTAAATAGTTAGAGTGTAATGTGTATGCTGAAATATAAAGGATGGACAAAGCTTTGTTGCTCCATGCCAGGAGAAGGAGAAAAGCACAGAGAGATTTGAAGGTTAGAATGGATATGTAAATGGAGAAAGGTCATTCTCTCACAGCTGCTTTGTTGAGGTGTCTATAGGGGACAGAGTTTCTGAGAGTGGGCATCCATGGCCTGAAACCAAAGAATATGGACCTCATTTTATAGTCATTTTGGATCATTATCAGGGAATACATGATGAGATCAATTTATTTATTTGGAAAAATTCTTCCAGCAAAGGAATGAGGGTGAGTCATTAAGGTATTTTCTTTCATGGATTGGTTTAAATAGTCAAAGCATTACTGGAGAATAAATTAAATGACATTAATGGAGCTAACTGTTCACCTTACCTATATGAATACATAAATAATATCTTCACATGGGCCATTCAACTATGAATTTTTAGTCATTACAGTTGTCTCCTATGAATCAGACATTAGGTTCTGATTATATGACTTTCAAGCCCTGAACATATGAACTCATTTCATAATGACCAATCACTGAAAATTTGAAAAGAAATACAACAAAAATTAACAGAAGACCAAGAGGAAATAATTAAATAAGACCCTCACTTTTCAAGCAATTTATTATATGATGGTAAAATTTTCAAAGCATACTAGATAAGGATTATTTTGTGTTCCTATGCTTAATCATTTCAGTATAAAAGTTAATATAAACTGAGAAAAAAATTAGCCTTCTTGGGGTTTGACCTCAACACCTGGAGATGGAGCTCACCACGGGAGCCGTATCATTGGACTTTTGAACATTATTTTTTAGATAGGGTACCCCGCTTTGGCCTGGAGGCAGCCTGGCATTACAATCTTTCTACCTCTGCTTCTCATATATTTAAAATTGCAGACAGGAGCTGCCACACTTAGCCTAAAGAAAAATTTCCAAAGATGAATCACAAGCAAATACCAAAAAAGTATCCCCAAGTTACATTCTATTACCGTATCTTCACATCCATCTACATTTCTCGGAAGGATTTTGGACAAGAACATATTAAAACAAATAAAGATGAACAAGGACATTTATTCAGTCATGTTGGAAAGTTTTCCACTTTTAAATCACTGTCCTTGAATAAAGTAGTACTGGTAAGCGTTTATTTATCTACATATAAATGTATGTACATATCTGTTTAGGAAAACAGCATATAGACTTGATTTGGTAAAGATGTTCTTACAGTTCTCATTTTAGTGATTCACTGAATGATTGGATACAGGAAGCTGCAGGGGACAGCCTAGACTCATACACCACAGAGTTTCTATTAAGGTCAATGACTTGATGCACTCAAGTATTTTTGGTACTATTATTGATTTCTTACTCCCATAAAACTGAAATTTCTGGAATTAAACCCTAAAATGACATTCTGAACCCTAACGTCCAGGAGGTTTGAGTATAGAATGTCACAAAAGACATGTGCTCTTTATTGTTTAAACTGCAAGAATTTGGTTTAGTGAGCATGTCTCTAAGTCCTGTGACTTTTACCTTGATGTTACTTTGACGATTGTGAGGAAAATTAACCAAGAGTTGTAAGCGGATATGCAGAAATTAGGAGAGAGAGGTCATCACTGTGGTATAGAATGGTGGCTGTTGTAATGAGGAAAAAAGAAAGATTATGAAATCTTTAAAAGACAGAATTTGCAAGATTTAATGTAGTAAGACAGATGAGAATAGCTTAGTTTCCAGTTTTCTGACTTTTGTAAATGACATGTAAGTTTATAAGCTTATAAGTTTATAAACATATTCCTCTTGAATATGAAGAAGTTTGTAAGTTTGTTGTAAAATTATTTTTCCTTCAAATTATACCTGGACTATTATAGGGTCAAATAAAATGCTAAGATGACCATAAGATTCTGGATAGCAGGAGAAAGTTCTGGAATGTCAATGCAAATGTGTAGACATTGAGACAGAAATTAAAGATATAAAATCAGATTGAGTTAGGAAGGAGGAAAGAATCAGCAAGGACAAGCAGAATACTCCAGAATAACTAGTACCCAACGCTTGCTAATATCCAGTAATTAACTAAAAGAGAAAGGACTAGTAAAGGAAATGAAAAAAGAAAAGTAAAACATAGAAATACAATGCTTTAGATATCTAGGCAAAAGTTGGAATAAGCAATGGGCCTACTGTGTTAAATGAAAATAAAAAATTAGGTATTTTATATTAGATATAATGAGTGAACAATGAGAGTAAATTAACTGTATTGAGAACATTTTAGGCAAACTAGTGGGAAAAGTGAAGAAACAAAGATGGAGGAATTTCAAATTGAAAATTTGAAAGACATGAACAAATGTGTCAGGAGAGGAAAGGGGATTGAGGGCAGGCATTAAGTAAGGCTTTTTTTTTTTGAGAATAGGAATGCATCAGTAGGCTGCGAGGAACCAGAGTTAGAAGGCAAAGGTCATACTAGAGAAATAGATATTCCCAAGAAGAAAAGAAGAAATGCAACTGAGAGGAGACAGAGACACAGTAGAGTGAGTTGTACCAGCAGACTGGTTTGTTTTGGGCTGTTGGATGTGAAAGGATTTCCTAGTTAATACCTCTGTATTTCCATGGTGCCTACAATGCAGTGGTTTCCCAGCATGTAGGGAACACTGGTCCCATTGAGGTCGACGAATGGGACCATGAAGTTTACATATGTAGCCAGGGAGTCTGAGATTTGCAGTGTGTACTCAGCAGCTACTGCATGTACAGAGCGGGCTAGCCATTGGGATTCCAGTGGGATTAGGGGTCTTAAAGCATCTGCTACAAAGCCCAAAAGGACAAGTGAGTTTAAGTTATAGTTAGGACATAGCTGCACTAAATCAAGAAGCATGCCCTTCAGCCTTGTCATCACTTCTATCATCCATCATCATCTTTGAGCTAAAGATGGTGAAACCTAAGAGGAAATATTCTAAGTGTCATTTACTTCTATGAAAGACAGAACATTCGTAATTGGTTTTTATGGTTGTATGTTCTAGTCAGTATGGTTGTCTACATTTAATTTTTAAAATTATATTAATTAGCATAGTACAAGGAATATAGCTGTGATACAGAAGGACAGCTATGAAGGTACCAAGAATGATATGGAATACTGATTTTAACATACACATTGATCAAGTTATATAGGTTTTGTTTTCTTCATCACATTCTTCCATACATCTTACTTATGTGATTCACCTTGAGTGGTTGGGACAATTAGGCTGTGCTAATTCATCTGCAGTTGGATCAATGTACCTAAAATATGCAAGCGCTTGTTTGAAACTAAGAAGCCAGGGATTTTAACAAGTTTCTGATGCCAATAAATGAAAACTCTCATGGTAAACCTTCACTTCTTTTGTAGAAATTAGGAGAATAACAGTCATTTTCAGAGCTATAATCAAAAAACAAAACGAATACTCATCTAAGAAGATATTGATATGTATTTTTAAAGTTTTTTTGTCAGTCATGGGGCTTGAGGCCCCATGAGGTCTGGGCCTGGGGGCTGTCCTTCAGCTCTTCAGCTCAAGGCTAGTGCCCTACCACTTGAGCCACAGCACCACTTCTGGTTTTCTGGTGGTTTATTGGAAATAAGAGTCTCACAGACTTTCCTGCCCAGGCTGGCTTTAAACCTCGATCCTCAGATCTCAGCCTCCTGAGTAGCTAGGATTACAGGTGTGAGCCACTGGTGTATGAACTTATTTTTAAATTAAAATGCAACAAAGATTTAGATTTACAAATTATATGATATTTGGAACAAAATATTACAAAGCAAATATAAGTATATACTTGGAAATCATAAATATTATATAAATGTAAACTTATAATGCTGTTACAGAAACATTCATATGAAATAGTCTGCTTTTGCAACAACAGCTTATTTTCATAATAGTAATCGATTTAATGGTAATTGTTCACACCAACTTATATTTGGATATAAGCTGTTGTTCTTGGTATGTGCAGTGGTGTGTGTGTGTGTGTGTGTGTGTGTGTATAATTTGACTTGTAAAATTGAAGAAATGAAAGATAGCTTCATTTTACCTTTTGGGGCGAACATGATAATAAATGAGGGAAATCATCCTTATTTAAATCTTTCTAGTTCACATAATTTTAAAATAAGAACATAGCATTCCACAAACAGTATATCTTAGTTGGTAAGTGCATTATCTAGGTAAGAAGACCTGCAGTCATTCTCTCATTTTTTTGATTGTTCATGATCAGATATTAAAATACACAATTAACATTAATTTCTAGTACTTTCTCCTGGAGACAGAGTTACAAGAGCAGAAGGAACTTGGCTTTTTCGACCTGTTGCTGGGGCATTGGTTTCTAGATTGCTATTCCACTAGTGTGGTACGTTAATTGACCTAGCAGGAATCCCTGGAGTATTGCAGCTTCTGCTTAGTTCATCAGGAGAACAATTTGTTGTTTCATTTCCTCTTCTCATCCCATTGGGGAAATTGAATTGTGAAAAGACTACCTACTGGGAGCTTTCAGGACTCATGATGGAATAAGTAACTTTATTTATTGCTTATGTATTCATTCATTCATTTGATACTGTCTTAATTAGTAAAGAGGGAATGGCTTCATTAGGCAGGAGTGTGCTGTAGGAGTGTGCTGTGTTTTTGATGCAGATGAGTCAGTGCTGTGACCAAAGTCCTAGAGAATTGTTTATTTCAGTGCCCATCACAGGTGCAAAGCTTTCATAAATTATTTTATTTGCTACGGTAGAATGGCTTGCTTGCTGTGTTTATAATGGTTAGTCATCCAGGGCAGACATTGAAGACGAGGCAGTGGCTGTTAGCTGGGTTAACAAAATAAACAAAACTGAACAAAACAAAATGCCTGGAATGTAGAAGCTTGGGTGATTTGTTCTTTGTGCCATATGCAAATTTAAAGTTTTGATTTTGCTTTAGTAAAGAATTGACTGTCCATAGTGATGTCCAAATGTTGAAATTGAACAATCTGTCCTAAAGTTTTGAAACTCTCTCCATTTTCCAGTCCCATTGATTTTTGTGTTATTACTTAGAGGCACCTTCGAAGACCATGGAATGTAACTAAAATAGTGAATGAAGTCTGATCACCTCTTTAGTTTATACCTTTCTGAATTTAGTATTATTTAGCTATTCCTAACAGCTTAACAAATTCGTAAATACATGAAGCAAATTGTCTAGGATATGATTTAAATACTGTAAATTAACTTCTCAGATTTCCTTCTAGTTTAATAAGCAGCTTTTGGAAGCATAAAAATACCCTATCTGAAACAATCATCTATCTATCTATCTCTGTCTGTCTATCTACCTATCTCTCCATAAGAAACAGTTAACTAAAAACCCTAACTACAGGAACTTAGGCACTTCTGTGAGTTTGTTTTGTGAATGCCTCTGCTGTAGCCACTAAAATTAAATTTATGCATGTCCTATCAGCTAGCAATTTCACTTCTAGGTATGTAATCATGATAACATTTGCATCTCAAAAACAGTGTGACAGTTTGTGCATTAATGAACACATATTTACACATATTTGCAGTGTAGGCAATGAAAACTTGACATATGAACTGTGGTATACGGATAAAAAATCATGGTAATTAGCATTTCCATTTTCTCACTCATCATTTCTGCATATTAGTAACCTTTAGATTTTCCTCTAAAAGTTACATTGAAATATGTAATACATTTTAATAGACAGTGTTTGCCTTACTAGGATGTACACTAAAATGAATTCTTCTTAGTAACTGGGTATCAAAACATGTTCATCACAGGTTTCAGTTTTACGAGCTTCTACTAACCATTGTTCTATTGTCCATTTAGATGAGATTAGCTCTATAAATTTCCATTTATTTTTATTGCTTTTAGTTAGATTCTTTCCATTTTGAGGTTTTAAGGTTGGAGTTAGAAACCATTAAATGAAAACAACCTAACAGCCACCAAAATAAATATTTCTGCACACGACATAAAGTTGTACAGAAAAAAAATGTTGGAAAAATTCCAAGCCCCAAATTGTGCATGACATCTTTTGTATACATTTTATTTCTATCAAATTAGAAAGGCCAATCTATTATAAAAATGAAAATTTAATTTTACTTCTGGGAGATATATGGCTGAAAATAGTTATAGGGAAAGAAGTTGCTTGCAATGTATTGTTTTCTTTTTATCGGGATGAAGATGGAATCGTTTCATTAAACCCCATGCAGCAGTATTCCTGGGGTTTGTTTACATTCACAAACTTAACACTATCTGCAAACAACTTTTAAGGCTATTTTGATCATTGTACTAGAATCATAGTATTAACAATCACACTAATAAGGGGCAATGTTCATTTTTCAGATTTTGGAAAACTGAAACCAAAGGAAAATTTATAAGTTGCTATAGTTTGTTCTTTCTCATTTCTTAAAAATATCTTCTCTTTCACTGGCTTTGCCATCATTTCAGCTACCATAATTTGGCATTGTGATTTGGCAGACAATAGTGGGACACCAGACTTTGGAATCGGAACAGCTTAGCTCTCCCCAAAAGCCAGCCTGCCATCCGCAGTCACAATTGGCAGGAGCTTAAAAGAATCTTCAGATGGCCAAATGGTATAATTTAAAATCGCCACTTGCCTGAATTTTTGTTCGAATGCAACTAATGGACAGCAAACTCGGGGGAAAACAATGTAGCATCCCATAATCTTGGATGGTTGCCTGAGTTGTGGGCTTTTGAAATACTTGGGGAAAGCAAAACAAAACAAGTTTCTTTGCAAAGTTCAAGCCCCTAATACAATATCCAATGAAAAATTAGCATAGGGAAGGAAAGCCAAAGATCAGGGATTATATCTACAGCACTGTGAAAGGCTTGTTCTATGATCAAAAGCAAAAGTATGACAAAATACTTTGACTGGCAGTGCCTAGGATAGCCAAGTCTGTACAGAGAGGTACTGAGCTGGGTGTACAGATAAAGAAAGGCAGCGGAGGAGAACTATGATGATCAGCATCTCCGATCATCTCTACTTATGTCAAAGTGTGTAGTGTGTGATACATGTAAGTCAAATATAAAGTTCCATAAGGCACGTCATTAGAGTTCAGGTTTAATGGTATTCAGTTTGTTGTTTTGCTCATTTCTCTTTATATAAATGTTATTTTAAGTGGAAAGGCTTTGTGGTTCAACATGTCAGTTCATCAGTGCAAGACATCCTCATCAATGTTACCCCTTCCCTTTTCTTCCCCCCATCTTTCTTAACCCCTTCCATACCTTTTAGTGCTTTGGTTCGATTTCATGCATATACATTAGCATAATGGCTGCATTTGCCTGCCCTCCCAGTTGTCTGCTTCCTTTCTTCTTCCCCCCAAAACAGGTTTCTGGCATTCATTTTGCTAGATTGTTTTCTCACTTCTCTTTCTATCTCAGTGATTGATTTGGAGTACAATGTCCATATGGCATGCACCTAATTCTAACTCTTGCTCCAAATGGTAGGGTAGAGTTAGATAGATTATACTATAAGGTATAATCTCTATAACACGCATGTACATACTCTAATCATGTCTAATTATAAAGAAGGAAACTAGTGTGATAAGTTTGTGGTGCAAATGCTTGCTTTCTAGCACACTTTAGACACTAGCATTTTCTCTCCCTTTCCATTATATGGAATTTCTACTTTTATACTTCATCGTCTTTCCAGTAGATGGCACCATTGTGACTCCAAATGTTGCTTCAACCTTGCTAAGGAAATGTTATGAGTACTTTATAAATATCAAAGAATTCATAAACTATAGTAACCCTTGAAGTGTTGTCATAGGAAACAGGCATAGAGCTACAGTGTCTAGAATGTGAATCAACTTCTCAAAATCAGTGTTACAAAAAACACCCACAATCAGATGTGTGGCTCTGTTACATATCTTAAATTGTTGTAATTGCATACAGACATTTTGATAAAGAACAGATATGCACACATGTGAATGTATATAGATCTATCCATATAGATGTCTACATATATTTTATTTTCTGCCCCCTCTTACAAATTCAGTAAACCATTCAAGCTATTTCTGTACATTTTTACCTTCTCACTCCCATTTTCCAAATGTCCATTGATAATATAAGGACAGTTTAAAGTCACATTTTTTTATATGTAGGCATCTCTGTTCATTTTGGTTGACTTGAATTTGCCCTTCTCTAACACAGAGGAGTTACCTAGGGTGAACTTACACATTACCTAGATTCACACATTGCTGAGTAGCATTCACTGATAAGGGATGATATTTCATTTGCTTTTCGATGCTATTGATGCCCATAGTAATGTCTATAAAGACTCCACTAGCAACTCAAAAGTAATTCCCACATGTTGTAGCTTAGTGATTCATTGGCAGGATGAAATTTAAAATCAGAAACCCATTTTCCTCCAAGAATAGCATTGCAATTATTCCTAGGCTTGAGTAGTGCATAATGATATTTTAAGCTGATTTCTCATAACTCCTTTGTCACTTTGAGGCAATGGGGGATAAAAATAACAAGTGATTGAATTGGTACTAAATAGCATCAGTGCCTGCCCAGTTAATTTTTAACATTTAGCTTTTAATCATTGATTTATTCAATTACTTATGACTCTTGCTAATTTTTGCTACTGAGATCAATTCTGTCAAGCTCCTCAGAAACATAAACTAACCTTGGGCTTCATGAAGCTTTCATCCCCAAACTCTCTTGCAAGAAAGAAATCTAGGATAGTGATTTCAGATCCAGAATGCAAAGGACTCCAACCTTAGCTCTTAAGCTTGCTGCCTGTATTAGCAAGAATAAAGAATATTATCAAGAATAAATGACACATCTTCTATGCAACTCCATCTTCCTGTCAATAAAATGGGGAAGGTGACTCATAGTTGGACGTATGCATCAGTATTTGCAGAACTTGGGAAAATAATAATCATAGTTTAAACAGCAACTCAAAAGCATAAAAATCCTCTCTCTTCATTCTGAGTTGATTAAAAAAAACATTTTGGAACTATTTTTATTTTCAGAGATAGTAATACTCCAGCAATTTAGGACACACATTTTAAGTTTCTTGATCGGGAAGAAAGGGAATATTGTAGTGTGTATTTCTCAAGGTTGTTGAAAGGTACTTGCACCTTTTTTGGTTGCATGAATAAAAAAGCCAAAAAAACCCAAAAAAAGCAAATTGCTAAGTTACCCATGAGTTATATGAGAATACTAAGTACTATTATTACTTTCATTTCCAATTTGCAAATAACATCTTTTAGTGCTTTTGTCATTTTTCTTCAAGAAACACAAGACAAGTTGCTAATCATCATATAAAAGTGAATTCAGACTTTAAAGCATTGCTCATCAGACATTTTACAAATATATTAATTGTATTAAAATAGTCACTGTAAGTATAAAGCTGAGGTTTTTACAGTACACTTGATATCAAAGTCTGTAAGTTCCCAGGCCTACAAAGATATTACTTGGCTCTAAAAAGGAACAAAAATCTAGTCTTTGAAAAAACACCGAAGGGGAATAATATTTTGTTTGAGTTTGCATCCATCCCCTCTCCATCCTGAGAATATACGTTCTCTTCCTCTCTTTCTCTTCACCAAGTGTAGGTACCAGAAAGAAACATGCTGTCTGCAAACCAGGGCAAGAATGTTCTCATTAGAAACCTACCGTGATGGCTCTTTAACCATGGATTTTTCCAGCCTCTGGAAAAGCAACAGAATATTAAAGGGAGGATTGTAATGGTAGAACTCTATTAGCATCCTACTTGCAGCTGAACAAAATGAATACCAGGAAGGTCAGGGCAGTGGAGTGGTAGATAAGTAAAGACAGAAAGAGTGGGTGAATTTGTTCTATTCAAGGTCTATCTGGAGCCAGGTCAGTGGAAGGGAAGCTGGGGTTGGGACAGAGACAGTAGAATTATGGAAAGGATGACACTGATCAAGATGCCTTGTGCTTAGAAACTGACAAATTGAAATCCCTTTGTACAACTAC
>NW_012267224.1:6353712-6388129 GCF_000151885.1 Dipodomys ordii
CTCAGTGGTAGAGTGCTTGCCTTGCATGCCTGAGGCCCTGGGTTCGATTCCTCAGCACCACATAAGCAAAATGAAAAAAGCCGGAAGTGGCACTATGGCTCAAGTGGTAGAGCACTAGCCTTGAGCTGAAGAGCTGAGGGACAGTGCCCAGGCCCAGAGTTCAGGCCCCACGACCAGACCCAATTAAAAAAAAAAAAGAATCACAGATGCAAGTATCATACAGTAATGTCAGCCTGGGCCCCAAAGAGGGAGCCTATCTGAAAAACATAGCTTAAAAATACAGAAGGCTAGAGGTATGGGTCAAGGGGTACAACACTTCTAACCAATCCAGATGTTGAATTTAAAGCCCAGTACCATGAGATAAATGAACAGGACAATTACATAAAAGTTAATAAGTAAATACTTTCCCAATTTGTCAGACCTTTATAAAGAGGTTAAGATTTTATCAGAAATTAAACTTTCCCTGAATCAGTTTCCCTTAGATTTTTAACATGGGCATAGCATGATTTTGAAAAAAGTAACACATGGAAAAATAAAAATTCATAAGAAACATTGTTAATAAGATATATTTATTCTACTGGATATATACAAGTATTAAACTTCGGCCAGGTGCTAGTGGCTCATGTCTGTAATCCTAGCTACTCAGGAGGCTGAGCTCTGAGGATCATGGTTTGAATCCAATCCAGGCAGAAAAGTCTCTGTGAGACTCTTATCTTTAATCAACCACTCAAATATTGGTTCTGTGGCTCAAGAGGTAGTGTGCTAGGTTTGAGCAAAAGAGCTCAGGGACAGCACCCAGGGCCTGAGTTCAAGCCTCATGACTGAAAGTAGTAGTAGTAGTAGTAATAGCAATTTCAATGTGGTTATGCAATCTTTGGGCTGTCTAGATTTTGATATATAGTATACTTTCCTTAAGCTTTATCTAGGCTTTTGATATCTGAAGAGTGCAATTATAGGAGAATGCATAATTATAGACTGACCTTGAGACCATATAAAAGGGATTTGCTATGGAAGATTGCTGTTTACTGGGAATGAATAAACCTTTGACAGTAAAATTCATGCTGAGAGATGCCAGGATTGATGATGCTAGAATAAAACATCCTAACTTTCATTTCCATGTGTTTTCTTTCCTGAGAATCTGTTTTTCCCCCTTACTCTAATCTACAGATGTGAAAGTGTTTATTTTGCTTGATTATAAAAAACTGTCCTATGGATCAATGTGTTTCTATGTTCTGTTCTTTACTTCCTTCGTTTTTATTGCATGCAAGGCTCGTCACGCCACTAGGGTCATCGATGTGGATATATCTGCTAGGAGTCCTGCCCTCGGGAGGCTTACATTCTCATATAACATGTCTAAATACACAGACAAATATGTTACCTTCAGTATAGGAAGCTGTAGTAGCCAAAAGAGTGTAGGAGGCTGATCAGGCAGGTGGACTGGACAGAGTAGAGAAAAACAAATGTCTCCCAGAGGAGACATTTGGACTGTGGTCTTAAGAGACAAACCAGACCACCCTAGACTTGTTTGGTTTTGTTTTCTCAAAAAGGATAAGATGTAGCAATAATACAAGAGTGTTAAGAAGTAAAAAAAACAAACAAACAAACAGCGATCATAAAGAAGAGAAGGGTGGACAGAGAGAAAGGAGGGGGATATTTGGGCATGTGGATATGCAAATATTTAATACATTTTTTATCATTTAATACATATTTCTATTATTTCCCCTTTGGGGAGCTTTTGTTTTCTTTTCTCCTAGTTTCTTTCTGCTTCCTACACCTCACACCAGGAATCTCTGTTCTTGCTCTTCATAGCATTCATTCCATATTCCTTTTTTTTTCCATCCAAGAGAAGTGATGCACAATTTGCCTAGCTTAAATCAAAATTTCAGAGTACATTCAAAGTTAATTCGCAGACAGAACATAAAGGAATCATTAAGATTGATGAAGAGAAGGGAGAATTCTTGTTTTTTTTCAAATTGCTGGAAAACAAAATTAACTATAATAGTGGAAAGCTATTTAAAGCCAGAAAGAGAGGCTGAGGCCAAAGGACAGAGGGAATACAGATGCCTCAGGAAATATAAAACAAGTGATTATTCTCTGCAAGTCTTAAAACATCCCTGAATCTTGACCAACGTTGAAAACGTTGTGCAAAGTGGTTATTTTATCGTGTATTATTTTACTGTGTCTACATCAGAATTTGATGTGTATGTGTTGAACATGTTTATATAAACTGGTCATTTAGGATTTAAATAATACTTCTAGGTGGAACCTGAGATCGCTTCCTGAGGATGCGTGGGTAGATGGTAGAATTCTCGTGTGTGTACGAGGCCTGCATTTGATTCTCCCTTGCAATTTCTCCAACTTTTATTTCTCCGCTCCATTTTCCCAGTCCAAGCACTGCCGCTCTCTTCATAGAACAAATGAAAAGTGAAGTCATATCATAAAATATAATACAAATATAAATGTCCTGTGTTACAGTTCTCTTGGTAAGGCAAGTTGTCTTTAATATTATTTACTCTACTACTGAGTATCAATTATAGGCTCATGAAAGTTTCAGTAAACCTTTGCATCACCTGTCCTATTTTTATGAGGATGAAATCATAGGCACATGATTGACTTGATATTTTACTTGGGTAGTTAAAATTCTCCTGCCAGTTTCAGTCCTTCTTTGTCATTTAACGTTTTTGATTGATTGTTTAGCCAAAGGTAATGTGTTGCATTGCTTCCTGCCATGAACAAATTAAATCTCTAAGTGGAATCACTTGTTCCTGTCAAGGTACTGGCACAGCAGAAGGTGCATGGGACCAATTTTATTCCCGGCATATTTTCTGCTGGCAAGGATCAATTTTTAGGAATGTTAAACTGATTGAAGAGATTACATTTATCTGCTTATCAATTTCAGAGCATCTTAACTTTATAAGAATTAACAAGGTTTCATCATCCTCTGAAACTCTTTCCTTCTGATCTAGATTACTTATCCATCCTATTGAATTCTGGAATAAATCGGACACGGATTAAGATGCATTGTATTCATACATTGGCATGCTGAATTGAAATACCTTTGTACAACTACATAAAGACAATAAAAATAATTTTTAACTTTATGTCACAAAAAATTGAAATAATTGGAAAAAATCATTCATGAATTTAAATTTTTCAAAGGCTCGTACAAGTTTCTTTTTCAAATCTTCCAAAATAACCCCTATAGTATACCACTTTATATAATAAAATTTCACTTGTGGGATTTTCTCAATTATTGTGTAATGATAATTTTACAAAGTGTTAAAAGTTGAATTACATTTGTTCTCTAAATTATATACTTTGTTGTATGTGAAAATCGATAAGTAGATTAATTAGTACAATTTCATGTAAGAATTTCAGTGTTGAAATATTCTAATATTTAAGTAGTAATGTTCAATATTTTATAATTTTCTTAGATGATCATTTCACATGTTTATTATCTTTATTAAAATACTTAGATTTACAGAAATCCAATCTGATTTGGTACAATTCGCCTTCCTACTTGAATTTGTTTTTGTGAAGTTTGTATGGTTAAAAAACAAAGTTTCACTCTGCACTAGTGGCTCATGCCTGCAAACCTAGCTACTCAGGAGGTTGAGATCTGAGGATTACCAGCCCAGATCTGAAACCAGCCAGCCCAGGCAGAAAGTCCCTATGAGACTCTTATCTGCAATTAACCACTCAAAAACAGGAAGTGGCCCTGTAACTCAAAGTGATATTGTGCTAGCCTTGAGCAAAAGAGCTTAGAGACAGAGCCCAGACCCTGAGTTCAAGCCCCATGACCAACAAATACAACAGCAACAACAGTCACAAGCAGAGTGCCAATGGCTCTTGCCTCTTCTAGGATCTCAGGAGGCTAAAGTCTGAGGATCATGGTTTGAAGCCAGTCTGGATAGGAAAGATCTTGAGGCCTTTAATGTGTGTGTGTGTGTGTGTGTGTGTGTGTGTGTATGTGTGTGTGTGTGCATGCGCATGCACCTCATTTATATGCTATTATTAGTGATCAGAGAAGGCTCTGTGTCACAGCCTTTGGTATAACAGCCTTTTGCTTCCGAGGTTTACCTTTACAACACATTCCTATTCAATCTCTGAGTATTGCTTCCAGCTGTTTACCTGCCCATGTGTGCCCATTTGCCCCAATTCTGCAGTTAACACAAACTTTGTAGTGACAGCAAACGTGACTGTACCATGCCCCAACTTTCACATGCAAACATTATCTGCTTATTTCCCCTTCTTCACATATTTGCTCTTTTTGAGTACTTCTCCCAGTAGATCAGTAGATGGAGCATACTCTACCTCATCCAAACCCCTTTCTTTCTCCCTAAGCATTGTGTTTACCAGAACTTCCTGTGCATTTTAAACACTACTTGAAGCTTGCTTATAAGGGAGTTTTGTATTATAAAAGTTCTACATTGTTCTGTTGTCCACACTTTGAGGACCTGGGAAAACTTTATGTTTTTGATAAATGAGTATCCTTTTGATAGAATTTCTGCATGTAAAATCTTTATCTTTTTTAATTTTTTTAATTGCTAATATAAAGGTGATGTACAGTGGGTTACAGTTTATAGGTGAGTTTCTTTGATCTCTTCCAGTTTTTTCCCTCTAAAAAATTATCTTTAAGTAATTGTACAACAAATCCAAGTCACTATGTGAGTTTTCGTATACATTAAATCTTGATCAGTGTCACTCTTTCCATTTTTTCTACCATTTTTTATAGCCAGGGATGTTTAATTTCCTTGCAAAGTTTTGTGCTTGTTTCTTTTTTTCTTTGTAATCTTTGATGATTGTGTTAACTGAGAGGTTTTTAAAACCTGTGTTTAATTTTTTTCAGATCTCTCAAGAAGACTTTTGTTTGTTTGGGGGGAGTTTTCTGGTTCTGGAACATGAACTTGGGGCCTTGGGTGCTGTTCCTGTGCTTTTGTACTCACAGCTAGGGCTCTACCACTTGAGCCACAACTCCACTTCTAGGTCTTTGCTGCTTAATAAAGAAAAGAATCTCATGGACTTTCTTACTCTGGCTGGCTTTGAACCATGATCCTCAGATCTCAGGCCCTGCAGTAGCTAGGATTATAGCCATTGAACCACTGACACCAGACTCTCAAAATGTATTTTTTGAGGGCTGGGAAGGTGGCTCAGTGGTAGAGTGTTTGCCTCGCATGCATGAGGCCCTGGGTTCAATTCCTCAGCACCACATAAGCAAAAAGAAAAAAGCCGTTAAGTGGTGCTGTGGCTCAAGTGGTAGAGCACTAACCTTGAGCTGAAGAGTTGAGGGACAGCACCCAGGCCCAGAGTTCAGGCCCCATGACCAGACCCAAAAAAAAATGTATTTTTTGATGTAAGTACTTGCAAAGCTTCTGATCATGTAAGAATGAAAGTCTTGGGGATAAGGTCTAGAAAAGTATGTGTAGTATGCCAACTATAGAGAACATGGCTCTCTATGTAGAAATTTTCTTTTGTGAGATTCCACAATCTGGACAGCAGATATTTTCTAAAGATTCCCGCCCCCCTTAAATCGTCCTGTCCATAAGTCAGTTTGAGAGAAAAAAAGAAAGCCACCCACTATAACTAGGAAATTCTTTTGAGTAATTTGAAGTCCCTAGGAAAGGTTTTAGAGTCTTAGAAATATCAACGATCAGAGATTTCATATGTAGACTTTACAAGAAGAATGGCCCTTAAAGTAGTAGAGGAAGACAGCTCATTTGGCTTGCTTCCCAACTTTATTGAGCTACTTTCCTCCTCCAGTCCATTGCCACATCTCTGTTATCCACACCTTCTGCTTGCCACTTCTTACCCAGAGCTTTGCCTGATGGCATTTTTAGGATTCCTGGCACTGTCCTGACCTCCAGCTTTGGGTTTTGCTGTCATTTTAGGAGCTTGCTTGTAGACAGATTCTGCTTTCACACAAGTGTTTGGCTCCGTCCCTCTTTCTAGACTGTGAGTTTCTCCAGGGCAGAAACGCTGATGCCTTCCTTGCTCCATCACAATGCCCAAGGTAGTGCTGGACACATGGCTGCTTGGGACCGGCTATGGTTGGATGGAGGAGTTCACAGCCTGGAATGTGTAGGCAGGAGGGAAGGAAAGGGTATCACCAGGACTCTTGGCAGATGAGCACATGGGCTAATCCTTCCCTGTGTGGGAGACAGCCATAGACAGGGAGGATTTATAGATCTCACCACAGACAAAGTCAAAGCTCAGAATGAATGTGGAGTCGGGAAAATTGGATTCTGTAGAAAATAGGGAGTTTAGTGTAACAGAAGATTCCAGAAGAAAAATTGTTTTGCAAAATAATCGTATTTCATTTGATTTGGCCATGTGTTATCCTATCAGAGACAACCTGGAACAACAACAACAATAAAAAAATCGCTGTGTTAATGTTTTATTAATAGGCAAGACTCCGGAGTTTGACAGGGAGGATCATTTATAGGTGGGGAGTGATGGCTGAAATTGTTAAGAACAGATAAATAAAACAGCTTGACGTTTTGGAAATTTCTTGAAGAGGAAAAGAGAGACAGGGAGAGGCTGCACTTGTAACTTAAGAAAGAAGAGCTGGGGGCCAAGTGAACAGGAAATGAGACTTGGCTGAAAAGCCACGCTGTAGAATCAAAAGATTACTTGGTGCTTAATAATGATGATAAAATACAATGATAAAGGTTGTGTTATTCGTCAGACTCACATGATTTCATTTAAGCCACAGAACAACCATCTGGGGGAAATGTCCTTGTTATCCCCAGAGAATCCCCAGTGAAAGATGGACAGTTCATTGACCATGGGTCTCAGAACCTGTCTATGCTGGGAAGGTAAGGAGAGGAACAGCAGAGTTGACCTTTCACTACTGCTCTCCAGTCCTAGCTATAACAAAGCCTGATGGAGCTTGGTGGTAGAGCCATCCACAGACAATCAGGCACCTGGTTATTTTATCTCATTTGTTCTCCAGAAAAATCTCTGAAATAAGCAGAGAAGGTTTATCATCCTAAACCTTAAGACACATAAGCTGGTCCAAAAGAAATAGTTCCCCCTAACCTTCCCCCACCCAGCCATGCCCCAGAATCCATAACTAGAACCATTGGTTTTAGTGCTAATGACATGGTACTTTCCACTAAACCACACAACCTCCCCAGAGAGTGCTACTCAGAGATCAAAGGGTGTGAATGCCATCATTGTCTTTATTATGAAACACTAATGTATGTGTCTAGTCTGATGTGTACACAGGATCCATTTTGTTTGTGCGTGTGTATATGTAGTGTGTGTGTGTGTGTATATATATATATATATATATATATGTATGTATGTATGTATTGGAAAGTCACAGGAAACATTGTGCTCTTCCATGGTAGGTTTGTACAAGTGGCAATGTCCAAGGTATTTTTGTGAAAACTTTATCATCATGGATTCAAAGGTTGAAAATGTACAGTGAGATTGTCAAGTCTTCTCTACAGGTTATGCATACTGCTGTGGCACCCAATGTTAGTTAGTAACAGCTCACACCACATTTTTGGAGGAAGTGTTGTTTGGACTCCATATTTTCAGGGTTTTGGAACAATTGGAATGATGCCATGGAGGAGAACTGGAAATTTATGTTCTTCTTTTCCTAATACCAGCATTTCAACTCATGGTCTCACACTCCCTCTGCTATCTTCCTCTTGGCTAGTTTTCTGCCACTTGAGCCAGGCTACCTGCCAAATGTTTGCTGATTATTTGGAAGATGGAGTCTATCTGATGATTTGAAAACCACAGTTCTCCAGATCTCAGCGTGCTGAGTAGCCGAGGGTAATGGAGGTGAGCCTTTCCCAGGCTTTCCGGAGTGCTTTTTTTTTTTTTAAATTCTTTATTGTGATTAAGTGGTTACATAATTTCCCAACTTTCACAGTATTGTGGGATAGTGATGCTTAGTTAAAGTCACAAACACATTCTAACTTTCATGGGCAAATTGTCTATCGTGGTCTATAACCTTTATGAGTTCTATGAGCTTTGCAATACAGTTATTTCTTCCACATTAGGTGGTATGTACATTTCTTTTGTTTTGCATAGCATCAGCTGTTCCCTCTTTCCCACTTGTTCCCTCCCTCCCATCACTGCCATTGAGTTGCTTAGTTCATTTTGATCAATATCCAGTGCAGCTGATGGGTCCCCCTGTTGTATGTTTTTCCCTGATTCCCTCTAGATCTGTGTCATCCTCCTGGTTTCCCTCTGGTGTGCACATATATACCATATATGTGATCAGCAGCATGGGTATTTAGTAGTGATTCCACCAGATGAGTGGAAGTCCTTTGTTTCTTAAGTCTTGTTAATTTTGTCATATCACCTTACATTTTGGAATTAACATCCACTTATCAGGGAGACCATGTGCCATTTGTCTCTTTGCTCTGGGCTTACCTCACTCAACATGATTTCTTCTAGCTCCATCCATTTCCCTGCAAATGCCATTATTTTGTCCTTTCTAATGGTGAAATAATATTCGATTGTGTATAGATACCACAATTTTTGGATCCATTCATCTGTGGTGGGACATCTGGGTTGTTTCCATATCCTGGCTATGGTGAACAGTGCTGCAATAAACATGGAGGTGCACGTGTCCTTGTATACTGGTTCCTGTTGTTCAGGATAGATGCCTAGAAGTGGTTGGACTGGGTCATACCACTGAGGACCCTCCAGACTGCTTTCCAAAGTGCTTGTATAAGTGTACATTCCCACCAGCAGTGTAATAGGGTTCCTCTTTCTCCGCATCCCCTCCAGCATTTGTCGTTGGCTGACTTGTGGATGTGGGCCATTCTGACTGGGGTAAGGTGTATCTCAGGGTTGTCTTTATTTGCATTTTCTTCACAACCAGGGATGGTGAACATTTCCTCATGTGTTTCTTTGCCATTTTTATTTCTTCATTTGAGAAGTCTCTCTTTAGTTCCCTTGCCCATTTAGTAATGGGTTTGTTAGGTTTGGGAGGGATTAGTTTCTTGAGTTCCCCGTATATACTGGATATTAACCCCTTGTCTGATATATTGCTGGTAAATATTTTTCCCATTTAGTTGGTTATCTTTCTAGCTTAGTCTCATATTTCTTTTTCAGTGAAGTTTTCTAACAATAACAGTTAACAATCCCTAAAAAGTTACCAGTAATGGTTTGATAGGAGGATTTTTTACCCATCTTATTTTTTTCCTAGCCATATATAGCATGTTACCTAAATTCACTTTTTTCCCTCAAGCCTATATTCTTTCTACTATTTTTAACTATGCTTCCATTTGTTTGTAAATTTCAGTCCTAAATGACTACGTTGAAAGAGTTAACGGTGACAAGTGAGAGCGGAAGAAAAGTGCACTTTGAGGCTCTGCTGTGCTAATTACTTGTCTTCATACTCAGGAACTTTACACCACAGCTCCGGGAATCATGATTCCCTTTCTTTTTATATCACTGTGGGACACTGAGGCCAGGAAAATGAAGTCACTCAAGCAACTTCTTACAGGCATAAAATGGAAGAAGATTTCAACCCATGCATTCCTCTCTGTACTCAGAGACTGTCTTTTTGTAAAGTTATTTTTAGTCTATATATTTCAAAATTCTTACTGAGAAATGTAAAGGTAATTAGAATTGATTCATAGAATGATATAATGGCCTACAGGAATGCACACAATAGTTTAAAGATGCACACACCTGTCATTCATGCCTAGAGGGACCCTGCCATCGCCCCTACTTGCCTTAAGCCTCTCTCTTTAGACACGCAATGCCTACCTCTAGCTAGCTAAAGGAAAACGCTATGCTGATACCAGGGCAATAGCTTGTTGGTTTTTCTTTTCTTTCAAATGTGTTTTGAGTTTGTTGTTTTTGATTTTTTTTTAATATAGGGGGTTTATTGTTAACAGTTAATTGTATTCATGTGAAGAGAGTTGATATTCATTAGGAAGGTATGTAGCATTATGATTTTTTTATATATTGTTGGCAGTTTTCACACAAGGGGAAAAAAATCTCTTAAAATTTAGACTCAAAAGGCCATTTCCCTGCCTTAGAGTGCCCCTCTGTGGCCATGAGAGAAAATACAACATTATGCAACTCTTGGACGAGTCCTCCCTCTGATTGCTAGATTTTTAAGGTTCTTGGCTTCATTTTTCAATGGTGTGTGTGTGTGATTAATAGAGGCTCCTAGGATATAAGACTGACTTTTTAGGGTAACTGAGCTATGGTAATGTAAAAAGTGGGAAACTGCTGATAGGCTACAATGTCCATTATTGGTGGCAATGGTGGATTAGAAGCAGCCGTGGCCCCAGAGCCGTTGGTGGCTAATCCAAGTCACTTTTCCTCCTGGATCATCTGTCTGAACGATGGTCGGTCCACCCACTGCTCATCCAGTCTTGTGTCTTTGGGAACAACGCTGTCTGCTGTGGTTCTTTGATGACCTGTCAGATCCTGGAAGGCACAGAGGAAGCTGTGACCTTTTACTCTCTCCAAGCTGCAGGACCAGGCTGCTTCTGTACATGCGCAGTCTGTGGGCCTAGCCTTGGGCCAGCAGGAGTGCATATAGCACCAGAAAGAAAGGACAGGTTAAAGCGCTTTTAAGACTTCTTCCATCAGAGGTCTCCATTTCTTTTCATGATAAAGGCAAGAATTCTCTCTCCTGTGTCTCTATGGAGTCCTCCATTCCTAATTCTCCTAAAGGTTGCAAATGTGGATTCTAATTTAAATTGTTTTTACCAGTAAGGTATAAGTACATTATAATGAAGCAAACAGACAAAGGCAAATGAGACATGGTAATGTAAGAATTGCTGAGATGAGATTAATCTACAGGCTGGCAAAGCCTGTTTATTTTTCCATGGTCCTGCCATTTTGGTTGTTTTGTTTTTTAACCTACGCAGGATTGTTACATTTAGATAGTATGGACAAGCTAGAGTTGCCTGCTCATGTTTAGTTGTGGGAGTTTGATTCCAGAAAACCTCTCTTGTTCACAGACCCTTGACTTGTCAGAGGGATTCTGCTGGGCATGGCTGCGCTACTCGCCGCTAGCACTATGTGTCTGAAGACAGCATGTCCTGTCTCCCCACAAGGCCTCCTAGGCAAACTTCCTCCCTGTTTGTAGAGTCAGAGAACACATTGTTTCTCCCAGAGAGCTGGGATGCATGTCATGTCAAGATGAAAGCCATGGCATCTTCCACCCTTGGCAGGCACACAGAGCTAAGGGTATCACTTTCCCTCTCAAATGGGACCGGGGTGTCTGTGAATCTATTTGTACCACAAGTTCATTTGTATTATTTATTTACTTATTCATTCCTTGAGCACCTCTGTAAACTTACTTGTACTTACCACATTATTGATTTGTGCATCCTGTTGCATCCAGTACATTTTCTTCCAACAACGGGGACTCTTTTCTGCATCAAAAAATAGAATATATAAATAACACGAAACTTGCTCAACGGCCCCTCGCCACCACTGCCGCCAGCCTCGAACTCACTGGAACTATTACTAGCAAAGTATTACTATGCTGCAGTCTGCTTTCCCAATATCTAACATCACCCTATATCTAAGAAGAGCTGCATTTCTTTCCATTCATTACAAAATACACGTACACCCCCAAGATACACGCCACGCCATCAACATGTCAACATATTATATTACACACCATTCCTACATCCACCAGTGCACGCTAGCTTCCCTGTCTGCCAACACACTGTCCAGGAGGGACTCAACTTCATGTATCTTAAACAGACTCTTGGTTACTGAAGATGAAGGTAGATCAGTATACAACTACTAAGTTTGGGAGCAGCCTTACATTAGAAGTCTTTTATTCTTTCCAAGGAATATGGTGCAAACGTGCTCGTTTGTGCCGTGGTGCTAAGATGCCAGAAATACGTTAAAGGATGGATTCTTCCTTAATACATATTATATTCTCTGCAGGATAATTGCTCTCATAATATCTTCTGTGCAGTCAGACACAAAATAATGCAAGAGGAGACACTGTACAAGAATACAGGGATTCTCTGTAGGTGGGAGAAGAGGAGACTAAGCATACTAGATCCCAGGAGGTAGCTTCTTGCCTCTAGGTTTAAAGCAAATATTTATATGTGTGTGTATATATATATATATATATATATATATATATATATATATACACACACACACACACACACACACACACACACACACACACACACACACACACACACACCACTGCAGCTCTCCCCTCTCCATTACTACCCCCCTCCCCCAAGAACAGCCTACACAGAAAAAGCAGGAATGGAAGGCTGAACATAGCTTTTATGGAAGTCAGATAAATTTCATGCTCTTTAACATCAGTTCTGACTGCAGGCTTTTCCCTGCAGTCTGGCTCCTTCCCCAGTGGGAACAAAAAAGGAAAAGTGATTAAAGTTTCCTCAGTAATAGACAGCAGGAGGCAATGATCTTGGCGTCTTCTACAGAGAGAGAGAGAGTCCTTTAACAAGACTTGTGAGAGTTCTTTGAAGAAAAGAAGTTAAGACTCCGAGGGCTGGTAGAGGTCTGTCGTAACATTTGTTCATTTCCTCTACCTCGTATGGCTTCTTTGACTTTTTTGGAATAGCGTCACCCTTCTCATTAAAATAGTCCTGATAAAAAGAGAGAAGTAAAGTGGAGCTCCTCGCTGGGGCCAAGGTTCACAGCGCTCTACTGTGAGGAGGAGTATTTAGAACTTGCCTTTTTTTACAGTATTCCTATCATCCCAGTATAACTCCCTGCAGCGTGAGTGTGTGTATGGATGTGTGTAGGAAAGAGTGAGTGGCAGACAGTCAGAAATAGAGAGATAGACAGAGAATATGAATGAATAACTGAATGTATACAAAACGTGACTCTCTTTTTCCATTCTTAGTTGGTGGCCTGTCATTTTAGACAGCCAAAATTGCCTTTAACTCTAGTCAAGTGAACGCTGGCAAGTGGCTCTATGTCAATTTCACCAGAATCAAACTCCTGGATTTCTCTTTCATTTAAAAAAAGGGGGGGGGGCACAAGGAAGAAAGCAAAGTTTGCCATCGGTATTCAGACATTCTTTTAACTAATAGGATTAGGGGCGTTTCAAAGGGATTTAAACAAGATAATTAGTTTACTGCTTGGTCCACAGTGGAGCAAGTGAAATCCTTTGCAAAAAAAGGCAGACAAAATAGGTCAGAAAACGTGTGGGAATGAGGTAAAGTCTCTTCATGAAGTTGCAGTTGGCTGGAGCGTGATGAGAGGGCTTTGGAGCCTTCATTCATTGCAGGAGAATGGTTGCCTTTTTTTTTTATGCTGTTAAAAAACACAACAACAACAAAACTTGGCCACCAGAGGTGTGAAGAAATGACTGACTTATTTTAGGGCTGGCCAGTGTTGTCTCTAGACCCCAAGTATTCTGCCCCAGTGTAGGAATCCTGCTGCCTTCAAAGTAGCACTCACAAAGACATAGAAAGGGAATGTTCTGGAAAATCTGTAGAGCTCTTCTCAGGCATTTTATAAGCTGGAAAAAAATTAGACATCTAAGAGAACTCTTTTTTTAAAAAAAATCTCTGATTTTGTTGAATAGATTCATTACTTTAATTGCAGAAAGAAGAAAAAAAATCTTACAAACAGAAATGCGAGGGGTGTATTCAGTGCTTAACTGAAGTGCTCACTTATGGAAGTACTTGTGGTCTAATTTGCAGATTTCTCCATGCAGAATATGCTTAAGAAGAGTCATTTGAATTTTTTCAAAACAATTCATATGGGCCATTTTCTCTTCACTGCAACATTGTACCCTCCCCAGCTCCTCCCTACTGTCCACAAAAAAAAGAAGGAAAGGTTATTTCCTAGAGTTATGCAGTATAATATTAATATCTAAGCATTCAAGTCTAATTACAAAGGAGTGATAGAAAAACATCTCTGTTTGGGTGAGCACTAGATATTTTATTTAGTTAGCTTTTGAGTCTTATAGCAATCACCAGGGAGTTCAAGGCCACCATGGGCTGTTCCAAAGCCTTTTGTGCTGGGTTGGCTTTAAGGCTGAAGAGGAAACAGCAGGTGTTCCTCCTTAATGAACTGTCCAGAAACTCTGCAGAAGTGGAGCTTTCAATTATGTAACTATAGGTGAATCTGATAATAATAATTTAAAAAACTTCTTAAAGAAAGCAATTAAACCTACAATAAGAATCTGTTACCATACAAGGTAATAAATGATGGAAATAATGAAGGTTAAGTAGGTGTGGTGTAATATTCCCAGATGTTCAGTTGGTTTGTTCTTTCTCCTACTTAGGAAATCACATTACATGGAGTGAAACCAAAGATCATAAACTACATATGTTTTGCCTGTCAAAATAAAATGCTACATTATTTTTCCTCCAAATATATGAAATCATTTTTGGATATTGTAACTAGCTAGAGTCCATGACTTAGCATTAGAATACAATTGGAAATTAATATGTGAAAAAGACACAGTCCGTGATATAGGCTCATTGGTAGGGTTTGACAAGTTATTTTCTGAATAAAGGAGTGGACAGAAAATAGGTTTTTTCACTCTAGCTTTCTCTTTTTGGCAGAAGGTGAAACTTTGTAGTTTATCTGCCTCTTTCTGATTATCTTAAAGATTCTTTGCATAGTGTGGTGGATTTCAAATGTTTGGCATTCATCTTTACGGATTATGAATGATAGGTACCTTGTGGGGTAAAGTTCTTCAAGTGATTAGTTCTGACCCCAAATCATTATATTACAGATGGTTTCAGAAGCAGATTTTCTTAAAGTTCATTTAGTAGGGACAATAAATACACAACGTTTTGAGTAGAATTTTGAATCTCTAGATTTCTTTGTGGATATGGTCCCACGTTTTGTATTTGGAGAAATACCAATAGAAATAACAAAGCTGCTGAGATTTAGGATTCCTAAGCTTGTCCAGAGTTCCATTCCTGCTTCTCTATCTGATTAAGGTAGGTATTGACCCTAGAAACTGCTACAACACAAATTGGGATAAACATAAAGAAAGGGAGACTGTAGCATGGGAAAAGAAGGAGTAACTTCAATAGGAGATTCTTTTGCAGGATAAGTGTACTTCCTTATTAAAATACCAAAAGAGACTTACAGCTTGAAGTGGATGGGTAAGAGCCTTAGAGACAGGTTGAAGGACTTGGGTCATGTGTGTAGGTAAGTTTAGTCAGTGGGTACAGTGGATTACAGATGTATGGGCACAGCTAAGTAGGAAGTAAACAACAAGTAAATGCTTTGATGAGAAATAAAGGAAATTTGCAGGAAGAAGTGGTGGCTGGAAAGAATTCACGAAGCTCGTATTATAATTTGTATGAAAAATGATCAGCTGTGACCCAAAACAATGACGGCAGAGCTGTTAAATAAAGTTTATAACATGTACACCCGAAACTTACCTAGCTTGCAAAAATTGAGAGTATATGACATATGGACATATTTACTTTCCACTAGGCAATGATAGAACAGTTTCTATACACTTTTAATTATTCTTGCAAATACTAATCATAATTATTATGTGATAATATTGAACTATAACTTAACCTGTCTTATCCTCTGTGAGCAGGTATTTATCTTGTTTAGATTGCTTTTAATAAAAAAGAACATATTAGTTCGGAAAATTTTTGACATCCCTCATTATTTCATTGTGCTATGATTTCTTTCCACTAACTTTCCTTCGTTATTTCACTTAATACTTGTGAGAAGGTGCTATGGATTCAGTATTTACTAGAGGATGTATAAATAGTATCTGATAGAGGAGGTAACAATGCTCGATAGGAAACGTACTCATTACCCTACTCATGTAACTATAACCCCTCTGTACAGTATTTTTACAATAAAAAATAAATAGTATCTGACATGTGGGAGGTTAAATTTCTAGATAGTAAGACAATCAGTTTTCCAAGCTTATAATAGGTATCATTAGATCTCTGCTCTAAAGGCTCTGAAATCCGTTGGAAGAAGATATAGCGGAAGCAAGGTCCTATACTTCAAGGCTTTGCAGTTCAGTAAAACAGTGCAATTTTACAGCATGGAATAAATGCTTAGAGCTTTAGAGACTTGGGTTAACATACTGTAAGTAGTTTGAATGTTCTTCAAAAAGTCTAAAATTTTGGATAAGACTAAACACAATTATACTATAATTCATACCAAACATTAATTATATTGGTACAGGACAGGTTGAAATAAATTACATAGAGAAGAACATGACTACAAATCTTAGAAATTAGTCTAGAAATATTTCACTCAAAGCATAAGAAGTTTAGAAATCAGTGGACCAAAATGTTCCAGTTGAACCCATAAAGCTTAAACACATAGGTACAAATGAATTGTTGTATAATTGGAAGCTTGGGCCAAAGGATCATTTTATTGTGTTCATCGAAAGTGAACCATTTCGTGTGGAAGAATTCAGTGTGCTAGGCATTTGTAGGATGTCTGAGAGCAGAGAAGGAAGGAAAGCAATGTACTACCCAGTCACTGCATACAAGTGGAAGTAAGTAAACATCTGGGTAAATAGCTTGAGTTGGAGAACTGAAAGCAAGTCAGAGAGTTTGTCTTGAATGAGGGAGTGAATCAGAGGACATTGATGGGGAACCTGATTTGTACAGTCCAGGGCCCATGCTTCCTACAGAATTTAGTATCATGTGTATTAGATTTGGTCTTGTTTGCTAGCATGGGACCTTGTTTCTTATAATAACTAGATTTTTACAAATAATCATTTTCCAAAGTGAAGGATCAGGACTCAGATAATACAAACCTCTATTAGCTTCATCAGAGTCACACTTCCTATTGGAGTAAAAACGGGAATTGTTACATACAGTGTTTCAGTACATGTAAATCACCCTTTTCTACAGCTCCAGGCTCCATCTGTATGGAAAAATCTAAAGTCCATCCAGGTGAGATTCACTGGGCTACACTTGCACAGAACTTCATGCATTCTACAATACTTTGATTCTGAAGACCACTCTATTATGAAGCTCCAAAGTATTCCCTATTGGTTATGATCTCTAACACGTAAATTGATGAGCAACAGCCTCCTTTGTAAAACTGGGTGAAATCCACACATCAGAGGCAATGCACAATGCCAACAATTGAGTCTGCACAGAGTTGGTAACAAGGATTAAGGGGATAGCATATGTAAAACCTTTAGAATATTCCCTGGAGTGTAGTGTTTTGGCTTCCTATTCACTTTGTGTCCTTTAGACAGTCTCTCCACTTTAAACTCTGTGAAAATCTCCCAAATTGTACATTCCTGGCCAGGCAGGAGGAGCCACTTCCTAAAGACCACATTCTCTTCAACCTTTGCATGTCTTCCAGGCAGAGTCTTGATCTTAGGGTGCAAAACCTGTGTTTCTCTCGGCTTCTCAAAAAAAAAAAAAAAAAAAAAAGGATCGCTTCTAGTATTTCCCTCTTGATAGTAGAATTTCCTACTCGCTCAAGTCAAGAGTCTGAGTCTCTTTATCTCACAACCCCTAGTCAATGAGAAGTAACTCCTGTTAGCTTTACTTTCAAAATGTGTCCTGAATCTCATCCATTCTCAACATTTCAACTTCCTGGTCCCAGCTACCTACTGTAAGGTATATGAAGTAGGTAGGTTTCATTGGGTAGCTGATGAAGAGAACACCATGTGGTGTTCAGGCAGGAAAAGAAGTTTATTTACCAAACTTCTGCCCCTGCCATGCATGGTGGAGAGGCATGGCCAAAATGGGCTAGGATTTATCTAGCCCAAGAAAGAGGTGTGGCCAGGGACAGGAAGAGGTGTGGCCAGCTGGGGGAAAGGTGTGGCCACACTGGATCTGGCTGTGACCTCAGGGCCTGGGACCTGCCTTACAGTCAGATGGGAGGCCTGTGACCAGAGGTGGCCCAGGATGTGACCTAGCAGGACGGGGAGGTGACTGTTTCCAGGGTTGTCAGTTACCTAGGTAACAGATCCAGGGTCAAAACTTAGCCAAGAGGTAGGGAGGGAGGCATCTGCACACAGGGCCTGCCTGGCCAGGGCAGGCCTAACACCTACCACACTCATTTAGTTATTATAGTAAACTGTTTTGCCTGTGTTTGCCAGGATTAGGGTTTAAACTCAGGACCCAACTGCTGTCCCTTCCTTTCATTGCTCAAGGTTGGTGCTCTACCCCTTGAGCCACCATTTCCTTCCAGCATTTTTAGTGGTTAATTGGAGAAAAGAGTCAGATGGACTTTTCCTGCCCTGGCTAGCTTTAAACGTGATCCTCAGATCTTAGCCTCCCAGGTAGCTAGGGTTGCAGGCATGGATCCCTGGAACACAGCTTACAATGAAGTTTTCACTGGTCTTTTTGCTTTTAGTGTCTTTCCTGTGATTCTAAAAACAGCAGGCAGACCCCAGTTAAAGCATTCGTTGGACCATAACAGCTCCCCTTTAAACCTGTCACCGATCCCAAACAGCACAGTGGTTCCCACCCAAACTCACAGATGCTCCATTCACCTGTGATTTACTCTTCTTCAATCATTTCTGTCAGGTAGATGTCTACCTCAGGACCTTTGTATCTGCTGTGGAATATTCTTTGGGGAATATTTTCTTCCCAGCTTCCACAGAGCTCACTTCCTTTCTCATACGGTTTACAAGTCTTTCACCAGCCGTTATCAGTGCTGACCAACTTAGGCAGAATTTATTCCTTCAACCATTACTTCTCTAGTTTAAAAGTCTTATCATCTGGCATGGTATGTTGCTTGCCTGTCAGGTCCAGTCTGTTTCTTTCACTAAACGTAGGTCTGTGAGTGCCAGTTTTGATGAATATTTTCTCAGAATCTGTCATAGGGCTGTCCCTATGAAAGGTGCTCGGTCAGTTAGTCTAGATGGCTTACTTTTGCCTTGGTCATTTCTTATTTTTCAGTATGAGGGTTTGACCTCAGAATCCCCAGCTTGTTTAGCTGACACTCTAGTACCTGCCTGCCTTTTGGGTGATTATTTTAGAAATGGAGTCTCTGGGACATTTCTGTTAAAGCTGGCCATGAACTACAATCCTCTGCATCTCAGCCTCCTGATTCACTAGGATGGAGGGCGTGAACCAATGTCTGGCTTCCTTGGTCTTTTTTACTACTGTCACTTTTTATTCATTGTCCATTCACCATGTGGAAGACACAGTATGGAAGTGTTGTTTCTCTTTGAGATAAGGCTCAGAGAAGTGAAATAACTTCTTGTAGCACGTTGCATTGGCCTAATAGTAAGTGGGTTGTCTTACATATAGTTCTTGAAGCTGGGATTCTGAGATCAAGGGGCAGGCATAGTTGGTGCCTGCTGAGTGTGCGCCCTCTCCTGGTGGCTTGTGGCATCCTGGCAGCCACTGCTAGCATTCTTCAACCTGCAGAGGAATTCTGATTTGTTTCCACCATCGTATTGAGGTTTGCTGTGGCCTCTATCTTTTTGTTCACAGTCACCCCAACTCTTTTTTTTAAACAAGGAAAGAAATCATGTTGGATTAGGACCCATGCTAATGACCCAATTTTAACTTTCTGGTGGTCATGTAACTTGATTGTTTTAACTTCTAAACAGTCTTCATAAAATACAAATTCAAAGGTACTGGAAGTTAGCATGCCAATGGGCAGATAGAGGGACATAATTGAAGCCACAAACAGTTTGGATTTCAAAGTTCACAGTGCACTGACATATACACCTATACATGAATTTAATAACACATTTCATGTGCCTACTTTGTGCTGTGACCTATGTCAGAGATTAGTAAATAGAATGTACCTGGTGTCCTTGAGGGACTGATTATACAGCAAAAGAACAAGAAATCATGAAGTTCAAGCCTATGAGTTAAAAAACCCTCGGAAGCGAAGGAAGGGGTGACATTGTTCAAAAGAGAGACGTACACATTATTACTTGGATTGTGAAATGGTAACCCCTCTGTAAAACACCCTACTGACAACCATAAAATTATATTTAAAAAAAAACACCCAGAAAGCAAGTGACTTGCCAGTTTTAATGATATTAAGCTTTCTTCTCTATTAGGTTTATTTTGCCAAATCCTTCTAATGAAACAGTTCCACCATTTCATTTAAATTTTAGTGCGATTTCCAGAAGGACAGTTGTTAAAAGTTGCAGTGATGAAATTTTGCTTCACAAAGCAGTCTGCCATCTCCCTTTCCTTACCATTAAATTTGATCATATGCTTGTCATCCTGGCAGAACATCTTGATATACTTGAAGAAAATATGGTAGTAGAAATGAGAAAAGAAAGTATTGTTCATTCTCCACTGTAGAGATTCCAAATACAAATGTTAGCAAGATTGGGTTCTACCGATCCATCATTAGCTCACATCTCCCTGGAATTGAAGCTACATCTGGGCTTGGCAAGGATGTATTATTACCAGTCAGAGAAGGGACCATGTGTCTCCTAGGAAGATATATGGTGTTATGTACTCTTAGGTTTGGATATGCTTATGTTGCAGACTTTAAATCAATTTCTAAAACCTTTCTACAGATGTTGACTGCTTTCAGGTCTGTAAATAGCATAGTGTATTGTGAAAAAGAAAACCCGCTAATCTATGGGACAGCAGGAAAGAACACAAAGATGTAAAAAAAAAAGGCATATTTAAATTTGCTGAAATAATCTGGTCTATTTAATGTCATCCTTAGAAGAGCATTCCCTCTAACACTAAAATTGCCATTTCCTGAGGTCCATGCAGAATCGCAGTGATGTTTAAGACTCTAGTATTTTCTTTGGTGGCTATTATGATTTGATAGAAGATAGATTCATTTGGGAAATGGAGTTCATACTGATAGAGAGGTAGTGTTTATTTCCTCAAGTAAAATATGTTCAGCTATTCTCTGTTTGGAAGTGATATGAACACAATTTCTAAGATTTGTGAGTGATGGAATTGGTATTCCTTTATAAAGCCTTTTAGGATTGTGAGCTCTTATGCTTTAATCAAAATCCTAACCACAGACCCTCACAAGGCACACACTCGAATACATGGCTGTCACTGCGATGGTTCTTTTTAATTAGGACCACAGTGAGTTCAGTGAAACATGTATGAAGCCTTCATTTGGCAAGCATCTTGCAAACAGCAAACTTTCAATTAATAGGAAAAATAATTTTAATGTGGACTTTAACTTGCCCCTCAACCCAGAAGGGTGAAAAATCCTAGCTCTGTGTGAGAAAGGGAGCTGTGGTATCATGGCAGAGCTAAGATCTTTCATCACCAGCATTGGGAATTTTTTACTTCTTATTTTGTTTTGTTAGGTCTTTATTATTGTTGTTGTTGTTGTTTTCATCTGCAGAATAGGTAGCCACTTTTTTACCTCAAGTCTTGATATTACTTAAAAAATGTTCCCATTTTTTTCCATAAGTTGACTTCACATACTTAATTTTATTGTGACCAACAGTTTATTTAGGTCAGCTTGCATGCTGCCAGTACGGAACTGATGAAAATGAACTTTTCAGGTAACAGGAACAGGTTTGTTCATTCAGTCTTTCTCTGTATTTGTGTCTCTCTGTCTGTCACTTTCCTTTACCTCCTTTCCTCCCTCTCTCCCTCCCTCCCTCCCTCCCTCCCTCCCTCCCTCCCTCCCTCCCTCCCTCCCTCCCTCCCTCCCTCTCTTCCTCCCTCCCTCCCTCCCTTCCTTCCTTCCTGCCTCCCTCCCTCCCTCTCTCTCTCTCTTTCTTTCTTTCTCTCTCTCTCTTTCTCTCATTCTTTCTCTCTCTCATTCTTTCTTTCCCTCTGTCTCTGTCTTCCTCCCTTCATCCCCCATACCCACATACCCTCCCCCAGGTACAAAGACACCAAAATTCCCAGAACCACTGGTGACAATTCCCTTGTTGAATCAGCTTTCCACCTACGATTCACTCTTGAATCATCTCATTCCCACTCAAGTCTATACAGTACTTAATTAAGAAAATACTATCTAGATAATTTTCAAGTCCTTGACTTACTTTTGAATAATCAGAGAGCCCTAAACACAAAACACATAATTTATACAAGGAGATAGCAAGAAAAGTAAGCAATTTCATGTAGGTGTCAGAACAAAGGGAGAAATTTCTAATGTTACAGCTGGAGGCAGAGAGTAATAAACTGGGAAAAGGCAAACTGGGTTCAATAAAGTCTCAGTGAGCATATGGTTCCTTCTCTCTGGTGAGGATATATGTTCAGGGGCAGATAGACAGGATAGTGAGGTCAAAGGCACTTGACCAAAGTAGGAGGCAGAAAGAATTGAGGCAGAAATGGAGATGAGCTTCGTGATGACTGACTGGTGGATGTGGATGGAGTTGAGGGTGGGCAGGAACATTGGCCCACTTTTCTGGTTCTGGGGCTTGGCACAGGAGGAGTCAGGTGACCTCATTTGCATTTTAAAACATTGCTTAGTGATACAGTGCGCTGGAGAGGTAGACAGGAAACCGCTTTCTCTTATTCCATGTATACATTATCCTGAGAGTAAATAAGAAACATTAGAAGGCTTTGCTAGACAGCCATCCTGAGCCCTGGGATTTTTCTTTCACATGAAATGGCAACTGAAGTTTTATAACTGCTTCATATTTTTATATAGAATGGTTTGGAACTTTTTTTTTCTGATGAGAGAGGTTAGTAAGGAAAATAAAACAAAATTTTCTAACACTATATTGATTTAGGGAAAAGAAGCCTACCTTTTTCCCCCTTTCTCTGTAGTATAAAAGCATTGGAATGAGGCACATGAATTCAGTCGGATTTGGTTTTTCATAGATCATCTGAATGTCCAGCAAATCTCCAAGTTCTTTATAGCAATATATCAGGGAATGCAGTGACATTTTCAGTGGATAGTGTTCACATTATTTGGGCTTGTGCACATACCACACAGCTTTGGTGATTAGAAAGTCTTTTATTAAAAGAAGTGTTGAGCAGAGCATTAAGGATTTACTCTAGTCTTTTCTAAAAGAGCTATGGAAACCTGACTTATATTTTATTGTGTGCAGACACAAACATATTGGATTTAATTTCTTTCCACATGAGAGATAGCTCTCCTTTTTGAGAACAGGCTTAAAATATTTCTCCAGGATGAAACTTTAAGGACTAAAGGTTCCAAAGATTGGTGCTCTAGGGGACAGGGCATGGAAATGATACATTTTCTCATAAAGTTTAAAAGCATTTGGCTCAGGAAGATACCTTTTAGCTTAAGGCACTGGAGTGTATCATTCATTCATTCATCACCAGTTCATTGAGCCACATCTAAGCATCAAGTCATCGGCTATTGGTAGAGAAGAAAATCTAAAAAAAAAAAAGAAGAAAAGAAAGGAAAGGAAAGAGAGTAAGTAAAAATGTAATATGGAACTAGACCTTGTATGACTTTGTAATCACAATTAACAACTATGTTTTGAACAGTTACCAGGCAGTTTTAGGTGCTGGAGCTGTTTATTTTAGAAATTATCTTGGAATATTTGGTGATAACTGAAATCTTGATACATAAGACCACTGGATAAAGCAAAAAGAGCTACATTATGTTACATCTTCACCAGGGAAGACATCAGATACAGCATGGAAGTGGGTTCTCAGCGTGCCAAGAGAACCAGGCAAAAGATAGAAATTTGAGGAGTTCAAAGGAAGCCCAGCGTGAGATGTTGAGCTGAAGAGTCCATTGTTTTAACCATGACAAGGTCATTTTCTTTAGAGAGGAAGAGGAATACCAGGTAAAAGTATGTGCTCACTAGAAGGAAATTGTCCTGGGCATTAGGGGAAATGGACAGCCACCCCCAGACAGAGTGGAAAGAGAAGGAAAAGAAAGGTTCTCTCCAGATATTTCCAAATTAGAAGGCAGGCTCCTTTTCCTACATTGAAAAGCCAAAGCACTGAAATGGAATTGAAGAATAAAAGTAGAGTGATCTTTTCCCTCCCTTTGCTCACTTCATGGAGATTTGCTGAAAATCAAAATGCATGTCAGAATCTTATTTTATTTTCCTGTTTTCCTGAAGGTTATCTCAGGAAAACAAAGTGTAAAATCAACCTAATTGACATGTGAATTGAACTTAATTTCTTTGCTTTTCTTTTTTTTACACTTACCATACCTCTCATCATAACTAGAATGCCTCATTCCCAGGCTCCAAATTCAAACTCACTTAGATTAGACTCCTGACCTGGCAAGGTTCGGCAGCTAAAAATACAGACCATTTCCACCACCCCATCTCAGCATTCACTTTAGAATTAGTAATAGAATTGTGAGCTTTATTCTAAAAATAAATAAGAAAGATTAGGATGTTTTGCTAGAGCTAGCACCATGGAATTTTCCTTTCAATAAAAATGATAGCTGAAGTTTCATCTCTACTTAACATTATTAAGAATATAAGTCTCAAGGGAATCTAAGAATAGAATTTCAATTCAAGAAGAATTAGAGTTAAAGGTGAGGAACCCATTTCAGAGCCAGTGGGATAAATGTTTGTGATGGCTGTTATTTGATCAATCTCATTGAAAGGTGCAGTGCTTTTAAAAAATCATTTTTAAGCAAATATTTTTCAAGTATTGCTCCCTGCCATTTTCTCAGTTCTCTGTGTTCTGTCCCATTCTGTCCCATTAGAGAAAATGCACGTGGTCGTTGCCCCTGATAATTAGGTGACCCCACCTAATTATCAGGGGCAACGACCACGTGCATTTTCTCTAATTCCAAGGGAAGACTGCTACCATCTCTACTGGCTTTCTCTTGTCTTTGTCGCTGTTTCACACATTGAGATGTAGTGGCATTTGGCCTGGGTTCCGTAACACATGCTCTCTTCCTATTTACCATAGTATTATACCCTCCAATGATACACTGAAAATCTTCTTATTTCGTCTGTAGTAAGTGGACCTGCGGCAGGAGTGACTCAGTAGAGTCCCGATTCCTTCCATAGTCCCAGTCTTGCTAACAATCATGTCCGTTTCTGTCATTCTCCTACTCATTCATTCAGAGAGCTGTACATCTGACATTATTATTGAATTATCTATTATTAAAATGATAAATTGGTTTCTGCTCCAGTAATTCAATGGACTTAAAGACAACTCTTTCTAGAATTTCCTTTTTATAAAATTAATATGCTTCTGTAAAAGGAAATATTTCTTATCTGTGCAACATACTTTTAACTATTGCTGCAATTGTGCATTTGGGTTCATTTCAAAGATATTACACAGCTTTTGAACTAAATGAATTTCCTATAGGTAAGAACTATATAGGATACCCATTGAAGAATATGTTTAAACAGATGAGTAGATATGGTCTTAGGCCATCGCTCAGGTTTTGCTGTTTTTTTTTTTTTTTCTCCAGGGTATTGTTCGTACACTGTAACCAGGTTTACTTTTTGCTCTTATTTTTTGAGCCACAGTACGCTGAAGAGCATGGGGCTTTGTTAGAATTCTGTATTTCAAGCACCAGGTAAAAATCATGTATGTGAGTGTATACTTGTGTATTTTTCTAGGAAAAGGCCCATGGATTTCATAAGAGTTTCCAAGGGTTCTACGTTCCCTCTTGTCTCATAAAATATGAGTCATTGCTGTAGTGGCAAGGACTTTGCAATTCTGTAAAATTCAACTGACGTAGAAGTTCTGTGCACCCCTTATTAGTTTTGCAGCTTTGGACAAATGAAGTGTGTCTCTAAGCTGGAGTTCTCAAGAGTTCCTTTCGGATGGCAAGGAGGCTAATTGAGAGAAAATATGCAAAGCTCTGGGCTACACTAAGTGCTTTATAAACAGGGAGACTTCTTTCTTTTTGTTTAAAAGTCATCATTCCTACCGTAACAACATTATTCCATTTCCTTTCATTCATTCTCCATCAGAGATGGAAACCAGCTGCTCAAAGCGCAGTGTACAACTGTCTGTGCTCGTTAAGTACTTAAGCACATCCTTACCTCCCTTAACAACGGGTTAATTCCTTTGACCCTCTTTCCAAGACAGTTGTCAGCTGAAAATTTTCTCAGCAGTTCGCCCACTTTAAGGCACTCTGTCTCTGGAGGTGAGCAGTGGAAAAGGAAGCCTGCTATTGGTAATAACACAGCCATGAGCTTGGTTTGTGTTTTGCTATGGTAGCCCAGTCTACCTCTACTTGATGGTTCCCATCAGCCCTGAACACCAGCCTCACCTAGAAAAGGGCTATGAGTTAGGAGCAACAAAGAAAATGGATAACAAGGAAGAAAGAATGAATATGCAAGAGGAGGTGTTTGGAGAAAGCTTTTGAAATTGTACCTAGGGTTTCTGCTAAGTCTAAAACCAAGAACAGTCCAAAATTCATATTCAGATCTAACCAACCTGCTATCTCTTTTCTTAACCTACAAAATTAATCTGTGTCTGATATTGGTGTACCTAATGAATGAGCTCTAATGTTTCAAAAGTAGAAATCACAAGAAAAAAAAAGTATCATGTTAAAATAAATAGTTGCGTGGAAAAGGCCCCTCATCTTATATCAGCTAAGTTTCAGATGGAGAATATTACAAATCCTAAATTTCCAGACCAGTTACATTATCAGTTGCATGAAGAAAGGACAAACAAGAAACCTTGACAAAACAGATGACATTCAGAATATCTAACTGATAACAAATTTCTCTTTCTTTTATCAAATGAAACAAAGGGGGGAGATTGCCTTAGAAATTATAGTTTTCTATAGGCTTCATTGTTAATATTTTCCCAGAACAAAAGAGGCAGAGAAAGTTAGCTGGAGAATTTTTGTAGTCCGGGAACCATGGGACAGTGAGTGAATAGGATAGAAATGTAGCAGAGGGTTGATCCTGATATATGCTAACCTAATACTATTCTTTGGAGAGACAACATCAAATCTTTTTTTCTTGTTAGTCATACATTATCTACAATATTCTGACTTCGGAGGTCTATTAATAGCGACCCTTAAATCTTTGGTAGAAACTTTCAAGTGCAGCAACATTTCTTGTCAGATGGGGGAGGATCTGCGTCAGATGGAGATTCCTGCATCTGGTGAGCAAGGGAGAAGGGGTCAAGCAGATGCAACTGTCTTGAGAAAGAAGTGGGAGTTCTCACAGAAAGGTGGTGGTTTCATTTTGTGGCAAACTGTCAGCCGCAAAAGCTGAACTAGCGTTACTTCAGATGGTACTGTCTGAACAAGTCTATCCCAAACTTTCTTTGTACACATTGTGAATACCAGCATCCTCTCTTGATACAGAAAGAAAAAGAAGAAAGTAATAATTAGGAAAGTCTCATAGGAGAGAAAGATGGGCTGTAATTCCTGCAAAGACACAGGTTTTAATCTCCTGGCACAGGCAAAAGCACATGTCCTTACTACAGGACAGGAGTGGGAGAGGTGGTAGCAAAGAAAGGACCAGCATCTAGGGTGAGAAACAACTCTAAAGAAAAAAGTAACACCTCATTCTTCATTCTCATTCTTTCATTCTCATTCGTATATATTCTTTCTCTCTCTCTTCTCTCCCTTTTACACACACACACCCCAAAGCACACAATTAATGTAGAAATAATCATGTAGTAAACTTGAGAATGGAGGGCTTTCAGCAACCTATTCACGAAGGAGATAAAAGGCAGAGAAAGAAAACAAAGAATGATGAGTGTTAGAGGACTCCACAGATCTTTCTTACTTGGAGATATTAAAAGTGAATGGGAAGAAGGGGAAAAGATTGATCAAAAGGAAAGTTTCATAGGTTTTAATTCAATGTTATCTCCACAAAGCCACGACTGGAGCCAGAGCATGCAGGGCTCACTCCGTGCCTACCTCCTGAACTAGATACTCATTGCCTTTCTCACATCTTTCTGAAATGAGCCATTTCTCCACTCCTTCAGAAATATTAATTGGTAGCAATGTGCACATAAACAACAGGTTTGTTGTCACTAAGTACACTGTTAATTTAAGTATACACATTTATATAAGCCAGTGCCTACAGTTTTAAGAACTTGAAAGTATGATTTTTAGGAATTATTTTCATGTTAGCAGGAATGGAAAAAAGAAACTATTCCATCTTATTTCTAGAATTGCTTTCAGTATTGATGTTTGGTATGGAATTAGGAAGATTTACTGATTTTTTTGATAATTAGATTAATTGCTTTTGGTATACGAATAATAATTAAAAGCAATTATTGTAATTGCTTTTAAATAAAGTAATTATTTTCATTATAGAAATTTTAACAGTCTACAATGACCCAGAGACTGTAAGGAAGTAAGGTGGACCCAAGACCCGCTAGGGTCTACCTTGCAGTTTTAATAACTATTATTTTTTAATATTGCAGAAGTTTCTTCATAGTAAATGTTTGAATATCTTTATTCTGACAGATTTCTAGAGACTATTGACATAGTGACTATTCGATTGGATTGTTTCATAATTTGCAAAGAAGTAAATGCATCTTGTAGTTTAGTTTTCTTGAAGGGAAGGAAAGAGAACATCAGTGGTATGCTAGACACACTGTCAATAATTTTAAAATGCTAATAATTAGAACTAGAAACATCACAGCAAAAACACAAGACATACAAAAGCTACAATATTTACATTGGAAGATAAAACCATGAAGGTGATTTGGTTTACCTTGTTGCTGAATAAGCTGCAATACAGTGCTTGACCTCCTGTGCGTTCAGAATTGACAGCTCAAGGCCTTTATCTGAGTGCCTGAGAACATGATTTGAACCATGAATATACTCAAAAATCATCATAATTTGATTGGGCTCCTTTTAGCTTTAGTAGAATAAGAGAAAATACACCACCCTCAGACTTACCATACATAAAGATAAAAACAATATTGATTAATATTGTAACAATCTGATAAGGATAAAATCCCATTCTAGCCAAATAGATTTCATATAGTGTTGGGCTGCGTTTTACACTATAAAAAAGTTAAAATTTTAGTCTACTAATTAGTTTATAATTCATTTATATATCATATCATATTTTATATGTTAACTCTTCTATTTCATTCTATTCCATCTGAATTTTTGGTATTATACTTTGCTAATACCTGAACAAGTAAAAAATGACAAACACCAAAGATCAGTGCTAGAATGTCCCTTGTCTTTCCTCTTACTTACTACTATCTGAGAATACAAGGGTCACAGCAAATGTAGGAATCTGTGCCCTAGTATTAAAAATCTCCTTGAATGAAAAAGTCCACGTGCCTGTATTTCGTTTTTTCTTTTTCTTTTTGTTGGTCATGGGGCCTGAACTCTAGGCCTGAGCATTGTCACTCAGCTCTTCAGCTCAAGGCTAGCTCTCTACCACAGCACCATTTCCAGCTTTTTCTGCTTATGGGGTGCTGAAGAATTGAACCAGAGCCTCATGCATGCAAGGCAAGCACTCTACCACTGAGCCACCTTCCCAGCCATAATACCTGTATTTCTAATAAGGAAAAAAATTGACTTAACTAGCCATGGTAATTTTAACTGTACACTGTGTGTGTGTGTGTACTCTATGAGGAAATGTACTAAAGTAACTAATTGTTCATTAGGATTCTTTGAAGGAAAACACCATATCAATCTTAATTTTAAATGAAGTCATACTTTTTGTAACACAGTGAGAGTTACATGTTGTTGCTTTAATTATGAACTGTTCAATCCTAGCATCTGTATCTATGTATTTTGGAGGAGGCAGGCTTCACCTGATTAAAAGAATTTTTTTAAACAAATTGACCTCAGCATGTGCCATGGAATAATCTATTTTTACAAAACAAATAGCGATAGACATACTCAGTCAATACAGAAACTTTAGATTATGCACGCGTATGGGTGTGCATGTATGTACATGTTTTTACATTATCCTCCAAAGTGGTTTCAGTTTTCTTTGATGTTTAAGTCTCTGGACAGCCTGAATCAGGGGCCTAAGACATTGCTGACCTCACAATCCACTCTGCTGTACTGAAAACAGTTGTGTGTGAATGCATTTCTGCAGATCTCTAGAAGTTTCTTCACCAGCAACAGCTGTCACTCAGTGTCATTTACTGATGGATAAATGTGGATCCTCTGTGGGGAAATAAACACAATCTCATTTATCTCCCTCAGTCTTAGGCTGTACATGTTTTTTGAAATGAATCCACTGACTTATTTATTTTCCAAATGCTTGAGTACAAAGAAATCTTAGTTCTTCGTGACTTACTATAGTTGATCTTAGACATTCAACTAAACTGCTTTGATAATTAATTACAGTAACCTTTCACACTCATTTTCTTTGCACGTTTGACTGATGTATTTGAATCAAATACTTGGATAATAAAAAATCAGTCACTGTAAAGTTAGCTAAGTATTATATTTATCTTAAGCATTAGATAATTTCAGAATTCTCCTGGATTCCAATCTTTAAATCATCTCTGGACTACAAAAGAAATTTCTTTGAACTGTGAATTCATTTTAGATAAATCACTGGGAGTAAAGAATACAAAAAGTTGTAGTGTTTGCAGTTCTTTTATTTCTTTTCTTTTTTTCTTTGGTTTATTCCCTTTTTGTCCCTGTTTTGATTTCTGTACCCTTTGTCTTGTATATAAATTTATCTGATTTGGGGAGGAGAAAGGGAAGCACAGAAACACTGGGACAAAGGTTGAACCAATTCACCAGCAGTACTCACTAGACACTATGTTGGAAGTGAACTATACAACTTGGGCAGGAAAGGGAGGTCTGGAGGGGGGAAACTGGGAGAAAATAAGGGAGGAGGTAACACTCTTCAGAAAGAAATGTACCCAGTACCTGACTTACATAACTGTAACCCCTCTGCATATCACCTTTACAATAAAAAAGTACTATAGAAAAATAAATTAAAATTATCAGTTAAATTTTTGTTTTAGCAACTTTATAAAGGACTTTCTAGCTGACTGGCTAAAAAAGAATCTGTACTTGTCTCATGGGAGTTTGTATACTATATATTTGTAACCTGGATAACATAGGGAAAAAAAGAGAGAAGGAGGTATAGATTTGAAACTGCTCATTCAAGTTGAGCATGGAAAAATATACTGACTTAAAAAAAAACAGTTAATTCACACTGTATCTTTTATGGATGGTTTCTTTTGTGGTTAATGTACCTAAAAGAAATACTACAAGTCAGAAAAAGATATATTGAATTTTGTGAAGGTTTATAAAGTTCTGAAATCATACAAAATGAAAGTTATTCATACTCTGTAGGTTAATCTCGTATTACACACATAAATGGCACGTGTGTATTGAAATTATTTTTTCAATGGATGTTCTTCACAAAGATGTACTGAGACAGAGCACTGCACTCAAATGTGAGCCTTCAATCCACTGGGGTTAATTATCTGTGTAAAATGACGAAGTACAGTTTGTGCATATGTCATTTTATGCGCTACCTTTGTAGCAAATTGATTTAAGTGCCTTTTTGGAGCAGTTGTTGGGCTGAATTGATTCAGAGGCTAGTAGATTGGCTTACACAGCAAAACTGTGTCTGGGTTTATTCTGGCATCCAAATAGAATTTTAAGCAAATGGCAGGGTTGTGAGTATTGCAATGGAGTTCTTCATCAACGTAAACTGTGAAATGTTATGACGTGCATTATTAAAAGAGTTTCTGTAAAGTATGATGGGTTAAGATATTTATTGACAACTGGCACAGAAACAAAGCGTCTGAGTGGCATTCTAATTGTAAAGTCAATTTTCTCTCATTGAAATGGCATCCTTTGACAGGGTCAAGGTAGAATATGTTCAGTGTTCTCATTGCAAAACTTTGTGATCTTCTAATCTGCAGCATTCTAGTTGCATGCACAGACAAAAAAGAAGCAATACAAAGTGGATGGATACAAAAGTTGTGTTCCATGTGTATATTGGGAAAAATGAATTTGTACTTTCTTCTCATAAATAGTAAGATCTTTTGCCAACTCAACCAATCCAGCCAGTGTCATTTTAGGTTTAGATAGATAATAGAACCAAAGCAATTAAAGGAATGTCTCAGAATCCTCACATGTTGCTATACATTATATAAAAGAACAAAATTAGACATCTTGAGAAAGGAGAGATGTTCAGCTCCCACTCTTTTAGATTTCTCTCATTGGTTTCACGCCCTCCGTCTTCTATGATTTCTTCCTCTTATTCACACTTCTTTTACCTACCTCTCTCATACACATAACTTTTTTCTCTCCTCTTCCCGTCTCACTGTTCATCTCTGCCTTGGAGATCATTCTCTGTCATTCCTTTGCGTTCCCTATTGGAATGCTCTGTGTTATGGCTATTTCCTTTCTGGCCATCAACGTGGAAGCAGACTAACTGCTTCCATTCCTTCCTTGCATCTGGTTTCTGTGCTGCCACAGTAAGCAGTGGGGGTAATGGGGTTCCCACATGTGTACCCCAGGATCTCCAATCCATGCGGGCCTACTCATGAACCACTCATCAAGTTTTGAACTGGAAGTTGCCTTTCAGATTCTCTATCTGCTGCTCTTTCATATACACTTCTAACGCCATGATATCAGAAACTGTGACTTTGAATCCCTTCAAAATATTTGCTAGCTGCATAATCAAGGATGATTTATTCTCTTAATGGAAGCATTACCTTAGATTTGCCTTTCAAAACTTATAAAATGGCTTTTTACATTCAGAACATTATGACATGCCCGGATATGGGTTATGAACTTTCTATGCTGTTTTGTAATTCAAAATGGAATATGATGAATTTAAATTTTCTGAATTTAAAGTGTATCTTAATATAACTGAGAGCTTACTGAGGTTGGTTTTAAGTATTTATTGATAAGGACAGCAGTATAATTCACAAATAGTATATTTAAACAAGGAAAGTCTCTTCTGTTTTATCTGAAAATATACTCTCCGGCTATGATTTGGTGTGCTAATTTTTTAATCTAAATCTTCCAATCTCTTGTTTGTTTCGGTGTATTTCCACATTAAAATGATAATATAGAGTACCTACCAAATGATATTATTATGTGACTACCTCATCTAATTTTCCCAGCAGCTTTATGACATGTGTTTCAATGTTAGCCTAATACAAAGATTGGGAAATTGAAGCTTAGCAAAGTTTAAAAAAACTATCTCAAGGTCAAAGCTAATAGAACTAATGAAGGGCACATCCAGGGTAATACTGTTAGTGCAAGTCCTCAAGTTCACCCCCAAATGAAGAGGTAACAATATGCAGAATTGCACAGAGCTTTCATTGGCACGCTTAGCAATATCAAAAATTTCTTCTTTCCTCAAGCTCGATGCCTGCAGCAATCAACATTTTGCAGGTGCAGGGAGCTTTAGAGACGTCAAATTGCTTGTCCCTGTTACAAAGCCATTTAGAGGGAGATGTGGATCCAGATGCCCTGGTTTGAATGTCTCTTATATCCATGTTCTACCCTCTCTGTTCTCTCTTCACATGGAGATGTGGCCATTTCACCAGGTGTAGTCAACATTAGAATTTATGTTGAAATGTTACTCCCTTTAGAAATAGCTACTTTGTAGAGAAAGTACAGATGAATAATAAAGCATTTACTTATATCCCTAAACCCCTCTCTGCTCTTACATAAGGTCCCATCATTGTGTCCTTTCTTCTACTCTATCAACTCCCAAGTAATCTATGTATATACTGGCCTTTCTCTTAACGTTTTGCAAACATCTGTCTCTCATGTTAAATTCACATTTGTTCATTTAAATCTCTTACTCCACTCAATTATTTGAATACCCAAAACACAAAGAAACATTTTCCATGCAATTGATTAGAAATCAGAACAAAAAAACTATTTCCTTATGTAAATAATATGCCTTTTAGACACAAGGAATTTACACTATGATATTTACATGTAGGAATTATTATTTCTTATCTAGATTTATATTTCTTTACTTTTTAAAGTAAAAATCTGTGCCACTACTCATTTATCATTACTCAGTAGTTTCCAAAGTAGTTCATGGAAGTACAGATTTATGGTATTCTCGGTCAGTCTCTAAGAGAGGTTAAACTGTGGAGGAAAATAAAATTACCAGTAATTAAATTTACAGCCAGGAATGCCATCTAAAGCAAATTTATTGCTTCGTACTAAAAGATAGTTTAGACACTTTCACATAAAGTAAATCCATTTTTACATGATATAGGTATTATACATTGCTGTTTCAATTTATATAATTAAAATGATATCATTGCACTCTAAGGTTAATGGCATACTCAACTAGAAACCATACGTCGTGGGTAATAAAATCGCAGCACTGCAGCCTTGACTCTTTTGTTAAATGCTGATGTGGTGTTTCAGCTTCCACATGGGCAGATGACATTCTACCTTCTCGAACCCTTACAGACACCAATCAGAAAGAAACAATACTTCAGAAAGTCACCTGAATTTTTTAGAAATAGAAAGGTTAAAGAAATATATAAGAAATGTTTGACATAAACACATTTGCACATTAGTCCCACATATGCCTCCTCCCTCCTTCCCTTCCTCCCTTTCCCTTCCCTTCCTTCCTTGCCCTTCCCTTCTTCCCTTTCCCTTTCCTTTTCCCTTTCCCTTTCCTTTTCCCTTCCCCTGCCTAGTCCCACATATGCCTCCTCCCTCCTTCCCTTCCTCCCTTTCCCTTCCCTTCCTCCCTTGCCCTTCCCTTCTTCCCTTTCCCTTTCCTTTTCCC